>NC_139142.1:8273586-8994377 GCF_964270905.1 Leucopleurus acutus
AAGAAACGAATTCCGCCTGGAGGACCTCGGGCTTGGGGCTAAGGCTGTGTCTTAAGTCTCTGGCCAAGGATGCTGGTCCAGCTTCATCCTGCCTGACACCTGATACCGGCTTTCCGCCCCGTCCATCACTGCCCACCCCGCCCTTCGGCACAACGGCCCGCCCCTGCCCCGCCCACAGGAGGCAGAGCCGCGGACCCCTCTGCAGTTGCTTCTGATCTACGGGTTGGGGAGGGCGTTCTGCCACCTCCACTGAAGATGCTTGTGTGTGCGTGTGTGTGTGTGTGTGTGTGTGTGTGTGTGTGTGTGTGTGTGCACGTTGATGGGAAGGACAGGTGGTGGAAGGGAGCTAACATATTGAGCACCTAGTATATGTCAGACACTGATGGGTGCTTTACACCCCACCATTAGCTACCGATTCTCCTCTACGGACCTTTTGCTGAACCTGTGTCTTTCTCCTTATAATAAATTTATTCCTGTTCTGTGGGCGTAATAATGCCTCACATTTACATAGCACCTTTCATTTGTCAAAGTACTTTTATGCCTGTTAGCTCCTTTAATCCCCCAACAGCCTCGTGTTACAGAGGAGGAAACCGAGACAGGGACACAGCCACGTGCAACCAGTTATAGGCTGAGCTGGGGCGGGCTCTCCTCACCCCTCTGCTCTGCCCCGCCCACAGTGCCTTGCTTGACCTTGACTGCAGGTGCTGACTTATCCCCACATGAGTCTGCAAGTTCCTTCAAGACCGAGACTGTACTTTCTTTTTCTTCTCTTACCCACAGTGCTCAAGGCTGCGTATACAGCAAGTGCTGGATAAGTGCTTATTGGGTTCTTCTTTGGCACAGACCACTTGTCTTTCCATGAGGGGAATGAAAGAATCCTGGTCTCCGGATTCACACCATGGAGCTCTCAGAGTTTAACCTTCATTAACCTGAGAAATCATCCTCCAAAGTCCTAGCTGAGTGGATTAAAGAAACCCAAGGCAGAACTTCAGCTGAGCCCTGCGTGGGCACTCAGCAGCTGCACCAAAGCTGGGTGGCATTTCTGGAGATCTGAGCTGTCGTGCTGGGGCAAGGTGGGACACCACATGGGAGGGAAGCTCGGTCACTCCTGTCCCTACCCCCAGGCTCCCTCCACTCCTGGGAAGCAGCAGACTGGTCTAGGGGTGGCAGCAAATAAGAACAATAATACTCTTGTGTTTCTGGAGCCCCTGGCTGTGTACCAGATCACTCCAACCTCACAGCCTTGTTATCTGCAACTGGAGCCGGGAAGGAATTTACTGGAGACACCGGCTCACTGTCCAAGGTCACACTTGGGATTCCCTCCATTCCTCCTGGGTCACATCCTGAGAATCACTGTCCAATAATCGTCACCCGCGTTAGTAGCCCTGGTGACATCTGCTCACTGGCTGCTTCCCACCCACTACGACAGTTTGTGAATCTGGCGTTCCACTGAGATGGAGGTCCGCAGTGTGCCCATGGAGGTCTCCGTCTGGCTGGGCTCTGCCCCGCAGCACCCTTGCCGGCACAGCCGCCCGTACACCTCCCGCGACTTCTTGCGGAAGCTCTTGCCCACGATCACGTACACCAGCGGGTTGAGGCAGCTGTTGCTATAGGCCACGTAGGACGCGATCTGCGTGAAGACGTCGACCACGTGCTCGTCCCAGCAGCTGGAGAGGATGCCGAGGCGCTGCAGCGTGTCCAGGAAGGTGCTGAGCTGGAAGGGCAGCCAGCAGACGACGAACAGTAGCAGCACGGCCAGGACCAGCACAGTGGCTTTCCTCTCCGTCTGGATCTCCTTGAACTTCTGCATCTCGTTGTTGCGCAGCACGCGTATGATGTGCACGGTGCAGAAGGTGATGACGCTCAGGGGCAGCAGGAAGCCCACGGAGTTCAGGAGGCTGTTGGTGAAGACCTCCCAGCTGCGGGACGGGTAGATGATGATGCAGGCGGTGACGTTGTGGCCCTCGGCCCCGTACTCCCGCATGGTCCGGAAGACCAGCATGGGCAAGCTCAGGAAGAGTGAGCAGCCCCAGATCACCAGGCTGTAGAGTCTGGCCCAGCGCACCCCGCGCATCCGGCCCATGGACATGGTCTTCACCAGGGCCAGGTAGCGGTCAATGCTCACCAGCATGAGGAAGCAGATGCTGCTGTAGAGATTCATGTAGAGCGCGGTGTTCACCACGCGGCAGAGGACTTCCCCAAAGAGCCAGTCGAAGTTGTTGGCGATGGTGATGGCCCAGAAGGGCAGCCCGCAGGCCAAGAGCAGGTCGGCCGCGGCCAGATTGCCCAGGTAGACCTCCGCCACCGTGCAGCTGCTCCTGTGCAGGCAGAAGACGCTGAGGACGAAGGCGTTCTCGAGAGCTGCCAGTATGAAGAGGACCCAGAGGAAGGGGGACTGGATGGTGTTCAGCGAGCTCCACCAGTCGGAGTGGACGCAGCTGCTGCTCTGGGGAGGGGTCCCGTTGAGAGCAGGTTCAAGGGCTTGCAAGGTGACGTTGAACATTTTGGTGCTGCAAGAAAGTGGAAGAGAGGCAGTTACACCTCAAGGTCACAAGAGGAAGGAGAAACAACTGATGCAGAAGGAGAGGGGGTGCTTCCAGAAGGCAAAGTCAGGGGTGAAACCCACACCCTTTCTGTGCGGTGTTCAGAGCCGGTTCAGGCACACCTGTGTCCCCAGGGGCTTAGAAAGGCGCCTCTGCTCCTTGGACTTAAACTGAGAGCTCTTGTTCTTCGCCTCCAGGCTCCACTGGGATGTGTACTTGACCAGCATCCGTCACCCAGACTAACAAGTGTGAGTGTTAGACCCTGGACCTCCTTGAAGCTTCCATGATGGGAGGATACACAGCATATTCCTTCCTTATCACAGGCCCCCACCCCCACAAGGGCGCTGGTCTCTTTCAGCCTCTTGTGGCCTGGCCATGGGTGAGCAATTTATTAGAAGAGAAAAGTGATATCATGTCAGACAGGGAGATTCCAGCCTGGCTCGGAGACCACAGTCCATCTGCCCACTCCCTGTCTCCTTCTGGCAGAGGGCAGCATCATGCTTCCATACCTTCCATCAGCGTAGCATTGATGATGAGCGGAGGTTGCTTGATGAAAAGGGAGGGGAAGGGGCTTTGGAGCCAGACAGTCCTCTGGGTTCAGTTTTGGCTCATTCATTAGCTGTGTGACCTTGGGTAAGTTAATTAACCTCTCTGAACCTTATTGTTCTACCTTGTAAAATGGGAATAACAAAATCTTCTCAGGGTTGTGGTGGGGACCTGAGACAAGGTGCAGAAAGCCCCAAGCACTGTACTTGATTCAATAAACATGAATAATTACCTGTTTTTTGTGAACTTATTAAAATAACCAATGTCAAACTCCAGCACCACTGTTGGCAGATTCTTGCTCTTATATTGGTGATTCCATCATTAACCCACTGGCTCCTCTTTCACTCTGAGACTCAGACCAGCAGTGAGACTCAGCCCAGGGGGCAGTTCACTTTCTGGGAGTTCCTCTCCGACTTCAGCAAAGAGGCATGGGGTTTTGATAGACGTTGGCTCCAACCCTAGCTGTGCTGTCTTGGGTAAATTGCTTGACCTTTCTGAGCTTCCACCTTATTGTCGTAGAGTCTTGCTCTCTCCCTGGCTTGCCTTGCATGGCTCTTGCAAGGTTTAAATCAAAGAGTAGGTATGAAGACACATTGAAAAACTAAAAGCACAATGCAAAGGGCAGGACTAATGGGCACTTTCCTAGTGCTCCGTGGGGTGGATGAAGGAAGGTGGAGGTGGAGGGGCTCTTCCTGGGCAATTGATTGTTGGGTAGGCTCGTGGGGGAGCAGCTGAGCGATAGATCATGGGAAAGAATCTGCTGATCGTCTCTGGGATTTCCCAGAAAACGTCCTGGAGCAGCTGACTGGCTTTGAGGGGCCAGACTGGAGACTGTGATGAACTCATTCATTGATGCAATTTATCTTTAAATGCTTCTTGGGCATCTCCTCTGTGCTGAGCTCCACCTTGGCTCTAGGGACCCAGAGGGGAGCACCACACGTTTCCTGCCCTGCCCGAGCTCCCAACACCTGCCACCCAGTGTGCGCGATGAGCGCCGAGGGGTGGGAGGAGGGGCAAGGGACACAGATGTCGGGGGAGGAGGTTGGAGGTAACTCTGGAGCTGGGTCTCAGAGGATGAAGAGCATGTCAGCAGGGGCCAAGAAGGACGGAGGGCAGATCAGGCAGAAGCAGCAGCTTGAGCAGAGGCACAGAAGTGGGGAAGCCGCTGGTGTTCTGGCAGGTGGACTAGATGTTGGATGGGGAGGTGGGAAGTGGCAAGTGATGGGGTTGAATAAGGGGATAAGGACAGTCTTCAATGGGTGCTGAGAAAGTGAGGCTTTGTCCCTATTGGAAATATGCTCTAGAAAGGCCCTCCTAGTGGAGGGTGGTTTTAATATGTCCACAAATTCTTCAATACTCCTCCTTTCAAAGGGTGGAGTCTAATTCCTCTTCCAGTGAATGTGGCCAGACTTAGTGACTTGCTTCCCACCCATGGTGGCAGTGACAGTGTGTGACATCCAAGACTAAGGCATAATAGGCTCTGCAGCTCCCTCCTTGGCCTCTTGGGTTGCTTACTCAGGGGGAGGCTAGCCGCCATGTTGTGAGGACACTCAAGCGGCCACATGGAGAGGCTCCATGGAGAGGAACCGACTTGCCACCTTGTTCATGGAGCCTCTGGCCCCAGTGAAGCCTTCAGTTAGATTCTGTTCCCTCGGCCTGTGAGTCTTCCAGCTGAGGCCCCAGACATCACAGAACAGAGACAAGCCATCCCCACTGGACTCTAAATTTCTGACCCATGGAAACTGGCAGGCTTCTCTGCAGAGCCTCTGAAAGTAAGACCTCCCCTACGTGGTCCCCTTGGTCCAGGCTTTGGCCCAATTTCTGCAGGTACAAAAAACTTGTTTCCTTAGTGCCCCAGACCTGGGGCGCTACTGTCTCTCATGGTCCAGCTCTCTAGACACTCAAGTGTCACACAACATGCTGCTTGTTAATTTCCCCCACAAGGTAGCCCCTAGCCAACGGGATGGCACCTGGCCCACACCTGCTCTGAGAAGCCACAGGATCGTTAGAAGGTGGCCTGGGGAGTGCTTGACTGGGAGCTATAGGGCTCGTGTTCTATGGCCCCAGCTGAGATGGCCATCTGGTTATGTCCATAGTAGGTCACACCTGACACAGGACCTAGAGGCCCAGCTGGGCCCAGCTCCCCCTTTGTCTTCCTAACACTGCCCCGCCCCCCTCAGGACTGACTCTCCCTTTCCTCTGCTTCCACTCGGGATCAATTCCCCCCACATTCTCTCTTTAGAGTGTTCAGACCTTCCCCAGAGGTCAGCCTTGTGTTGGAGACGTCCCGTCTCCATTGGAGACATGCCACATCTCTGTCTGATTTCTTGTGTTGACTTCCGAATTTCAATCTTTCTTTTCACGTTCACCTGGGGCCATTCACACGTGACCACCTGTGTAATGTGTGCTTCTCCTCCTGCACACCCCTCCCTCAAACAGAACAATCCACGCCCTCCGCCCCCGACAGGCCTTTGGGGATTGGAACACCAGCCTCCCCAGCCCTTGAGAACTTTTGTCTTTGGGTTTAACATTGCCTGGTTCTTCACGTGTTGTCCCGGAGAGGAAGGGCGTGCCCTCCTAGGTGTTCTCCGGCTTGTCCCCTCCCCTCTGCCCCATAAATAGTAAATCGAGGAATCCCTTTTACTCAGCTGAAAGACGCAGTGGTGGGCACGGCGTCCTCATGAACAGATTGGATCATTGATCTCTTCCAGGCAGAGAACACTTGGACTCAGAGCGGGACGTGAGTAACGGCCTGCCCAGGCTGACTGGAGGAGAAAAGACAGTTAGGTGGTGGGACCGGGGACCATAAAACACACGCATTCTCCACTAGGGGAGAGAAATGGAGGCCTTCACTTAACAAATATTTATTAAGCGTCCATCACACACTGGGTGCCAGGACGTAATGTGAGAACAGGCACAGCGTCTGTCCTCCGGGGGCTTATGGTCTCATGGAGAAGCCAGACATGACCCAGTCACTAAGTTACCGAAAACTGACATAAATCCTATGAAATAAAATGCAAGGTCCCGTGACAGCATGGAAGGTGGGGTTCTAATCCAGCTACAGGCAGGGGCTGAGTGGATATTTATCATGAGACCCGAGGGTGAGCAGGAGTAAGCTGGGTGAAAGGATGGTGGTGGAGGATGTCTGGACAGAAGGAGCAGCGGGTGCAAAGGCCCTGGGGCAGGAAGACGCTGGGTGCGGATGTGTGTTAGGCCCTGGTGGCTGGATTGTGGGGGAGCCAGGGGCAGTTGCTGCCCGTTTTTCTAGGCACAGGATGATGGAGACTGTAGAGGATCGATTCCAGAGGTGTTTAGGGAGGAACACTGACATGTCTGGAGCAAAATTGGACATGGAGAGGTTGGAAATGAGGGTAAGGAAGGGATCAAGGATGCTGCCACCCCCGTCCCGGTGCTGCTGTCTCCTATGAAGGGGATGAATGGGAAGGGCTAACTTGGAGAGACAGGATCATGTGTTTAGACTTGAACCTGTAAGGTTTGAAGTGCTTAGAGACTTGCACGTGGGTCTGGAGCTCAGGGGAGGGGGCTGGGCTGGAGGACAGGCTTGCCCTGATGCAATGGAGATGAATTAGACACAGGATCTCCAGGGCCTTCGAGCCTAATAGACAAATACAGAGGAGTGTTTCCAATCCACAGCTCTGGTCAGTGCTGCAACGTGCTCTCAAGTTCTGAGCCGGGTCCTCACCTGAGCCCCGGGGAAAAGTGACGGCCTTTCTGCCCCGTGGGGCTTGCCCTGATGCAACCTCCCTCTCCCCCTTCAAGTTCAACTGCACTCTCATCCAGGGAGGTAGGCATTGGCTGTACGCTTGCCTTGCAGAGGAAGAAACGAGGTGCAGAGAGGTGGCGTGACTTATCCAAGTGCCGTTGCTGGTAAGAGGTGGAGGTGGGACTTCAAACCTTCTGGTGCCAGACCTGGAGCTCGGACCAGTAACCCACGTGACCTCTGGCTGTCTGGGAAGGGTGTGAAAAGCTGGGCGCATGCATGCGTGTGTGTGTGCGTGTGTGCGTGTGTTTAGCCACGGATCTGCCCTGCCCTAGGTTTCAGCAGCTTCTCTGCTAGAGGAGTCTGTGCAGACCCTGCGCACCCGGCTTCCAGAAGCCCAGCTCTCCCAATGCAGTTGTGGGAGGTGGAGATCAGTTAGCAGACAATTCTGGAAATTTGAACACATTAGGAAAAATAAAATAAAAAATAAAAGACTGGGTTGGTAAGCAGGAAATAAAGCCAAAGATCTTCAGTTAACGCCCAGAAAAGGTTTCCCCAAACCCCCAAGCTGAGCTGAGGTCAGGATTTAGAACTTGCAAGAGACGCAATGCACAGCAAGTCCTTTTGATTTTTCAAGGAGGGGGGTTAGGGGAAGGGAAGAAACACCTAGTAGAATGCTTTTCTGAGGGGCCCAGCTGGGCCCAGGGAAAGAAAATTCAACTAGGGGTCAGAGGTCATGTATTCAGATCATTCATTCCTCAACAGCAATTATTCAGTGTTTTTCTGGTGCTGGAGATTAGGTGGGGAAGAGTGAAGCCGAGCTTCCCCTGCCCCCATGGGGCTCTCTGTCCAGCCGAGGGACCTCAGCCTGCCTGCTGAGGTCACCATTTCCACCAAGACAGCCGCATAGCTAACCCAGGCTCTCCCAACTCGGTCACCCTGGGGGGGTGGCAGCCCTCCCTCACTGCCCTCTGTTATGGGTCTGCACGGCCAGGTGTCCCCAGATCTGGCAGGATGAGCCCAACTGGACCCTAATTGTTTGCTAATGACTGTCAGCATTGCTCTCCCGTTCAAAACAAAGCTGAGGGCTTTTCTCTTTCAGATGTGCAGAGAGCAGGCAGTTTGAGGACCAGGGAGAAGGTAGGAGTCTGAGGCGACTCTAGATTCTCTGCAACTGCTCCACGTGTGGGAGCATCCTTCACCCCCTGCTTCTCCCCAGCCCTGTCCCGGGAGTGCGGGGACCACTCCCTGGGGATGAGATGGCTGCCATCTGGCTTCCCATGGGTTTTGGCCCATGGGGGCACCGGCAGGAGGCCGAGGGAGGGAGGAGAATGAGGATGGGGTGCCGGCTCCCAGCTCCCTCCTTTGGGGGCCTCCAGGGGCTGGCTGGGCCTGGCCCGATTCACAGCTCCTATCGGGGCCCTTTCCAACTCGCTGTCCAGTGATGCTGATAGATGCCACCTCCTCTTGCCACTCAGGCCTCAGGCCCGGAGGGAGGGAGGGAGGGACGAGTGGGTCGTCTGCCGAGACCTCTGCTGCTCTAGCTCTGAGGCCCTGGCAGTGTCCCCACGCGCTGTCTACAGGCAGAAAATAGACCCTCTGTTAAAATTCTCTTCCGCTAACCAGTATTAGCTGGTTTGAACGTGCCCTCTCTTTCCTACTGGACGCTGACTAATATATCTTGGGATTATAAACTCAGATGTCAGAGAACTGTTTAAGGGACCGTTGGGGGAAGGGCGCGGGCGTGGTGTGGCGGGCATATCGACGCTGAGGGTGGTGGCGATCAGGTGTGCAGTTCTGGGTGTTATTTGAGGGAGTCCCTTTAGCTCCCTGCGCCTCGGAGTCCTCATCAACACAGCTGGGGGTGGGAGTGGGGGTGGGGCGGGGAGGATGGACCCATGCAGCCTCCCGCCTCTACTCTGATCCTCGTGTCTGGGTCCGGGCGCTGGGCCGATGACTCCGCAGCTGGGCTTTCCCCTTGTTTTGCAAACTGATGCTTTAGAAGAAACATCTAACATTCTCCCTCAAAACTGGTCCAAGAAGACTTACTTTAAAAGTATTTCCTTTGGTTGAATCACATAAACACTGGCTCTTGGTGCTGCAGAGAGCATTTCCATTTTAGTCTCGAGGGAGTCTGTTCTGGTTCCCCAAGAATCCATGTCTGAGGGCTCTGCGGCTGTGGCCAGCCCAGGACACACAGTGTCACTTTCTCAAGGACCAGGATTCGCCTTGTATGGAGGCCCTGGTCCTGTAGCCAACTCGTGCTCCGTGTTTTGTGGCGGTGCGCTGGAGATAGGAGGTATTTCCCAAAGCGAGGGCTGTGGGCTCCATGTTTTGTGGCGGTGCGCTGGAGATAGGAGGTATTTCCCAAAGCGAGGGCTGTGGACTGGATGGTAAATAACCTCGAATCGTTGAGCCTCTCCTCTGGGTTAGCCCTGGAGAAAGTGTCTTCAGCACCTCTCTGGTGTTTATAACCCACCTTTCAACAAAGACAGCAGGCCCAGCCCCTGGGCTGGCCCCCAAATCCAACCAGACTTTAACCGGAGTGTTTATGGCCCACTGTATTTATTTTTACAGGCTTTTTTTGGGTGACAAATGATACTCATTTTCCATTTAAGTTGGTGATATGGAGTTACCAGTTCAGAAGTGAGTTGCTATTAAAGAAGTAGCTGTACAGGTGACATAGACGTCAGAGCCTGTGCGTGGAATGACCGAATGAGGGAAACACAGCCCGAGGAGTCTAGCTGGAGACTCACGTCATAAACGGGAAACCCAGCCCCGCGGTCAGGCTTACCGGCTCTGGAGCCAGACCTGGAATTGGGTCCCCCTCTACCGGGTCATTATGTAACCTCGTGGTGCCTCGTTTTTCTCAACTGTAAAATGGGGGTTAGTATAAAAAGAGCCCTCACCACCTAGGGCGGCTGTGAGGAATAGATGAGTGAATCCATGTCCAATGCACAAAGCATGCGGTGAACGTGTCCAGGATGGGTACTGCTTCACCCCCGCTCCCCAGGGGGGCCCGTCTGCTGCAGGAGCCCCCCACGTTGCCTACTCTCCCACCCACAGCCCAGCTGAGGTTTGCAGACACAGTTACACAGCTGGATGGAGAGATGAGTGTGTCGCTGGGACATCACCAGCCTGCTGCTCCAGGGGAACCCTTGAGACCGCACAGTTCTATCCTGTCGGGAGGGCGGTCCCCTTCCGCCTTTTGCATCCCCTCTCACAGCGATAGCCTTGTGTGTCTGTGTGTGGATGCACGCATGCTCCTGTCCCGTTATATTAAATACACCTGCCTTGCTCGTCTTTCCACCCTCCGCCGTGCCTGCTGCTGTGTTTTGCACATCCTAGTCTCTTGGAAAACATTTACTCCATAAATAAGTAAAATTTCTCAGACCACCCAGCAAATTGGAGTCAAGGCCAGAGCTACAAAGAACCAAGGTCTCCCGAATCTCAGCTCAGAGCCCTTCCCTGGACTTCTCCCCGGAATAAATGTTTTCCTCTAAAATCTGCCTTTATGTGATCACTGAGTACGGATGCTGTCTGTAGAGAGAAGTGTGGCCTGAGTACAGTTTCCAAGGGGCTTTTTCTCCTTTTCCCTGAGAAAAGGTCCAAGCTGTCTGTCGGGGAAGGATGGGGTTCTGGGAATTCAACCTAGGTTCCAGGAACACCTAAAGAGCTGAATCAGAACATCCATTCAACCTTAGACATCCACGTGGGCCCTTCTTGCGTTTGGACACTTTGTGGGCCTGGAATGTTTTGGAAACACTTACGGGAGCGGAGGTGGGGTGGCGGGAAGCGGGGGGGAGCCTTGAGAAGCGGAGCCCCTCTCCCCCCCTGCTTTCTGCAGCCGAGGACGGGGTATGCCTCCCTGACTGTTCCCCCTCACACACCCCGGGCTCCTGCTGGGCTTCATCTGTTTCTTGTTTCTTACTGTTCGCTTATTCTGTTCAGCACATCCTGTTTCCCTCACCTTGGGTTCTGTAGTCTTAACGAATGAGCAATTTTATCTGATATCCTAATACCAATCCGTCCCCTTAAAAAAAAATAACAACTCCCTTTTTGTCTTAAAAGATAATATGACCACAGTAAAGAGCATTTAAAAATACCAGCATCTTGGGACTTCCCTGGTGGCACAGTGGATAAGACTCCACGCTCCCAACGCAGGGGTCCTGGGTTCGATCCCTGGTCAGGGAACTAGGTCCCATACGCTGCAACTAAGAGTTTGTATACCACAACGAAGGAGCCTGCCTGCTGCAACTAAGACCCCATGCAGCTAAATAAATAAATATTTTTTTAAAATGCTAGAATCTCTCAGAGTTCTATCCCCAAACAGCTCTTTTTACATCCACACTCAACCGGCTTTTCATCTCCTGTGGTTTTGCGTAGAATATCGCATCAAGGGGATTTTTCCATGTTGTCCCATTGTCGTCATAAGGATGCCTTTAAAAGAACGCATTGTATTGGTACATTGTGGTTTATGAACCCGTTCCTCGATTCCGATCCCTTCGTACGTAAGGTATTTCCATGGGCTCCATCAGGATTATCCCAAGGATATTTCTTAGGTTCCCACCACCCCTGCCTCTGCTGGGGCTGCCCCTCCTGCCTGAGTGCCCTTCTCGGCCCTCTGCCTGAAGATGACACCAGCTGAGTCCCCAACCCTTCCACGGAACCTCCTCCTTAAGTGCCCTACGATGGCCGGTTTTATGTGTCAACATGTCTAGGCTACAGCCCCCAGTTATTCAATCTAATACTGGTCTAGGTGTTGCTGTAAAGGCTTTGTGGATGTTATTGAAGTCCCTCATCAGACTTTAATTACGGGAGATTATCCTTCAGGATCTGGGTGGGCCTGGCTTAATCAGTTGAAAGGCCTTAAGAGCGGAACTGAGGTTTCCCAGAAGAAGAAATTCCACTTGGGGACAGCAGCTTTAGTGCATATCCAAGAGTACTGGCCTGCCTCTCCTGACCACCTTACCTATGGATTCTGGACCTGCCTAGCCAGCCCCGCAATTAAGTAATCCAGCTCCTTGCAATAAGGCTGTTAATATATTTCTCCCACTGGCTCTTCTTCTCTGCTGAACGCCCTTGAGCAGTAGAGTTCGCTTCCTTCTCTTCCCCCCTCCTTCTCCGTGACATTCATTTAGGGCAGTCTATCAGAGGTGCTTATGTTGCTTCTTCTTTTCTCTGTTCCGTGCCCAATGCCTATTAGGTGCTCAATAAATGATCATTGACTGACCTGATAGAGGGCAGGGCGATCCCTACTTTTCTTTTTCTCCCCAGCAGACACATCTGTAGGGTAGAGGCGAAGGGAAATGGAAGAACTTACTGTGTGCCCTTCCTGCTACATCCTCAAGACTGTACTGTGTGGTTGATACATCATTATTCCCATATACCAGACACGAAGGCAGAGGTTTAGCTAGGTAACCTGAGATAGTTCAAGTTCACAAAGCTAGCCAGAGTCAGGGCCAGGATTCAAACCCAGGCCTGCCTGACTCCAAACCCCGAGGCATCAGAAAGCCCCTCCCCGTCGTCGAAGGTCCAGGTGCGAGGCCCCCCACCCTCGGAATAGTTGAGGGATTAAGTGGGCTTGCAGGCTTGGCTGTCCCTGGCCTGGAGGGGGCACTGTGACTTCATTCCTCAAGGGAAGAAGTGTTGTGCAGGCAGCTGCAGGTGGGCAGCTCAGACGAGGGCTCAGCTGGCCATGTGGAGATGGCAGGGGGATTCGCACAGGGCTAGATATTGGCAGTTCGTGGGACTCAGTCCCTGGGACCTTTTGGTAATGTGGGTTTTGGAGGCAGGAAACCTCAGTGTCTCAACCTCGCCAGTCACTTGTGGTTTGGACCTTGATTGGAACTGCAGAGGGCAAGACACAGTGTGTGTGTGTGTGTGTGTGTGTGTGTGTGTGTGTGTGTGTGTGTGTGTGTAAGAGCATGGGTTGGGTGCCCCGAGATGTCCCTAAGGGGTTGGAAAGACAAGGGACCTGGGGTTTCATGACTGAGATACAACCAGCTCAGAATCCCAATCCCAACACTTACTAGCTGTGTATAACCTTGGACGAGCAGCCCAACCCCTCAGGGTCTCAGGTTTTTCATCTGTCAAATGGGAAGCTAAGAGCACCCACTTTGTGGGATTGCTGTGAGGATAGGAAGGTTAATGAATATTAAGTGCTTAGAACAATGCCTGACACACTTTAAATGCTCTATACATGTCAGGGTTTCCTTCCTCTCTGCTCTGTATTAGGTTTATGCCAACAATTTTATTGGAAAAAAAGTTCTACTTAAAAAGAAAATGTTCAGTCTACCTCCAACCCCTCATGACAAAGGGGGAAACTGAGGCTCAGAGAGGTGAGGAGATGCCTAAAGCCACACAGCGAGTAAATGCCAGCCTGCAGAAAGAGCCACGGCCTGGCCTGTCTCCTCCTGGAGTGGCCTTTTAGGGGTCTCTTCCAGGCCAGAGGTGACCAGGGGTTGGGACACACTCACAGGTCTGGGGCCACTGGGGACAGAGTCCAAGTGGCCGTCTTAATGGAAGCATGGGTTCCTATACCCAGCATATTCCTCCTTCCTTCTCCTGCTCCGGAAACCCCTCCTGGGTTAACATGACAGGATCCTGGAATATTAGGGTGGGAAGGGCTCTTGGACACTGCTTCATCAGGCCCCTGTTATATAAGTGGGCACGGAGGCCCAGAGATGGTGGACATTATCCCAGGACACACAGCCAGTTAGTGGCAGAGCTCGACCTTGAACCCAGGTCCTGGAATTACGGTATCTAAGCCCCCTGTGTTTTGTTTGTTTGTTTGTTTTGTGTTTTTTTTGTTTTTATCATCCTACAGCTGCTCCCATCCCATGTAGAGACAGGGCTGTGTGCTAATGTCTGATTGTGAACATGTTCAACACCCCAAACTCATACCCACAGCCCATGCAAAGGAATGGTGAGGTCACACACCAACACGTTACGAGCTGCTGCCTTTACGTGGTTAGAAAGATGTCCTTCTGGGAGAAAATGTGTGCAAAACGATGTGGCCGACAGGGGCTCAATCTCCAAAATGCACAAAGAGCTCACGCAACTCAACAACAAAAACCAAACAACCCAATCCAAAATGGGCAGAAGACCTAAACAGACATTTCTCCAAAGAAGACCTACAGACGGCCAACAGGCACATGAAAAGCTGCTCAGCATCACTAAGCATTAGAGAAATGCAAACCAAAACTACAATGAGGTGTCACCTCACACAGTCGGAATGACCGTCATCAAAAAGACTACACATAATACACGCTGGACAAGATGTGGAGAAAAGGGAACCCTCCTACACCGTGGGTGGGAATGTAAGTTGGTGCAGCCACTATGGACGACGGTGTGGAGGTTCCTTAAAAAACTAAAAATAGAGTTACCATATGAACCAGCAATCCCACTTCTGGGCATATATCTGGAGAAAATTCTAATCCAAAAAGATACATGCACCCCAATGTTCATAGCAGCACTATTTACAATAGCCAAGACATGGAAGCAGCCTAAATGTTCATTGACAGATGAACGGATAAAGATGTGGTGTATATATACAATGGAATATTAGCCATCAAAAGGAATGAACTAATGCCATTTGCAGCAAAATGGACGGACCTAGAGATTATCATATTAAGTCAGAGAAAGACAAATATCATATGATATCACCTTTATGTGGAATCTAAAAAATTATACAAATGAACTTATTTACAAAACAGAAACAGATTCACAGACATAGAAAACAAACTCATAGTTACCAAAGGGGAAGTGGGAGAGGGATAAATTAGGAGTTGGGGGTTAACAGATACACACTACCATATATAAAATAGATAAACAAGGTCCTGTTGTATAGCACAGATATTCAATATCTTATAATAAGCTATAACAGAAAATAATCTGGAAAAGGAAATACATACATATATATATATATATATATATATATATATATATATATATATATATATATAAAACTGAATCACTTTGTTGTGCACCAGAAACTAGCACAATATTGTAAATCAGCTATACTCCAATTAAAAATGTTTTGAAAGAATGATGTTCTCTTCCCACTTTCCTGTATGTTCTGGGGTTTCCGTTACAAGCACGTAAATAATTTATAATGGGAAGAAATAGAAATCTTTGCAAAAGGGTAAAGCAGAAACCATTCAGGGTCCAGCGGGAGTGTGTTTTCCAGAAAAGCCTTTGCTCAGGAACGGCTCGGACTTGGTGAGCTGAAGATGCTCATTTCCCCGTAGACACTCCAGCTCCTTGAATGTCCTGGTGGCCCCGGGGGTGGCCCTGGCCCTGCTGGGGCGGGAGGAGAGGGTGGCTGACCTGGGGCTTTGGCCACATGCAAGTGTGTGCCATGACCTGTCTTCCCATCCAGCCCAGTTTATAAAACATGGGGGAGGAAAACACCATGGAGCCTCTGAGCCAACCACAGAGAAAAGACTCCTTCGTGGCATGAAGGGATTTGGGTCCTGCCTAAGATGCGTGCAAAAGGAGTGGTGAACACCATATTTGAGGCAGGTGGAGTTTTATCCCTTCCTGCACAGGGTCCCCACAAGATGCCCTTGGCTCCTAAGGGACTGGTACCTGTTCAATTCCCGGGAGTGGCCTTCCTGTCCATTCATTCATTCAGTCAACAAACTTCTATTCCCCATGTGTTTGCCATGCTCAGTGTAAGATATCATGGGAAGGGTACAGGCATGGTGGGCAGGACAAAAAGAATTTGGACATCAAGACACAACCTAGTGCCATCCTTCAAGGACCATCTCAAATGTCACCTCCTTTGAGAAGCCTTCCTTGACCTCTCAGCCAGCAGAGATCTCTCCCTTGTCCGAGACTCTATAGCAAAGAAATGGAAGGGTGCAAGCCTCTGGGCATCAGAGCCCTGGGTTCTAGTCATGCCTCCATCACTGAGTGCCACATGTGACCTTGGATAAATGCTTTGACAATGCTGGGACTTCATTTTCTCATTGAGAGAATGAGAGATTGTACTAGGTGGTTCTGGAGACCTTTGTAGAACCATGTCCCTAGAGGGGAAATGAGCTGCTGTGGGGAAGCAGTGAGCTCCCCATTCTAAGAAGCATGCAAGCAGAGGCAATGTTGCCATTTGCAGCAACGTGGATGGACCTAGAGATTATCACAGTAAGTTAAGTAAGTCAGAAAAAGAAAAACAAATACCATATGATATTGCTTATATATGGAATCTAAAATATGATACATATGAACTTATCTATGAAACAGAAACAGACTCACAGACATAGAGAACAGACTTACGGTTGCCAAGGGGGAGGGGGGTGGGAGATGGAGTGGAAGTTTGGGATTAGCCGATGCAAGCTAGTATATATAGAATGGATAAACAACAAGGTCTTACTGAATAGTCAGGGAACTATATTCCATATCCTGTAATAAATAGAAAAGAATGTGAAAAAGAATGGATATATATGTATAACTGCATCACTTTGCTATACAGCAGAAATTAACACAGCATTGTAAATCAACTATACTTCAAAAAAAAAACCAGCCTTGCCCTAGCCACATGACTGCTACCCTCTGCCCAATTCCACCGAGGGAGGCTGATCTCCTTGGAATCCAGGGAGTCAACCTTCAGAATTCCAGAACTCTGGGCTCTGTCAGTGTGATACGTTTTTTAGAAAAGAGTGGGAGAGGTACATATTTCTTAGAGTTGATCTGCAGAGCTTGGAATTCCCCAAGAACAGAGAAGTAGAGAGGAAGGGAAACGTTGGGCCCATGTCCCCAGCTCCGGCACTCACATCCTGCCTGGACGCAAGAGCTAGACAAGCCTGGGATGTGTCTTGGTTTTTGTCTGCCTGGACGACCTGGGGCAGCCGACGTAGCCTCTTGGTAAAATGGGCATAGCTTCCCCTGAAAAGGGTGTTGTGAAGACTGGCAGCAATGTGTAAAGTGCCTGCCACTTTGTTTGCATGTTTCTAAGTACATTATAAGGTAACCTCTGCATGTAGGAACTATTATTATTATCATCCCTATTTTACAGATGGGCAAACCGAGGCACAGCCTGCATGGTGGAGCTGGGATTTTAAGCCCAGGTGGTCTAGGCCAGACCCCCAGATTTGATTTTTGATTTTGTTTTTTAGCTTAGTGTTATGGAAGTTTTGAATATGCACACAAGTAGATAGACTGGCATCATGAAACTCCACGTACCTACCACCCAGCTTCAATAATTGTCAAGTCACGGTCAATCTTGTTTCTTCCATACCAAACCCCACCCCAGCTCTTCTGTATGATTTGAAGCAAATCTCACATGCCTTTCATTAACCTGTACATCTTTCAGGGTGTATCTCTAAAAGATAAGGACTCTTTTTTTCAAAAAGCATAATCGCATACCCCTTATTCCATCTAAAAGAAATCAACAGTACATCCTTAGCATCAACTATCCAGGCAACTATTCCAGTTTCCAGTTGTCTCACTCTGATTGCCAAGCAGTAGTCTAAGTGCTTCCCATGAATTAATTCAGGTGATCCACACCTATCTTAAATGGAGGTACTATCATTATCCCCATTTTACAGATGAGAAAACAGAGGCGTAGACAGGTGAAGGGACTTGTCTAGAGTCACACAGCTAGTAACTGGTGGAGCTGGGATTTGACACTGGAACCTCACGACACTGTCTCTGTGGTGTGAGGACAGTGGTAAACGAGAGCTGGCACCTGCCCTCAGGTGTCTCCCAGGTGACCGGGAGTATGCCCAAGGGTGGGAGCACAGGAGGATTCCTGGGGAAGATTTGGACCCTGCCCAAGAGCACCAGGTGATCTCAACTGTGCAGCGCTCATGTACAGCTCTGTTTCCTTGGCTTCTCTGCTAGGACGCCTGACACAGCCAAAGCATGACGCTGTTGATGGGTGACTGGCACCATCGCTTTGGCTGCGATGAGGGGTCCGGCTAAATCTGGAGGCAGGGAGTCAGAGGCTGTGGCAGCCAGGTGGGAGAGGAGATGGTGCCTGAGATGGAGGGAGGGGGAGATGCAGGTAGGAGGAGATGGAGGGAGGGAGGATGGAGGGAGAGGGGGCTGGAGGGAGTGGGGGATGGAGGAAGGGGGAGAGAGAGGGAGGGGGAGAGGGAGGGAAGGGGAGATCCAGGGAGAGGGGATGTGGGAGGGGGGATGGAGGGAGGGGGAGATGCAGGTAGGAGGAGATGGAGGGAGGGAGGATGGGGGGAGGGTGAGAGAGAGGGAGGGGGAGGTATAGGAGGAGGAAAAAGAAGGGGGATGGATTCCAGAGAAAGTGAAGCATCAGTAGCCTTGAAAAGGGTGGAGAGAGGGAGGGCAGAAGAGTGGAGGGAAGCCCTCTGGGTCTGGCGTTGGTACCTCCACCTGCAGGGTCTCAGGTGATCCCCAACTCCTCAGAAGGCAGACAGAAAGACCTTAATGGTTTCTCTCATCCCCAAGCCTCTGCTTCTCTTGAGAAGCAAAGGTCTGTCAGCTTCCTTTTTCCTTCGTTTCTGCCTTTTGTAGTTGATGTAAAACACCCTGGGACTATCTGTCCTGGCGTGGAAAGCTCGTCCCCGAGAGCCGCATTCATGACTCCTTCACCACCGTTGAGCCCCTGGCACGGGTGGACTCCTGGTAAACGTTTCTTCCATAAACACTCTGGTGTTCCCTCGGACTAGCCCAGGACCAGCGCTCACAGGAAGGAGCTCCTGCTGCCCTGCGTGCACCCTTGGGGACCTCTGGGCAAGGGTGGGCTTCTTCAGGCCGACCGAGTGGAGGAAGAGGCAGTGGTGTGCCGGCACATGTTACCAACTGGACCTCGTTGGGGGGAAAAGCACTAACTGGTAGCATCTGCAAATTTCCGTGTTGTAAATATTCCCACCGTGGCTGATTTCAAGCCCAGCTGAGCTCATGAAATTCCTGACAATGTGACAGTTGATTCCCACCTTGCCCTGCCCAGAACCCCAGCAACCACGTCTCAGGGCCTTGCCTCCCTGCCCACCCACCCCCGCTGCACAGGGCAGGAGCCTGTCCAGCTCCTGGTCATCCTTCAGATCTAGCTTAACATCACCTCCTCCGGGAGGCCTTCCTGGACTCTCAGTGTCTCTGCACAGAGGCCCTTAGCTTCTGTGCTCTCATGGCTCTCAGTACATTTATGTAAATAGCTTGTTTAATTGGTTCTCTCCCCACCAGGCTGGGAGTGCTCTGACTGCAATAAATGTCTCAGTCTTCCCTCCACTGTATCCCCATCTCCTAGCGCTGGGCCTGGCCAAGGGCAGGTGCCTCAGGAAGTATTCTGGAAAGGATGAATAATGATGATGATGATGTTGACAGCAACGCATATAGCATCTTCCACATGCCAGTTCTGTTCAGAGCACGTAACAAACATCAACTCACTCAATTCTTACAACAACTCTAGACAGGCATTGCTAGCCCCATTTTACAGATGTGGAAACAGAAGCACCTCCCTCAGTCCTGTAAGAAAGGCGGGGCTCGCAGCCTTGCCCTCATCTAAATAAACAACAAAACAGGCTCTGACTCCAGCAAGGGGCTTGTCCAAGTTTAGGGAAAGGGCCTTGGCGAAGGTCATTGGCTATTAAGTGGGTGGGAATGGGGTAGGATTCGAACTCAGGGGCTGCAGATACAAAAGTGCTTTGTAAACTGCCAAGTACCCCAGGTGTGTTCGGGCCGTGTAATTTTCGAGCTGGAATTTTCGAGCCGTTTAGAGACTCTTTTTAGTCCAACCCTATATTAACCGTGAGGAAACTAAAGCTCTAAGAGGCAGGTGGCCTCTCCCTAGTCGTGCATGAGTGTCCCGACCCTACCCCTCTGCACACAACCCCACGATGCCGGTTACTCAGTGGCAGTGTGCACTGCACTTTACAGTTTATGACGGAGGTTTGCACCCTGATCAGCGGTTCTTTCCCTGATCCTCCCATAATTGTCCCGCCAGGGGATGTGACACCTATTTTATAGGCAAGGCAACAGAGGCTCAGCAAAGTGATGTATCCAAGGTCACAGACTCCTAGGTGGGGACGCAGGTGACAACTCCCAGAGCCACCAGAGAGACGACAAGAACCAAAGAATAGCCAAGTTGATTGTGGTCGAGTGCATCAGGCAGACCGCGCTCATGAGCCCCTCCTGACCCCCGTCCCCCAACTATGGAGCTGTCTCCTCAGGGCTCCCCAATGTCGGCCTGGGGCCAGGCAGTGGGAAGGCTGGGCGCTGACAGTTAGACCTGGCTTGACTCCCAGCTCCCCACTTCCCTCTGCACCTTGCTGTCCTCATCAGCACGGCGGGGATGGTAGTAGCATGTCCCCCTCCGTGCTGTCAGGTGCTGAGCCCCGGGGCTGGCACGGAGCTGGGGTTCCCCCACGGTAGCTGCCATCAGAGTTGCTTTTGCTATCGTTAGCATTACTATTATTAGACCTACCCTGGACCGCTGACTCAGCATGTGCCTTTGAGCAGGTGGCTTTCCCTCTCTGGGCCTCAGTTTCCTCATCTGTAGGGCAAGCAGGGGGGTGATTACACAGATTATTTTGTAAGGTCTTTCCCACTGTGACAGTCTGTGACTAGCAGCTTTCTAAATCTGTTCATTCTGCTGCTGGGGTGGGTCTCCCCACTGTAGCCTGGAAGATGACGTCCCCGGCCTACGGGGAGACTGTGCTAGACGGAGGCCACACCCAAGCAGCTCACCTTCCCACACACCCAGCTGGAAGCCTGCCCAGGGGACACAGGGGCAACAGTTCTGTGCCTCTGCTCACTGCCAAGTCCCTGAACCCCTCGGAGCCTCAGTTTCCTTATCGGTGGAATGGGACTGGTCACTCGTAAGCACTCAGTGAGGCATCACTCTTGGTAGGAGTTTGCATCTGGTGAGATGCCAAGTCCACTGCCTCCAGCCCCTGGCTGCCTGGACCTGCTTTCTCAGGAACCCTTGGAGCCCAGACCACATTAAAACAATCTGATTTGCAAATGTTTAATGGGCCAGTCACACACTGAGGGGCAAGGCAGGCAGACGACAGCCTCGATGTTCTTCTCCGAATAGGGTCAGGCACAGAAGGTTGATTGGCTCTCAAACCTGTCTCCAGAACATTCGATTTTGGAATAATTCAATGAAGCACATCAAGAACCTAAAAAAATACCCTTTACTTTTTGCTTGGTATTTCTGAAAACAATCAAAAGGACAGGGAAAGCCTCCTGTCCTCTGTTTAGGGAAATAAGAAACAACCAAAACTTTGCGGACCAGGGGACTGATTAAATATTATATGGGAAAAATGACGCTCCAGAGAGTTCACCAAAAGAGAGAGAACACTTCTGATATCAGGCCAGGTGGAGAAAAAAAGCTGGGCACTAAATCATATGTATAACACAGCAGGAAAAAATCTGGAAGGCAAAATACCAAATGATTACTAGTGGTGGTTGCCTTTGACCAGTGGGACCCTGTGTTGCTTTTGTGTTTTCTTTATTCTTTGTAGTAGCCTTCACGTTTTCTACGAAGAACCTTGATTGCTTTTGGAATGAAACTATTTAAATAAGCCAAGTGCTCTCTCCTATTTTTTTCAAAATAGAGAATGAATGATGGGCTAGCTTGTGCAAGAAAGGCAATCAGCCAGCCCGTGTTCAATGAAAAGGCCTTGCTTACTTAAAAACCGGTAAATCGATGCGTAATCATGTTTTCATATAAAATGAAATGTTGAGTGGATTTATGAGTTGTTTCTTCAGTGATTTCCTGTCTTACCCAACCACCGGTCCTGAGCATGAGACAGGCTGGGATCTGGGACCCTTTGCTGCAGTGCTGCAGTGCTTGCACCTGGACAAACGTCTCCTCCAGCTACAAATTACAAAGAAATTATAAGGGACTAAAAAGAAAACTGTGTGCGTGTGCAGCTGGGGCAAATTACAGACAAAAAGACCAAAAAAACCCCAACTGCCACTTCTGAAGAGCTGGGAGGAAAAACAGGGTGTTGAGAGCAAAAGCAGTGTACTACACATGCCCCCCTGCACTCAACACCACCAGAGGGGTGGGCACAACACCTAAGCCACCCCTCTGGCTGGATCCCTGGACACACCCCTACCCTCACCCCATATAAGGAACAAGCTCGCCCCTCCTCGGGGCGGGGGAGGGGCAAGCGAGGGAAACTGTTACTTGTTTTCACCCACCCCCTCCCACCCGCTGCAGCAGGGGCCCCAATAAGTCTTGCCTGAATTTCTTGTCTGGCCTCTAGTCAATTTCTATCACTTGGGGAAGGCCAAGAACCCTGGTCAGTATCAAGCAGGTGGAGTCAGCGGGCTTCTAAGGACCCAGGAAAGAGCAGCCAGGTGGGGAGCTGCTGAGGGAGACTCTGGGAAGGTGGATTTCCTGCTGGACTCAAAAGCCATTTCTTGTCCCAGGATTCAGCCTGATGCTTTACATTTGGGGTCCCCATGAACCAAAAATCCTTCCCCAGCCTCTGTTCTTCATTTTGACTCATGTCTCTGTCACCCAGGTTTCGTCTTTGAGGGATTTTTTTCACGCTGGTTGCAAGGATGGCATGTTCTCTGAGCCCTTTCACATTCAGCACGTTTCTGCCGCCTGCACTCACGGAAGACCATGCACTGTCACAGCCTGCTTCTCTCCTGAGTCTGGAGACACTCCTCTGTTGGATCTGGTGTATTTGCTGCCATGGGAAAGCCTGACTTTCCTTCCTTTGTGTGTTGCCCGCCGCACTCCCCCCGTTGCCCCGCCTCTGGGTTCTGTGGCTGCCCGCCCTCACCACCCTCTCAGGTCATCCTCAGTCAGGCCAGTGCTGGCCCTTGAGGCAAACCTGCAGCAAAAAGAAAAAGGCTGGGAGGTAGCATCACTCTACAGGCATCTAGATGCCAGCTCTGACATTTACCACCAGTGTGACTGAGCCAGTGGCCGCCTCTCTGGGCCTGGGTCCCCCCACTTGCAGGACTAGAGACTATTTCCTGCCTGTGGGTTGTGGTGAGGACCCAGCGGGATCAGCCCTGGCCCTCAGGATCTCATTAGCCCTTGGCTCCCTTTTCTGCCTCGGAGTAACCGTCGCCTCCACGGCACCCCAGATCCAGGCGTGTTCTGTGCGGTGACCGCCCCGAGGGGCCCACCTCCACCCCCTCAGCCACGGCCACCACGGTCCACACACGCTCTTGGAAGAAATTCCCCAGGCCACTTGAAAGTCCCTGTGGCTGTGATTTATTTTTGCAGTAAGCACACGTGTACACTGCTGGGGACAGGCAAGGCGGCCCAGTCGGGGAAGTCAGCGCCCAGCTGGGGCTTCAGGATGTTGCCCCAGAGTGGGAAGGCCCGGGGTCCCCCCGGCATCTCCAGCCCTGGTCCCTCTTTCGCTTCCCCACCTGCTCTCTCCCCCGCAGTGGCAGGGCTGGTCTCCTCGCCGCCGCCGGCCTGAGCGCACCTCCTGATGCCCATCTTGACATCTTTTCCCATCCAGGGAGCCACGGCGTCCTCGTGGGGGAACCAGACCAGGCCCCGATGCTAGCGCCGCCTCCGACCAGCTCTGTCACCTCTAGAGAGCGTTGCGTCCGCGCCTGGGGGAACCAGACCAGGCCCCGATCCTAGCGCCACCTCCGACCAGCTCTGTCGCCTCTAGAGAGCGTTGCGTCCGCGCCTGGGGGGAAGCATCCCCGCTCAGCAGCTTTAGCAGAGTTCTGAGGGCGGGGGTGCCCGGGGTAGGGCCGAGATATACACTCTTGGGGCCCTGGGTGGGCTCCCGCCTGGTCTGTCCCACCGCATGTCCTCCCCCATTTACACCCGCCCTCCGCTTTAAAGTTCTAGGACCCTCCTGGGAGAGAACTTGAACCCTGCCCACAACGACAATTCAGAGAGCATAGGTGTCACAAGATGGTTATGGGGACATGCAGGCAGCAGAGAGGTAGTGGTGTGTGTCTGTGTGTGTACATGTGTGTATGTGTGTGCAGTGTAGTATGTGTGTGGTGTATTTATTTGTGTATATTTGTGTGTGTACGTGTGTGTGTGTGAGCTCTGTGTGTGTGATGTGGCGTATTTGTGTGCACGTGTGTGTACATGTGTGTATGTGTTGTCTGTGTTGTGTGTGTGTTTATATGTGTGTGTGTGTGTGAGCGTGCGGTGTGTGTGTGTGAGATGTGTGAGTGTGTGTGTGTGAGTGTGTGTGTGTGAGCGTGTGTGGCAGGCTGGCACGCAGAGGCCCAGGAAGGGGAAGGTGGAGATCCTGCCATCTGGCTCTGGATTCAGGAGGCCCAGGACAAGCAGAGGGCGTGACTGTCCCGGGTCCTCTGGGCTGGTCCCTGGGGTCACAGGAGCAGGGTGCTGAGTCCGAGTCTCCCAGGCCCTCGCCTGTCTCTCCCACAGGCTCCGCACTCCTCGTGGGCAGAAGCCTCCGAGCTGGGAGCCCAGAGAGTCTCCCGAGTGGTTCAGAGAGGAGGGAATGAGCGGGCCCTGCGCGGCGCGGCCACTTTCACACACAGTCCTGCCGTGTCGGCTGCGCAAAGGCTGTGCACGGTGGTCTTGATTCCCTGATGCAGGTGGGAAGGGAGGGGCTCAGGCCGGTCGGCGACCTGCCCTGTGTTACTCAGCAAGCCGTTGGCCAAGCCTCGATCAGAATGCTGGGCTGTTGGACAACGAGGCCGGTGTCCTCCACCACGGCCTCTGCCCAGGGACTGGAACTGGCTGGAGGCCACCTTCGGAGAAGCTGGCACTCAGGGTCCAGAAGAAGGGACTTTGCAGAGTGGTGCAGGCCTACCAGTGGCTGCCATGGGACCCCCTGGGGTCGGAGCCCATTCCCTTGGGGAAGGCACCCGGGCTCAGAGCTGGTGGGCTCAGAAGCCTCACCTGTGCCCCAGAGCCTTTAGGACATGGGGGCGTGGCAAGACCCATGGAAAGGAAGCCTGGAAACCTGCCACCTGACTGTTAGTCTGCAGTGACAGAGAGACCTCCTTGGAATCCCTGCTCCCTCCAGGAGGCCAGAGGCCACACTCAGGGAATGCCATTGCTCACTGGCCCTGGTGTCTGATGGCCAGATGCCCATCCTGTTGTCACCGCAGGGTCCGACCTCCCAGGAGGCCTGCTGAGCCTACCAGGGTACAGGCCCTAACGGCCAGGAGGGCGCGGCAGGTCCCCTGGGGACCAGGCTGGGGATGGACAGAGGGGTAAGATGAGGCCCTGGCCTTTGAGGGGGCTCACAGGCTGCAGGAGAGGCAAACACACAGATGATGCCAACACAGCATGGCTAGTGCTGTCCCTGAGGGGCCAAAGGCAGTTGCGGGGCACCAAGGAGGGACCTAGCTTCTGGGAAGGGGTGTAGAAGGCTTCCTGGAAGGAGGGACCTCTTCATCTCAAAGGCTGAGTAGGAGAAGAAGCTTGAGGAAGGTGTGGAAAAGCATCAGAGGAACGGGAACAGCATGAACGAAGGCTCAGAGGCATTGGAGAGCATCGTGTGCTTAGGATCCTGGGTAGTTCAGATTTTCCTCAGTTTCACACCAGCTTTTTCCCTCTCTGTTTGGAAGAGTCAAGCCCTCCAATAAGGTCTCAACTCCACGGCTGGGTGTTCCTGCTTTAGGCCTGGGAAATGCTCCATGTCTAAGGCACTCTGCGGCACCATCGCAGGCCCATTTTAGAGCTCAGCCCTCAGAGGCTGGCGTGGGGAGGGGCTGTCTTTGCCCTCCCTTACGTGGGGCTGTTTGGGGGAGAGGCTGCCCTTGTAAATCTGCTCGGAAAGTTCTTTCTCCCAGTCGTAACCAGCTCAGCTCTGCCTCAGTGGCCTTCACCAGTCTGCACCTCTCAACCTGTCAAGCAGGGCCTCAAATTCGAATGCCCACAGGGGCCCATTAAAGTGGGGTGCTGGAGGTGAGAGCAGATGCTGGTGCTGGGGGAGGGGTGGGCACTCGGACAGCCAAGGTCTGACCTAAAGAGCTGTGTGTGGCCAGGTGGGGCATTAATTTTCAGCCTTGCCAGAGCCGTCTGCATTCCTAGAGAAGCTGGGAAGCTGAATTTTTATGTGAAATATCCCATTTTAAAACTATTGACTCTTTTAAGAAATGCTGGTGGCTAAATACTTAGCACATCTGTGAGCCTGTTGGTTCGTGGGCTCTGACTGAGACTTAGGTATAAAAGGTTCAAGCAGAGATGATGGGATCCCAGGCCCAGCGGGGGGCAGGGCTTTGAGCTCTGCTCTCCTACCTTCAGGGACATGGGACCCTCCCAGGGAACAGGAGGCCAGTGTGGAAAGAAGGCCTTCATGGGGCCAACAGAAACCCCCAGCCAGGCAGATCGTCCTTCCCACAGCCTGGAAAGGCTGGGATGCTGGGCCCCAACTGTGCTGCAGGCCACTCTTGACCGCAAAGTAGCTGCTTATCACTTCCTGTCTCAGCAACTTATCCTAATTCTCCGCATGGCACAGATCGCTTCCTAATATTTCCTCCCCCTTCCCTATTTTCAAAGAGCCAGCCTTTGGTTTTTCCTTAGATGGAATACTGATATTAACGTTTGTTTCCTTTCTAATTAATCATTTTGTTTTGTCATTATTCTTTCTTCTACTTCTTTTTCTTTCTTTCTTTTGTTCTTTCTTCTACTTTTTTTGTCCATCCAGCTTCTTGAACTGAACATTTTATGCATTTACTTGCAATCTCTATAAACAATAATACAATAATCATCATCATAATTATTATTATTAACATGAGTTCAACTATGAGTATGGCTTTGTCTGTATCCCATAAATTTGATTAACAGCGTTCTTGTAACTGATCTTGTCTCAGATATCTGTAATTTCAGTTTTGATGATCTCTGATGGGAGAGTTCTGAGGAAGAGCATTTCCTAAAATTTACAAGCGATTTGTGATGTTTAGTTTCTATATTTCATATTAATTTCTACAGTCTGGTCAAGTAATGCAGCCAGTAAGAGTTTTATATCTGGGAGTATATTAAGGTTTTCTTTAGGGCCTAGAACATAATCAATTTCTATAAATATTCCTTAGAATGTATTTCCTTTGTTGAATACAATGTAAGTTAATTTATCATAATTTATAATAATTATGTTACAAATATAACATACTATAATTATATATATATATATACTCTTCAATTCTTCTAGTGGTTATCTTTAAAATTTTAACAAACATATTAAAACTTGTATCCATTATTAGCATCAAGAATAGAAAAATAACTGTTCTTCCAGCTAAGATAAAATCTTTAGTGTGAATCAACTATACTTCAATTAAAAAAAATCTTTAGCACACTTTTCCTCCTCCCTTCTTTTTCTCTTCTCACTCTGCAGATTTAGCTGAAATAATAAGAACTTTTTGTTCCAGATTATTTCCTCATTTTTATGTCTATTTTAAGTATCCTGCCTAAGCAGTTACAAAGCTTCACAATCACAATACAACCAATTTGTCAGCCATAGTTTAGAATTGAACTGGTTTAACTGATCAGCTAATTTTCCCTATAACTTGTCTTTCCTTTTCTTGCATTATTTGATGGGATTACTTTCCCATTTGGCTGGAAGGTGCAATCTCAGAGGCTCTGGAAGGACCAGAGAGCCTCCGTACTGCGGTCGGGGTGTCACCCCTGCTGTGTAGGTATTCACAGTAGGTGCCACGCGCTGGGTTGGGTCCAGTCTTTTCCCTGGAGGGGCTTTCGTTTGGGTGGGAAAGGCAGGACACAGCCTGATGCTTCCTGAGGCCCAAATCCACCTGCAGGGGAGCTAGGCTGGGAGCTGTCTGAGGCCCCGAGCTCTCAGGGAGAGTGTGTCTGTCGGTTCCTGAAATGACGTGGGAGGGGGCGGTGATACAGCCCTGGGTACCAGGGTTTGGGGGCCCTGAATTTCGGCCATGGAGATTAAGAGGAGGCATCTGGGGATGGTGGCTTTGGGGTCTAGGGCAGGGACAGGGCCTGAGTTCCTTTCAAATTTGCTCCCCCGAGAAAGCCATTTGCAAAGGCAGTGTGTGTCCATGGCTGGTCTTCCCGGTCAGGCCACACCCCCTTGGAATATGGTCACTGGGGGACCCAAAAGAAAGAAGAGGGAACACGATGTCACAGGTACACATCAGCACAGTGACAGCCGCAGAAGCGCTGGGCTTGCCCAAGTGCCTGGCACTCTACAGTTTACCGACACCCCACGAGGTGTCTGGCACAGGCGCTGCTGACTTCGTGAGGCTCAGAGAAGCAAAGCGACCTCGCTGAGCAGGCTCAGCCAGCTAGCGAGTTTGGATCGGGGTCTGGAAGCCAGTTCTCTGCGCCCGCCTTCCCAGAGCTCCACTGGCCAGAGAAATCAGAGGGGCCTAGAGGCGCTGGGGAGTGTGGGCTGGAAACCTGAAGTGGAAACCTGAAGCTGTTGCCACCCACAGATGTGCTGCCTAGGAATATGAGTGCGGGCATGCGGGGGCACCCTGTTCCCTGGGAACCCCCAAGCTGTAGTGACCCCACTGCAGGGCAGACAACACCTCTGGTAGTCCTAGGTCCTTGCTGCCGTCCGCCTGCTAAGTGGGCACCTGCAGTAAGCCTGGCCCTGTTTGCACTGCCCTAGCACCATCCGAGATAAACTTCTCCATGCTCCTCAGAAATAGGAATGACGACCCCCATCGTACAGATGAGAAAACTGAGGCTCAGGAGCCTCTCCAGCAGTAGACAGTCAGAAGTTGAACGCAGAGCCTTCAAATTGTTCCACCCTGCTTTGTGCTGCGATGATTGTTTTTGGAGGGGGTTCACATTTTTCTAACCTGTAGAACCCTGCAGATTCCAGAGTCAAAGGAATACTTTACTTCTTGGGTTTGTTCTGGAAAGTATATTTTGATTGAAGAGCTGTGGAAGTTTTGCTCAGGCAGGACCCATGGGATGAGAATTATACAGTCCCACTCCAAGAGATAGAAAGTGGCCCAATGCTCAGTGGGAGAGGGATTTAGCTTCAGTCTAAGGAAGGACTTTTTTTTTTTTTTTTTGCGGTACGCGGGCCTCTCACTGTTGTGGCCTCTCCCGTTGCGGAGCACAGGCTCCAGACGCGCAGGCTCAGCGGCCATGGCGCACGGGCTTAGTTGCTCTGCGGCATATGGGATCTTCCCAGACCGGGGCACGAACCCGTGTCCCCTGCATCGGCAGGCGGACTCTCAACCACTGCGCCACCAGGGAAGCCCTAAGGAAGGACTTTTTAACAGTACAACCCTCTCGAGATGGAGCAGGCTGCCTTGTACAATAGTGACCTCCCCGTTCCTGGAAGCATGTGCACAAAGAAGTCAGGGGATTCCTGGGCCGGGTGGGTGTTGGAAGTGACGTACTCAGTCTTAGTATCGAGTCTTAGGAAGTTCTGATCATCTGATTCATGGCTCTGGGATTCCCTAAGTGCCTTCTGAATCCTCAACACACAGTCCTGCACTGTGTGCTTTAAAAAAAAATTAGACTTTATTTTTAAAGCAGTTTCAGGTTCACAGAAAAATTGTGCAGAAAGTACAGAGAGTTCCCATATGCCTCCTACCCCACATGTGCACAACCTTCCCCACTTATCAACATCCTGCCCCAGAGTGCTGTGTTCTTACAATCAATGAACCTACACTGACATATCATATCGTCAAAGTCCATGGTTTACATTAGGGTTCACTCTTGATGTTGTACATTCTATGGGTTTGGACAAATGTATAATGACATGTATCCGCCATTACAGCTTCATGCAGAGTAGTTTCACTGCCCTGAAAATCTTCTGTGCTCTGTGTGTTCATTCCTCCCTCCCCCCAACTTTGGCAACCACTGATGTTTTTCACTGTCTCCATAGTTCTGCCTTTCCCAGAATGTCATATAATAGGAATCCTACAGTACGTAGCCTTTTCAGATTGGCTTCTTTCACTTAGTAACATGCTCTGTGTGCTTTTAGTGCCTGCCAAGTGACCAGTATTCATTTATTCAATCATCCACCCATCCATCCACCCATCCATCCATCCATCCATCCATCCGTCCATCCATCCAGCTATCCATCCATCCATCTACCCACCCATCCATCCACCCATCCATCCACCCATCCATCCATCCAGCCAGCCAGCCAGCCATCCACCCACCCAACTACCATTCAGTCATTCAGCAAATACTGACCTGTGCCCACTTCATGGTAGGCACGGTTCTCAGTGCAGGCGAGCCAGCTGTGAATGGACAGACATGATCCCTACTTTGATTTTGAAAACCAGGATCCCCTGGTGGGTCTGCAGGGCAATCTCCAGTGCCCTCTCTGACCTCAAGGCTGCACAGGTCAGAAAGGCAGCCATTAATGTTACCCTCAGATCCCCTCTGAACTTTTTATCCAGGCACGGTCACTGTGTTAGCAGAGACCACGTGGCACGGCTCTTTCTCCTGCTTGGTGCCGTTGGCCAGCATGTCTCCAGTTCGGTCTAATCCCATGTCCTTAGTCTCACCATTCGTCAATCATCGGAACCTTCCTATAAGTGACAGACCTGAGTCCCAAAGAGGTCAAGGCCTTTCCCGGACCCTGAGCAGAGGGCTTTGCTCAGTTACGTCCTGGCTCGGAGACTCAGTTTCCTCATGTTTTCTGTGATGGTCTCGGAGCGCATGACTGCAGGGGTTCTGTGAGTTCCCGGCAGAGCTGGGATGAGACCCTGGGGTCCTGGCTACGGGGCCAGTGTGGGAGCCTGCATCTGCAGTGTTCTCCAAATCCCCTTCTCCTGGCTCGTCCCCACCCCCCGCTTGACTCCTGTCCCGAACGGGAGAAAAACATTGAACTCTTCCTTCAAGTTTGTGGGGCTCCTATTGTGGAATGTCCCCTTCACCCCGACTGCTGCCAGGGCCCAGAAGTACACAGAATAGTTTTCCTCCAGGTAAGGAGGATGGACAGTGTCCTGTGGGGTCACTCACCCTGCCCCCAGCCACCCACTGAGAGAAGGAATAAGAGGCGGCTTGGCCCTGGGGCCCCCATGGCCCACTCCTGGGCCAGAGCTCCCACTTGCTGTGGACTGGTGGGAGCCCCAGGCAGCCTGACTCAAGGAGGCACATTCTCACCTGCCTGGGAGAGCAACTCCCACCCCCCACCCCGGCGCAGCCTGGGGAAACTACCTGCCCTCGGCAGCTCTGATAACCGCTATGATTTATTGAGCACCTACTGCACATGCGACGCTTCACTCCATCAGCCCATTTCTGTCTTTGCCCCCCATCCTGCCAGGTCAGCTTTCTGGCTCAGGAAACTGGGGAAAAAAACGGACTCAAAAACATTGCCCAGGGGATGAGAGCAGAGCTTGGTGCCAACCCAGGGCTGGATGCAAAGCCCACGCTCTGAACAAACAAACTGTTTTATCCCTCCGTCCTGGACAGCCAGGACCAGACAAGAGGGATGCGAAGCTTGTCTGAGTTATCACCACCACCGCCCCAACGCACATCATCAGCCATCCTTTACAAACCCCCTTCCGTCTGTGGTCTGATTAACTCCAGCCGCCCCGGGGAGCAGGCGAGCAGGGTACTTTGCAGACGAGAAACTGAGGCTCAGAGAGGTTAAGTAACTTGTCCAGGGTCACATAGGGCCAATGAGCAGTAGGGCTATGAGTGAAAAGCCAGATTCTTGAGTCTAAACCCCACACCTTCCCTGCTTTACCACCCTCTCTGCTTTAGTGCAGGAATCCACCCAAAAGTCAGGTCACTAAATGACTCACATAAATACACACCTGCCTGTCTGTCTCCTCCATTCAGGGAGAAGACAAACCTAGAACAGACAAGAACATTTCTCTTGCTGGGAGTCCTTCTTGTTACCTGTAGGGAAGGAAGGGAACTTTCCCAAACTCCCTAGGACCTGAGGAAAACTTCTCACCCAGCCTGGGAATCAGCCCCCATGTCACCCATCTGCCCGCCCTCCCTCTGTGTTCGGTCTGCCTGTCCTTCCCCGAGAAGGTGAGGCGGCTGGACCAGCCCCTGCCCGGCACCCACCTTGTCCGGAGCACAAACGCGGGCACTTCGTAGCTCCCTGGTCCAGCGGGGCTGCCCGAGGGCCCCAGTCCTCTGAGGAGCCTCCGGAGCTGAGCTGGAGTGGCAGCGGGAACAGATCATCTTTCAAGGGCTGGGCTGTGATGTCATCACCATGCTGGGCACTTCCTCCCTCCACCTCCAGCCTAGACCAGAGCTCCGGCTCCTGCCCAGCGCCGGCCCCAGCCAGGCTGGCTGCAGCTTCCAGATCCCAGACCTACAGAGGCCAAGTGGGTAGCTGCATCTGCCCAGGGCTCCTGCTGCCCTCTGTGCCTGGGGGGCTGGGCCAGCCGCATGGATGATTTCCAGGTTAGTCCATGGAATGTTCTCTTGTGTAGACAGGCTGCCCTTTAGAGGCTCGGATTGGCAAACGCGTTCTGGGCTCCAAGTCAGCCTGGATTTCAGTCTCCGTGCTGCCGCTTTCCTAGCAAAAAACCTCGGGCAGGTGACTTAACATCTCTGAACTCTGAAATGTAGCTGACGGTGAAAAATCTCAGAGAGGGGAGTGGTGAGGATTAGCAACAGTCCTGACGTGTATATAACTTTTACTGTGGCAGGCGCTTTTTTAAAGCCCGTAAATGCGTTAACTCAGCTAATCCTCCCAGGAACCCAGGCAGTCTGGCTCCAGACTCTGTTCTTAACCACTTTCCCATCCCTTTTCTCAACTAAATGAAAATTTGGTGTGAATATTGGATGCATAGCAGGTGACCCTTAAAATACTAGTTTTCTTCTTTCTGGTATTGAGGTAGGTAGCTGACACACTCCACAAGTGAATCCATTTGTCTAATAGCACGTTTATTGCTTATCATTATTTCTTTTCCCTGTGTGGTTGTTTTGTGTCCGAGTTCAGGTGTAAAACAGTGGGCATTTACACAGAAGGTAGAAACAAGGGTGGCCAGGGAGGCAGGGGAGTTCTGATTTTTTTTTATGCCATGTATACTTCCAAAGGGATGATGGCAGCAGAAACTCGGAAACATCTTCAGAGATAGAACACCTTTCCCTGTCCTGTTTTCTGGTGACACTTCCGGATCTGTGCCTCTGAGCCTCCGCCATTTCTTTGGGGGTGTTTGCCTGTGGTTTCCTCACACTTCAACACTGGTTGGCTTTCTTAGCTTCGCTCTGGAGACTAACTGACAGTCCACAGCACTTAACACTCCCAGAAGCTTAGAAGCTGCAAAGTATGGGGGCCTTCGAACATTTTTGGAAAAAGTCTTAAAGCCTTTCCTTCAAAAGAGAGCTGATGACGTGGGTCCGGTGGGACTGGGGGAATAAACGGGAGGGTCACAACTCCACCTGCCGTCTCCCCTTCCCCTGTAACTTCTCTGAACCAAGTCTTCAAACCAGCGACTGAGTCCAACTCCATTATCAGAGATACGGGGAAACTGAGTCCCAGAAGGGTTAACGGGGAGGCCTGGGATCTAGGCCTGACTTGCCTGTGAACTGGTTGCATAAACTTGAATGTGGTCCTTTCCCTGACCTGGTGTCTCAGAGACTCCTCTGCACAGTGGCTGGTTCTACAGTGCTGGGACTCCTTGATCTGAGGTTTCTGACTTCCTAGATGGGAGCAGTGCTCTGTGGACAGGCTGCCTGGTGTCCACCAGCCCTATAACATGGACTGTGCTCTATGCTTTTTCCAGGATAGAGGATCTATAGTCTTCGTCAAATTACTGAAAGGATCTTCTATGATCCAAAGCATCTTGAGTCCCTCAGACATCAGAGAGAGAGAGAGACCTTGTGAGGTCCCTTCCAGCTCCCATATTCTAGGGTTCTACTTCTATGAGATGAAAAATCTTCAAAGATCTGAATCCAGTGCTGATGCTTCTGTAAATACTATTGACAGAGAGAGCTCCAAAAGGCATCAACCATCTACACACTTCTCCATCCACCACTGTAATATAGTTTTTTTGCGGGGGTGGGGGTGGGGGGGATGCTATCTTGACCCAGTTTTGAAATCCTGGCTGGCGGCTGGTCAATTCTTCTTAAACAGCTAAGTTCACACTCCCATCACTTCCCTTCTTGGGCTTTCACACTCTGGGCCACTATGTACCTGCCCTAATCACACGGGGGCCAGGTACCAAACAAATATGGACAGCCCCTATACCCTGGAACTTACAAAATGATTCAAATTAGCCAATCCACCCGGAGCCTGAGAAAGCTGCCTGACCCACCTTGCTTGCTGTACATAAGCTCTCCCTGTAACACCTGCTTGCTGTTACTCTGTCCCCAGGTGCAGCCCCTGTGCGGCCCTGCCTGGAAGACTTCTCTCCTTTGGGGAAGTAATTAACAGAAAGTTGTGCCTTTCATCTATCTGAGTGCCGTTGTGTCATGTCTCTCCAACAAAAGAATCTTTAAATCTTGTAAAATAATCCCCCACTCTTCCATTCACCTACACTTGTATCTACCCATTCACCCATCCACCCATCCATCCACTGATTTATCAGACACCCGCATAGGTAGTCTGTGCATTGTGAGGCAGAAGTGAATGAATCAATGCACCCATGTCAGGAAGGAGCCCACCACTGAGGCCAGGGAACCATTTCGAAAGGAATTTCTCACAAACTCAGGAACAACCCACACTCATTTATATCTGGATTGGCACATATTTGCATTTCATTTTTGCTATGAGAAAATTTAGCTAAACCCTTCCTGCGAAATCTGACACCCCTGACTTATCCTACCCCTTTCCACTTATCCACTTGGCTGGGGTCACAAGGGGGCTCAGCCCTGCCAGGACCCTGGCTCCAGCCAGCCCGGGGGTCTTCAGGGACAACTAGAGGAGGCACCAGGTTCCTCCTGCATGTAACCCTGATGGCCTCCACACGAAGCCAGGGCCCCTCTGTGGCTTGGGAAGAACCGACCCCTGGCCTCTCCAGCTCAAGTCCGAACCCAAGCCTTAGCAACACGCAGTCATCTAAGTCTCCCACATGTGGCAGGTGGCAGCTGACTCCACGCCTTTGCACGTGCAGTGATCTCTGTTTGGAGCGCCCTTCCTTTGGAAACTCCCGCCCTTCTTTTAGGGGTCGCTCACGGGCCTTTTCCTGATGTGCCTGGTGGAGACTGCACCTCGCCTGCACTCAGCACACTGGCCGCTTCCCTTCACAGTGCTGAGTTTTCCTCCATGCCCCCTGGACATGAATCCCATGAGGCAGGGACTCCTGTCTTATTTATTTATTTATTATCCTGTCTGTTATCATCCAGCACATAGCAGGGCCCCTGTGAACTCCTGCCGGTGGAATGAAGACACAGGTCAGTCTACGGGCAAAAGCCCCCAGATGCAACCTCACTGGGGTGGAGAAAAGAGCCCATAAAACAGAACAGCAGGAAAGCAAGCTACGTGTGCACGTGTATGCACACGTGTTTGTTTATGTATGTCTGTCCCTCCATCCCAGTGTTCCAGAACATCCTCTCCAAATGTCTGTGTGTGAGGCTGAGGTCCTCAGTCCCCTCCCCGGGAAGGCCCTTCCCCCTCCACCTCCAGAAGTGGGCTGTGCTTTTGTCCAGAACTCTGTGGTCTTGACCAGAAAGCAACCCCCGTTCTCTGTCACTCGGCAGCCGCCCGGCATACCACAGGCAGACCAATCCTGAAAAACTGGGTGAGCACGGATTTTGATTCAGAGTGAAACATGCACAAAGCCTACAGTGTGGACTGGTTGACCCCGACACCCACGTCCACGGACCCTGCAGAGCAAGTCCCAGCCAACGTGCAGCCCCCTCTGTTCTGCCTCGGTTCTCGCCCTGACCCCCAGAGGCCCCCATAGCCCTGCAGGAAGCTTCGTCCTGGGCACAGCTGGCTTTCAGTCCCCAGCTCCGACCCCCGGGCTGTCCATTCCCCAGTGATAAGTTACTAGCTGATTACAGTCCTTCTGAGTAAAGGAGAATTAAAATTTTCATTTATTAACATGTATTTTACCATTCACCTTTATATCGCTCAGCTTGAAGTGCAAATATCTGTGCGTTTAACTCATGTGTGAAATCACTGAGATAGCACCATTTCTATTTTGCAGTTTATACGCGCATATGCATTTTGTTCTTTCCAGAACAGTGGAAATATGGAGAGAGCAAACTCATCTGCTTTGATTTAACTCCTTGATATGGGTTGTTTTCCTCACAATTGCTGTCCGACTGGACTTTCCCACACCCTGTTCCCAGATTTAGGGCACGAGTGAAATCCTTGCTATTTCTGGTGCAAAGACCTTCAGAGCTGCGATCAGAGAGGAACTTGAGGAAGGAGGTGGGGGCGAAGGGCACAGGGAGGCTAATCTTTCCTCCGTCTGTCTGTCTGTCTCCCTGCTGCCCTGGGAGGTGGATGGGGGCCTCGTCCTGCTGGGCCGGCAGGTTGGTGGGAAGGAGGCCTCGGTTGCCGGTCGGCCTGGCCACACTGCTTCCTACCTCTGTCCTCAGCCCTGGGGCTGCCGCTGCTCTTACGCCCAGAGGTGATTCCTCACTTCCTGCCCGGGCGGCAGGCTGGGGGGCTGCGGAGTTTGGGAAATCCTAAGGGTAAGGAGCCCAGGCTGATTCCTGGCATCCCTTGCCCCTCTTCTCCAGGGACTGACCGCTGAGCCAGGGTCCCCAGGGAGCCGGCTCTACCTGCAGGGTCCTCGTGCCTCCCGTGGAACCTGGGACCCCAGGTCCGGTGCCCACTAGGCTCGGCGCTGAGGCCCCTCCTTTCCCCTTCCCACCCCCTCATCAGGAGACTGAAGCTCCGAGAGGGGATTTACTCTGGTGAGTGGCGCCCTCGGACCTCCCTATTCTGGGTATTTCATAGAAACGGAATCCTATGACATGCGGCCTTTGGGGCCTGGCTTCTTACACGCAGTGTCATGTTTTTGAGACTCAGCCACACGGCGGCACATAGCGGTCCTTCATTCCTGTTTGTGGCTCAGCAATGCTCCGTCCTATGGCTGGACCACATCTGCTTGTCCCTTCCCCCATGGATGGACTTCGGGGCTGTTTCTCCCTTTCAACCACTGTGAATAACGTTGCCAGGAGCACTCACGTAGAAGTGTTTGTCTGGGTTCCTGTTTTCAGTCTTTTGGGGATGTACCCAGCTGGGCCACGTGGTAACTCTGTGCTTCACTTTTGGAGGAAGAGCCAGACTGTCTTCACAGCAGCCGCATCAGGAAGCGCCCCTACCCCTTGCTGTTCCCCACTCATAGGTTCACACACCTAGAGCACTGATGCTGCTGGAGGGTTGCGGAGAAGGACACTGCCCTGGGGGGCATTCTGGAGCGGAGCAGAACCCTACGGGGCCTTTCCCAGACAGACCCCTCCCTGATATCCTCTGCTGTAGCTCCTCTCTGAAGTACCTGGGTAATAGTATCTGATGCGCATTTCCTGAGTTTTTCAGATGCTAAAACCACCACCAAATGGAAGAAATTAACTTGGATAATCACAAGCATGCAGCCCCCAGACCTTCTGGCGCCTAAGGATTGATAAGGTTAATTCCCTGTGATACTGCTCTGTTATCTCACCATCAGCCAATCAGAGAACTGTGCACAAGCTGATCACAGACCCTGGGGTGCCCCGCCCTCGCCTGGCCTTTAAAAACGCTCTGCCCCTATGATACTGTACAGCACAGGGAACTCTGCTCAATATTATGAAATAACCTAAAAGGGAAAAGAATTTGAAAGAAGAATAGATATGTATATGTGAATCACTTTGCTGTACACCTGAAACTAACACAACATTGTTAATCAATTGTACTCCAATAGAAAATAAAAAAATTTTTTTAATTAAATAAAAAATAGGGCTTCCCTGGTGGCGCAGTGGTTGAGAGTCCGCCTGACGATGCAGGGGACACGGATTCGTGCCCCAGTCCGGGAGGATCTCATATGCCGCGGAGCGGCTGGGCCCATGAGCCATGGCCGCTGGGCCTGCGCGTCCGGAGCCTGTGCTCTGCAAGGGGAGAGGCCACAGCGGTGAGAGGCCCGCGTATCGCAAAAAAATAAAGAGCTGTAAATTGCTGTTCTCAAAAAAAAAAAAAAAACTGCTTTGCTGAAACTTTTCAGGGAGTTTGGGGTTTTGGGGGGCACGCGCCACCTGTTCTCCTTGTTTGACCCTGCGATAAACCTTCCTCTGCTCCAGACTCTGACGTTTCGGTTTGTTTGGCCTCCCTGTACATCGGGCACATGAACTTGCGTTCAGTAACAATTCGAGTTTCTACTGACTCAGTGGACTAACCGTCGATCACCATCACCATCAGCCTCCATTTCACTTCATCCATTTGTTTCGTGTATTTTCAGTTCAGAGAGGTGCATTCCCACGTGCTACGCATCAGAGTCTTACAACTAAGAAGAAATGTTGAGTAACTTGCCCAAGGTCCCCCAGCTAGAGGGTGGCTGAGCTGGAGCAGGAATCCAGGCCTCCTCTGCGCTGTAGCCTGCAGACGGGAGCCTCTGTTTCCCAGTGGACGTGGCCCCCGAGAGCCAGCCGTTCCCTGGAGCTCTCTGCTCCCCTTCCCTCTCTGCCCAGGCTGGCACTGCATTCAAATTCTGAATTCGCCCCAACTCTCCCTGGGAGAGAGAAACTTAGTACACAGCATTCTGGGCCACATTCCTCTGCCTGGGGGCCTCCAGCCGGGTGCCCTTCACTCTTGAGTAATTTCCCTTTGGCTCACCTTCAAGTCTGTTTTCCTAACGCAGCCCCAGGCAGCTCCCAGCCTCCACCCCCTGCCCTGGCTGGTGAATCCCATCCACCCTCTGGAAAACACAATCAGCCAGGCTCCCACGTGCCCAGCACCTTGCTCTAGACAGGCCCCTCCAGGCAGGTTACAGGTGACATCTCCAACCCACACAGTCAGCTTCTAGGTGGGAACCATGTCCCCAGTGAGGAGACAGGCTCCCAGAGGTCAACAACCTGAGCCACCACTAGCCCAGACCCAGCCACTCTCACTCAGGCCATTGCCGTTAGCCCTGGCCAGTTTCCCACTTCCTCTCCTGCCCCTCCCACCCTTCCCTTTCACAGTTGCCAGAGGGATCTTTTTTTTTTTTTTAATAGAAAACTTTAAAAAAATTGCACAGAGTCAAGTTCCCTCTTTGTGGTGTCCGGTTGGTTCTGTGAGATTTGACAAAGGCAGAATCCTGTATCCACACCCTCGTGCCCCGCAGAACAATTCAATCACCCTGCACATTGCCTGCAGGCTCCTTTGCCGTCAACCCCCCCTAGTGCCCAGCTCTCTGGCAAGTGCTGATCTGTTTTCTATCCAGAGGGATTTTAAAGAAGGTAAAATCAGTCTCCGGTGCATCTAAAGTAAAATGCAGGTCCAGGCCTCTTGCTCACTCAGTGCATACCCTGCCACAGGACATTAGCATCGCCCACTCCTCCCCCAGGAATGTTCCTCCCTCTTCTCCCAGGGCCAACTGCTCTCCTCCCCAAGGCACAGCCTTAGTGATTCCTTCTTGGGGGGGCGGGTCTTCTCTGCCAGCCTGGCTAAGAAGGTGCCCTCCTTCCCACCTGGGGCCCTTCTACGGAACACCCACAAGGTGCAAAGTTGTATGTGTGTGCTCGTGTGTCTCCTTTGTCTGCCGTGAACTCGTAGCTCCATAAGGGCAGAGCCGTGTCTACACTACCCGCCAATCCACAGGCAGGCAGGTCCTAGGTGTTCAGAAAACACTCATTGAACAGATGAAGGGCGGCTGCTGGTGGCAGTGAACCCAGTTTGTGTCTGACTCTCAATCTGTACCTTTTCCACTGTGCCTTGGGCGTCCCCAGAATTCTCACTCATCTGTCCATCTGTCCATCCACCTGTCTGTCCATCAAACACTCACTGAGGCCAGCTCTGTCCCTTGTGCCAGCCCAGGGCTCCCAGAGCTGGTAAGGCTGGCCCCTGCTTTCCCACGGTCAAGATTAACAGCCACCCACCCCGCATCGTGCACTTCAGAGGTGGGAGAGGACTCCCCCACCCATGTCCTCATGTTGCCTCTTCCTCCCAGCCCTGTGGGGTGAGTGACACTAGAATAATCAACAGAAGGGGAAGTGACCTGCCCAAGGAGAGCATGACCTGAAGATACCGCAGGACACCACAGCGCCTTCAGAGAAAGGCAGGAGATGGGCAAGAGGATGTGTCCTCAGGTGGACAGAGAGGGAGTCTGGATCCCGGAGGGTCCACAGGAGAAGGCAGGGCGGAATGGGCACCTCAGAGTTGGGGGGGTCCCTCAGTGCCCCGCGGGGAAACGGGTCCAGAGAGGATGTTTTAGTCAGCCAGCCCATCCTTGAGGGTCCCTGTGTTTCTAGGGTGGGTCACAAAAGCAGATGCGTAGGAGACGTAGGGGAGGGGTGGCCTGGGGCCTGGGGAGGAACCAGCCCTGACGGTGTCAGGGGAACATAAGCAAGTCCGTCCTGTTGTTTCTGCCCCATAAATAGGCACCACCTTCCAAACACCTCTCTGCCTCAAACACTGAGGGCGTGGAGGTGATGCCAGAAATAGGCCAGGGCCGCCCCGCTGCAGAGACGGTGTGGGCGGTGACCGACTGGCCTTCTGGGAACCGAGCTCTGTTCTCTTCCCAGACCTGAGTGATTCAGAGTGAGGAGGTGACCTTTTCCTTTCCTGAGGGCTACGTTTTTAATTTCAGGGTTTATTTGAGTTGTTTGTTTGTTTGTTTTAGCAACCTAATGGAAGCCGAAGTGAATTATGTCAAATTATTGAGATGGACACAGCGCCTGGCCCAAGGGAAATGTGTGATAAACAGTTGCTGATTGATTAAGCAGATGCCTTCTCCCCCCTCCCCTGTGCGCACAGAGCACTTGAAGACCTACAATAGAAGGCTGGTCTTTGGCGCAGGTCTGTGCACCCAAGGCCATGAGTAGGTGGCCCAAGCCTGGCGGTGGGCGTGGGAGTGGGGACACTAGAGGCTGGGCTTGGAGGCTGTCCAGCCAGGAATGGTGTCCCAAAGCCACCTTGGAGCAGCTTCGCCTGTGTAGACACTGTTGCTGCCACTGCTGATGCGCCCAGGCCCTGGCGCTGGACGCTGGTGCATCAGGGAGCTGTGGGGCAGCTGCTGCCACTCTCCTGGGATGGGTTTCCAGGTCCTCACTAGCTTCTGATTCAAAGCCCATTTGGGAACGTCTGATTGGGACTCGTGGCCACATGCCTGCACCCCAGTTGCAAGAGAGGCTGGGAAAGCATTTGCTATCCTCCAAAACTCATTGGGTGGGGGATCCCCCAAACTCAGCAAAGGTATTCCGAGACGGAGGGAGACCAACGGGAATAAACATGCTCACAGCAGTGCCCTATGGAGCTTCCATGCTTAGGCCAACCCGTGTCTCATATCGCCATGCCTCTGGGCCTTTGCTTGTGCTGCTCTGTGCACTCAGCCTGACATTCTACTGCACATCCCCCCATCTGTGTGCATGACTATATATATTCCTCTTGCTCTGCTCCCCCCATCACTCCCAATACGGTAATATAAAATATTTGGTTACATCAAGCATCAGTTTTCATGTTACTTTGTCTCTGATATGAAATGTTGTTTCTGGGTAGATGTATAAGATCTCTGCTTCTTCTTCTTCTTTTTTTTTTTTTTTTTTTTTTGCGGTACGCGGGCCTCTCACTGTCGTGGCCTCTCCCGTTGCGGAGCACAGGCTCCGGACGCGCAGGCTCAGCGGCCATGGCTCACGGGCCCAGCCGCTCTGCGGCATGTGGGCTCTTCCCGGACCGGGGCACGAACCCGTGTCCCCTGCATCGGCAGGCGGACTCTCAACCACTGCGCCACCAGGGAAGCCCCTCTCTGCTTATTCTTGTTCCTCTTTTTTTTTTATAGCATCCTGTTCTTGTTTAATGGATGCACTATTTCATCCTTATATAAATTATACTTTAAAAAATTTCTTCTATTTTCTGCACTGCTTATCCTTGGTCTCTTTTCTTCTTTGCTTTTAGCTTAGAGGGTTTCCTCAAAGGGCCAGTTCCCTTAGCTGTCTGTCTCTTTTGAAGAGTGAGCTGTCCAAGGTTCTGCATACCTGGGCTGGCCTCGGTGCCAAGCACACCTCATGGAGGAACAACCGAGCAGCAAGCAGGGAATGCTGTCGGGGAACCTCCAAATGTCAGTGCTGCAGTGTTTCCTCTGCAGCCACTCAGCTTCCCAGAGAAGAGCCTACCGATCCCCTGGCTTCCCAGGGACAGGTCTGTGGGTGCCAGAGCTCAATGTGCTGATGGTTACAGCTCCCTAGGCTGTTCAGCTTCATGCCTCACCTTTACGCCTTTCCATCTGACTTTTCCAGAGGATAAACCTCATGTCCTGGGGCTGGAGGTGGCATGGGAAGGAAGAAGCTGATGCAGGTGTCAGACAGGGGACCGGGAACCCGAACATTTTGTAGAGAAACTTTCATCCAATCTCCACTCCCCTTTTAGTCCGGAATCCAACACCCTCCTTTCGTGGTAACTGGTGCCTCAGACGCCGATCCCCTGTGGGTTCTGTGGTCAAGTGGTGTGTTTATATGGACTCTCCTTCTTCGTGCCCTTAGATGGAAACCATCTCCGTTCGGCCAGATCCCTCTTCTGCTTTCAGTCCACGAACAATGTCGTGACTCTCTCAGCTGCGAGTGCAGCTTCTCCTGCGTTTATGTTCTTATAGAGTATTACCATTTTTTGGTGATACCTCTCTTAATATTTTAAAGGGGTTTTGGGGAGACGGAGGAGACCCATTAATGGTGAATGTGCCACTTTTAACCAAATTTGGCATTTTACTTTCTATGACCTCTCTTCTTCCCACAGGACGTGCATGACTTTCCCCACACTGTGACATTGCCCGTTGCCCCTCCCTGTACCCCTGTCCCTCACTGCCCCCCATCCCCTCTCTACTAAGCTCATACAGCCCTGATGCCACTGTCGACTGAGAATTGCCAACCCCAGCCGGACCCCGGACAGCGCCTAGAATCGCCCATCGTTTCTCATCCACTGGTCCTTCTCTTTTCCTTCAAATTCCAAAATTTCCTCTTCCTCCAAGCAAATGACCCTCCTGCTACTTCACAGGGAAAACCAGAATCACTGGATGAGGGTTCCTCCTGTTCTCGTTACCACCATCCTCTCCAGCCTGGGTACCGTCTTCAGGGACACATTTGCCCCTCCCCCACCCAGTCTCCACCCAGTAGCCCAAGGGCCCCTCCAAGAACATACATCAGCATCTGTCACTTAAAACCCTCACCGTTTCTCACTGTTCCTAGACTTGTCAACCTCCCCCTACGCCCCTCTACTCTCCACTCAAGCTTCCTTTCAGTCCCAGAAAGAGCATGCACTCAATAGTTTTACATTTGCTTTTCTCCAAGGGTGATACTAAAAATATCGAACGATGGCAATATGCAATAACAGGGTCCCAGAGGCCTCCTGCTCTACGAGGAGTTACCCTTTAACGTCTGGATCGCGAGAAGTCATTAGTTCCTGGGGCCGCTGTACCAAAGTGCAGCAAAGTGAGTGACTTAAACAGCAGGTATTTATTGTCTTGCGTTTTGGGGGTGCTGGAAGGCTGAGGTCAAGGTGTCGGCAGGACTGTGCTCCCTCTAAGGGTGTCGGCAGGCCTCACTCCCAGCTTCTTGGCTGTGACAGCTTAACTCCAATCTTCACATGGCGCTCTCCTGACGTGCATGTCTGTGTCCAAATTTCTCCTTTGTATAAGGACACGGTCATATTGGCTTAGGGACCCACCCTAATGACCTCCTCTTAACTTGATCATCTGTAAAGAACCTATTTCCAAATAAAGTCACCTTCGTAGGGACTGGGGTTAGGGCTTCAAAGATTTTTCTAGGGGACACAATTCAATCCTTATGGGTTGACCAGAGTGTTAGCGGTGGGCATGTGGGAAAATATCTATTTATTAATGCATATGGAACAAGGTCACTATTTTAATAACCAGGACATCCTGGCTGAATATGTACTCAGCCAGCCCTGGAACTCTCCCCATCACTTCCCATTCCCTTCATCTTGCAGCAACCTCAGCTTAACCATACGTGCCCCTGAGCCCCTGCCCTGGAAGCCCCGGCTGCAGGGGCTTGTAGCCGTGCCACGAGCACCACAGCACCCATGCCTCCCTGCCTTGACCTGTCGGTTAAGAGGGATTACTTCCCTTCCCTGGTCACCTGGAACCCAGCAGGTGCTCCAGGGTTATTTGCATACATGTCTTTTTTCCCATGGAGTCCTGGGGGCAGTGGCCTCATCTCTTACACATTAGCCTCACCAGTGTGGTGGACACTGGAGAAATGGTGGATGAATAAACAAATGCTTTCATGAATGGATTTTTAACCCGTCCACCAATATCAGGCTGTATCAACAACCTTGCTTTGTTTTACACTCTTGATAGGTGACATGGAACTCACAGGCCAGCAGGTAAGAGACTTAAACAAACATTTGGGGAGGGGAGGTTTGCTGTGTAAGATAAAATCTGACCTCCCGTGCTCCATCGCGAGAAGGAAATATGAGCTGCAGGTGGGGAAGGGCAGATCACAAAGGAAGGTCCCTAGGCAATCAGGGCTCTCTGAGAAAGGGGAGGAACGCTAAATCTATCGGGGTCATCATTTCATGATGGAGGTAAGTCAAATCACTATGCTGTAGAGTGAAGTAAGTCAGACAGAGAAAGAGAAATACGGTATGATGTCGCTTATATGCGGAATCTAAAAAGAAATGATACGAATGAACTTATTTACAAAACAGAAACAGACTCACAGATTTAGAGAATGAACTTACAGTTAAAGGGGAAGGGTGAGGAGAAGGGATAGTCAGGGAGTTTGGGATCGACATGTACACACGGCTATATTTAAGATGGATGACCAACAAGGACCTACTGTATAGCACAGGGAACTCTGCTCCGTGTTATGTGGCAGCCTGGATGGGAGCGGAGTCTGGGGGAGAATGGATACATGTATGTGTAGGGCTGAGTCGCTTTGCTGGGCCCCTGAAACGATCACAGCATTGTTAATCAGCTATACTCCAATATAAAATAAGAAGTTTAAAAAAAATTCAAAAATATGACTACGCTGTACACCTTAAACTTATACAGGGCTGTTTGCCACTTACATCTCAATAAAACTGGAGGGAAAAAAAACACATATTGCTGAAGCCCAGCCCCAGAATTTCTAATTCAGTAGGTGCGAGCTGGGGCCTGGGAAGCGGGGCTTCTAACAAGTTCTCAGGTAATGCTAATGCTGCTTGGCTTCAACTTGAGAATCACTGATAGAGCCAACAACTTCAAGGTAAACATGGGAACGCTAAAGCCCAGGAATGTGTCTTGCCCAGCAAAATTGGCTATGCCCAGGACGGACGTAAAACCAAGTTGTCACCTTCAAGTCAGTATAACCCCTACAGCAGGCTGCCTTTGGGGCACTCCCTCAGGAGAGGATGCCTGCCTGACCTCGCAGTGATTCGAAGAACCACCACGGAAGGAAAGAATTAATACCTTGGTGGTGTTTCACCTGGCTCTTGTTTATATTGTATTTTAATGTCTGATTCCAGAATCAGCCATGTTCTTGACATCTGCACCAATCTTGCACCACCAAGCATTCTATTTTGTGTGTGGAGATCTGATCTGTTTTTAAAAGCAACATTGCAATCACAGTATCATTTTCAAAAGGCAATTCTAAAACTTACTAATCTTTTCTTCCTAATAATAGAGGGTTCTCAGGACTAAGGTCTGCTGTTATAAGATCACTTTTCTCTGTAGTAGCCCCTTGGTAGATAACTGATTGGGGAACTAACAAAAAACCTACCATGATCATTGAGAGTAAGGAATTAAAATAAGTACTGGGAGACAATTAAAAAAAAAAAAGAAAGGGACTTCCCTGGTGGCACAGTGGGTAAGAATCCACCTGCCAATGCAGGGGACATGGTTTTGAGCCCTGGTCCGGGAAGATCCCACATGTCGCAGAGCATCTAAGCCCGTGCACCGCAACTACTGAGCCTGCGCTCTAGAGCCCACGAGCCACAACTACTGAAGCCCACACGCCTAGAGCCCGTGCTCCACAACAAGAGAAGCCACCGCAATGAGAAGCCTGCGCAGCACAACAAAGACTAGCCCCCGCTCACCACAACTAGAGAAAGCCCGTGTGCAGCAACGAAGACCCAACACAGCCTAAAATGAAAAATAAATAAATAAATTTATTTTTAAAAAAAAGAAAGAAAAGAGAGGAAGGCTGGGAGCCATGATGCACTGGCAGGGCCCCCATACGAGGGGGTCCGGAACAATGACGAGCTTGGCAGAAAGGCTCCATGTGGAGCACAGGGTTCCTCTCGGCTCCTTTGGAAGCTCAGCCAGGACTTTTCATTCCGTGTGGCTCAGAGGACTCGGCGGTTCATTCCTCTGTTTGCCCTCTGCCCACCTCTGTCTACACCCCTCATGTGTTTTCACCAGGAGTCACCCCAAGTAACAGGTGGGGTTGACGCTGTCACCACATGCCAGAGCTGTGGCCTTGGGGGCGGCCCGTTCAAATTGTTCCCTGTTCCGTGGTCAGGTCTTCTGCTCATTCAGGCTCAAGGGTCAACTCTCCAGGAGGCTCGCCGGACTGCACGATCTAAAGTAGCCTCCAGGGGGAGGGGCAAGATGGTGTAGGGGATTAAGAGGTATAAACCGCTATGTATAAAATAGATAAGCTATAAGGATATATTGTACCGCACAGGGAATATAGCCAACATGTTATAGTAACTCTAAATGGAGTATAACCTTTAAAGATTGTGAATCTACGTTGTACCCCTGAAACTTACATAATATTGTAAATCAACTGTACCTCAAAAAGAGTAGTCTCTAACACGCACGCGTGCGTGAACACCCAAGCCACACAAACCCAAGTACACACTGCACACACATCCCACCAACACACATACACTGACACCACACACACACACACACACACACACACACACACACACACAAGGTGGTCCATTCTCGGCTCAGAAATTAAAATCTTAAATTGCAGGTGGAGGCTCCACGTGGTTAAGCAACAGCCCCTCAGGTATGTGTGGATTTCTCGACTCCACCCTCAGGCACAGAGGTGCTGAAATCAGATGTCTGTGCTGCAGAGCTTCAGAGACCCTGGGCATCCACCCCATCAGCCCAGAGGGTGTGAACCCAGGGTGCGGTTCACCTGACCCCCGGCTCTCTGGCCCAGGGTCTGTCTCAGCAAACCCTTCTGAGCTCCACGTGCTGGCACCCGGTCCCCTGCAGCGCCGCGAAGGCTGGTTGTGGACTCCGAGTGGTGGGCGTGCAGCCTGGGAGAGGGGCTGCCTGCTCCACACTCTGGATCTGCTGTGAATCTCAACTGAGGCCTTTATCTTGCCCTGGCTGGGCTTCCTCATCTGTCAGATGCAGACGGAAAACAGCACCGAGCTGACGGGCTTGTGTAAGGACTTAGTGGGCCATGCATCCACGGAAGACTGAGACACAGGCTTCTGGGCAGGACGCTGTCTGAGAGGTGACCACGTGGACCAGAGGAGGAGCTGGTGGCTGGGATGCTAGGAAGGCGGGGAGGCGATGCAAGGATGCTTTCCTGAATTGGCCACTGCTGCGGGTGCTGGGCCCTGTCACCTCGAGGACCTTCTAAGGTGGGTTGCACTGTGTCTCAGAAATGCCTGCCCCGGGACAAGAGAGAGAGGCATTTCCCGACTCGGGGAGGGTTTCCCAGTGAAGCACTGGTTCCCCCACGTTCTTTTTTTTTTTTTTTCCATTTTAACATCTTTATTGGAGTATAATTGCTTTACAATGGTATGTTAGTTTCAGCTTCACAACAAAATGAATCAGTTATATATATACATATGTTCCCATATCTCTTCCCGCTTGCGTCTCTCTCCCTCCCACCCTCCCTATCCCACCCCTCTAGGTGGTCACAAAGCACCGAGCTGATCTCCCTGTGCTATGCGGCTGCTTCCCACTAGCTATCTACCTTACGTTTGGTAGTGTGTATATGTCCATGCCTCTCTCTCGCTTTGTCACAGTTTACCCTTCCCCCTCCCCATAGCCTCAAGTCCATTCTCTAGTAAGTCTGTGTCTTTATTCCTGTTTCACCCCTAGGTTTTTCATGACTTTTTTTTTCTTAAATTCCATATATATGTGTTAGCATACGGTACTTGTCTCTCTCTTTCTGACTTACTTCACTCTGTATGACAGACTCTAGGTCCATCCACCTCATTACAAATAGCTCAATTTCGTCTCTTTTTATGGCTGAGTAATATTCCATTGTATATATGTGCCACATCTTCTTTATCCATTCATCCGATGATGGACACTTAGGTTGTTTCCATGTCCTGGCTATTGTAAATAGAGCTGCAATAAACATTTTGGTACATGACTCTTTTTGAATTATGGTTTTCTCAGGGTATATGCCCAGTAGTGGGATTGCTGGGTCATATGGTAGTTCTATTTGTAGTTTTTTAAGGAACCTCCATACTGTTCTCCACAGTGGCTGTATCAATTTACATTCCCACCAACAGTGTAAGAGGGTTCCCTTTTCTCCACACCCTCTCCAACATTTATTGTTTCTAGATTTTTTGATGATGGCCATTCTGACTGGTGTGAGATGATATCTCATTGTAGTTTTGATTTGCATTTCTCTAATGATTAATGATGTTGAGCATTCTTTCATGTGTTTGTTGGCAGTCTGTATATCTTCTTTGGAGAAATGTCTATTTAGGTCTTCTGCCCGATTTGGATTGGGTTGTTTGTTTTTTTGTTATTAAGCTGCATAAGTTGCTTATAAATTTTGGAGATTAATCCTTTGTCAGTTGCTTCATTTGCAAATATTTTCTCCCATTCTGAGGGCTGTCTTTTGGTCTTCTTTATGGTTTCCTTTGCTGCGCAAAAGCTATTAAGGTTCATTAGGTCCCATTTGTTTATTTTTATTTCCATTTCTCTAGGAGGTGGGTCAAAAAGGACCTTGCTGTGATTTATATCATAGAGTGTCCTGCCTATGTTTTCCTCTAAGAGTTTGATAGTTTCTGGCCTTACATTTAGGTCTTTAATCCATTTTGAGCTTATTTTTGTGTATGGTGTTAGGGAGTGATCTAATCTCATAGTTTTACATGTAGCTGTCCAGTTTTCCCAGCACCACTTATTGAAGAGGCTGTCCTTTCTCCACTGTACATTCCTGCCTCCTTTATCTAAGATAAGGTGACCATATGTGCATGGGTTTATCTCTGGGCTTTCTATCCTGTTCCATTGATCTATATTTCTGTTTTTGTGCCAGTACCATACTGTCTTGATTACTGTAGCTTTGTAGTATAGTCTGAAGTCAGGGAGCCTGATTCCTCCAGCTCTGTTTTTCATTCTCAAGATTGCTTTGGCTATTCGGGGTCTTTTGTGTTTCCATACAAATTGTGAAATTTTTTGTTCTAGTTCTGTGAAAAATGCCAGTGGTAGTTTGATAGGGATTGCATTGAATCTGTAGATTGCTTTGGGTAATAGAGTCATTTTCACAATGTTGATTCTTCCAATCCAAGAACATGGTATATCTCTCCATCTATTTGTATCATCTTTAATTTCTTTCATCAGTGTCCTATAATTTTCTGTATACAGGTCTTTTGTCTCCTTAGGTAGGTTTATTCCTAGATATTTTATTCTTTTTGTTGGAGTGGTAAATGGGAGTATTTTCTTGATTTCACTTTCAGATTTTTCATCCTTAGTGTATAGGAATGCCAGAGATTTCTGTGCATTAATTTTGTATCTTGCTACTTTACCAAGTTCATTGATTAGCTCTAGTAGTTTTCTGGTAGCATCTTTAGGATTCTCTATGTATAGTATCATGTCAACTGCAAAAAGTGACATCTTTACTTCTTCTTTTCCAATTTAGATTCCTTTTATTTCCTTTTCTTCTCTGATTGCTGTGGCTAAAACTTCCAAAACTATGTTGAATAAGAGTGGTAAGAGTGGGCAACCTTGTCTTGTTCCTGATCTTAGTGGAAATGCTTTCAGTTTTTCACCATTGAGGATGATGTTGGCTGTGGGTTTGTCATATATGGCCTTTATTATGTTGAGGAAAGGTCCCTCTATGCCTATTTTCTGAAGGGTTTTTATCATAAATGGGTGTTGAATTTTGTCAAAAGCTTTCTCTGCATCTATTGAGATGATCATATGGTTTTTCTCCTTCAATTTGTTAATATGGTGTATCACGTTGATTGATTTGCATATATTGAAGAATCCTTGCATTCCTGGATAAACCCCACTTGATCATGGTGTATGATCCGTTTAATGTGCTGTTGGATTTTGTTTGCTGGTATTTTGTTGACGATTTTTGCATCTATGTTCATCAGTGATATTGGCCTGTAGTTTTCTTTCTTTGTGACATCCTTGTCTGGTTTTGGTATCAGGGTGATGGTGGTCTCGTAGAATGAGTTGGGGAGTGTTCCTCCCTCTGCTATATTTTGGAAGAGTTTGAGAAGGATAGGTGATAGCTCTTCTCTAAGTGTTTGCTAGAATTCGCCTGTGAAGCCATCTGGTCCTGGGCTTTTGCTTGTTGGAAGATTTTTAATCACAGTGTCAATTTCAGTGATTGTGATTGGTCTGTTCATATTTTCTATTTCTTCCTGATTCAGTCTTGGCAGGTTGTGCATTTCTAAGAATTTGTCCATTTCTTCCAGGTTGTCCATTTTATTGGCATAGAGTTGCTTGTAGTAATCTCTCATGATCCTTTGTATTTCTGCAGCGTCAGTTGTTACTTCTCCTTTTTCATTTCTAATTCTATTGATTTGAGTCTTCTCCCTTTTTTTCTTGATGAGTCTGGCTAATGGTTTATCAATTTTGTTTATCCTTTCAAAGAACCAGCTTTTAGTTTTATTGATCTTTGCTATCGTTTCCTTCATTTCTTTTTCATTTATTTCTAATCTGATTTTTATGATTTCTTTCCTTCTGCTAACTTTGGGGTTTTTTGGTTCTTCTTTCTCTAACTGCTTTAGGTGCAAGGTTAGGTTGTTTATTCGAGATGTTTCCTGTTTCTTAAGGTAGGATTGTATTGCTATAAACTTCCCTCTTAGAACTGCTTTTGCTGCATCCCATAGATTTTGAGTCATCGTGTCTCCATTGTCATTTGTTTCTAGGTATTTTTTGATTTCCTCTTTGATTGCTTCAGTGATCACTTCATTATTAAGTAGTGTATTGTTTAGCCTCCATGTGTTTGTATTTTTTACAGATCTTTTCCTGTAATTGATATCTAGTCTCATAGCGTTGTGGTCCGAAAAGATACTTGATACAATTTCAATTTTCTTATATTTACCAAGGCTTGATTTGTGACCCAAGATACGATCTATCCTGGAGAATGTTCCATGAGCACTTGAGAAAAATGTGTATTCTGTTGTTTTTGGATGGAATGTCCTATAAATATCAATTAAGTCCATTTTGTTTAATGTATCATTTAAAGATTGTGTTTCCTTATTTATTTTCATTTTGGATGACCTGTCCATTGGTGAAAGTGGGGTGTTAAAGTCCCCTACTATGAATGTGTTACTGTTGATTTCCCCTTTTATGGCTGTTAGTATTTGCCTTATGTATTGAGGTGCTCCTACGTTGGGTGCATAAATATTTACAATTGTTATATCTTCTTCTTGGATCGATCCCTTGATCATTATGTAGTGTCCTTCTTTGTCTCTTCTAATAGTCTTTATTTTAAAGTCTATTTTGTCTGATATGAGAATTGCTACTCCAGCTTTCTTTTGGTTTCCATTTGCATGAAATACCTTTTTCCATCCCCTTACTTTCAGTCTGTATGTGTCTCTAGGTCTGAAGTGGGTCTCTTGTAGACAGCAAATATATGCTTCTTGTTTTTGTATCCATTCAGCCAATCTGTGTCTTTTGGTGGGAGCGTTTAGTCCATTTACATTTAAGGTAATTATCGATATGTGTGTTCCCATTCCCATTTTCTTAATTGTTTTGGGTTCGTTATTGTAGGTCTTTTCCTTCTTTTGTGTTTCTTTCCTATAGAAGTTCCTTTAGCATTTGTTGTAGAGCTGGTTTGGTGGTGCTGAACTCTCTCAGCTTTTGCTTGTCTGTAAAGGTTTTAATTTCTCCATCAAATCTGAATGAGATCCTTGCTGGGTAGTAATCTTGGTTGCAGGTTTTTCTCCTTCATCACTTTAAATATGTCCTGCCACTCCCTTCTGGCTTGCAGAGTTTCTGCTGAAAGATCAGCTGTTAACCTTATGGGGATTCCCTTGTGTGTTATTTGTTGTTTTTCCCTTGCTGCTTTTAATATGCTTTCTTTGTATTTAATTTTTGACAGTTTGATTAATATGTGTCTTGGCGTATTTCTCCTTGGATTTATCCTGTATGGTACTCTCTGTGCTTCCTGGACTTGATTAACTATTTCCTTTCCCATATTAGGGTAGTTTTCAACTATAATCTCTTCCAATATTTTCTCAGTCCCTTTATTTTTCTCTTCTTCTTCTGGAACCCCTATAATTCGAATGTTGGTGTGTTTAATGTTGTCCCAGAGGTCTCTGAGACTGTCCTCAGTTCTTTTCATTCTTTTTTCTTTATTCTGCTCTGCATTAGTTATTTCCACTATTTTATTTTCCAGGTCACTTATCCATTCTTCTGCCTCAGTTATTCTGCTATTGATCCCATCTAGAGTATTTTTCATTTCATTTATTGTGTTGTTCATCATTGTTTGTTTCATCTTTAGTTCCTCTTGGTCCTTGTTAAGTGTTTCTTGCATTTTGTCTATTCTATTTCCAAGATTTTGGATCATCTTTACTATCATTATTCTGAATTCTTTTTCAGGTAGACTGCCTATTTCCTCTTCATTTGTTAGGTCTGGTGGATTTTTATCTTGCTCCTTCATCTGCTGTGTGTTTTTCTGTCTTCTCATTTTGCTTATCTTACTGTGTTTGGGGTCTCCTTTTTGCAGGCTGCAGGTTCATAGTTCCCGTTGTTTTTGGTGTCTGTCCCCAGTGGCTAAGGTTGGTTCAGTGGGTTGTGTAGGCTTCCTGGTGGAGGGTACTAGTGCCTGTGTTCTGGTAGATGAGGCTGGATCTTGTCTTTCTGGTGGGCAGGTCCACGTCTGGTGGTGTGTTTTGGTGTGTCTGTAGACTTATGATTTGGGGCAGCCTCTCTGCTAATGGGTGGGGTTGTGTTCCTGTCTTGCTAGTTGTTTGGCATAGGATGTCCAGCACTGTAGCTTGCTGGTCGTTGAGTGCAGCTGGATGCGGCGTTGAGATGGAGATTTCTGGGAGATTTTCGCCGTTTGATATTATGTGGAGCTGGGAGGCTTCTTGTTGACCAGTGTCCTGAAGTTGGCTCTCCCACCTCAGAGGCACAGCACTAACTCCTGGCTGCAGCACCAAGAGCCTTTCATCCACACGGCTCCTTAATTTGGGATGATTCGTTGTCTATTCATGTATTCCACAGATGCAGGGTATATCAAGTTGGTTGTGGAGCTTTAATCCGCTGCTTCTGAGGCTGCTGGGAGAGATTTCCCTTTCTCTTCTTTGTTCTCACAGTTCCCAGGGGCTCAGCTTTGGATTTGGCCCCACCTGTGCGTGTAGGTCGCCGGAGGGCGTCTATTCTTTGCTCAGACAGGACGAGGTTAAAGGAGCCGCTGATTCGGAGGCTCTGGCTCACTCAGGCCGGGGGTAGGGAGGGTCACGGAGTGCGGGGCGGGCCTGCGGTGGCAGAGGCCAGCGTGACGTTGCCAGACTGAGGCGCGCCGTGCATTCTCCCGGGGGAGCTGTCCCTGGATCCCGGGATCCTGGCAGTGGCGGGCTGCACAGGCTCCCCGGAAGCGGGGTGTGGATAGTGACCTGTGTTCGCACACAGGCTTCTTGGTGGCGGCAGCAGCGGCCTTAGCATCTCATGCCTGTCTCTGGGGTCCGCACTTTTAGCCGCGGCTCGCGCCCATCTCTGGAGCTCCCTTAAGCAGTGTTCTTAATCCCCTCTCCTCGCGCACCAGGAAACAAAGAGGGAAGAAAAAGTCTCTTGCCTCTTTGGCAAGTCCAGACTTTTCCCCGGACTCCCTCCCAGCTAGCCGTGGCGCACTAACGCCCTGCAGGCTGTGTTCACGCCGCCAACCCCAGTCCTCCCCCGGTGCTCGAACTGAAGCCCGAGCTTCAGCTCCCAGCCCCGCCCGCCCCGTCGGGTGAGCAGACAATCCTCTCGGCTGGTGAGTGCCGGTCGGCCCCGATCCTTTGCGCTGGAATCTCTCCGCTTTGCCCTCCGCACCCCTGTTGCTGCGCTCTCCTCCGCGGCTTCGAAGCTCCCCCCTCCGCCACCCGCAGTCTCCGCCCGCGAAGGGGCTTCCTAGTGTGTGGACACTTCCTCCTTCACAGCTCCCTCCCGCTGGTGCAGGACCCGTCCCTATCCTTTTGTCTCTGTTTATTCTTTTTTCTTTTGCCCTACCCAGGTACGTGGGGGGGTTTCTTGCCTTTTGGGAGGTCTGAGGTCTTCTGCCAGCGTTCAGTAGGTGTTCTGTAGGAGTTGTTCCACGTGTAGATGTATTTCTGGTGTATCTGTGGGGAGGAAGGTGATCTCCGCGTCTTACTCTTCTGCCATCTTCCCGGAAGTCTATCCCCCCACGCTCTTGCATGGTGCTTCCGGGAGTGTGGAGTGGGGTCGCCCAGGCAGCCCGTCCTATAGATCCGAGAAGCCCCAGGGTAGGAAGAGAGGGTCAAGGGTGGATCCAGAGGGTGGAGGTGGTCAGCCTAGAAGGGCCGGTTAGCGGAGCCACAGCTGGCGCAGGGCTGAGGCTGTGAGGGCGCCCAGGACACAAGCCCCACACTCCCCATCACCGTGCCATCACCATGGCTCCGCCACTCTCTGTGCGAGAGAAGCAGAGCCTCCTGCTCCCAGCGCCTCTGTCTCATGGCTCTTGGTGCCTTGCGGCATCTGTGTGTCCCTTCTCTCTGTAGGTCTGCCAATAGCCAATAGCTGGTTTTTCTGAAACTCAAGTCCAAATTCTCAAGCCTGCATGCAATGGGTACAAGTGGTCCCAACCCTTCGCAGGTGCCCTACAAGCCTGGGGCCAATCTGTCCATGAACCTCTGGGTCAGATGCCTTTCTCAGGCTCACGAAACCCATTTTGCCTCCCAGCGGATCTGATGTTAGGAAGCCATCCGTTCAGCCCTCTCACCTCCCCTTTCCTGATCCTAGGAGAGAAATAGAGAAGGCCCTCGCTTGACTGTTGTGGAACTTGAGGCGTGCCAAACCTACGGGTGCTCCGACAACTGGGCCCATATCCCCAAAGGGTGATGTGGTAGACAGAATAATGGCTCCCTCAAAGATGTCCACGTCCTATGTTATGTCATGTGGCAAGGGGGAGTTAACTTGTAGATGGAATTAAGGTTGCCGATCAACTGACCTTAAAATAAAGAGATTATCCTGGGTTACCCGGCCCCAGTGTAATCCTACGGGTCCTTAGATGTGGAAGGAGGGGGCAGAAGAGTCCATGTCAGAAGGATGTAAAGTGAGAAAAACTCTACCACCATTGCTGGTTTTGAAGATGGAAGGGGCCACCAGCCAAGGGATGCAGGAAAATTCAAGGGAGTTAATATGGTGATCCAGGGAGATGGAGGGTAATGGGGCACACTTCTGCCTTCTTTTTTCATGGGGCTAAAGTGAGCCAAGCTTCTCCAGCAAGGCTGGCTGCTGGGTGGTCCCAGTAGGTCAGGCGTTGAAGCCACCAGAGCAGCTTGCCCACCTGGCTCCTCCTACCCTGCCCATTAAGCTGGACAAACACAGATCCCTCGGCCCACAGGTTGGCAGCAGGAAGAGGGGCTGGCTGTTGGTGACGAGGTCTGAGGCCTCCACCATCTCCACAGCTGGGTGAGAGAGATGGCACGGTGGGGCTGGCATCTTGCTGGTGGCCGGGCCCTGGGCAGGGCTGGAGGAGCTTAGGCACATGCCATCCCTGCTCTGAGCCGTTTTCCCTTCTCACCCAGGCTGTATCACCAGGCTGTGAAGATTGAATACACTGTGCTGTGGAAGCATTTTGTTGAGTTTGAATGCCCCACAGGTGGCAAGGGCTCCCCACCGGGCCACAGTCTCTGAGCCCAGCTTCCCATCTGAAGGAGAGACCTGCAGGAGAGATGATTGAGGCCCCGCTGACGTCTCGCCTCTGACTCACACACGCATGAAACCCTCCACGTGGCAGGGCAGCTGGAAAAACACTGAGTTGGAGGGTAGCGTGCGGACGGCCAGATGGTTTTCATCTTAGTGATGATGAAACTTGAGATACCAGGATGCAGATGGGGACCCGAGGCTCTGATGTGGTGAAACGTGATCCCTCCCGCCAGCTTCTCCATGCTTACCCTCCTGTGCTCTCTCTTTCTCTGTCTTTGAATCTGAGATGTTCCTTTCAAGTTGATTTCACATTTGTTTTCTGTCTGTGCTTGTCACTCTCTCCTTCTGTGTCCTTTTCTTTTGCTTCTCATTTTCCCCTCACTGTTCTTACAGGTTACCTTTTTGTATCACCTGCAGCAGCATCAAGGCTCACCCTTCTTTTTTTTTTTTTTTTTTTAATTTTTATTGGAGTATAGTTGATTTACAATGTTGTGTTAGTTTCAGGTGTACAGCAAAGTGAATCAGTTATACATATACATATACCCACTCTTTTTAAGATTCTTTTCCCATATAGGTCATTATAGAGTATTGAGTAGAGTTCCCTGTGCTATACAGTAGGTTCTTATTAGTTATCTATTTTATCTATAGTAGTGTGTATAAGTCAATCCCAATCTCCCAATTTATCCTTCCCCCCGCTTACCCCCTGGTAACCATAAGTTTGTTTTCTACATCTGTGAGTCTATTTCTCGTTTGTAAATAAGTTCATTTGTACCCTTTTTTAAGATTCCACATATAAGTGATATCATACGATATTTGTCCTTCTTTGTCTGACTTACTTCACTCAGTATGACAATCTCTAGGTTCATCCATGTTGCTGCAAACGACATTATTTTGTTCTTTTTTATGGCTGAGTAATATTCCATTGTATATATGTACCACATCTTCTTTATCCATTCCTAAGGCTCACACTTCTCAACCTTCATCATGCTGTAATGCAGTCTCGGGGATCTGCCCTTACCCTCCTGCCCCCCAGATCTCGTCAGTCCTGTGTATCACTCCCTCAGATCCCCTAATCCTGGCTGGGATGTAATAGACAAATGTGTTAGTCCATTTACGATTCATGTGCACTTTATAGGAGTGTCTCCTGGGGTGACGTTGTTTTTACCTAAAGCCCGAGCTTCTATAGCACGTGGCAAGTGACTTGGGCTGAGACCTGTTGATGAAGAAGCTTTTCCTGGTTCCACACCACACTCATCAGGGATTTTCTCTTCTGGATCCTGAGATAAATGTCCTTTTGGATTGGTGGGAGTATTAGTGGAATGAGTATAGAGCTGTCGCAGCAAAGAGCCCCTCATCTCCCAAGAGTGGCTACAGGCATAGACATCTATGTCTTGCGCTCACATAACAGTTGTGAAGTGAGCTATCTAGGGAGGCTGTACTCCATGTGGTCATTCAGGGACCCAGGTTCCTACCATTTCTTACTCCATTATTCCCTAGCTCATAAAGTCATTTGCATGGTTGGAGCTGGGTCACTGCCAGGTCTGGGTTCCCTCTTACAGGAAAGGAAGTAGAATGTGGTAGAAGCACTCCCTGTGGCTTAAATTCTAGACCTCCGAATAGCATATATCACGCCCATGACAGCCTGGGGAATACAACCTAACCAGGCAGCTTGTGTCCAGCTACACACGTTCATTACTAAGAAATAAGGGGAATAGGTCCGGGTGGACAGCTAACCATCTCCGTCACATGGGATAACAGAAGAAGCTATGGCTCTGATTCTGTCCCCATCTCTGCCCACTTTATTGAGATGGGGAGCTCAGGATTCCAGCTGTAGGCTAGTCCCATAAGTGGCCTCTTTGTATGAAGGACTCAGGAGATTCTTGGGAAAATACTCATTCCAAGGGAAAAATCTGTTCTTGCTGGGTTCAAGGCAGAAACGACCAAGATAGGGAGAGAAGCGCTTCTGAGCACAGCCTGCTGTCACTCAGATACCTTTCTGGATCAACCCTGTGGACACATGCCTAAATCAGAGAGGAGGTGCAAGGAAGGTGAGTCAAAGCCAAAAGGAACCTCCTCAAACACAGGAGAAGGAGGCAACCTGTGGGGCAAACTCTCCCAGGGGCAGCCTGGCTTTGCCTGCCCACCACTCAGGCCCCCGTCTTCTGAAAACAGCCCCTTCACTCGTAGGTCCCCTTGGTCCCCACTGCATCAGTTTCACGGAGACTTTAAATCAAGTGGTGGGTGTGTGTTGGGCCGATCAGAGGCTCTTGTCCAGTAACTTGACCTCTGAGGGGATGGATGTGAGGCTGGACCAGGGTCAGGGCTCTGTGGCCCAAAAGGGCACATGGGAACTTCTAGCCTGTTGGTGACGTTCTGTTCCTTAACCTGGTGGTGGGTACATGGGAGGCCAGTTTATTACTATGTCCTTGTTCTTTTTTTTTTTTAATTTAAGTATAGTTGATTTACAATGTTGTATTAGTTTCAGGTGTACTGCAAAGTGATTCACATATATATTCTTTTTCAGATTTTTTGCCGTTATAGGCTATTACAAGATTTTTTTTTTTTTTGGAGTATAATTGCTTTACCATGTTGTGTTAGTTTCTGCCACATGGCCAAGTGAATCAACCACATGTATACACACATCCCCTCTCTCTTGGACCTCCCACCCCACCACATCCCACCCAAGTGGGCCATCCCAGAGCACCGAGCTGAGTTGCCTGTGCTATACAGCAGGTTCCCACTAGCTATCTATTTTACACATGGTAGTGTATTTATGTCAAACTTAATCTCCCAGTTCATCCCACCCTCCCCTTCCTCACTCTGTGCCCACATGTCCGTTCTCTACGTCTGCCTTTCTATTCCTGTCCTGCAGATAGGTTCACCTGTACCATTTTTCTAGATTCCACATATATGCGTTAATATACGATATTTGTTTTTTTCTTTCTGACTTACTTCAATCTGTATGACAGACACTAGGTCCATCCACATCTCTACAAATGACCCAGTTTCATTCCTTTTTATGGCTGAGTAATATTCCATTGTATATATGTACCACATCTTCATTATCCATTCATCTTTTGATGAACATTTAGGTTGCTTCCATGTCCTGGCTATTGTAAATAGTGCTGCAATGAACGTTGGGGTGCATGCATCTTCTTGAATTATGGTTTTCTCAGGGTATATGCCCAGTAGTGGGATTGCTGGGTCATATGGTAGTTCTATTTGTAGTTTTTTAAGGAGCCTCCTTACTGTTCTCCACAGTGGCTGTATCAATTTACTTTCCCACCAGCAGTACAGGAGGGTTCCCTTTTCTTCACACCCTCTCCAGCATTTATTGTTTCTAGATTTTCTGATGATGCCCCTTCTGACTGGTGTGAGGTGAAACCTCATTGTCATCTTGATTTGCATTTCTCTAATGATTAGTGATGTTGAGCATCTTTCCTGTGCCTCTTGGCCACCTGTATGTCTTCTTTGCTGAAATGTCTATTTGGGTCTTCCGTCCATTTTTTGATTGGGTTGTTTGTTTTTTTGATACTGAGCTTCATGAGTTGTTTGTATATTTTGGAGATTAATCCTTTGTGTGTTGCTTCATTTGCAAATATTTTCTCCCATTCTGTGGGTTTTCTTTTCATCTTGTTAATGGTTTCCTTTACTGTGCAAAAGCTTTTAAGTTTAATTGGGTCCCATTTGCTTATTTTTGTTTTTATCTTCATTACTCTAGGGGGTGGGTCAAAAAAGATCTTGCTGTGATTTATGTTAAAGGGTGTTTTTCCTATGTCTTCCTCTAAGAGTTTTATAGTGTCTGGTCTTACATTTAGGTCTTTAATCCATTTTGAATTTATTTTTGTGTGTGGTGTTAGGTAGCACTCTTATTTCATTCTTTTACATGTGGTTGTCCAGTTTTCCCAGCACCATTTATTGAAAAGACCATCTTGTCTCCATTGTACATTCTTGCCTCCTTTGTCATAGATTAGGTGACCATAGGGTTTATCTGTGGGCTTTCTATCCTGTACCATTGACCTATATTTCTGTTTTTGTGCCAGTATCATACTGTCTTGATTACTGTAGTTTTGTAGTACAAGATATTGAGTATAGGTCCCTGTGGTATACAGTAGGTTCTTGTTGTTTATCTATATATAGTAATGGGTATCTGTTAATCCCAAATTCCTAATTTATCCCTCCCACCCATTACTATATTCTTGACTCCATACTGATATATTATGAATGTAATTTTTCCCCAGTTTTATTGAGAAATAATTGACTTACATGACCGTATAATTTCAAGGCATAGCGCCTGCTGGTTTGATTTACATGTATTGTAGGCTATAATTCAGTAACAAAAAGAAGGAAGTGGTGGTGGGTTGATCTGTCCTGCTTGCAGAACTCGGAAGAAACCCCGTGCCAGTTCCTGGTTCTGGATGTTTCTCCGTGTCCTTTGCAAGACCTGGCTGTCCAACTTCTGTGATTCTGGGAGATTTTTCCCATTTCTCTGCCTCCCCCTCGTCATCCTCCCTGTCTCCTCCCTACATGTACCAGAACTGGTTTCTGCTGCTAATAACTGAAAACCCTTCCTGAAATAAAGGAAACATGATATGACTGTGTACGAGTATGTGTGAGTGTGTGTATGTGTGTGTGAGTGTGTAAGACCCACTGAGGAAAGCTGACTCAGCTTCTGCAATGACAGGTATTGGACAGAAGAAGGAAGTCCTGTTTTCTGTTTGTGGTCCCGATTTTCCCTCGTGGCTGGAATGGTTGGTGTAGCACTACCTGTGGCCTAAGGGTTATTGGAGTGGAAAGTGAGGGGCAGATTTTGCTCCCAGGCACAGGAAGTCTTGGCAGCAAGAAACAGCAGTCGGGCCGAGATGCAAAAGAAAATCGACGACCGTGGGGTACACAGAGTCAGGGCTGAGGGGCCTCCACGGTCCTCTGATTCAGCTTCTCATTTTGCAGAGGAGGGACCTGGCCAGAGAGCTTCCGTAACTTGCCCTGGCTTACACAGAGGATCTTGAATCTGAAGTTGCCATGAGCCTGTCCCACTAGAAAGAAAAGATGGAAGCTGAGATAGGAATGCTCAGCTGGATGACATGGGTGGGAAGGGAAAGCAGGGAGAGGCTGGGGCAGAGAGAATCAGCTGTACGAGTGAAAGGTATCTTCACTTGTTGCCGCATGCTTTAATTAATCAGTGTATGATCACAGATGGGGCAATAATGGAGACATTTTTGAGTGTGCTTTTGTCACCCAGGCAAACAATATGTGACCAGGGATGAGAAAGCATGATTATTGTTGTAGCCAACCGGAAATACAATCTGGATTATAATAGATAGTCATATATTCAGCCTTTGATTTCTTATTTATTTATTTTTAAATATTTATTTATTTATTTGTTTGCACCGGGTCTTAGTTGCGGCAGGCGGGCTCTTTAGTTGTGGCATGTGAACTTTTCATTGCGGCATGCATGTGGGATCTAGTTTCCTGACCAGGGATCGAACCCAGGCCCCCTGCATTGAGAGCATGGATTCTTAACCACTGTGCCACCAGGGAAGTCCCTATTCAGCCTTTTAAATTGTATGTCAACCTCTGATGTGCCCAGTCACTGGCACTGGGGACGCTGTGAGAGCAAAGCAGGCTCTGACGTTTCCTTGCTGGTGGACCTAGACTTTCGGGGAAGACAGATATTAAATATGTGATTTCACAAATGATTGATTAGCCATTTCGGTGCCACTTGACGGGGAATTGCTCCCGTGGAAGCGGCACTTAAGCTCCTGCCAGAAGAAGGAAGGTTAGCTGGGAAGCCGGGCGGGATAGGTTTCCCAGGTGGTGGGAGCAACATGTGCAAAGGCCCTGGGGCTTGGAGAGTGTGGCTTGTTGGTAGAGCTGAAGAAGGCATTTTGTGAGGAATTGTGAGAAGACGAGCTTGGCCAGAGCTTGGTGAGTGTGGCAGGGGCCGTGAGAGAGCTGAGTCTGCGGGTGGAAAAATGGAAGGGGGAGAAAGACCTCGAAAGCCTTGGAAAGGAGTTTGGACTTCGTCCTGGGGTCCAGGGAAGCCACTCGGGGGTTCAGCGGGTATGAGTGTGTGTGTGTGTGTGTTACGGTGTGTTTGATGCCGAAAGCTCAGCCAGCCTCTGGGCCCCGGTGCCGAATGGAATCTTGGAGACAGAGTTTTGGGTGAAGTAGAAAAGAATAGCTTTCTTGCTTTGCCAGGCAAAGGTGGGCACAGCAGGCTCGTGTCCCTCAAAAACTATGTGTCCCGACCCGGGAGGAATTGGTGAGGAGTTTTATAGCAACAGTTCAAGGGTGGGGTTGCTGAGCAGATTAGGGTGTGTGCAGGGCCTGCGCTCCTTTAATCTCATCTCAGGTGGTCTCCTAATCTTGATGAGCATCTTTGGTCCCTTTAATCTGGCCTCAGGTGGCTTCCTGGCTGCTCCTCCCTGGTCTCTGCATCCTCTCCCTTCCCCCAGTAGCAGCTGTTTGAATTTGCCCTTTGGAACTCAGGAGAGGCCATGGAAGCTGGAGTCTGTTTCCTACAAACAAGAAATGGGGGACAGGAAGGCTTCCTTGCCCAGGAGCCCCAGAGGGTCCTGCTCGGTTTCAGATTCTCCAGAGAAATGGAAACAATGGGCTGCATATACACAGAGAAAAAGATTTATTTTAAGGAATTGATTCACGTGATTACAGAGGCTGGCAAGTCCAAAATCAACAGGGTAGGCCAGCAGGTTGGAGACCCAGGACAGGGCTGTAGGTTTTGGAACGCCAGCCTCCATAATTGGGTAAGCCAATTCCTTAAAATAGATCTCTCTCTATATATATATTCTATTGGTTTTGCTTCTCTGGAGAACCCTGACTAATCCAGATTTCTCCTCTTCCCCTCGGGACTGTCTCCTCCTCTTCTAAGGTCACTCGTGATGGCAGAGATGCCTACAGCTCCCGGCCCCGCCACCGTACCCCTCACACCGTTTTATCCCTAAGGTCCTGGGAGGTAGGCTCCAGGGAGACCAGGATCAAACTGTGGGCAGCAAAGTGATCACGAGCACCAACTGTCGGGTCTGAACCCGAGTTCTGGACCTCCTGGGGGCACATTGCTAAACTGCTGGTGCCTCAGTTTCCTCTTCTGTAGGGAAGGGCTGGTTCTGTTAGTATCTGTCTCATGGGTGGGGTGGAGGGTGGAATGGGTCTGCTCTGTTTTACTGAGGGAAATCTGGAAGTCAGACGAGTGAGGACATTGCATGGTTTCTCTGCATGTTAGTGAAGCCTTCCTAACCCCCAGGGCCTCGGTTTGCTCATCTGCCAGGTGGGTAGGACCAGGCCAGCTCGCCCTGCACTGTTTGTTTTCCTGAGTGAAGGCAGAGACAGCTGGCTCTCCCTGGAGAAAATGCTGGGAGGACGGTCTCCCTGGGTCCTGGCAGAGCTGAGGAAGTTTTGGCGGTAAATAATCTCAAGGGGCCATTCTGGGGTTTTCTGCTGCAATCTCCAACCTCCCACAGATTACCAAGAGGCTCTTTCCAGCAAAATGGAAAAATACTTCCGACTTCTTACAGACCCATGTGCCAAACCCAGCAGGTGCCAGCAGCTGTGGGGCCTTCAGAGCCAAGGGCTGTAAACCTCTCTGCTCAGGGGAGGCTACCGAGATATCTGGGCCCTTCTTTAACTGGCTAAATAGACAAACCGACCTTGAACCTCAGACCAGGCCCACCGCTCTCGGGTCAATTGATGGGAAAAGCCCTCTGCTCTGAAACGTTTGGCAACGGAGTGAATCATGGGGTGTGACCGAATGGGTTTATCCTGGATGTCAGGGGACTAATGTTTGTGCACACATCCATTCACTACTCATTCATTTACAAATATTTTTTAAGCACTTAGTATGCTCTAAGTGCTGGGGATATTGCAGTGAAACAAACAGGCCAAGTCCCTGACCTCATGAAATTTATATTCTAGAGGGAGGAGATTAAAACGAAATAAGCAAACAGATGGATAGACAAGATAATTCTAGATAGTAACTGATCATAAGAGTGTAATGAAAGAGTGAGAAATAGGGTATGACTACAGGGAACTAGTAGTGATCAGGAAAAATCTCTCCAAGAAGATGACATTGAAGCGGAGCATTGGATGGTGAGAAGGGAGCAAAGATGAGGTCAGGGAGGGGAGCTTTGCAGGCAAGGGGGAGAGCAAGTGAACAGACCAGAGACAGGAGAAAACCTGGCTCACAACGAAAACCATACAGAAGGTCAGCACAGTGAGAGTACAGTGTACGAGGGTGGGTGCTACAGGAGGTGATGCATAGCCAGCAGAATGTGAAGGAAGAGGAGGCTTGCGTTAGCCAGGGTGGGTTAACACTAGCTGCAATAACAAATGACTCCCAGAGCTCAGAGGCTTCACGATGCAATGAAGGGCTGGTTCTAGCTCACTTCTTAGCTCTATGTGGGTGTAGGGGATTCTCTCTCCTTCAGTCTTTGAGGAACCCGAGCTCCTGATGCCACGTGACTCTGTCTTCCCCCAGTGCCTAGTGCCTGGGAGCCTTCCATGGGATACATGCATGCATCCAGCCAGTACCCAAGGGAAGAGAGAGGTGATGGGGACCTGTGTGTGGTTTTCAGGAAGAGGCTCGGAAGGGGCATCGTTGCCTCCTGCTCGCATTTCGTTGGTCAGAACTCAGATCCCTGATCTCTCCCAGACGCAAGGAAGTGGGGCTGGGAAATGTCCAGCCGTGCACCAGATGTATTGATGAAAACCAGCCAGGTTTTTCCACAATACCAGAAAGGGTGGTGGGAGGGACTGGATCTTATAGGGCTTTGTAGATCACAGTCAGGAGCTGGTTTTATTCCAGGTGGGCTGGGAGGCTGGTGGCAGCTTATAAAGGAAAATGCATCACCTGGTTTACATTTGTGTTTTGCCTCGGACACTAAGCTACTGTGTCATGTGCGCAAACCTGAGCTATGGATCCTCCAGGACCTTCAGTTTTATCGTCTATAACATGGGGGAATTGGAATTCAGATTATTTTTAATACCCTTCTCCTCCACATCTCTTGTGGCATACATCAGTCCTCCCATGTACCTACTCTATGGATTTTTGGGGACTTCAGGAAACTAAGACCATGTCTACCAATACTGAGGGGTGGAGCTCCTTCCAGGACAGTCCTGGGGTCCGGAATAGAAAGTGAACAGGATGGAAAGGCCACAGAAAACCTTTCCAGTCCTCTGGTGGCCAGCCCTGGTAGCTGAGCATGGCCCAATTCCTGGTCCTTCCCATCTTCCAAGTATTATACTGATACAGAATGTCCCTCATTGCGTTTCCTACCTCCTGGGTTATTGGCATACACACAGAAGTTGAATGAATTGTCTTCTTCCCAGAAGCCCCTTCCAATTCCTCTCCTGGACCCAATTCCTACGCATCCTACCAGATTCCACTCAACGCCTCCTTCTACTGCTTACTCCTGTCCACCGTCATTTCTCACTTCTCTGAAATCCAACACACTTAGGGTGTATATTATCCAGTCACTGGATATTATTTAATCAGTGGCCTGTTCATTTATTTATTATTCTTTCATTTTTAAAGGTTCATGTCTGTGGAGTGCTTTTTATGAGCTGTTGATTTCAATTTTTTTTTAGAATTTTTTTTTTCTAAATTCATTCATTTGGTTTTTCTTTTCTTCTTTTGGCTGAGTTGGGTCTTCGTTGCTGCGCATGGGCTTTCTCTGGTTGCGGTGAGTGGAGGCTACTCTTCGTTGTGGTGCACGGGCTGCTCATTGTCATGACTTCTCTTGTTGTGGAGCACGAGCTCTAGGCACATGGGCTCAGTAGTTGTGGCATGAGGGCTCAGTAGTTGTGGTGCGCAGGCTCAGTAGTTGTGGCGCACGTACTTAGTTGCTCTGCAACATGTGGGATCTTCCCAGACCAGGGCTCCCACACATGTCCCCTGCATTGGCAGGTGGATTCTTAACCAGTGCGCCACCAGGGAAGCCCTCAATATTTTATTTAAAAGCAGAGCCTGCCTTATGAGGTAGGTAGCTATCACATTAGTCTAGGCTGCAGAAACAAGTCAATCCTGATGCCTCAGTGGCTTAAGCAAAGGAAGTTTATTTCATGTTCACATCACAGGCCAGTTGGGTCCTTTTGCAAGCTCTGACTTGGGGACCCAGACCTGTTTCATCTTGTGGGTCCACCAACTAGTTGTTTCATGATCTCCTTGGTTCATCCAGTCAGTATGGGGGCCTGGGGCCTGGAGAGTAAGAAGAAAGAGAAAAGGCTTATTTGTGGGAGACCCTATGAGCTAGGCATGCAAGTGGCATACATCACTTCCTCCCACATCCCGCTGGCCAGAATATGGTCACGTGGTCTCATCCAGCTGCAAAGGAGGCTGGGAAACAGAGTTTAGCAATATGTCTGCAAAGAGGTGAAAATTGATATCGGTGAACACTAGCAGTATCTGCCCCAGTAAGATTATTTTAGACATGAGCAAACAAGGACTCAAGTGAGGTGAAACGAGTCACCCACAGTCACTGGGCTAGGAAGTGGGGTGCCGGGGAACCTGAGCTCAGATGTCAAAACACAGCAAAGTGTTCATCGTAACATGTTAACTGAAAATGGCAGGAAATAAAAAGTATGCAATTTGATCCCACTTATATTACATATTTACACACACACACACACACACACACACACACACACAAGTCCACATACAGAAAACGGACTGGAAAAAGATACACCAAAGTATCATTGGATTATATCTGGGTTATATTTCATTGCTTGGACTATAAACTTTTCTTTATATTTTTTACCGTAAGAAAATAATTGCGATTACTTTTTTAAAGTAGTTGATTAATTTTTCTTAAATGTTCTATTTCCATAAAGCATATCATTAGAACAAAACAGTTGCATGTGACAATAGTATTCTCACTAGTGGTAGTAATTTCTTACATCTGTGATCCCACCTCCTTATAGCTTTCAAAGTACTCTTGCATATTTCATTTGTCGTTTCGTTTATGCGCTCAGTGAGCTCCCACCCGCTTTCCACCAGGTCCTGGTGAGGCTCTGGATGGCACAGAAGGGACATAGACCCAGGAGCCATCAGTTGAGCCGGCATTCAAGCAATTGATAAATACAGGAATAAAGTCACGGGTGGGTTTAGTGATTGCCTGACAGGTGGGCCCCAGGTCATACGGAAGCCTGCATGCTGCACCTTGGGGTTTGGTCAGTTTCCTGTTGGCACTGGGGGGCCCAGAAGCAGGGATCTTGGGCCATCAACCTAGATTGCAGAGCTCACTGCTGTGAATACGGGTTGCGGCCGGGTGAACATGGAGCTGAAGCTCAGGGCATCCCAGGAGTCCGGGGATAAGAGTCTGATCTGAGACCAGACCATGCCCAAGCCAGGGCTCTTTCTAGAGCATTTCTTAGCCATCAGATGGCTTGGTGGCAGAACGTTCCCTCTGTGCTTTCCTCGGACACTTAGAAGGACTCTGCCTGCGCAGCTGAGCCTAGAGCCCTGTGAGTCCTTATGTGCGACTTTGAAGCTGGCCACGAAGTCTGCAGGCAAACATATTGTTGGGATTTATTGTTTGTGTATCTAGAATCCGGGGAGCATAAACAAGGCCATGTCTGCCACCCACTCTTAGGAGTGGGTCAGGATGTCCTGTACCAGACCTGTCCGCCTGGACTTTCTGTGATTGGGCATGGCGCACGCACACACACACCCCAAACACATACATACACACGCTCACTCACTCACTCACTTCTTCTCTGTCTGACCAGATCCCTGCCCCAATGCAGAGCTGCCTTTATTACCCACTTCTCTGCATTCTCGATGGCAGAGAGCCTTACGTTTTCGCTGAAACCAATTTAGATGCGAGAAAAAAAAAAAAAGAACGTGGAAAAGATAGCTGTATTTCCAAACTTTATTTTTCTGTAAGCAGTGGAGAATTTTTTTGAACAAAATCTTACATGGACAAAGTTGCGCAGGTTAAAGCCAGGTGGGGCCCAGGCCCTGGTCACTGGGCAGTAGCCCCCTCAGCCCCCGGTGTTGTCTGAGAAATCCTGGGAAAGCAGAGGCGAGAATGGCCACGCGCTGACCAGGGTCAGGAGCGCCCGCCTCCAGTGCCCTGCATGGCTGCTCCCTGAGACTCTCGGGGAGACCACAGAAGGGATGCTCTGGACCTGAAGACTCTGCCCTGACCCTCTCAGGGCCTCAGCTTCCCATCTGTATAAACAGGATGCTCACGTATGTGAAGACACCTGGGACCAAAGGATCCCTGCTCCCCGCCTTCCCCATTGTGAAGGTCAGTGGCATCTGAGTTGATTTCTAGCACCGTGATTCCATGGGGGAAGCCCTTTGTGGATAAAATACAGAACTTGGAAAAAGTAAACCATATTTGGGAAAATTGAGGGACCTCCCAGAAGAACTGTTGATGCTTTCCTTACTCATTGCCTTGTAATCCTTCCTTCAAGGCAGATTTAAGGCATTATGTACTTTTTAGCCTCAAAGCCATGTTGGAAACTTGGGACAGATCCTGGCAAGAAGGGAATTTTGAATTTGCAGGCAACTGTGCTAACTCTTTCAAATCCACGGTTGTCATTTTCAAAGATTCGGTGGCAATATAGCCGAAGGGACCTTCCACTTTACAGGTGGGAAAACTGAAACCCCACAGGTAGGAGGATCAGGTTAGAGGACAAGCCAGTGGGGGGACCCAGTATTCCTGACTTTGTGTCACTGCAGGTGGCTTAAGAGCACGGTCTTCAAAGTATAAAAGACCCTGCACGGAATCCCAGCTCAGACAACTAAAAGTCCTTCGATGGTGGGCAAGTTACTTAAAATCACCGAACCTTAGTTTTCTCCTTCGGAAAATGGGGTAGTTCCTAGTTCACAAGGATGATGTTGGGATTAAATAAGATGGGTGTCAAATGCTTATCCTAGTGCCAGGAACAAGGAAAGTGCTGGAAAAATGTTACTCCGCTATGATTGCCCTCATTTCCTGGGGAAGGAAACTGAAGCTCTGAGAGCTTCAACCTCTGGCTGTGTGTGACTCCAGAGCCTATGCCCCTAACCAGCACACCACGCGGCTCGGGCAGAGGGAGAAAAACCGTGCACCCCAAATTCCTTTCAATGTGTCCCTATAACCACCACACCACGTGGCTCAGGCAGAGGGAGAAAAACCGTGCACCCCAAATTCCTTTCAATGTGTCCCTATAACCACCACACCACGCGGCTCGGGCAGAGGGAGAAAAACCGTGCACCCCAAATTCCTTTCAATGAGAGCATTTTATGTCTTAGAAAGAAACTCCAGGGCTAAGCCTGTTTGGGATAGAAGCAGAGCCTTCAGGGGCCTGTGTGAGGGCAGAAACATCCTGCTTGCGACCGGGCAGAGGATGCTGGTGAGTCTGATGTGTGTAGGTGTTGAGAAGAAGGAGGTGAGATTGAGAGAGGAAAGGAAGAGCCCGAACCCGGGCAGAGGGAGACGAACCCCTTGGCCACGCATGCCTTCGATCGCTAAACTCACAAAACGTGGCCCCAGAGGCATTCTTGGGCTTCACGAGCAGGACCCTGAGCTCAGTATCAAGCCAGCATCCAGGATGCAGAAGTGCAGAGCTGGAGACAAAAGCTCGAGGAAGCAGGTCTTGGAGAAGTCTCGAAAATCACTTTGTGGGTGGCAGGTTGGGGTGTGGAGGGGAAGGACCCTCCGGAGACTCAGAGGCCCTAAATTTGGAGTTTGGATGAAATGTCTCCAAATCCCTGAGAGGCAAGGAGGCCCAGATGACCCTTAGGTTCTGTGTGTATGTCCGTTTAATTAGTTTTCCATGAACCTGGAGAAAGCCTGAGAAGTTTGCTCTTTCCATTCAGATTCGTGCAGCTCCCTTGGCTGTGTCCGGCATCCTGGGGTCCTATCAGTTCGAGCTCTGAGTCCCAGGACCAATCCTCCCAAGCTTTAAACATCCCATCCTCTCGGCTTCTGGCAGAACCTGAGCCTCCTGGACCACCCAGGACCACCCGCTTCCGACAGATGCTTTGAACATTCCTAATCTGACCCCATCTCCCACCTGCCCCTCCCATCCACCCCTCCCTCTGAGCCCTCCGGAGCTCAGAGTCAATCCTGAGTTCTGCTAATTTCACCTTGTACTAATTCAAACCCAGGCTATCCGGGACTCTGCTTCCCTTGCAGTCTTCTCCAGAGGCTGATATTTTTTCCACAATCTCAGGATCTGGGAATAGTAGTCAACGCTTCTGCTCTTCATTCCACTGCCAAGCTGTCTCCTCCCTCTTCAAAGCCCCCAGCTCCTTTGAAGTGCGTTGTCCGTCTTCATGACCCTTGCCCCTTCTGCTGTCTCTCTTTTGTTGACTTTCCCATCACCTCCCTTAGTCACCAGTAATGTTAGTACTGACTCACTACTCTTCCTCCATCACCATGCCTTTCCCATCACCATGCCTTTCCCATCACCCCCCTTAGTCACCAGTAATGTTAGTACTGACTCACTACTCTTCCTCCATCACCATGCCCTTCACCGTTCTTGGCATGTGCACACCCTTCTGTCCTGGAAGATGGATTCTTGTTCAAACGATTTTTTGAGGAGTCCGACCAAGAAAAGGGGAGTGAGGTTAGGGCAGGTGGAAAAGCTAAGCAATAAAGTAGACTCTGCTGGAGACCAGCTTTTTGCCTAACCCCACGGGGAGCTCTGGAGTATTAACAGTACCACAGAGCTCATTGCATCCCCAGGGAGCCCCCTCTGTGCCCGCCGCCTCGTCTGCCATTGGCTGAGATCTGCAGAGAGCCGGGAGCATGGCCTCCTGGAACCTGAGTAGCAGTCACAGCATCATCCAACCCCAAACAACCGCCTGATCTCAAAGGACAGCCAGGGCTTCCCTGGTGGCGCAGTGGTTGAGAATCTGCTTGCTAATGCAGGGGACACGGGTTCGAGCCCTGGTCTGGGAGGATCCCACATGCCGCGGAGCAACTAAGCCCATGAGCCACAACTACTGAGCCTGCGCGTCTGGAGCCTGTGCTCCGCAACAAGAGAGGCCGCGATAGTGAGAGGCCTGCGCACTGCGATGAAGAGTGGCCCCCACCTGCCACAACTAGAGAAAGCCCTCGCACAGAAATGAAGACCCAACACAGCCCTAAATAAATAAATAAATAAATTTTTAAAAAAAGGACAGCCAGTGATCTCTTCGGCCACCCAGCTCAGCCATCCATTGGCAATCATTTTTAAAAATTTTTTTGAAGTATAGTTGATTTACAATGTTGTGTTATTTTCTGTTGTATAGCAAAGTGAATCAGTTATACATATACATATATCCACTCTTTTTTAGATTCTTTTCCCATGTAGAGTATTATATTTCCCATTACAGAGTATTCAGAAGAGTTCCCTGTGCTGTACGTAGGTCCTTATTAGTTATCTACTTTTTTTTTTGCAGTACGCAGGCCTCTCACTGTTGTGGCCTCTCCCGTTGTGGAGCACAGGCTCCGGACGCGCAGGCTCAGAGGCCATGGCTCATGGGCCCAGCCGCTCCGCAGTATGTGGGATCTTCCTGGACCGGAGCACGAACCCGTATCCCCTGCATTGGCAGGCGGACTCTCAAACACTGCGCCACTAGGGAAGCCCTAGTTATCTACTTTATATATAGTAGTGTGTATTTGTCAACCCCAATCTCCCAATTTATCCCTCCCCACACCCCGCTTTCCCCTCTGGTAACCATAAGTTTTTCTACGTCACAATCTTTTTTTTTTTTAATTTATTTATTTATTTTTGGCTGCATTGGGTCTTCGTTGTTGTGCATGGGCTTCCTCTAGTTGCGGCGAGTGGGGGGCTACTCTCCTTTGCGGCGCATGTGCTTCTCATTGCGGTAGCTTCTCTTGTTGCGGAGCACAGGATCTAGGCACGTGGGCTTCAGTAGTTGTGGCACACAGGCTCTAGAGCACAGGCTCAGTAGTTGCGGCGCATGGGCTTAGTTGCTCCGAGGCATGTGGGATCTTCCTGAACCAGGGCTCGAACCTGTGTCCCCTGCATTGGCAGGCAGACTATTAACCACTGCGCCACCAGGGAAGTCCCTCTAGGTCTCAATCTTGATTTGAAGCTTCCCACTTTCTGACCACCAACTCCTATTCTTCCAATTCACTTCCTTCCAAAACTTCTCTTTTCCAACTCTCTGCTCAAGCTTCCGCCTGCACCGATAAGTTGATTATAGCCAGGAAAAATGAGGCAATGGAGCTGGATGTTTATACGTCAGATTGAAAAGCACAGATCTCTAGAGGCAATGAACACATTCAGTAAATCCACCTCTACTTTCCTAGAGATTCCACCTCCATTTTCCTAGTTTACCATTTCTTCCCTCTCTACATCTTCCACCTTCTACTCCCTTCCTCTTGGCTGATGACTTGTCTCTTATTTTATAAAGACAGTCAATCTATTTAGATGGAGACATCCCATCACCAAGTCACAGCCTCTCAGCACCGCTCTCCACATGCTCCATAATGGAAGATATGTCTGTTTCCATCACTAGGCTCAGGATTTCTTTCCCTCTCACCCCCTCAAGGTCTTCCCTTCTGTAATTAACCTTTCTCTTTTCCCCATCACCAATGACATCCTTTCTGATGGGCAGCCCAAATATGTCCTAAGGGCAGCCTTTGAAACGCCTCTGACGGCACCTGCACCTCCACACACCACCCCATTCTTCTGCTTCCTTCCCAGCACCACAAAGGTTTTTCTATTTTTAAAACTTTATTTTATTGAAGTATAGTTCATTTACAGTGTTGTGTTAATTTTTGCTGTACAGCAAAGTGATTCAGTTATACATATATATGTACATATATATACTCTTTTCCATTATGGTTTATCACAGGATATTGAATATAGTTCCCTGTGCTATACAGTAGGACCTTGTTGTTTATCCATTCTATATATACTAGCTTGCATCTGCTAATCCCAAACTCCCACTCCATCCCTCCCACACCCCCTTGGCAACCACAAGTCTGTTATTTATGTCTGTTAGTCTGTTTCTGTTTTGTAGATAAGTGCATTTGTGTCATTTTTTTCTTAATTTTTATTTTATGTTGGTGTATAGTTGATTTACCATGTTGTGTTATTTTCTGTTGTACAGCAAAGTGATTCAGCTATACATATACACGTATCTACTCTTTGTCAAATTCTTTTCCCATTTACGTTATTACAGAATATTGAGTAGAGTTCCCTGTGCTATACAGTAGTTCCTTGTTGATTATCTATTTTATATATAGTAGTGTTTATATGTGAATCCCAAACTCCTAATTTATCCCTCCCCACCTTTCCCCTTTGGTAATCATAAGTTTGTTTTCTAAGTCTGTGAGTCTGTTTCCGTCTTGCAAATAAGTTCATTTGTATCATTGTTTAGATTCCACACATAAGTGATATCATATGGCATTTGTCTTTGTCTGACTTCATTTAGTATGATAATCTCTAGGTCCACCAACGTTGCTGCAAATGGCATTTTTCATTCTTTTTTATGGTTGGGTAGAATAGTATTCCATTGTATATAGGTACCACATCTCCTTCATCCATTCATCTGTCAATGGACACTTAGGTTGCTTCCATGAAGTGTGGTCTTGACTTGTTATCTCCACTTTCTCATCTTCTCCTCCAGCCTTTCTAAGCCGGCTCTCGTGCTCACGAATCCCCATGAGATGGCTCTAGGTAACCAACGCCTTCCATCATGCCAAAGCTCAGTCCTCTGTCCTCCTCTCCCTCAACCTCCTGCTGTCATTTGATGTAACCTCCTGCTGTCATTTGATGTAACTGGCCACCTTGGCCTCCTGAGACTCTCCCCTCCCTAGGCTCCCACCTTGCAGGCTGATACCTTTCTGCTGCATCTTCCTCCTAACCAACCACCGCCCCCCCACCCAGTGCCAGAGTGCCCCAGGGCCAGCCCTCAGCCTTCCTCCGCTCTCTGCCCATACTCCACAGCCGAGTGCACGCAGCCCATGGCTCCTCCAGTCATCGTATGCTGACTCCAAAGTCCCCGTCTCCATCCCACATGTCTCCAGACTCTTCCTCTCTCCATGCCAATGGACCCTCTCCACCCACATGAGTAACAGACCCCTCTAACCTAACAGGACGAGATTGAACAGTTGGCTCTCACCCCTACTTCGCAGTCTGCCTCTTCTTGAATATTCCCCAAGACAGGAAATTGCATCACTGGTTGCGTTGTGGCTACGTCAGAAATCCAGAGGTTGCCCTTGATTCCCCTCTTTTCCTCAGACCCTTCTTCCAAACTGCCAGTTAGTTTTTCCTGGGAGCTCCACCCCCGCCTCAGCCCCTCATTCCTCCAGCTGAACCCAGGTCACCGCCCGCTCTCACGTGGCCCCCAGAGAGCTCCTGATGGCCTCCCTCCTTCACTCTCCCCAGATGAGTGATCTCATTAAGGCCAGATATTGCCATTGAGGGTTGCTGCCGTCAGATCGCGTCATGCCCAGTCTAATGCCCCTGCGATGGCCTCCCGTCCCCCTTCAGATGGAGGCAAGGTTCTTTATGGGGGCGGCACCCCTGCTCGCGCTGGTCTCACGCCTCTGCCTGCTTCACCCCATCCCTCTAAGCTCCAGCCACCAGCCACGCAGCCCTGCTTTCTGCCCCTCATCCTGTGATGCTCTCCAGGCCTCTCAGGATCATTTCACTCATCCTTCAGTTTCGAATGTTTTGCCTGAGATCTGTTTCAAAGATTTTTTTAAAAACTTTTATACAATTTTAAAAGATTACTTTCTACTTACAGTTATTACAAAATATTGGCTGTATTCTCCGTGTTGTACAATACAACCTAAGCCTGTCTTACACCCAATAGTTTGTGCCTTCCACTTCCCTGCCCCTATAATGCCCTCCTCCCGCACTGGTAACCACTAGTTTGTTCTCTGTATCTGTGAGTTTGCTTCCTTTCTTGTTATATAGTTTGTTGTATTTTTAGATTCCACATATAAGTGAGGGCATACAGTATTTGTCTTTCTCTGTCTGACTTATTTCATTTAGCATAATGCCCTCCAAGTCCATCCATATTGCTGCAAATGGCAACATTTCGTTCTTTTTTTTGGCTAAGTAGTATTCCATTGTATCAATATATATGTGCCACATCTTCGTCATTGATCATCGGCTGATGGACACTTAGGCTGCTTCCATATTTTGCCTGAGATCTTGGTGTTGCCTTCTCATTGCTCAGAACTCAAAGGTCGCCTCTTTGGGGGGCCGCCCTGGCACCCCTCCACCAGCCTCCATCACAGGCTTATCTCCTTCACAGGCTTCCTCAGTTCCTGACATCATCTCACTTACGTGTCCGCTTACATGTTACCACGTGGCCCCGCAAGAACGTGAGCTCCTTGAGGGCCGGGTTCCACTTGAATCGCCCATGGCCTGTGGCCTTGTGTGTAGGAAGATGTCTGCTCATCCTAGCTGCTCAAGATTCAGACCTGCAGGTGCCCAGAGCAATGACCAGCCCTGTGGGACGAAAGGAATAAGCCACGTTCAAGGGTTGGTGGCAGGCGTGCCACAGGTGTGCCTGCGGGGGTGGGCAGGCATGCTGGGGCAGGCCACACCTTGCTTGTGGTGGGGCTGGCCCAGGACACCGAAGGACGGGGACACAGCGGCTGACAAAGCATGGCGTGGGGCGGGGGGCGGTTGCCAGAGGTCTCTCAGCTCTGCCAAGGTGATTTCCTTCAGGGCCACAGAAGAGGAGGGGGCCACGCAGAGCAGGAGGAAACGCACCCTGTAAAACCCAGGCTCCTGCACCCATCTGAGGCTAAAAACACCCACTCAGCTGCACACTCAGGACCCCACCCAATGACGTTTCAGAAGAGGGACATTAGCACCTGGGAGACACTGGCCAGCTAGTCCATGGCTGTCCATCAGATACAGCCACTGGGTTCAACAAACTGAACACTTTGGGACCTTATGGACCTCCACCTACAGTGTGTCTGCAGCTCAGCAGGGAGCAAAATGGGGCTGGTTAGTTGAAGAGCTGGGCAGGAACCCAGCAGACCTGCCTCACAGTCGTGGCCCACCTGTACCTGGGGTTGGATCTCAGGCTGCCCGGGCTAGGCCCTCTGCCCTGGATAGGGCTCTCTGAGGGGCAGCGGCAGAAGTGAGATGGGGACAGGCATGTAGGAAGGCACGGGAGACACTTCATCTGGGGTTGGATGGAGATTGGACCTTAGCTGAATCACCGAGCAAGATTTAGAACTTCTTTGAGCCTCAGTTTTATCATCTGCAGGATGGGCTCAGTCACTCTAGGATTGGCCAAAGGACAGATGAAGCTTGGGCTTAAGACACCCACAGAGCTGGGCATCCTATCCAAGTGGATGGATGGTTTGATATTTCAAATATTGATGCACAGTGGTCAGCTCAGGTAGCTGAGACTTTCTGATATTTTAAAATAAAATAAAAGTTAACCTTCCAGTTAAATCATAGCATTTGACTTGACACGTAATAGGTGCCCAATACACGTTGTTGCTTCCCTCTGTCCTGGCTTCTCAGAGGTGAAGTGGGAAGAGGCTACAGAAAGCTTTCACCAAATGGACCTTTGGTGAGGGGTCCTCTGACCCTTTTCTGGAGGACAAAAGCCACATCCTCTGCGTCCTGCATCCCTGGAAATCCCATGTATGGCTGTCGGTGTGGAGTTCCAGCTCTGAAAAAAGTGCTTGCTCTGGGGATAGGGCCACCTTTCCATTGTGAACTGGGCACTGAGTCAGTGAACAGATGACCGGGCACCCTGCCAGGTGTCAGCATCGAGGGCGGGACATATGACGGGGCGATGCGGAGTCCTGGTGGGATGGGACAAGTGCCGCTTTAGACGAGGTGACATTTGAGGAGGTCCCCGAAGGGCGGGAGGGAACAAGACGTCCAGGTCCCTGGGGAGCAGCTTCGCAGAAGGAAGGGCAGTGTGAGGCCTCAGCATGGGCAGGGCCTAGGATGCCCAGAGCACACAGGGAGGGACTGAGCACATCAAAGTGAGCCGGGACAGCCAAGGGTGAGGAGATGGAGGGTCTTGGAGGGCAGTGAGGCCAGGGAAGCTACTCGCTTTGTCTTTTATTCTAGGTGGGATGGGAGGGGACCCCTGGAGCGTTCTGAGCTGAGGAGAGACAGATCTAACTTAACCTCTCAACAGATGGCTCTGGCTGCAGTGTTAATCATAGATGAGGGGGCAAGGGTGAATGACCAAGAACAGTTATGAGTGTTTTGCAACGATGCAGGGCAGAGATGGTGGTGGCTTGGGTTGGAGGCTCACCAGATCTATGCGGATTGCCTGCCGTAATCAAAGGTAAAGTTGGCCAATATTCCCTGCTGACACCATAGTGGAGCTAACATAGCAGATACCTTCCGGGCACTGATGGGGCAGGTGCTTTTCGTGCCAGCTTTCCCAATAAAACAGCTAATATTTATTAAATGTCTTCTATGTACCTGCCAGGCACTGCTAGCCTGAATAGAGCAGGGCTCAGAATCAGAGATGCTGGCAGGAGACTTCATGTCACACGTTATTGAGTGTCCCTTACTAAGGAGATTCCAAGGGTCAGGGAGAAGCTAAGGACACATGTGGCTAGTGCAGTTCAGCAGAATTGAGGTGACATGAAGCAGGCAGTGACCTGAGGCTCCAGGATGAAGCAGCGTGGGCCGCCCATATGTCAGCAGCATCTTAGTTCCCTCCCTTCCCCTCCCGGCAGGGATGGAGCTCTGTGCCAGGCCAGGGGAACAAAGTGGAACAAACTATAGACTTTGCCTGTCAAAGGATTCCAACCAGCCAGGGAGAGACACACACTTTCTGGAAAGTCTCTTTCTAGCATAGGTAATAGAAAACCAACAGAAACAGACTCAAGTGAGAAGGAATTTCAGAGTCTGACATAGCTGAAGAATCCAGGAGTACGTCTAGCTTCAGGAGATGCTTAACCAAGGCCCATAGGATATCACCAGAATGCCAGGACCCTGTGAAACAGGATGGGGAAGAATGGATCCCCAAGAGGTTATTACTGGAAGTAGAGAGATGGGCACTGGGCTGCCACAAGCCACCCAAGAGACTCTGCAACAGCCAGATGGACGCCAAGTGAAACTATGAAATGTTATCTGAGAGGAACATTGAGGATGGAGAGGTTGATTCCAACTGGGGTGATCAGCAAGTGGTCACAGGAAAGGTGGTGAGCGAGTTAAAGGAGCATTTCCATAACGCCATTCGCAGCAACATGGATGGACCTAGAGATGATCATACTAAATGAAGTAAGTCAAAGAGAGAAAGACAAATACCATATGATATTGCTTACACGTGGAATCGAAAATATGACACAAATGAACTCTATCTAGGAAACAGAAATAGACTCACAGACATAGAGAACAGACTTGTGGTCGCCAAGGGGGAGGGGGAATGGAAGAGGGATGGATTGGGAGATGCAAACCATTATATACAGAATGGATAAACAACAAGGTCCTAGTGTATAACACAGGGAACTATGTTCAATATCCTGTGATAAGCCATAATGGATAAAAATATGAAAAAGAATGTATACATGTATATAACTGAATCACCTTGCTGTACAGCAGAAATTAACACAATATTGTAAATCAACCATACTTCAATAAAATGAACTTTAAATAAATAAAGGAGCATTTCTAAGAGGTCTAACGTGCAGGAAGAAAGTCATCCAAGATGGGGGCATGGCATGAGCATGATGTGGGAGTAGATCTTCGGTGTGGGGAGTAGGAAAGCGAGTGGCTGGACCATCGGGAATTTAGGAGATAAGGGAAGAAATGGGATGGGGCTGGATTGTAAAGGGCCCTTCGTGTCAGCTTGAGGAATCCAGACTTCCTTTTCTAAGCAATGGAGAGGAATTAGAGGTTTGAGGGCAGGGAGGCAATGTGTTCTGTGCTTTAGAAAGATTGCTGGGTGGCAGCGCGCAGAGGGGACAGGAGAGGAGGTGAGGCTGGCAGAGAGCACAGTTAGAGGAGGTTACTGTGGGTCTGAACTGGGTAGAAATCTTGGCAAGGGGAAGGGAGGTGGGTTTGATGAAACTGAGAAGTTAGACCAGATGCGATGGAGGGGCTGGTTAAATGTGGGAGCTGTGTAGTAGGGAATTGATGGCTTATCCAATATCCGTTCTCTTCTTTCTTGCCAACAGAAGCTCCGTTTTGTTCAGGGCAGCAATGTGCCTTGTGATTGCTCGCCTTCCCAGGTGTCTGGCAGTGGGAGGTGCAAGGCAACTAGTTGTGTAACCCAGTTGTGCCAAAGCGACATAAACAGAAGTCTATCAGACAAAGCTATTGTTTCCCACATAAAAAGGAACAAACTCAGTTGACATGAGCCTTTGCCCTGCATCATCTTTGCCTTGACATGTCCTGCCTGGAATGTAGCTGCAATGCTTGGAGGTAGAGTAGCATTTTTGTGACCATGAGGATGAAAGCTTCCAGGTAAGGATGGTGGAGCAGAAGGCTACAAGGGATCTAGGTTCCAGATGACTTCCTTAAGCAGGTGCCCCAGCCCCAGACTGCCTGCCCCGAGATGTCATGTTACACTATACAAACAGACACCTTCTTAGTTAAGCCACTGTCATTTGAATTATGACACATACAGCTCAAGCCAATCTCAGGAGATACAGTGGGGATGGAGGCAATGTTAGAAATGACTTTGGAAATTTGAAGAACAGGTGGAGACTGATGCCATTAGCTGAGATTGAGAACAGGTTTGGAAGGATCAGTGTGGCAGGAAAAGAGCCTGCCATCCAGAGTCACACTGGCCGGAGGCCAAGTGGGAAATCCTTTAGCCTGCTCAGCCTCGAGTTACCCATCTGTGAAATGGGATTTTAAAGTCTAATTTATCAAGAAGACCAGAAACAACAGATTCATCATGTAAAGCATCTGATACCTGCTTTGGGTTCCCAGTAACTTATGGAGTTGCTTTTGGAGTGTCAGGAAAGAGGAAGCCAGCCTTGCTGGGGATTCAAAGTAGAGAAGTTAGTACAAGAAGGGCACTGAGAACTGTGGCCTCCTTTGTGTCCCAGCCCAAAGGCCCCTCAGCTTCCCAAGGGATGAGGACACCCCCGAACCGGTGGTGAGGCCGGAGGGCTCCGGAGGGGTGAGCCAGCCGGGTGGGGGCTCCTGACTGCACTCCTCTTCTCATCCAGCACGAGTACATTGTGGGTGACGTACACACCAGACACAGAGATGACTAAATACGGGGTGGTCTGATGTTTGTGGGCTCATCCTTGTTACTAAATTTCGTGCAGCCATAAAAACTCCAAGGAGTAAACACACAGCTGACCCGTAATGTGTTTATAATGGTTGTTAAGAAGGGAGGGGACTTTTATTCAGGCACTCCAAATGGTGACTCAGCTCTCCTTCACCCCCTCCACACACAGACGGCTCACTGGAAACTGGAAGAATGTGGGCAGCAAACACCTGGGAGCCAATATCTTGCCGGACCCTGACCTCAGGGAGTCAGAAGATTCAACGGCCAGAAGGGGCATCGACGGCATCGAGGCCACTGCCCATCGGAGCTCGAGTGCCTGCCCAGTTCTCTGCCGAGCTGGTGTTCAGCTGTGTCTCGATACCTCCCGAGATGGGGACCTCACTGCCCCCAGGACGCCCGCTTCATTAAGACTGAGAACTCTGGGGACAGGTGGCAGGTCTTATTTGACTTGCACTCTCAGAGCCTGGTGCAATGTCAGATTCCAGAAAGGTCCATCCTGTTCTCTCCATCCAGCACCGGCCTTGACTGAGCTTTGAGCTAAGTTCTGGGGGATCTGAGACACGTGAACTCAGTCTCTGGGCTTGAGGACCCTAGAGTCCAGAGAGGGTGCAAGGAAGTAAACAGGTGATGACAATAGAGTGTGATGGGTGCCACAATGGGCTGGAGTAGGTATAAGGGTTGAGTGGGCACACGGAGGGGACACTCATCAGACACTGTGGGGCTGTGTGTGTGGTATGGTAGGGGGGCGGGAAGGCACGTGGGAATGAATGGTTGTAAGACCTCAGGTCAGTAGAGATTTCTCTGATTCATACCATCTACACCAGGTCCACCGGAGCCCCCAGTTCTCACCCTGGGGAAATCCAACTTTTCCCAATATTTCTTGGGGATTTAAGTTCCCATGGACACCTCTGGCCCCAAGCCCCCGATTCCACGGAATTCAGTTCATGGCTCATCTCCCTGCCCCACATCCCACCTGTGTGCATGGAACTTGACTGGGACCCCAGCTCTTTGATTCGGCAAACTAAACAAATGATATAGAGCCAACAAGAAGCGAGCATGAGTGAGCATGCAGTGAAGATGCTCTGAAGGTCTGGGAGAAAGGGCAGGGAGTGCATCGCAGACAGACCACCTGGGAGCCCTTCCACCATCCTCACCTTGGCGCCCTCCCCGCTGCACCGCCCCAAGCCCCAGCCTGCCACAGCTCGGCGCATCCACTCCTTCTGCTTACCCACCTCCTTGCCGGTCCCCGAATCCCATGTTTTCATTGTCCCCAGAGCAACCCAGCTCTCGGCAGCCTACGGTTACCCGTCCAAACCCACCCGTACTCAGCAGGACAAGAGCGCCTCTCACAGAGCAGGGTCTTTCCCCTTTAGCAGCAAGACATTTGCAAATAGTCCTCACGCTGGGGATCCCTGTGTTCCTAGCAAACTCCAACCAGTCTCCCCTGGGTCTTTGTTCTGCCCCTCAGGCTGTGAAGAACTGGTGTGTCCCCCCCCCCCTTTCCTGGGTGCAGGGCCGTGCCAGCACCTGTCCTCGCTCTGTGCCGACCTGGGAAAGAAGTGACTGGCCAGCCTTCCACTTCCCATCCTGGACCACGAGAGCATTTGTTCCAAGTTCGTACTTTCTGATTCTCCTTGCCCTGCCCCCCGACAGGCACCCAGGGTGCGAAGAGATCTGTCTGTGCTGCCGCTGTGGTCAGGGGTTTTGAGCATAATATTGTGGCAAGAGGTGGTGTGGAAAAAAATGTATGGTCAGAGGCCATTTCTGGAGAAGCCCGGGGTTTGGGCTTTCATCTCCTTCCAGCATCCTTATGACAGGCAGTTGCTCACAACTGGGGCCGGAAAGGAGCTTGGAAGCTCTCAAGACTTCTGTCACCCTGGGAGTCTGCCCTTGGGTTCTCGCAGGGGCAGAGAAAGGAATCAATTTGTCCCTAACCCTTGTCACTCATGGTATGAACCCCTGCCTGCCCCCCAGTTGTCCTGGCCTCTGGGTGTGGCCATGAGCAGAGAAGAGGGGCTGATAGAGAGAGAAAGGGAAGCAGGTGGCTGGCTAGCACCTCTGCCCTCCCTTCTCGCTGTCCCTCCGGCTTTGAGGATGCACTGTCCCTTCTGCTTTTCCCCAAGGGTGGGGTGGTGATTGGAAGAGCAGGAATCAGCAACGTGGCAGTTGGTCCTCCTTCCTTCCGTGTTTCCGAAGGGACCAAAGGGCCCATGATTGCCCTCTGAACGGAGAAAGGGAACAGCAGGGGTCAGGAGAGGTGGGCAGCAACCTGGCTTTCCTGCCAGCTCCCCTTTCAGCTCTGAAACCGAGGATGTTGGCTCAGGCTGCGCTGTGAGGGCTGTGACTGAGTTCGAGGAGCCTCTTCAGCTAATTCCTTCCTTATTCCCGTCTCACTAGGAAATCTCCACAAACCCATAGGCTCCTGAGGAGCAAAGGCTTCGCTGGGTCACCTCTGTGTCCCCAGCGTCCAGCCCCGGGCCAGCCCACGACGAATGCTTCAAAGATGCAGCTGGTGAGACCGGGTGTTAGAGCCTCAGCCTGCAGCCCTGGGGCCTCTGCGTGAACTTTGCATGTTAAAAACATCCTGGAGCCTCACCTGTAAACAGAAGATGAGAACGTCCACCCAGCAGGGCTGGTGGATTAAGAACTAATGATTAAATGAGTGCATTAGTTTTCTTATTGCTGCATAAGAAATTACCCCAAAAGTGGCTTAAATCAAAACTTGCTTGTTATCTCACGGTTCTGACAGTCAGAAGTCCAGGCAGGCCCACTGGGCTCTCTGCTTCTGTTCTCATAAGGCCAGAATCAAGGTGTCAGCCAGGCCAGGTTCTTATCTGGAGGCTCCAGGGAAGGATCTGCCCCCAAACTCATTCTTGTTGTTGGCTGAAGCCAGTTCCCTGCAGCCGCAGGACCAAGGTCCCCACATCCTTGCTGGCTATGGTCAGGGGCCATTCTTGGCTTCTAGAGGCCACCACATCCCTCAGCAAGTACCCCCTTCATTGCTAAAGAGCAGAGGTGCGTAGAGTCCTTCTTGGGCGTCTAACATCTCTGACTTCTTCTTTTGCCTCCAACTGGAGAAAACTCTCTCTTTAAAGGCTCACCCGATTGGGTCAGGTCCCCACCAGATAACCTCTGCAAAGTCCCTTCACAGAAGTACCTGGGTTAGTGTTGATTGAATAACCAGGGGACGGGAATCTGGGGCCATCGCTAGAACCTTGCTAATGTCAAGTGCTTGGCAAAGTGGCTGGCACCTAGTAGGAGCTCAACGTCATCAGGGAACTGGATGATCCAGTGACAGTGGCTCTGCCACCCACTGGGCTTGTGTAAATCTCAGAAGTGCCCCTGGGGCATGACTCAGGGCACCGAGATTACTGGAAGATGAAAAGAACAGATCCCAAGTCTTTCCTGCCTGGACGAGGCAGCTTTTTTGTGACCATGAGGAAAAGACCAAGACCCTCACAAAGTCCTTGATATCACCTAGCCACTGAACCTGTACCGGCACCACTGAGAAATCACTAGGGGACTGGGGGAGCAGGTTTAAACGGGGGGTGACCTGATTTACTAGAACCTCTAAAGGGGTCAGTGTGACTGCTCTGTGGAAGTTGGATTTTAGGGGACAAGAACGGAATCTGAGAGACCAAGTATGAAGATATTGCTTTAGGCCTGCCGACTTAAACCAGGGTGAGTGGCAGGGAGAGGTGAGTGAACTGGTGGATTCTAGATGCTCTGCAGAGGAACCGGAGAGACGTGGGGAGGCCTGTGGGAGAGAAGTTGAGGGGGGCGGAGTGTGGACCAGGTCCAGGTGGAGATGCCTCGGGAAGAGAGAATGAAGGACTCCGGCAGGCAGACACAAGTGTAGGCCAGGTCTAAGGAGAAGAAGAGCGGGTAATACTCTCTCCACCCAGAAACAATGCCTGACAGTATTTGGTTCACTTGCTTTTAGAATTAATTTCTAATGCACTGTTCTGTTCTGTATTCTTTGCCAGAGTTGTAATCATGTTATATATACAAGTGTGTGGACCCTGTTTTCCCCCACTTAACATTATATCATAAGCGCTTCTCTCAAGTTACTTCTTATAAGTGTCTTTTTTAAATAGTTGCATAATCTTCCATCAGGTAGATTTGCCATAGTTTATTTAGCTGATCCTTTTTATTAGAAATTAGCTTGTTTCCACATTTTCAGTGTCATAAATAATACTGTGATGACACAACTTTGTACATAGCTGGTGGTTTACTTGGAGATGCAGGGCCCACTCCTCTCATGCTTGGGATCTGCCAGGCTGAGCCTTGGCCAGGCATAAACAGCCACAGATGTATTCTGTTTGGCCCATACAGTGCTGGTCTGCTTTTTTTCTTTCTTTTCTTTTTAATGGAGACTTCACATACAAATTCTATTTTCAGCTTCTTTTAAAAAATTTTTATACAAGTTTTAAAGGCTACTTTCCATTTACAGTTATTCAAAGTATTGGCTATATTCCCCATGGTGTACAATACATCCTTGAGTCTGTCTTATACTGAGTAGTTTGTACCTCCCACCTCCCTCCCACTCCTATGTTGTCCCTTCCCCTTCTCCACTGGTAACCACTAGTTTGTTCTCTATATCTGTGAATCTGCTTCTTTTTTATTATATTCACTAGTTTGCTGTATTTTGTAGATTCCACATATAAGCAATATCAGATAGTATTTATCTTTATCTGACTTATTTCACTCCACATAAGGCTCTCCAAGTCCATCTATGTTGCTGCAAATGGCAAAATTTCGTTCTATTTTAAGGCTGAGTAGTATTCCGTTGTATATATATACACACCACGGTTTCTTTATCCATTCATCTGTTGATGGACGCTCCCATGTCTTGGCCATTGTAAATAATGTTTACAGCTTCTTTTGAAGAGTCAGAAGATTAGGTGATCCTGGGCTCGCATTCCTGCATGTCACCCTCTGCTGAAGCCCTTTAGGTGGGGTAGGATGCTCTCTTTAATCCCAGCCTCCACTGCTCTCCACTGTATCCTTCACATGGAGGCCATATGACAGTAGTCATTTACCACTGCACTTATGCTGATTTTTTTTCTTAACAAGAAGAGTGAGATATTTCTCACCTCTATATGTACTTCTTTCAAAAATGGGAAATATTGACTATAGTTCCCTATGCTAAAAAGTAGGTCCTTGTCGGTTATCTATTTTATATATAGTAGTGTGTATATTTTAATCCCAAACTCCTATTTAATATCTTATAATAACCTATAATGGAAGACAATGTAAAAAAAGAACATATATATATATATATATATATATATATATATACGTATGACTGAATCTCTGCTGTACATCTGAAACTAACACAACATTGTAAATCAACTACATTCCAACAAATTTTTCTTTTTTTAAAGTGGGAAATAAAGGATAGACTGAGAGGGTTTGGGGTTTCATAAAACACAGGAGAGAAACTTTTTCTTGGTGGAATTAAAGAATATTCCTAATACTTAATATGCAAATCAAGTATATATTTGTATGCAAATCAAGTATATATTTGTAGAAAATATGCAAATATGCAAATCAAGTATATCTTTGTAGAAAAAAATGCCATGAACAAAGACATGTCACGGAAGTTTGAGACAAGAATGATAGGCTCCTATACCTGGGCCTGCTTCACCAATTACAATTCTCTGCTAAGCTCCTGGTCAGTTTCTGTGTCCAACCCCTTCTAGGGGATGCTGTACCAGTCAGGAGGCTCTGGACAGCAAATAAAAGATATCTGAGGCAAAGAGGCTTAAACGATGAGGAAATGTATGTCTCACGTCTAGGCAGAGTGGGCTTCAGGCAAAGTTCTATCAATGTTTGATGCTCTCGTCAGGGACCCAGATTCTCTCCAGTCTCTTTACTCAGTCACCCTGAAGCTGGTCCGTGGCCTGATTGCAATACGGTGGCCAGTGACAACAGGGCAATGTGCTTCCTTACACCCACCAGGAGAAGACAGGGAAACCCTTTTTTTTTTTTTTCTTTTCAGTTTACTGCAGCACTTTTATTTCCTCACAATGACACATTGCTGGGGCCTGATGTTCTCACACGACAGTAGAAAACCAAAATCTGTTGTCATCTCTTAAAGAATTGAGAATTGCGTCCAAAAACCTTACATAAATTAAAAGAATGAATAAATTTACAGTTGTGAATGCAAACCGCTTTCCAACTCAAGGCAAGTGACAACGCTCGGTGCCCTGGCGGGCAAACTTCGGTAAGAAAGGAAAGCAGGTAGAACTTGTTGCTGATTTTGACCTTGTATTCAAGTTAACTCTTCCCTTGGTACACGTTTAATACCCTGTGCATATCTTCGATTGAAACCCCTATTTACACGCGGCTCCGTCACTTCATGGCTGTGGTGAGAACACGTTTATGGAAGAGAAGTCCAATGGCTTGATGAGAATCTGGGAGACCACGAGTGTCTCGATCTGTGCAGGGTATTAATGTGTCAGAGCTGCATATTCCAGGATTTCTCTAGAGGCTGGCAGGAGTCCTGAACCAGCTGTCATTTCTTTCTTGCTGGTAGTCTTATAGGGTTGGGAAGGTCCGAGTCTTAGGACCTGCTTTCCTTTCAGACAGGGAGACCTTTTAACCAACCTTCTGAATCTTTCCCTTCAGTCTGATCAGGGCAACTTAGGACACATGGCCGCCCCTGGACGGATAATAGGCACGGGGGTAGGGGCTGAGGGGAGCAGTGCTGTGGACTGATGGGCTAGATTCATCACAGCTGTGGATGGATCTGGGGCGTCCCCCTCAGGCCCACCACAAGCCCCTCCTTGAGCCCTCCTGACTCAGCTCATCCTCATTCTTCGCTGTGCTTTATATCTGCAAGGGCTCCGACTCAGCCCTTCTTGAGTGAGGTCCCATATCAAACCCCAGCAGAAGCCGGCTGGCCCCAGACCAGGCAATCAGCGTCGCCCCTGTCGCCTATATCCCTCCTGCTGGAGAGGAGACAGGCTGCTCCTTTCTCAGCACTACCCTTCATTTCACTCTTCGGTTTGGGACTTCAGTGATTTCATAACAACTCCAGATTTCAAAAGTCTAATTATTTTTTCTAGCCTCCATACCACCCCAGAAGATTGGATGAGTGGGACAGCACCGCAGTGGTTTGTGGAACAGAGACGTTTCAGTAAACAGGGGTAGAGGTTATTTTTCCCATCAAGCTCCTGATTTCCTCACTGCAGAAATACAACCTGTACTGTATGAAATACAACCTACATGCAAATACAACCTGTAATTGCCAGTCAGGGTCTCCTCGCGGAACCAGTTGTAAGGGGCTGCGGGAGCGCGGCTTCTCTTGTTTCCAGGTTCCATGCCTCGTGCAATTGATTTTGGGGGCTGGGGAGGTTTTCCAGCTAATGAACCTGTCACACAGCTCTCAGCTAATCTGACACCACATCCTGGGCCAGTGGCAGCTACAATCCAGGAAGCCCAAGCCCCTAAAGTGATAAGTTTTGCAGCTGCCTTCCCGATGTTAATGTAATCGCGCCTCTGCTACCATTACTCTGGATGGGAGATTAGTCTAGGGGGATCTCTCCAAATGCACATTAGGCCCACAGCCAGGGCTGCATTCTCATCTGCCTGTGGGCCCCTTGCAAAGATACTCATTTAAGCTTAACAGAGGGTGAAATCACAGAATACTGGAAGCGGGGGAAAGTGGTAACTGGGGGGTCTGCAAGTCAAATTCTTGTAGAACTTGCATTACGGTCACTTGGGATGCTGGTCAAAAGGGACGATTCTTGGGCGTCAATACCGCATTCCCCCCAAAGACATGAGTCAATGACCCAGAATCTCACGCCAGTCTTCCCCCAGCCACACCCCTCCCACACGCACAAGGGCTCTTATTTAGAGACAATAGGGTCACAGTAGGAGTTTGTGGCACAGTCATAAAAAGTCTGGGTCTCCACATCCCTATACAACTCTAGCCAGCTGGGAACTGGGAACTTAATATGCTAATATTGCATCCGTATCCTGCTACTTATGGGGCTGCTTTATAGAGTGGTACAGATGGCGCCCTGCCCAAGGGGGTCTAGTCAAAGGAGTGAGCGAACTTCTCTTTCTATTCCCCAAGCCATGCCCTCTGGCCTGGGCCCACTGCTGGAAGAAGCTCTGTCTTTTTTTTTTTTTTTTTTTACAGTATGTGTTAGAGTCAAGTATACAGTAAAGTGATTCTGTTATACATGTATATATATATTCTTTTTCAGATTCTTTTCCATTATAGTTACTACAAGATATTGAATATGGTTTCCTGTACTATACAGTAGGTCCTTGTTGTTGTTTATCTATTTTATATATATATATATATATATATATATATAGTGTATATCTATTAATCCCAAACTCCTAATTTATCCCTCCTCCTCTCCCCTTTCCCCTTTGGCAAACATAAATTTTCTATGTCTGTGAGTCTGTTTTTATTTTGTAAATAAGTTCGTTTGTATCATTTTTATTAGTTTCCACCTGACAGTGATATCCTACGATATTTATCTTTCTCTTTCTGACTTACTTATCATGATAATCTCTAGGTCCATCTATGCAAATGGTATTATTTCGTTTTTTTTATGGCTGAGTAATATTCCATTGTATATATATACATCTTCTTTATCCATTCATCTGCTGATGGACATTTAGGTTGCTTTCATATCTTGGCTTGTCAATAGTGCTGCTATGAACATTGGGGTGCATGTATCTTTTTGAACTAGAGTTTTCATCTTTTCTGGATATATGCCCAGGAATGGAATTGCTGGATCATATGGTAACTCTATTTTTAGTTTTTTAAGAAACCTCTGTAATGTTCTCCACAGTGGCTGCACCAATTTATATTCCCACCAATATCGTAGGAGGGTTCCCTTTTCTCCACACCCTCTTCCAGAAGCTCTTTTTTCATACTTCTTTTCTCCCCCTATTTTTACCATTCAGTTCTTATATTCTATATTCAAATTTATTGTTTTATTTTTATATTGTTTAGGCACACTATGTATGCAGTTCTTTTTGAATTTAGATAAAACTTAGACAGTGAAGTGTGCAGATCTTAAATGTCCAGTGGGATGGGTTTTGACAAATGTTAATGCCCATGGAACCAACTCCCAATCAAGAAAATAAATATGTCCATTTCCACAGAAAATTCCCTCATGGCCCCTGCTAGTCAATCTCTACTTCCCAAAGGCGACCACTGTTTGGATTTATATCACCACAGAACACAATTGTTTGGCCTGTTCACAACTTCATATAAAAGGAATCCCACATGGTCTTTTGTGCGTGGCTTCTTTTGTTCAGTATAACGTCTATGAGAATGGCACACATTGTTGTCTGTATTGGTGTCATTTTCTATTGCTGTGCTGCATTCCCTTGTTAGAATATTAGACTATTTATCCACTCACCTGTTGAGAGACATTTGATTTGTTTCCAATGTGGGGATATTTTAAATAAACCTTCTGTAAATATTCTTGTATAGGAGTTTTTGTGGGCATATACTTTCATTCTTTTCCTTGGGTAAATATCTAGGGGCAGAATTCTTGGTCACTCCATAGAAGTTGAACTTTATAAGAAACTGTATGAGTGTATACAGTGGTAGTTTATACCGTATGAGTGTATAAAGTATAAGCTCTATAAGAAGATGAGAGTTTCATGTGTTCTATCTGCTCACCAGCATTTGCCATTATTAGATTTTTAAGCTTTTAGCTTCTCAGGTGGTATGAAGTGGTATCTCACTGTGGTTTTCATCTCATTTTCCTCAGGATTAATAACGTTGAAGACTTTGTCATGTGTTTATTGCTATTTGTATATCTTGTTTTGTGAAATGTCTCTTTAAACCTTTTGCTCAATTTTTATTGTGTTGGTTGTCTTTTTGTAATTGAGGTGCAGGAGTTAAAAAATATGTCCTGGATACGAGCTGTTCTTCAGATATATGTTTCATAGGTATTTTCTCCCAGTCTTTGGCTTACTTATTCATTTTCTAAAATATAATACCTTTTGACCAGCAGATGGCTTTCATTTTGGTCAAGTCTAACTTTTCAAAAAATTTTTAGTGCTTATTGCTTTCTCTCTCCCATGTAGGAAACTTTTCCCTTCCGCAAGCCATGAAGATATTTTCCTATATTTGTTTTTAGAATTTTTATTTCAGCCTTTATGTTTAGGCATACGATTCATCCTAAATTAATTTTGCTTAATGATCTCGGTTCATGTTTACCCCATGTCATTATATGTTCTACAATTTACTGAAAGGACTTTTCTTTCCCCATTGGTTTGCTTTGGCACTTTATAAAAAATCAAATAACCTACCTAAGTGAGAATTTTTTTCTGGGCTCTTTATTCTGTCCTACGGATCTATTTGTTGATCTTTATGTCAGTACCACATTGTCTTGATAAATGTAACTTTATGGTTAGTCTCAAGGTCTGCAGTTAGAAAGTGTAAGTCCTTCAACTTTTTTGTTTCTTTTTAGAATTGCTTTGTATACTCTAGGTTCTTATCTTTCCATCCAAATTTCAGAAGTATACTGTCAATTTCTGGAATTAAAAAAAAAAAGACTGCTAGTAGTTAATTTGATTGGGATTGCATTAAATCCATACATCAGTTAAAAGGGAATTGACATCTATAAAACATTCAGTCTTGAATCCATGAACATAGTATAGCTCTCTGTTTATTTATATCTTTTATTTCTCTCAACATTGTTTTCCAGTTATCAGTATATAGGTCCTGCATATATTTTTCACATTTATTCCCAGGTATTTAACTGTTTTTGATATTGTAAATGCCATTGCTATTTAAAATTTAAATTTCAAATTGTTTGCTGCTAACATATAAATATGATTGATTTTTATATATTAACCTAGTATTTTATGACCTTGCAAAATTCACTTATTAATTTAATAGTTATTTTGTAGCTTTTTAAGCATTTAATATGTAAACAATTATGTCACCTGCAAGAGTTTTATGCCTTCATTTCCTACCTTTATGGCTTTGATTTTTGTTGTCTATTTCCTGGCTAAAACCTAGTACAATATTGAATAGAAGTGATGAGAGCATGTATCCTTGCCTTGTTCCTGGTATTAAGGGAAAAGCATTACATACTTCATCATTAAGTATAATTCTAGCTGTAGCTTTTCCATAAATGCCCTTTCCTTCAATTTCTATTTTTCCAAGACTTTTCTTATAAATGGGTGTTGAATTTTCGCAAATGTAATTTTTTGTATCTATAAAAATTATCACGTGTTTTCCCTCTTTGTCTTTTTTTTTTTTGCGGTACGCGGGTCTCTCACCGTTGTTGCCTCTCCTGTTGCGGAGCACAGGCTCCGGACGCACAGGCTCAGCAGCCATGGCTCACGGGCCCAGCCGCTCCGCAGCGTGTGGGATCTTCCCGGACCGGGGCACGAACCCGTGTCCCCTGCATCAGCAGGCGGACTCTCGACCACTGCGCCACCAGGGAAGCCCTTTCCCTCTTGGTCTTAATATGACAACTTACATTGTTTGATTCTCAAAGCATCAGCCAAGTTTGCGTTCCTGCAATGAAACCCATTTAGTCATGATGCATTATTCCTTTTATTTAGTACTGGATTTTGTATGATAGTATTTTGTTAAGATTTTTCATGTTTATATTCATGAGGTGTATTTAATCTGTAATTTCTTTTTTATGTAATGTCTTTGTCAAGTTGTGGCTATAGGGTTATGCTGGCTGATTATTTCTGCAGAATAACCCTTCTTTCATCCTTGATATTAATAGTTTATTTATTTTTATTTTTTAACATCTTTATTGGAGTATAATTGCTTTACAGTGGTGTGTTAGTTTCCACTTTATAACAAACTGAATCAGTTATACATATACATATGTCCCCATATCTCTTCCCTCTTGCGTCTCCCTCCCTCCCACCCTCCCTATCCCACCCCTCTAGGTGGTCACAAACCACTGAGCTGATCTCCCTGTGCTATGCCACTGCTTCCCACTAGCTATCTATTTTACATTTGGTAGTGTATATATGTCCATGCCACTCTCTCACTTTGTCCCAGCTTACCTTTCCCCACCCCCATATCCTCAAGTCCATTCTCTAGTAGGTCTGCATCTTTATTCCTGTCTTGCCCCTAGGTTCTTCATGACCATTTTGTTGTTGTTGTTGTTTGGTTTTTTTTGTTTTTTAGATTCCATATATATGTGTTAGCATACGGTATTTGTTCTTCTCTTTCTGATTACTTCACTCTGTATGACAGATTCTAGGTCCATCCACCTCACTACAAATAACTCAATTTCGTTTCTTTTTATGGCTGAGTAATATTCCATTGTATATATGTGCCACATCTTCTTTATCCATTCATCTGTCAATCGACACGTAGGTTGCTTCCATGTCCTGGCTATTGTAAATAGTGATGCAATGAACATTGTGGTACACGTATCTTTTTGAATTATGGTTTTCTCAGGGTATATGCCCAGTAATGGGATTGCTGGGTCGTATGGTAGTTCTATTTGTAGTTTTTTAAGGAACCTCCATACTGTTCTCCATAGTGGCTGTATCAATTTACATTCCCACCAACAGTGCAGGAGGGTTCCCTTTTCTCCACACCCTCTCCAGCATTTATTGTTTGTAGATTTTTTGATGATGGCCATTCTGGCGGGTGTGAGGCGATACCTCACTGTGGCACTGCCCTGCACTGCCCTGCTTGTTAAACCACTCACTGTGGTTTTGATTTGCATTTCTCTAATGACTAGTGATGTTGAGCATCTTTTCATGTGTTTGTTGCCCATCTGTAAGTCTTCTTTGGAGAAATGTCTGTTTAGGTCTTCTGTCCATTTCTGGATTGGGTGTTTGTTTTTGTGATATTGAGCAGCATGAGCTGCTTGTATATTTTGGAGATTAATCCTTTGTCAGTTGCTTCATTTGCAAATATTTTCTCCCATTCTGAGGGTTGTCTTTTCGTTTTGTTTATCAGCTGTTGAGGGAAGGATATTGTAAGCAGCTCTTTGCAGGAAACCCCTTTTCTTGACAATTTAAGTAAAGCTACGTTGTAACTAACTTTTAAACCACGTGGCTCTGTGCTCTACTCATCTTGGGCCCTAACACACCTTTAAAATCTTTTTTTTTCTTTTCTTCTTTTTTTAAGTTTATTTTTTATTGAAGTATAGTTGAATTACAATATCGTGTTAATTACTGCTGTACGGCAAAGTGACTCAGTTATACACATACATACATTCTTTTTCATATTCTTTTCCGTTATGGTTTATCACAGGATACTGAATATAGTTCCCTGTGCTCTACAGTAGGCCCTTGTTGTTTACACCTTTCAAATCTTTTTTTTTTTTTTTTTTTGCGGTATGCAGGCCTCTCACTGTTGTGGCCTCTCCCCTTGCGGAGCACAGGCTCCGGACGCGCAGGCCCAGCGGCCATGGCTCACGGGCCCAGCCGATCTGCGGCATGTGGGATCTTCCCGGACCGGGGCACGAACCAGTGTCGCCTGCATCGGCAGGCGGACTCTCAACCACTGCGCCACCTGGGAAGCCCCTTTTCAAATCTTTTGATCACACAGTACCTTGCCTAACCTGTTGGTTTTTTCCATAGATCAAAGAAGTAGAAATGAAGAGCGAGTAATTAACAGATGACCAGATCTCTTCCCTAGCTTCCTCTTCAGTCATCTCATGAACAAACTGTGTGAACTAACTGTGTAAAGAAGATAGCATCCAAAGAAGTCGATGAGTCTGCACACAGTGGGGGGATGGCTATGAGTCTCATCTCCATCTCAATGAAATTACTTCCCCCTTTCTTTTAAAACTTTCATGGTCAAACAGAATCTCAGGAGTCGGTTTTCAGGGAAACGGAGTCCACCTTCTCCCGGCTTTCTGATTAAAAGCAGTGTTTTCTTTTCTACCAAAATCTGCCTCTCGAGTATTGATTTTTGAGTGGCGAGCAAAAGACCTAAGTTTGGTAACAGATTTTTCGCCTTTTTTAGATTACAGCCAGAGTTCCCTTCCCAAAACATGCTTTAAATCACAATACCCTTCTATTCAAAAACTGGCAAAGGGTGCCCAGAGTGTGCAGCTAGGCCAACCCCAATAGCATGGCTTTCCAGGCCCTCCAGGCTCCATCCCTGCTTGCTTCTCCAGCCTCTGCAACCTTCTGCAACCTTTCAACTTGCAGCGTGATCAGGGTGTTCATGAAGGGTCTTGTGCATGAATGAACATGCGGAGGAGCATGGCAAGTGTCAGAGAGCAGAACTTACTCTCTCAGGCTTCCCTGGAGCGTGACAAGCCACACCTCAGCCATCCCAGGAGCTTCAGTTGTGTTGGCCCTTTGAAAGCACCTCACTATAACAGCAGCTTAAGAGCATCACTTAGCAACTGGTAGTTTTCAACAGGTAAAAACATGCTCATGGTGTGTGTCAACCTTTGGTTTCTGGTTATTTGCCAAGCTGAAATAGGCAGTGAAAAGGAAGCAATGTAACACCATGATATCCCATAGAACATGGGCTACTCTCCAGTTTCTGAAGAGGAATGTGAGATTTTCTTTATACAAGTGATACAAGTTGCGGAACAGGTGAGTGGATACAGGAGAGGCCTCTTTGAAGACCAGTAAAGTGGCCGTCAACAGTTAAGTAGAGTTGATTTCTTCTGGCATTGCCAAACTTTGGAGTTTCTCCTGTAGGGCCTCCAGACTCCAGCCCTTGGGCACTTGTTCCGGCAGCTCCTTCAGTGGAGGATGCCATGTCCCTTCTTCCTCACCTTTTGGAATTGAGCTCATCAGTCAAAGCCCTACTTCAATGCCTCCTCCTCCATAAAGCCTTCCTTGATTTTCTTCTCAGAGTTGCTTCCCCTGCCCCATGAGAGTTTGCTCATATCCTATTTTAGTGTAAAGTAATGGAAGTAAACATAGGCTTGGAAACAGACTCAAGTTTTTGTCCTGGGTCTGCCACATGTTCGCTTTAAGATGCTGGCCCAATTACCTAACATTTCTAAGCCTCTGTTTTTCTCATCTGTAAAGTGAATAATTGGAACTTCCTCATAAGTTGTTGTAGGATTAAATGAGGTTATACCTGTAAAGTACCGCAGCACTAACATGTAACAGGCACTCAGCTTATGTGAGGTATGTTGATGATAGGGTGACGATGATTTTGATTACTTGGTTGATTCTGTCTTGAATTACAGGTTCTTTTCACCTGTCTCCTCTACTGAACTATAACCTCCTAGAAGAAGGAAATTTTGTTTTGTTTTCTGTATCTCAAACATCTATTGTACCCCTAGACCCTAGTAAGCACTCAGCAAATGTCTTTTTAAAATGCAAAATGAGATGAAGCAGACCCTAAAACTGAAACATGAAAACACATTTCTATCTCAATATTTGTAAAGGACACACAATTTCTGGACTCAGCCAGAAGGGTAAGCATTCTATCAGAGAAACATTTTTGCAGATTTGTTGAATGTGTTTGCCTGAGCTGCAGCATGCCAGGGGAAACGTGAGGTCAGACGTACTTCTGACTTGTATTTTGGAATTCTTGTTGGCATTTTGCCCTTGTTGAGTTCCTGTGGTTGTAGCTACAGGATGCAGGGTGGGGTCACCTGGGAGTTGTTAACCCTGTTTTGGAAGCTGGCACTACCCTGCTTGTTAAACACTTCCCTCCTCCACACACTAGGTGATGGGCAGGGAAGGGACCGAGGGATGGTCCAAGGCCAATCTCACACACCACCCGTTAATGTATTGGTCCAGGGGGAATGGGCTGGCATGCGTTTTCCCATTCTTGGCACACAGAAGTGTTTGTTCTGCCATGTCCAGGACAGCTGCAGGCCTTAAACAATGGTGAATGATATATTTGGTAAAGTTTATTTGAGTTCCAAAGGGTTGCTAAGCATATTAAGTAGCTGTCCTCCCTTTTCAAACCCAACCAGTGGTTCCACATTTATCCAGGAGGAATTTCACTTAGTTTCCGTGATTTTTTCAAGGTGTGTTTTACCTCTCCCTTCAATCTCCCTAGCCTGTGGGAAATGATCACTGTGCCTCTCAACCTTCTAGTCATGAGTGGTCAATGTCATGAATATCTTAAGATTAAATTTTAAAAATCCATAGATCAAAATATTTAAAGATTAATCACAAATGAGTCTTAATTCATTCTGTAATAGAATCATAGTTCTTTTTGTTCTGATCCACCGTGTCGATGTCATATCTAAATTGGCAAGATGTCCTACCTAAATGTACTGCAGGGTGTGGGTTAATCTTTGGGGAGAACTCTGTTACACCACAGTAGCAAAACATTGCTCCAAATCCCTGCATAATATGCCCCCTTTTTGTCTGCATCATGGCTCTAAAAATAATCTTGAACTAAACAAGTTCTTCCCTTGGAGAATGAGTCTTCAGTAGAAATCCAAACAGAGTCATGAAATACTTGTTTCCCCAGAATGAATCGGACACAGGCCAGGAGTTGGTAGACGCCCTGTCAAGCTATGAAATATATTTTGTATGGTTTTTTTTTAAACAAAATTGCTTGTAATTTGTATGTTATTTCGTAGTGTTTTCCTTGCACTTACAAGAGATTATGAGTATTTTCTTATGTCATCAAAGAGTTTCCTCCACCATCCTTTTTAATGGTTACAGAGTATTTCATTGAATGATTGTCTCATAGTTTATTTCCCTAAAATATTATTGTTGGATGCTTGGAATAATTATATCTTAAGATAATTTATTAATTCATTTGTCAAATATCCAGCAGGCATCAAACACATGCCAGGCTTTCTAGGGATAAATAAGACACAGTCCTGGTCCTTAAGAAGTTCCCATTCTGGGGGAAAGATCTTATGATAAACTGTGCTAGAGGAAGAATTCTACTCACAGAATAATGGACGTGGCACAGGCCACAGGCCAGACTTCTCTAATGGGTGGGGACTGTCCCTAAAGCCTGCTATCCTCTCTCACTCCAAAGTGCTCGGGCCCTGAGCTCCACCTCTCAGAGGTGGGAGGCTTACCTTGGGCCAGGTGCCAGCAGTCTCCTCTCCTTTCCACCTTCTGCTAGGAGAATGGGTATCAACCCTTCTGCATGCTAGTCTCAGCTGGTAGATTTTTTAAAAAGCCAATGCCCAGGCTGAGCAATAATAACGAGGAATGGGGCTTGAGAGGTGGTGTGCTAATAAATATTGAACCATCATCTCTCAAAAAAGTATGTATGTATATATATATATATATATATATATATATATATATATATATATATAAAGTATGCTTATTATAAATTTTACTGGTACAAAAGATGTTTAGGACACAACTTACAAATAATTTAAAATATGCAACACTCCTTCTTGTAAATTCCATACTAACAGTTGATTCTTACAGAAAGATCTTGCCAAACCAGAGTCAACCTCTGGTTTGCGAATGACAAAGGAATATAGGTTTCCCATGAATGTTGGTTTATATTTTCATTTATGTTAATGTAAAAGCAGCTTCTGGCAGGAAAGAGCTCTCTGCAGGAGGCACCCTCCTGTCTTAACCTTAAACCAGGCACCCCCATGCTCTACTCATCTCCAGCCCAAGCACACCTTTCCATTCTTTTAGCCACACAATACTTTGCCTAACTTTTCAGTTCTTTCCATAGATCAAAGAAGTAGAAATGAAGAATAAGTAATTAACTGAGGACCAGATATCTTTCCTAGCTTCCCTTCAGTAATCTCACGAACGGACTGTGTGAACAAGACAGCATCTAAAGAAAGATCACAAGTCAACAAGCCCGCACGTACGCCTGCACGCAGTGGGGGGTGGCGACAACTCTGACCCCTCATCTCAATGATTAACTGAGATTGCTTCTCTTTTTCCCCTTAAAAACTTTCATGGCCGAGCAGATTCTTCACAGGTGGTTGATCCATCATCTCCCCAGATTGCCAGCATTCTGATTAAAGGCACCTTTCCTTTGCTACCAACATTTGTGAGTACTGATTTTGTAGGTGGTGAGCAGCAACACCCAATTCATTCAATAACATTAATAAGTACGATGAGGGGCTTCCCTGGTGGCGCAGTGGTTGAGAGTCCGCCTGCCAATGCAGGGGACATGGGTTCGAGCCCTGGTCTGGGAAGATCCCACATGCCGCGGAGCAACTGGGCCCGTGAGCCACAACTACTGAGCCTGCACGTCTGGAGGCTGTGCTCCACAACAGGAGAGGCCGCGATAGTGAGAGGCCCGCGCACTGCGATGAAGAGTGGCTCCCGCTCGCCGCAACTAGAGAAAGCCCTCACACAGAGACGAAGACCCAACACAGCCAAAATTAAATAAATAAATTAATCAAATTTAAAAAAATAATAAGTACGATGGAAGTGAACCAACCAAAAAGTGTGACACGAGCAACTTCTTCTGGATTGGATGATGGTTTTTGAATACTGGAAGAATATTTTCTCCCCTTTTTTGGGTACGATTCATAATATGACAGCTACAAAAAATGGTACTTTTTGTAGTTTAATCTGCACTATTTACATTTTCTCCATCAATTTCTTGAGTGTAGGAGTTCAGTGTAAAAACAGATCAAGCACTGATTTGTAGTACTTGCTGATTCCTATGGTGTCGATTCTCCTGTGGCCAATTGTGAACCACTGATGTGACATCACTACGAGCAGAGCTGGAAGGAGGTGTGCAGCAATGCCTCATTGTATAGAATTTCCATGGCAATGATAAAATAGACCGAAGGGCCTCAGAAACATAGGTAATAGTAAAATGTAGTAAAGTAATTAGGAAATCATGGCTTTTGAGTATGTTCTACCATTAAAAAATGTAATTTACTTAATTATAAGCTTATATAGCTTAATGTTTGATTATATCCTGCAACACTTGTGAAAATTTAATAACCAGCTGTCATAGGCCAGTAAAAGCTAGTCATCATGTACCACTGGGTGGAAGTCCAGGCAGAGGGATTTTTCCTAAGCTTCCCAAGTGATTTTGATATCTAGCCATTGTTGAGAACCACTACCGAGGGCAGATGTCTTCAAACTTTTTTGCTGGTTGTTGGGAAGGGGACATTTTCCCCATTACCTCCCTTGAGTTCTTGTGGCTGGACTAATAATAAAACTGACAACAGACAGATTAACAGGACAAACAGAAATAAATTTTAATTTGTGCACATGGAGGTCTCACAGAAATGGTACCTAAGAAGTGGCCAAAGCTTTTATACTTTTTTAGACAAAGAAACAATAAATGTGTGAGCAATTGACAAGACAAAGAATCTCAGGCTTCCGCTGCTTAATTAGTGATGGATCTAAACAGAGTTTAGTCTTGGGGGAGTCAATGAAAGAAGTAACGAGGTTTGTTTATACGGGCTTCTCAGCTCCAAATTTCCTGTCTCTGGCGATAAGGGTGCAGGTGACCGTAATTCTCTCTGAGCATGGGCATCAAGTGCTAGAAAAAGCCTTCTGAGTTACCATTATGATTATCACCCGTTCACAATTGATTCAGGAACAGAACATTTTGGCAAATTACGTTAGGTATTAAACAAAAAAGTAAAATGTTCTTGGAAATGCATCTCCATGTATAGAGATGTGTAGAGATTTCTCTCTCTGTTAGTTCATGCTCATGAGTGTTTATTATTACAAGAATGCAGCAGGGGCCAGCATCAGTTCTATTTTCCACTTTTATAGATGTAAGTTCTGAGAAGGCTTTCTCACGTAAACAAGTAGGTGGGAATAGGAGAGGGTTTGCTTCAGACTTTACCCAATTCTTCGATTTGTTAAAGAGAAAAGCCACAGGCCCCAAATGGCCACTTGTTCTAAAGCCCATGATACTGATGCTGAAAACTCAACCTCTATGCACCAGTGCCAAAGCAAATCTTGGAGACAAAGTTGTGGGTGAAGTAGAAAAGAATAGCTTTATTGCTTTGCAGGCAAAGGGAGACACAGTGGGCTCATATCCCTCAAAACGGTGTGTCCCAACCCAGGGGGATTTGGTGAGGAGTTTTATAGCAATGGTTCAAGGGTGGAGTTGCTGATAAGGATCGGGGTGTGTGCAGGGCCTGCACTCCTTTAATCTGGTCTCACATGGTCTCCTGATGAGCTTCTCTGGTTCTCCAGAAATGAAGAATGCTTTATCAAGCAGTTAAAATCTTCCATTTGCTGGGGGTTTTAGTTCTGTAGATGAGCTCAAAGATACTGTTATATGTATCCCCTGAGGCAGGACCAGGGCCTGCCCCAAGGCTGCATTATTGTTTCCTGACTGCTCCTGCATTGTCTGCGCATAATCTCCCTTCCCTGACTAGCAACGTATGAACCTGCCCTTTGGAACTCAGGGAAGGTCAAGAGATGGGGGACACAGAAAGGCTTTTGTGCCCAGGAGCCCCATAGGGTCTGCTCAGTTTCAATACCAAACCCAGATTTAATACCTGACCTAATTGCAGTTTCAACCTTCTCCTAGAAGGTAGTCTTAATTGGCCAGTCCAGAATTTTCTGGTCAGCTCTGATGAAGTTATCTGTCACAGGAGCCCTCTCTTATCTCCCAAAGGGAGAAGAGGTAATCTGCATGGTAGACCCTCACCCTTCCCCCAAAAGAAGGTGACCAGGTCTGAGACAATCTTTTCTTTTGTTAATAACTTCTTTGCCCCGTCCATCTTCTATGCAAACCCTCCATTTTGTACAGCTCCTGAAACACCTCTCCGGTTGCTAGGTAGGATGTTCCCTGATCTGTGAATGACTGAATAAAGCCAAATAGAGCCAATTTACTTGGTTGAATTTTTGGTTTTTAACAGATTGTTTTCCAAGTTGTGTGCCAAAATTCCCATAATTATCTCTCATCCAAAATGATTTTTAATACTCTATCAGAACAATTAGGTCCATCTTCAATTTAGTTGGAAGAATGGAAACCCTCTGACTAACACAAAGGGTATTTAGACGTGGGTATTTCTAACGGTCCCTTTGTTTCGCATTCTGAGGTCTTTCACACCCCAAGTGTTGACTGAAAAAAAAAAAGCACAACCTAAAAGTTGAGCATTATGCTTCATGGCAGACAAAATTGAGGACATGAGCCCGGGACACAGCCTCTCAGATAGCTCTGAGGGACTGCTCTGAAGAGGTCAGCGGGGAGCCAGGATATGTAGGAGTTTTTGCCGCAAAGACCAGGCAGTCAGAACATCAAAAGATGACTGTTAATTAAAGAAAACCAGACATCTCAAGGAATTTAGCGCTTTTCTCTGTATGGGAAGTTGCAAGAGTCTGGGCTCATTGAAAGCATTCCTTTGAAATGTGCCCCAGCTCTCTGGGGCCAGCATCCTGTGCTTTCTCATCCCAAGTCTCTAGTCAGGGTGCACCGTTGGAGAGTGGCTGCAGTGGCTGACTGCTAGGTGGTGGGCATCCTGCTTCCATCCTGAGGTTCCTCAGGGCTCGCCGTGGGGGGTGGCTGTAAAGAGATGGCTTGATGGCGACATCTTTGTTCATGGATACGGCAGGTGACAATTTTGCATTGACACAAGGAATTCACCACAGAAAAGGGGTGAGAGGTCTGCCTGCCCTCGGTGAGGTGGGAGAAGGCTGGAGGAGAGAGGAGGAAGCTGCCTGCCTCTTGGACTGCAGGCTGGGCTCTGGGGCAGATGGGCTTTAAGTAAGAGTCAGCTGGAAATGGAGGAGCTGGAGGTTCATTCCCATAAATGACGCGCGTCTCAATATCCTTTTGGTGAGTCTTCCTGTGCCCCGAGGAGCATGTGTGGCCCTGTTTGAAGACCATTGCTCTAGACTCTCCTAGAGAAACCGGGGGAGGCCCCCTGGAGCTCCCCAAACCCAGCCACAGCTGTGCCCTGTGGTGCCAAGGATCCAGTGGTACCTGCAGCTGGGGAGGGGATGGGCTGGCTGACGTTGCAGCATCTTCTGGGAGGACATTAGAGCTACAGCTCTGCCCCAGTGACCATGGCTTCCTGGACCATTTTCCATGGAAGGCAAGAAAACTCTGCTTCTAGCAGGAGCCGGAGCCATCAGGTCCCTGCGCCTCAGTTTTCCAATTTGAAAACGGAATTTGCAACACCAGCTTCCCAGAGTTGTTGTGGGATGAAATGAGGCAAAGAATAACTAATGCTTTGGAAGCATCAGGCATGAAACAGCTTAGGGAAGCGGTTCTCCCCTGGACAGAGCCCAGGAGCAGTGAGGATCCAGGGTCAGTGGGGGAAGAGACTCCACAGTTGTAGGAACTTGCTCTGCACTCTTCAGAAAAATTACCCCAAACTTGGAAGAAGGTAAGTTGTGGGGTTCGGCAGGTCTTTTCAACATCCTCCTGGGGCCTCGATTAATAGGCCCAAGAAGAGCATACCTGTCTTCGACTTGACTAGCGCGTGTACCGTTTGTGAAGTTACACACAGGTTTGTAGATTCCTGTCTGGCACAAATGCCAATTTTTTGGTTCAGTAGAAAAAATAACTCCAAAGATTATGCCTTTATTGACATGGATCAGTTTTGTATCTAGTCCAGCAATTTTATTCTTATTCTAACTTAAATATATATATATTTATATATATTTAAATTATCCAGCCCCTCAAATGCTCCTTGAATCTGTTCTATTACTTTAGTGGTTACCTCATTAATGAGTTGAACATTTCACGTGTTCATTCTATATATTTTTTCATTCTACATGAGAATCATGTTTTAAACTTCTTGACAGTTACACTTAGTGCTCAGGACTGATTATATATATAGATCATTTATATATATAATTTCTTTGGATCTTGTTTAATTCTCTTGATAATCTTGGAAATAGACATTATCATCCCCATTCTACAGTTGAAGAAATGGAGGCTTGCAGAGGCAATGGTGCTTGACCAAGCTGTCCCAGATGGTGAGAAGTAAAGGATGGATAGTGTGAGGGGGATGTGAAAACTAAACTTTTAAGGTCTTGGGGTCCTTTATTTACTTTTGGCTGAAAACAGGTGAATTTTTAATGCCAAACTCATGTCCCTCCCCCTCCACCCTACCATCCCCCCAGCCTGCCAGGCCCCAGGCTGTGTGAACTTGCCCTTCTCTGAGCTCCTCTGATTCTAGCTGTGGGATTAGTCCACCTACAGTCCTGCAAACTCTATTCCTCAGACCAGACCAGTGACGCAGTGGCCCCTGAGGTTGACTCGCTGGCTCCAGAGCCCCCTTGAGTCCAACTCCTAGGGGCTGAGCCTTTAGGTGAATCAAATTACCTAGGAGGAGGTGAGGACCCTCTCTGTGAGGTCCACCCCAGTCCAGAATCCCCTCGTCTCCAACATCACAGGTGGCTGCCTGGCCTGGCAGGGAGGACCGAGCTCCTGAGCAGTGAGGGCTCCCTAGCCCGCCCGTAGCCACTGCTCCCACTAGGGGGGCCCATCAGCCCTGGGGACCAGGGGCAACCAGAGCCCCAGATGGCACGTGTGGCAGAAATCTCCCTTTCCAGCCAGGGATCGAGGGTGTGTGTGTGTGTGTGTGTGTGTGTGTGTGTGTGTGTGTTCATTTTTGACCAGTGATTAAGTGGAAACAAGTTGACAACCCACAGAATTTCCCTTCCCAACCCTCACTTTCCAGGTTTACTTTTAGACCATTGTCCTGGTTAGAGAAGACCCGAGAAGGACCCAGTAGTAGCTGAGAAAGAAGAACATTCAGGATGTGGTCTCAGGACTGGTTAGGGTTTGAGAAGTAGAGAAGGTCTAATGCCTTAATCATGATGATGAGATGCTCTAACCAGCAAGATTACTTTGACAAGGAAATTCATATCAAGAATAATTATAAAGCTCTGATCCCTACAGAATGTTATTAAATAATTAAAAAATGTTAAATGGGATTGTATGAAATTTTAGATCCTGTCACCTGCTCTTTGCACTCAATAACAAAGTATAAATATCATTTCGTTTGATCACATTCCCTCATCTATTCATGCTGCATAACGTTCCATTGTTTGCATGGTCCACAATTTATGTAATAAATCCCTATTGATGGGCATCAAGGTGGCTTCCAGTGCTTTCCCCTCACTCCTTCTGCCTCCTGACTGCCCCTGGGGCTTCCCCCCGTGACCCTACATGGCAGGACATGCCCCTTCCTCTTGTAAGTAATCAACTCTTCTTTCAAGGCTGTTGTCTTACCATACCTGATTAAAACAAAATCCTGGGTACATTTTAAAACAACAAGGAGGCCAACTGGGCTCTGGTTAAGGACATGGGCCGCCCACCCTAGCTTTTCCTCCTGGGCCTTCTGTCTGTTCCACCCATTCCCAGACATCTGCCTTTCTCTGCTGGACTGTCCAGTCTCCTCCCTGTTGGCCTGGCCAATTCCCCCAAGTCTGTCAAAGTCTAGACTATGATGCTTTGGGCTACATTTGTTCAGTTTCCAAAACACTGCTTCTGGGTGCCCTGGTATGCTTACTCTGTTGGTACTCACTTCCCATCTCTGAGAGCTTTCCACAAAAACTCAGAAAAGGAGAACAATGGCATTCCTCTTTAAGGCAGTAGGGAGCCTGAGTGGACTGCGCTGTCTGGAAGGAGCAGAAAAGCCGAGTTCAGTTGCAAGGGAAGTATCTTTCAGGAAGCTGACTTATTGCAAGGTTCCATAGAGGACTTCCTTCCAACAGAGATTTCAGATGTTGAGAACACCAGACAGTGCATGGTTTCCTAAATTCGAATGTCAAAGGGCTTCCATGAGGCTTTATTTTGAAATCAATAGCCTCTGTTTCCTTTTGAGAATTTCTTGAGAGAAATTCTTTTTGTGAAATCTAGAGGGGGGAAAAAAAAGTGCCAGGAAAAAAATGAAAACTCAAGATGCAAAAAGATTCAGGGTTTTTCCTCAAGGAAAAAACCAGACGGTCCTCGAGTTGAGTTTCAACAGGCTCCAAAAGCCTTGTGCACATCTGTAGACCAGGCGACTCACATAGGGAGAGGCACAGTAGGAAAAACTAGAAAGGCGGAAACATTTAACAGGTCCAAAATGGGGTTGGGGACCATTCTATGTTCTTTCTGGAAGCTTCATACACTTGGAGAGGGGGAGCAGTGTGCTGGAGATGGCTTGCCCAGGCTCACAACACTGGTTATGCCTCTCTTCCCAACTCTGCGTTTAATAATGTCAGGTGGGCGGCTTGAAAGTGGCCATGGTGGGAATATTTACACCATGGCAATCAGCAATTGCTACAAAGCAGGACCTCTTTTTTTCCCCACAGAGATGGCTGTTAAGCATTTATCAGCACATCACGGGCAACAGGTAAGGGTAGTGGGAAGGCATGTAGGAAAGAGGGAGACCCCTGAGCCAACTAAAAACGAATTGTAACCCTGGCCTGAAAGAGAGATTACTGTTGTTTGTAAATGCAGTATCAAATCGTGGGAAGAGTATGGGCTTATGAGTCAGACAGGTCTGCCCGGGTTTGGACCCAAGCTCTGCTACCTACCAGCTTGTATCCTTAGGTACTTTGAGCTTCAATTTCATTTGTATGAAGAGGAGATGGCAGTGGTATCTGTCTCTTCAGGGAGTGCATCTGAAAGCAGCTCTTTTGTCCCTTTCCTGTTTGCCCCTTTCTATTCCCCTCTAACCTTAAAAGAACCTAATTATAGGAATGAGATCACTAGGCAATTTACCCTAACTCCTGACTTATGCCCTCCTGAATGCACACCATGCCTTGTTGAACCTGTTGATTCTTTTCCTACATAAAAAGAAGTAAGAATGAAGAATGAAGCAGTTAAAAAAAATGACTAGGTTTCTATCTCCAAGAGTCCCCTTAGCAATCCTGAAGGCAGATCATACAAGCAAGATAACATCTGAAGAAAGAGTCAGCCAGGCTGCACACAATGGAGAAAGATATAAAACCTAACCTCCTTCCTTGATGATTCACTGAGATTCTTCCCCCTTTTTCACCTTTAAAAACTGTCATGGCTGGGGCTTCCCTGGTGGCGCAGTGGTTGAGAGTCCGCCTGCCGATGCAGGGGACGCGGGTTCGTGCCTCGGTCCCGGAAGATCCCACATGCCGCGGAGCGGCTGGGCCCGTGAGCCATGGCCGCTGAACCTGCGCGTCCCGAGCCTGTGCTCCGCAACGGGAGAGGCCACAACAGTGAGAGGCCCGCGTACCGCAAAAAAAATAAATAAATAAACTGTCATGGCTGGGGCTTCCCTGGTGGCGCAGTGGTTGAGAGTCCGCCTGCCGATGCAGGGGACACGGGTTCGTGCCCCCGTCCGGGAAGATCCCACATGACGCGGAGCGGCTGGGCCCGTGAGCCATGGCCGCTGAACCTGTGCGTCCCGAGCCTGTGCTCTGCAGCAGGAGAGGCCACAATAGTGAGAGGCCTGCGTACTTGCAAAAAAAAAAAAAAAAAACCTGTCATGGCTGAAGAGAATCTTCAGATTTGGTCTCTGGACACGAGTCCACTCCCCAGATTGCCAACTTTCCGGATTAAAGCACCTTTCCTTTCTACTGCCACCTGCCTCTTGAATTATGGGCTCTTCAGCAGTGAGCAGCTGAACCTGAGTTTGGTAACACATCTGGTGAGCCAGGTACTTTGTACACACTCTCTATAATTCTTGCTTGCCTTTAATGAATGCAGAAAACCATTTATTCACTTAGTTGGTAAGAATTTCTTGGGTACCTGCTAGGTCCAGTGTGCTGGTAATGTGATGTCCAATAGGCCAGCAGTGCACAGGAGGTGTAGACAGACTGCCAGAGTGTGCAAGACAGAGCATGACTTTGTTGTATGATGTGAGACCCAGCCCTCAACATGGCCCTCAGTGAGCCCCCCCACTGGGGTTCATACCTTTGTGTGGTTCTCTCCCACACTGAGTCAGTTATCCTGTGTGACCAATAGCAAGTGACAGAAGTGATGGTAGGTCACTTCCGGGATTAGGTTGTAAAGTGACAGAAGTTATGGTAGGTCACTTCCGAGATTAGGTTGTAAAGTGACAGAAGTGATGGTAGGTCACTTCCGGGATTAGGTTGTAAAGTGGCAGAAGTGATGGTAGGTCACCTCCGAGATTAGGTTGTAGAAGCCCTTGGTCTTGGCCTGGGGCCCTCTCTCTCTCTTGAGTCTTTCACTTCGAGGGAAGCCAGCTGCCATGCTGTGAGCGGCCCTGTGTCGAGGCCCATGTAGTGGGGTGCTGATGTATTTCTCCAACAACACGGGAGCTTGGAAATGGCTTCTCCAGCCCAGTCGAGGCTTCCGATGACTGAGGCCCTGGCTAATGGCCTGATTGCAGCCTCATGAGAGACCTTGAGTCAGAACCACCCAGCTAAGCCTCCTGTAGCTTCTGACTCTCAGAAACTATGTGAGACAATAAATATTTGTTATTTTAAGCTGTTAAACTTGGGGGTAATTTGTTATCTAGCAATAGATAACTAACACAGATAAGTCTAAAGATTTCTCACTAGAAAACGTCTATGTAATTTTATGGATGGGGAAAACATAAGTTGAAATATAGATATACAACCATAGATGCTAGAGAGAGAAGTCTGAGAAATCGTCAATTCAACTGTATCATTTAAAAAGAGAAGTAAAAAGAATATTTGTTATTAACTAGGCTTACAACATCAAAAAACATTGCACCCATAAGGCCATTCCCCCATCATGTCAACTATTTGCATTTCTCCAGTCCCTTCCATGCTGGCTCTAAGCTGAATAATTACTGTCTTATTTATTATCCTGGTCTGTATGCAATTTGTGGCCAATTTCTTAAAAGTTGACATGGTTTCATTTACACATTTTCATCTTTCTACATAGATACCACATTGGTCATTTAAAATGTTAGTATTCCATGGTAACAACGAGTCATGTTTCTCGGGTCTTATAGTAAACATTTTTGTTGTGTATTATAAATAACATTATGAGAAACACTGATATACATGATCTTTCCATTTCCCCCCAGTCGTTTCCTTTGTATACAGTCTTGGGAAGGAATTAATGATATATTTTCTGGCTCCTGATACATGGAGAAGGAAGTGCCAGAGGAGGTGCCTTAATTTTGTCCATCCTACACTCTGACATACTGGAGGTCCAGAGAGGGGTGCCCCCTCCAGATGTCTGACACATGATTGGCCTCTAGGAAAAACTCACCTTGACAGTGGGTGGAGGGCTGAGCCAGAGAAATAGCAGCCACTATTTATTGACAACCTACTGTGTTCTAGGCGCATTCCAGTCATGATTTCTTATCCCTACAACAACTCTTTTTTTTTGCGGTACGCGGGCCTCACTGTTGTGGCCTCTCCCGCTGCGGAGCACAGGCTCCGGACGCGCAGGCGCAGCGGCCATGGCTCCCGGGCCCAGCCGCTCCGCGGCATGTGGGATCTTCCCAGACCGGGGCACGAACCCGCGTCCCCTGCATCGGCAGGCGGACTCTCAACCACTGCGCCACCAGGGAAGCCCTACAACAACTCTTGTAAGTATTGTGTGTGTGTGATACATATATATGTGATATATATGTGATACACGTGTGATACATATATCCTATTTTATAGATGGAGAAAGTAAGGCCAACCAACAAGGACCTACTGTGTAGCACAGGGAACTCTGCTCAATATTCTGTAATAACCTAAATGGTTAAAGAATTTGACAAAGAATAGATGCATGTATATGTATAACTGAATCACTTTGCTGTACCCCTGAAACTAACACAGCACTGTAAATCAACTATACTCCAATAGAAAATAAAAATTTTTTAAATATTTTAAAAATTAGAAATTAAAAAAAAAAAGAAAGAAAAAGAAAGTAAGGCCACATAACTGGTAAGTGATCAAACCAGTAATTCAAACCCAGATCTACTGGATTCCAGCGTTCTTTTCACTACGTCGTCTTGAAATCAACTTTAATTGCTCATTGGTGTTATATTTTGCAACTACATCGACCCCTGACGCCTTTCCGTTGATACTACCTGGGGACACCCAGGTCACAGCATGTTACCCTTCCCAAGGACCACATCAGTTTCAGCATCAGCACTGATGCGTGACTGCATCTATTGACTGCACACTCATCTGCTCTGGGACCTACTAATTTCCTTCATTTTCTCTGTTTAAGGCAAAGCCCTCAAATTAAATTTGACGTGAAGGGTTTTGCTCAAGGTCACCCAATGAATTAGCTGTTCAATTCCGGCTCAGCCCCTCCCCCCATAAATTCCCAGTCCCTCCACCCGTCGTTCCCCGCCATCCAGCCTACCATTTGCATTCCAAGGAGGGGTTGAAATTAACCTTTTCTCCACCCACGGTTCTCCAGGAAAACTGGCTGAGAATCAGTTTGTTGAAGAGTTTCCTCCTTTAGAAACCGAGCCAGAGTGTGATTAATTCCGCTCATCCAGGTCTTTTCTGGGAGACAAAGACAGGGACACGGACTTCTGAGGCCCTCCGCAGGCCCCAGGAAACCTGGACAGCAGCCCTGCCAACCTTTGAAGTGTCGTTTCCTCAAACCTGGGGCTCCAGGGTAGCGGTTCCAACTTCCACCTCTGGCGAATTGAATGCCTCCGTGGGAAAATGTCTCCCTATTTGGTGGTTGTTTTCCTGCGCTCCGGGCTCGTTCCCAAAATAGGTGTTTTACTCACTGAGGGAAGGGCGTCTTCCAGGAAGGAGGATGACATCCCGGGATGGAACTGGGGAAAGGGAAGGCAGAGGGACAATTAGACCTCTGGAGCTGGTCATTAAGGGAGGTGCTGTGGACTCGGGAGTCCGTGAATCCGATTTGGGGGAGGGGAGAGGAGGGGCTCGGAGGGCCATGACGAGTTCCAACAGAGCGGCTTGAATTAGTTGCAGAGGTTTTGTTCTGTCATGAAGAGATCCTGCAATATTTCTTCTTCTTTTTTGAAATTAAGGTGAAATTCACAGTAATATAAAATCACCCATTTGAAAGTGTACAATATGGTGGCATTTAATACCTTCACCCTGTTGTGCAACCATTATCCCTGCCTAGCTCCAAAACATTTTCACCACCTCAGAAGAAAATCCTGTACCCATTGCGGAGCTCTTCCGCATTCCTCTCTCCCCCGAGCCCTTGGCAACCTTTAGTATGCGTTCTGTGTCTATGTAAATTTTCCGGCTATTTTCTGTAAATGGAATTCTATGATATTTGACCTTTTGTGTTTGACTTCACCTAGCATGTTTTCAAGGTTCATCCATGTTGCAGCATGTGTCAGTACTCCATTAAAAAAAAAAAATCAAGATATAACTGACAGCCTCATTGCAGGGGGGTGACCTGTGCAGTCCCATAGGGCCCTGCACTAGAAATGACCTCACGCTGGTTTAATGCTTTGTGGTGGCTGTCTTGAACTTCTTAATAGTTTTATCTTTGAACTTGTGCTGTGTAAGTGAAGTCTGATAGGACCCTGGAGCGCGTGAGTAAAGGAGGTACACACAGTAAGTGTGTCTGTAGTCAGATAGGATAGGGGGTCCCCGGAGAAACAGAACCAGGCATGGCTTTCCTGACAGAAGAGAAGCCATTTTTCACCTAAGCCATTTCATGATCTGAGCCTGGCCACAGTGCTTACCCTTGAACAGGTCTCAGTAATTAATGATCTTAAGGGAACAAAAGAATGCAGCAAGAAACAACTGTTATCAGGCAAGAGGTGTAACTATAGAAAGATACTATATCAGTTGTAAAGACTCCCCATTCTATTTCAATGGTAAAGATTAGCCTGAAACCTCAACCACCAGATCAAATGGAACCTAAAGGAGGATAAGGTTGACCTTTTCTGAACCTCACTTCAATCAACTACAGCTTGGACTCTGTCGACCACCCAAGCCCCTTCCTGAACATGCGTGTTCCCTGAGCTTAAAACTTCCCCGGACTTCCCTGGTGGCGCAGTGGTTAAGAATCCACCTGCCAATGCGGGGGACACGGGTTCGAGCCCTGGTCCAGGAAGATCCCACATGCCGCGGAGTAACTAAGCCCGTGCACCACAACTACTGAGCCTGCACTCTAGAGCCCGCGAGCCACAACTACTGAGCCCGCATGCCACAACTACTGAAAGGTGCGCCCCTAGAGCCCGCGCACCACGACAAAGAGTAGCCCCCGCTCGTTACAACTAGAAAAAGCCTGCATGCGGCAATGAAGACCCAACGCAGCCAAAACTAAATAAATGAATAAATAAATTTATAAAAACAAAACCAAAACTTCCCCAGTTTTGTTGCTCAGGGGGCACTGCTTTGGGAAAGATCCCCAGTGCTCTCTTTACTTGCTGCAAGTAATAAGTCCTTCTTTCTCCCCTGCTTTGTCTTCATTGTGTCTTTTGACTCAACACCCACCAAGAGGCAAACCCAGTTTCCAGGTACCAGCTCCCTGTTCCTTGCACCCTATTCACACATAGTGTTCTTACACTCACGAACCATGATAAGCACGAGTTCAGAGAGACTCAAAGTGAGTACAAGGTGAGTGTGTTACAGCTACAACTGGACAAGAGGGTGCTCTGACACCCCCAAGAGGTCACACGTTCCTTTCTAATCAGAACTTGCTTCAGAAGCAGAATGTAGGGTGATGGTGTTTTAAGAAAGAGGAACCAGGGAACCCTATTGTATCCTTTCGTATTCATGTTATTCCCCTGTATTAGACAGTCAGTTAAGGTGAAAACAATGACAGAAGAAAAGGGAAAGATAGGGTACCTCATAGTTCCTTTTCCTTTCAGTCCTTCCTTACCCATCAGTGAGTTCAAAGTAAAGAGTGTAGGTAGAATGTGTGCATATCGAGAAATAAAGTGAATCGATCCCTAATGTAAACTATGAACTTTAGTTAATAGCAATGTATCAATATTGGCTAATCAGTTCTAACAGATATGAGATAGGGAAGAACCTTTGTACTATATTACAAGTTAATCACTAAAGGGATTTTGCCTATAAACTTAAGTTATACATAATGGCCCTCTCTGAGCACCCTATCTCCCAGGTAATGAGTAACGCTAAAATACCTTTGTTTAACACACCACTGTAAAGCAATTATACTCCAATGAAGATGTTTAAAAAAAATACCTTTGTTTAGCTCAGGGGAAACATCCCAACCAGGCCCACCTGTGAATGACTGCAGGAAGGAAGAAATTAACACGTCCCTTCCAGAGGCTGACCAGAACCAGGAAGTGTTTGCCTTTACTCCCTCCCCTTTTAGTATAAAAGAAGCCTGACTTCTAACTCAGGCAAGATGGTTCTCTGGGACACGAGTCCACCTTCTTTTTGGTCTGCTGCCTCTCTGAATAAATTCGCTATTCCTTGCCCAACAACTCGTCTCTCGATTTATTGGACTGTTGCCTATTAATTGGCAAGCAGTACGAGCTTGGACTCAGTAACAGATATACCACATAATGTAAGATGTTAATGATAGGAAACACTGGGGAAGGGAGAGGAGTTTTATGGGAACTCTCTGTACTTTCTGCTCAATATTTTGTAAACCTAAAAGCTGTTCTAAATAATTAATCTATTAATAAAATAAATAAATAAAGGGGATCACCAGAGGGGAAAAAAAGAAATGAAGTGACAACAGTTGAGTTAATTTTGTGTAGTGTTTCACCTGTTCTGGCAAAGAGAGAAGTACATATGTGCCTACAAGCTATAAAATATGAATTGTGGCTTTTCAGTGATTCCACATATGAGTTCAATGTTCTTAGATTTGCATTTAAGACTGGAAATGCACAGTGTAGGTGGAGGAGACAAGATGGCAGAGTAGAAAGACTCGAGCTCACCTCCTCTCACAAAAACACACTGAACAAAACTCATGTCAATAATTTAACATTTTAATTTTTCTTTACTTAGAAAAACATTAAACAGCAAGTAAAAACCACCATAACAAACCGAGACTGTGAAAGGAAAAGCTTTGTATTTCAGTATGTTACAAAGGCACTTTTCTGCTGTTTTTTTTTGGGAGGGGGGATGGGGGTTGGAATAAGTTCTCACATTTTCATTTTGCGCTAGATACTATAAATTATGTAGCCAGTCCTGAGAGTTGGCCGTGACTGAAGAGAGGTTGCTGGATTCTTTGGGCTCCAGATGACAGAATAAGGACCATTGAGCGGGGACAAAGGAGACAGATTTGGTGGAGATTCCAGAAGTCCTTTGAAGAGAAGAAGTGATTCACACTGGAATGAGTTTCCAGGACTTAAATAGTGAGGTCTCTGGTTCTGGAAGATTCCAAGCAGAAATTAGAAGATATCTGTAGGGAATGTAGTAGAAGAGATTTCTGACAGGAGTGCAAGTGATCTCAGACACCTACTTTAAGGCTAACAATTCTGTGACCTTTAGGACTTTTAGTTGGGAGAGGACAGACTCAACAGTTCCTTCTCTGAAACTTCTGTGTGACAGAAAAGAAACAGACAGTTGGTCTTTAACTCTGGTTCCTGACACTAAGCTTCTAAAACCTTTGTAATTTCCTGAGTGATAGGAGTGTCTTTTGTTATCCATAACCTTACCAGACTTTATGTTAAGGAGGTGACCCTTGGTGGACACTTTGTAGCTGCAGCATGGGGTTGGTTGCCAGAGGAACTAACCATGTGATTAGAGGGTTGGACCTTTCAGCCTCACCCTTGGACCTCCTGATAGGACAGTGGCTGGGAACTGAATTCAGTCACCCATGGCCAATGATTTCATCAATCGTGCCAACAAAATGGAATCCCCATAAAACCTTTAAATGATGGATTGAGGAGGGGAGCTTCTGAGTTGGGGAGCTCATCTACATGCTGGGAGGGTGGTGTACCCCAAACTCCATGGGGACAGAAACTCCTGTGCCCAGGGTCCTTTTAGACCTTGCCCTACATACATCTTCATGTGGGTGTTCATTTGTACCCTTTATAATATCGTTTATAATAAACAAGTAATAGTAAGTAAAGTATTTTCTGAAGTTTTGTGAGCTGTTTTAACAAACTGTCAAACCTCAAAGGGAGGGGAAGTTATTGGAACCCCTCGATTTTGTAGCCAAGATGGACAGAAGTGTAGGTAACTTGTGACTGGTATCTGAAGTGGGGGCAGTCCTGTGGGACCGTGCTCTTAAACTGTGGGTCTGAGGCTGATTCTGAGTCACTGGTGTCAGAATGGAACTGAATCGTAGGACACCCAGTTGGTATCTAGAGAGGTGGAGAATTGGTTGGTGTGGGGAAGAAAACCCACACATTTGGTGTCATAAGTGTTGTAAATCAGTACAGCTTACCCAGGGATCAGATGATTCCAGAACTCAGGACTTTCCAGATTTTTCGAAAGAAAACACTGTACGTAAAACATACATTGTGTAACACCTTTAGGGGAGCTTGAGAAACCCCCTAAAATGAAACGATTGTATTTCTGGAGCCAGCCGTATGATGATGATAAATAAACCATGAAGAGACTCATGTCAGGATTTGGGAAAGGAGCTCAAGTAGGTCAGATTGTCCCACAAAATATGGGACGTCTTTTGGAATTCAGGGCTTTGGGACTTGGGCATTGCAGGTACGGGACTGTGGATGTGTGCGCTCTCAGAATATTTCAAAATGCCAAACAACATTTAAACAGAGGCACCTGAGACATTCTGAAATTTCATGACTGGGAGAGAGAAACCAGCACCTGTCCAAAGGTTTAGACCTGACAAAAGTGCCAGGCAAGGCTTCCACTGTGTGTTTGATACTCAAGACAACCTGATGAGGGCGACCCATCATCACCCTCCCTTAGCAGATGGGAAAACTGAGGCCAGCGTCTCGTAGTTAGTACATGTGGGTGCCTGCATGGGAATCCAAATGCCAAACTCTTTCCATAGCCTCAAAAACTCCCAGGTGAATGCATGTCAGGTAGTGCTGTTATCCAGCCAGATGACCCAGTACAGCTGTGTTGAATGCAGAACTTCTTCCTTGTAAGGTGACAATTAACAAAGACCCTATATGTCCCAAGGCCTCCTGCTTTATCCTGCTGCCCCAGCTCCTCCCCTGGAAGCCTTCAGACTGTGACAGTGCAGCAAGCAAAGGGCAGACTTTGGCTGGAGCAGGGGTCCTCTAGCATCCTGCTCCAGTCCTAGAGGACAGAGACTGTGCCCTATTGTAACTTCAGATTTGGCTAATCCCACCTCTTAGAGAAGTGCTAAGATCCTAATTATCCCAGCCAGGGGCCCAGAGCCCCTGAGCATATTGCTTTCTGCCAGGAAAAATGCTCCCCTCTCGAGAAGGGTTGGGAAACTGCACAACGCACCCTAGTTTAGTCCTCACTTGCCTGAACATCAAAATCATCTGGAGCTCTTTATAAGAACACAGACTCTTGGACCCACCCTGACCTACTACAGAATCCAAAGCTCCAGGCAGCGGCCCAGGATCGACCGTGTATCCTGCACAAACTCTCAGGCAAGTCCATGATCGGGCAAGTTTGGGGATCACTATGCCATTCCACCGATTTTGGTAAGAAGGACTGGCTCATTCAGATTTGGGGGTGCAACAGTAAATAACTCTAATTCTCACACGTAAACAACTTTATAGACAAAAGCTCCTGGCTCTAACGATTTCCACTTCTCCACAGGCGCTTCCTCCCTTTGTCCATATATATGTTGTACCTTTCCAGACTTCCGGTCCCGCCCACTTCCTGCACTGGCCTGGGTGGCTACAGGGCATTAGGTGGAATTCAATTGAATTCAATAATTCAGTCTCTAATTGCTCTGCCTTTCCCTGTCCCATTGTTGGGATCTCAGAAACAGTGGGCTCCCCTGCTGGCATTCAACTCCAAATGTCTATTTGTTGAGCTCAATCCCAAATTGTCTTGTTTGGGCAACGATCCATCTGATAACATTCCTCAACATGGGGACATTTTCCATGTGTTCTCTTGGCTGAATGTTTAGATTGCTCCTCAGGAATGGGTAGCATAGTTACAGAGAGAAGGCTTTTTTCCCCCTCCTTCTCTCCTGACGCTGTGGCCACTCACAAACATTGTAGCCGCGCCCATGGACACGTGCTCCTATATCCCAAACAGCTCTTGGTAAATAGACTGCTTGGGTTTTTATGTTCCTCTTTTTCTAAAGGATGAGGAAATGTGGGGCTAAGTGGAATATTTTTGGGGAAAATTCTTAGCTCCCGATGTTGCCAAAGGAAGTGAAATTCTTTTCTGTTTAGGTCTCAGGAAATAATCTGTCACATTTGAAATCATTTCAGAAATATTTACTGCACGTAAACTTCCTGCTCTTTTCTCTTCCAGTTGTTGATTCCATAACATTACAGAAGGAGGGAATAATGGTTTTGACAGCAGGAAATACTGTTAAGTTCCTTAAAATGACGACCCACATCTTGTTGTGGAAAAGTTTGGAACTGGAGCCTGGCAGCTCTGTCATTTCCTGGCTATGCGACTACAAAAAAGTTACTTAACTGTTCTGAAACTTGATTTCGTTATATAAAAAGGAGATAATAACTGTGGTAGATTAACAAGTGATCACAATCCTCCTCTCCCCGAATCTCACCGAATCTCAGTATGCTTTGCATGTCCTCGGATCAAGAAGTGGTATCTATTTCCCATCCCTCTGACTCCGGTTGGGCCTTTTAATTTGCTTTGGCCAAGAGAATGGTGGGTGCCAGTTCCAAGTCTAGGTTCACGAAGGCTTGTACATTTCTGCTCCTTCATGGAACTCAGCTCAGCTGCCATGTGAGAAAATAGAAGATATCCTACTGGATGAGAGATATATGGAGTAGATATGGAGTAGAAATAAGCCACTCAGGTGGAGGCCATTCTAGATCAGCCAGCCTTCGGTCTACCCAGCCACTGAGTACAGAGGCATAAGTGAACCTGATTTCTGCAGCTAGAGGACCTTGGCCCTTGACTTCTTTGAAGAAAGAATTCCACAAAGAGACAGAGATTGTAAAGCGGGCGCAGCATTTATTAGAAGCACAGTACATGTGGGAGAGCACACAAAGAAGCAGTTTACTGAGGGAAGAAGCAAGAGTTACACACTTGGAGAAGAAGAGCGTGGGCATCCTTGCTAGTGAGGAGTGTGCAACGGGGGCGGGCAGCATTTTGAATCTTTCCTGTGAGCCCCTAAGTGAAACCCATGGGGGGGGTGTCAAAACCTCAATGCTGATGATATTATAATGATATGACAATGTGGCCAAGGTTACTAGAAGACAGCTTGAGACCTCCTCTGCATGGGTGTCAGGCTGGGAAGTCTCCTTGACCCCAAGAATAAGGAGGCTGAGGTGAGCTGCTTTGTCTTTCAGCCAATTACAGTAAGTCGCCTACATACAAACAAGTTCCATTCTGGGAGTGCATTTGTACCAGTTTGTTCGTAAGTCCAACATGGTGAGCCTAGGTACCCAACTAACACAGATGGCTATATAGTACGGTACTGTAATAGGTTTATAATACTTTTCACACAAATAATACATAAAAAACAAACACAAAACTTAAAACATTTTTAATCTTACAGTAGTCCAGTACAACAGCTGGCACACGGGCTGGCATCGAGTGAACAGGCAAGAAGGGATACTGACTGGAGGAGGGAGAGGAGGTGGAAGATGGTAGAGCTAAAGGATCGTCAGTGAAAGGAGACAGAGGGCCAGCTGCAATTTCACTCACGCCTGACATTGATGACACAGGTTCTGGTTCCTGGCTGGAACCAGATGCACGTTCACATCTTTGAAAGTTCGCAACTTGAAGGTTCATATTTAGGGGACTTAAATGTGTCAGCAACCTGTGCATTTTTATTTGTTCACGTTCCAGGGTTTTCAAGGTCAGAGCCTCTTGCTCAGTGCTACAACGTTTCTGTTTTTGATGCTATTCCTCCACGCATCCTCCATGCATCACGGCCTCATTAAGTGCAAACCAAGGAGGTGGCTTTGCCTTCTGCCTGACGCCTATGCATGAGGAAGCTGTCCTTGGACCTGGCCCTGTCTTTCCTGCCTCAAACCCAGTTGAGGCTAGAAGAATCTCCCAGATGAGCCCAGCCCAAATTATCTACCTGCAGAACAGTGAGCTAAGTAAGTGGTTGTTTTTTTTTTAAGCCACTAGTTTTGGGGTAGTTTTGTTATGCGGTAAAAGCTGACATAACACACTTACATTTCAGTGCTGTCGTGTACATAAAATTAGACACTATACATAAAACACCTGTGTCAATACACACTGAGGAGCAGAATTTGTTTGGATGGGCTGCTAATCCAGCTGGGTATAAATTTCATACCGCTTGGTTAGAAAGTGTCAGCTTCAGTGTCCATAGCTTATATTTTTAAATAAATATATTTCCCTGAAAACGTCTGTCAACAATATAAATGTAATGTTTCAAAAAGAACCCGTAAAACTTAGCTATCGTACTACTGCCTCTAACATCGGGTGAAGTTCAAATACCTTAGCAGGACTTACAGGACTTGCAAAATCCATCAAGGTCATGATGCTGCCTGTGGGTTTTGTTTTTTTTTCTGCTTTGCTGCTGCTCCGTGTCATCTTCAGCAATTCACATACAGGCAGACCTCTTTTTACTGTACTTTACTGTGCTTCACAGATACTGCATTTTTTACAAATTGAAGTTTTGTGGCAGCCCTGCATCGAGCAAGGGTATTGGTGCTATTTTTCCAAGAGCATTTGTTCTCATTCTTGAAATATTTCAAACTTTTTCATAATTATTATCTTTGTTATGGTGACCTATGGTCAGTGATCTTTGATATTACTATTGCCAAAAGATTATGAGTCTCTGAAGGCTCAGATAATGGTTAGCATTTTTCAGCAATAAAGTATTTTTAAATTAAGGTTTGTACATTTTTTACACGTAATGCTATTGCACACTTAATAGACTTCACTATAGTGTAAGCATAACTTTTATATGCCCTGGGAAACCAAAAAAATTCATGTGACTCACTTTTATTGTGACATTCACTTTATTGTGGTGGTCTGGAACCAAACTCATAATATCTCCAAGGTCTGCCTGTAAATGACATCCAAGACATTCATTATGTAAAGTGCCTACTAGTTTGGGTCCTTAAGGAAACAAAAAACTCACGGATGAAATCAGTTTTTAATCAACCTTATGGAGGTATAATTTACATACCACAAATATACAGTTTGATGAGTTTGATAATTGCATGCACCGTACACCACGTCAGTCAGGATAACTGCATTTATAGCACCCCATAAGTTTTCTTTGTATCCCCTTCCAGTCATTCCACCCCATCAACCGTTCCAGGCTCCCACCGATCTGATTCCCATCACTACAGATTAACTGTGCCTGTTTTAAGAACTTCTTAGGAAGGCAACCATTCAATATACACCTTTTCTTGACTTGCTGCTTTCCCTTAAGATAATGTTTTTCAGATTCATCTATGCTGTGGTGTGTATCAGTAGTTCATTCCTCTTTATTTCTGAGTAATATTCTATTATATGGCTATACTATAATTTGTTTATCCATTTATCTGTTGCTGGACATCTGTGCTGTTTCCAGTTTTTTAATGAATATGTTATGAATGAAGCTGGTAGGAACATTTGTGTATAAGTATTTTTTTGGTGTCTGTGTGCATACGTTTTCATCTTTCTTGGGTAAACACCTAAAAGTATAATTGCAGGATTATACGGTAAGTATGTATTTATAAGAACTGTCAAATTGTTTTCCAAATGTTTATACTATTTTACACTCCACCAGTAGTGAATGAGAGTTCCAGTTGCTTCTTATCCTCACTAACACTTGATATTATCAGTCTTTTAAATTTTAGCCATTCTATTAGGTGTGCGGTGGTATCTCATTGCAGTTTCAATTTGCACTTCCCTGATGACTAATTATGCTGAACATCTTCTCATGGGCTTATTGGCCATTTATATATTTTCTTTTTGAACATCTCTCTTCACATCCTTTGCCATCTCTCCGTTAATTTTTTTTTTTTACTTTTTCAAAATTTTAAAAATATGTTTATATTCACTTCTATGGAAAATATTATAGGAAAATTGCATAACAGGAATACAGGTTTTAAGAGAGTATGTGAAACATGTAGGTTATGGAACATGATAATGAAGTGAGTTTGTGACCCCTCTACCCACCCAGGAATAACAGTGTTACCCATAAAAGTACATCACCTGTATACTTTTTCCCTATCTACCCCCTCTCTCCCAGAGGTAACAAATATTCAAAGTTGAAATTATATCACTATTTTACCTTTTTAAAAATAGGATTGTTGTGAATATGAATCTGTAAATGGTAATTGTTCAGTCCTATTTATTTTGATGTTTATTAGAATGGTTGTACATCCTAGTTTTGTGACATATTTTTTGGTTCAATGTTATACACCTAACGTTGATCCATATTGATGTATATAGCTGTTCTTCATTCAGTTTCGTTGCTGTATAGCCTGCTTAAAGAGTATTCATGCATGGCTTTGTCCAGGTATTTGGGAATAAAGGAATAGAGGTGGGGAAAAAGGAAAATCAGATCTTGAGACAAAATTTTCAGAGAGCCAAACTCTGCACACAGGGACCTGTGGCATAATTTGACCAAGTCATGGTTGTTTTCTTTCCTCTTTCCCTCCTGGTTTGCATATTTCCTCGCCTGCTCCCAGGACATGATTTCAGAGGGTTGCTTGCTTACTGGACCTGAGCCTGCCCAGCGCGGCTCCCATTTCAGGAGGACCCAAGGGCAGAGCCCCTGGACGGCTCAGGGCAGGGAGCAGACCTCACAGCGCAGCGAAACTCCGCTGCTTTCTTCGGAAGCGGTTAGGAAGGGTCTTTTATTTCTGGCACTTTTGCTTCCTCTCTACGTCTTTGGCCCATGCAGTGACCTCAGTGTCTCCTAACTGTGGAGTCACATGCCCTTCTCTACTTTGAAGTTTGAGCTTTATAAAGCCCCAACTCTTTGGCAATAGGTAACGTGTGGGCCTGAGGTCAGCAGTGGGGACAAGTCTTTCCACCATTCTCTATCCATCCACGTGAGCGCAGTGACTCCTGGGGCACCCCAATTTGAGCCTCTCTAGAGGAACCCACAGGGCACCTTGTCCTGAGACAGGCCCTGACCCGCTAATGACAGTCCTCATGTGGTGCTTTGGTTTACAAAGCTTCCCCAGACACACTCCCATATGATTCCTGCAGCAACTCTGCGGGCAACCACTCCAAGTCCACCTGACTCTGGGGACAGTCCATTGTCAGGTGGGATAAGTGGGGGGGGGGGGGAAGTGGGGCCTTGCCCTGCACTGGGTGCTCTGTACACGCTTGACCCTTTAAACAAACTTGTGAGGCAAGTAGTATTTTCATGCTATTTAAAAAAAAAAAAAAAGACAACTGTTATGTTCCTCCCTCCACCCCCCAAATTCATATGCTGAAGTCCGTACCCCCAGTGGATGGTATTAGGTGGTGGGGTCTTTGGGAGATAATTAAGTTTATATAAAATTATGAGATTGAGGGCCCCGTGATGGGCTGAGTGTCCTCATAGGAGAAAGATCGGAGCTCTCTCTCCAGCACGTGAGGACACAGGGACAAGGCAGCTCTCACCCAGACATGGATCTGCTGGCACCTTGGTCTTGGGTTTCCAGCCTCCAGAAATATGAGAAGTAAATGTTGGGTAAGCTACCCAATCTATGGTGTCCTTGTTATTGATTCTGAATTGACTAGGACGATAACCAGGCTCCAAGTGTAGAGTGACACAGAACCAGGGGAAGAGCAGGAACTGAAACTCAGCCCTGGGTCTCAGGTTTAGTGCTTCTGCCCATCGCCAACTACAGTATGAGCAACCGATTACACCAGAACTAGTACAGGCATACTTCAGGGTACTGTGGGTTTGGTTCCAGGCCACCACAATAGAGCGAATACTGTAATAAAGCGAGTCACGTGAATGTTTTTGTTTCCTGGTGCATATAAAGGTTACGTTTACGCTATACCGCAGTCTGTTTTGTGTGCAACAGCATTAAGTCTAAAACAACGTACAGGGAGTTCCCTGGCAGTCCAGTGGTTAGGACTCTGCGCTCTCACTGCTGGGGCCTGGGTTCAATCCCTGGTTGGGGAACTAAGATCCCACAAGCTGTGTGGCTCAGCCAAAAAAGAAGATAATAATAATAAAATAAAACAATGTACATGGCTTCCCTGGTGGTGCAGTGGTTGAGAGTCCACCTGCCGATGCAGGGGACACAGGTTCGTGCCCCGGTCCGGGAAGATCCCACGTGCCGCGGAGTGGCTGGGCCCGTGAGCCATGGCCGCTGAGCCTGCGCGTCCGGAGCCTGTGCTCCGCAACGGGAGAGGCCACAGCAGTGAGAGGCCCGCGTACCACAAAAAAACAAAAAAAACCAAAAAACAATGTACATACCCTAACTAAAAAACTACTTTCTTGCTAAAAAATGCTAACCCTCATCTGAGCCTTCAACAAATCACAATCTTTTTGTTGTAGAGGGTCTCACCTCTATGTTGAAGGCTACTGACTGATCAGGGTGATGGGTGCTAAAGGCTGAGGTGGCCGTGACAATTTCTTAAAATAAGACAGCACTGAAGTTCGCTGCATCCATTGACTCTTTCTTTCATGAATGATTTCTCTGTAGCTTGCAATGCTGTTTGATAGCATTTTGTCCAAAGCAGGACTTCATTCAAAATTGGAGTCAGTCCTCTCAAACCCTGTCACTGCTTTATCGACTATGTTGATGTCATATCCTAAATCCTTTGTTGTTGTTTCAACAATCTTCACAGATTCCATCTCAAGAAACCACTTTCTTTGCTCATCTATAAGAAGCAAATCCTCATCAGTTTTATCATGAGATTGTAGCAATTTAGTCACATCCTTAGGCTGCACTTCTAAATTCTAGTTCTCCTGCTGTTTCCACCATATCTGCAGGGACTTCCTCCACTGAAGTCTTGAACCCCTCCAAGTCATCCATAAGGGCTGGACTCAGCTTCTTCCACTCTCCTGTTAATGTTGATATTTGGACCTCTTCCCATGAATCATGGATGTTCTTAATGGCATCTAGAATGGTGAATCCTTTCTGAAAGGTTTTCAGTGGACCTTGCCCAGTTCCATCAGAGGAATCTCTATCTATGGCAGCTATAGCCTTATGAAATGTATTTCATAAATAGTAAGACTTGAAAGTTGAAAGGACTCCTTGATCCATAGTCTGCAGGCATTGTGTTAACAGGAATAAAAACAACATTAATGTCACTGTATGTCTCCATCAGATGATGGGTGGCCAGGTGCATTGTCGATGAGCAGTAATATTTTGAAAGGAATCTTTTATTCTGAACAGTAGGTCTCAACAATGAGCTTAAAATAGTCAGTAAACCATGCTGTAAACAGATGTCATGTCATCCGGGCCTTGTCATTCCATTTATACAGCACAGGCAGGGTAGATTTAGCATAATTTTTAAGGGTCCTAGGACTTTGGGAATGGTAAATGAGCATTGGCTTCAACTAAAGTCACCAGCTGCATTAGCCTAAGGAGACAGTCTGCCTGTCCTTAGAATCTCTGAAGCCAGGCATTGACTTCTCCTCTCTAGCTATGAAAGTCCTAGATGGCGTCTTCTTCCAATATAAGGCATTTCGTCTACATTGAAAATCTGTTGTTTAGTGTAGCTGTTATGGAGTCCAAGCTCGCACTTCATTTAGGCCCCTACAGGACAATGACGGAAGGGAAATTGCCCTGCCCTGGGAGTGGCTCCTGGCCCAAACTGGGTGCCCTGTTGGGTCTTAGATGGCGATACCAGACCAGGTCCCTGTGTCCCAGGAACTAACACAGGATTTTACAATGAGGGGGAGCCAGTACCACAGCTTCCTGAGCCCCAGTGTCGGGAATTGGGGCTGGATGGGAACAAGAGGCAGTGGGAGGGGTGTGTATATTGGCATAACAGCTGGAGCAGCTGGGACAGCCAGCTTGGCCAGAGGTTGGAGCACCATATCCTAAACCTTTTTCCCTTTCCTTTCTTCCTGTATGACAGATTTCCCCTTGGGTTTCTTTTACCATAAGGTGACAATTGTCTGACTTTTTCCCACCCTGATATAAGAGCAGAAATGCTTTCACATAGAGGATTTCATCATTCTTCCTCACGTCTTCACAGAACAGCTATAGAGCCACTCAAAGGCCACTGTGAAACCGTAAATAGCAATTGATCATCTCTAACCATTAAAAGGATGCCTTTTTGCCTTGGCATCAACTAACTGGGCTGTATTCTGGGATGGGGCTTTTGGTGATTTTAGGAACCAAGTGGAAACTTTCTCTTCTCCCTGGGAATGTCCCACTTTTGGATAAGAGCAGACAGGTTTTTGGTTCTTTTCCTCAATTTGACATCAGTCCTACTCTATTGAGCCCTTCAGCTCCCAGATGTCAGTTCCGTGCTCCACTTGCCAAGTGGCAGCCTGTGCGGCTTCAGGGAATTTTGAAGGGAAGAGTCTGAGGACAAGTGGTCCCAGCAGCTGCCCGGGCCTGACCCAAAAATTCCCCAATCTGGGGCCCACAGGCGACAAGCAGCACGGCTCCTAGCTGGCTTCAGAAGACTTGTGTAGACTGCTAGTGCTTTTTGTGCCTTAAATCTTTGCCTACTACAAGGTCATAAATATTTTATCTCCTATTTTCTTCTGGAAATTTTATGGTTTTAGCTTTTAGGTGTATGATCCATTTCAAATACATTTTATGTATGCTGTGAGGTAGAGGTTGCGGGTTTTTTTAAAAAAATCTGAATATCTAGTTGTTTCAGCACCATCGCTTGAAAAGATTATTCTTTCCCCATTGACTTATACTGTTGAAAGTCAATCGACTATATATGTGTGGTTCTATTCTGGTTCACTATGGAATTAGTTTCCTGGGGCTGCTGCAATAAATGGTTATAAACTTGGTGGCTTCAAACAACAGAAACTTATTCTCTCACAGTTCTGGACACCAGAAGCCTGAGATCAAGTGCTGCAGCGCCAACCTCCCTACAAAGGCTCTAGGGGAGTATTTCTCCTTGTGTCTTCTGGATTCTGGTGGCTCCTGGCTTATGGCAGCGTCACTCCAATTTCTGTCTCCATCCGTCTTAAAAGGCCTTCTAGGCATCCTCCCTGTTACACTGAATTTCACTCAGCGCTTTGCATTTCTGTTCTCTTTCTAGTTCACAAAGATGCTTCCCTTGCTTTTGAGTCTCATTATGTTTTCGTTGGGTATCTCTTTCTTGTATTTTCTTTTCTCATTGCTACCCGTTTGGGAGTGGTGTTCAAGTATGAACTTCCCATCTCCCCCCGTGGCCCAATGCCTAACCTGACCCAGGTAGAACTCATTCTTCCCCCGGGCTTGTATGCTATATCCCCACCCTGTCTTGGGCCCAAACCCAGGCCTTTTTCCCTGGAGCCGTTAGAACATGAAATGGTGATTGTTTGCACAGTCTGGCAAAATGCTAACTCAGGTCTGTGCTGCACTTTTGTTTCCACGTGGGATGACTTCAGTCAGTTGAAATCAAGAAATGCTTATTGTAGGCTGCTATGTTTGGTTGGCAGGACTGAGGATTAAAACACAACAAAACATTCTTTTAAAGCATGTCAGACGGTTCCTAATAAGGAAAGGTAACAGTTACATGATTAATCTTCTCCAAATATAAGCAGCTCTTTGCAGGAAACTGCCCTCAGCAGAAAGCCCCTTTGCACATCACTTTAGCAAAGCTACATTGTAAATAAATTTTAAACTAGTTACCCCCATGCTCTACTCATCTCTGACCCAAGCACACCTTTCAAATCTTTTGATCATAAAATACCTTGCCTACCTCTCCGTGCTTCCTGTAGATCAAAGAAGTAGAAATGAAGAATAAGTAATTAAGAGATGGCCAGACCTCTTCCCTAGCTTCCCCTTCAGTAATCTCCCGAACAAACCGTGTGAACAAGATAACAACTAGAGGAAGATCATGGACAATAAGTCAACGAGCCTGCACAAAAGCCTGCACGCAATGGGGGATGGTGATGACTCTGACCCTGTATCTCAGTGATTAACTGAGATTGCTTCCCTTCTTCCCTTTAAAACTTTCATGCCCGAGCAGAATCTTTGGAGGTGGTTTTGGGGGGACGTTGGGTCCACCATCTCCCCAGATTGCCAACATTCTGATTAAAGGCACCTTTCCTTTCTACCAATATCTGTGAGTATTGATTTTGTAAGTGGCAAGCAGCAGTACCCCAGTTGTTTGATCACACAAAAGGCACCTTGAAATCTTGGGTGGCCTCCAGAAAACCTACTGCTTCTTCGCACTTCACAATCTCCCTGCAACCTACTTGTCCAGACTTCTTTCTCTTTACTCTCTAATCTATCTACCCCTGTATCCTCCCAACATAGTCACTTCCTACCTCTGCACCTTGGCTCAAATCTGTGAGAGTTTTGCTTGTAGCTACAATGCAGGCTGTTGGATGTTCTGGTCTGGGGCTTAGGGCAGTCATGTGAGCTGGGGACATGGATTTGGGATCTTCATCATAGAGATGTGTATAAGTTTGCTAGGGCTGCCATAACGGAATACCACAGACTGGGTGACTTAAACAACAGAAACTTTTTTGCTCATAGTTCTGAAGGTTGGAAGTCTAAGATCAAGGTGCCACTTGGTTAGTTTCCTCTGAGGCCTCTCTTCTTGGCTTGCAGACGGCCACCCTCTTGCTGCTTCTTCACCTGATCATCTCTCTGTGAACATACACTCTTGTGAAACCAAGCAGGACCCTGTGGGGCTCCTGGGCACAAAAGCCTTTCTGTGTCCCCTATTTCTTGTTTGTAGGGAATAGACCCCAGCCTCCATGACCTTCCCTGAGTTCCAAAGGGCAGGTTCAAACAGTTGTTGATCAGGGAAGGGAGGGGATGCAGAAACAGGGGAGAAGCCACCAAGAAACAATAGGCAATACTCTAATAAAGATGTTAAAAAAAAAAAAAGAAAAGAAAAAGAAAAAGGACGAATGTGTGACGTTGAGCAAATGACCTCCCTTTTTTCTGGGTTTTACTTCCCCATGTGTAAAAGGAAGGGCTTGGGCCATTTCAGCCTTTAAAAAAAATTTAAAAAAAGAAACAATAGGCAGCCTTGGGGCAGAGTCCTGGCTCTGCCTCAAGGTTTACACATAACAAAATCTTTGAGAAGCTCATCAGGAGACCATGTGAGACGTGAGACCAGATCAAAGGAGCGCAGGCCCTGCACACACCCTGATCCTTATCAGAACCCCACCCTTGAACCATTGCTATAAAACACCTCACCAAATTTCCCCAGGTTGGGACACACAATTTTGAGGGGCACAAGCCTGCTGTGTCCCCCTTTGCCTGGCAAAGCAATAAAGCTATTCTTTTCTACTTCACCCAAAACTCTATCTCTGAGATTCGATTTGGCACCAGTGCACAGAGGCCGAGCTTTCAACATCACTTGGTATCTCTCTATGTGTCCTAATCTCCTCTTCCTATAAGGACACCAGTCATACTGGATTAGAACCCACACATATTACCTCATTTTAATGTAATCACCTCTTTAATGATCCTGTCTCCAAATATAGTCACATTCTGCACTGGGGGCTTAGGGCTTCAACATGAATTTGGGGGGAACACAATTCAGTTCATAACAAGATAGTAGCTGAAGTCATGGGAATGATATTATTGAGAGAGAGAGTAAACAGGTGTGAAAACTCAGTGGCCTAGAAATTAATGAACAAACTGGGCTGGCAGAAAGCCAATAGCATCTGAAGTCATATTCTTTTAACACAGATATGCTTTATTTGACTATTCTCATTAAAAAAATAAAAAGTCATTTTCACAAGAAAATGTTCTCTTTACTAATTTTCTTGAAACCAGCTTCCCCTTTGGTATATCTTTTGGTTTACAACTTTTGATGGAGGCCTTGGCACAGAGAACAATTTCTCTATCATAAGGAAAACAGAACAGCAAGTAGAGGCCACTGAGTCCCAGTCTCAGATTTGGGGATACAGGAGGGTGTGGCAGGGACATGGAGACCCAGGAACACACACTGCTTCTAGGGTGTCGGCCACTAGTCAGATACTGTAGACTGCCACCCTGTGGAAGGGCTGACCCAGCACTGCTGGATTCCTGATTTTTCAAAAGAGTCTGGAAATATGCATGTTTAAAATGTGCGAAACCCCACATTAAAACATTGGCTCAACTGTTTAAAAAAACACTTAATTTTATTTTATTATTTATTTAAACATTTTATTTATTTATTGGCCACTCCTTGTGGCATATGGGATCTTAGTTCCCCAACCAGGGATTGAACCTGTGCCCCCTGCAGTGGAAGCGTGGAGTCTTAACTACTGGGCTGCCAGGGAAGTCCCAAAAAACACTATTTTAAATGAAATACATCTTCAGGCTGTATTCAGAGGGTGAGACACCGATGTCTAGCCTTATATACAAAGTTAGGCCCTGAGACTCAGCTCAGAGCAATCCTGTCTTTTAAAGGTCAGCTGGAATTTTGCGACCTCTCACGACCTAGTTAAGAACCACCATTGGATGTTAATACCAACAGGTAAAAGGTTAATGAGGGATTTTATATGGGGAGACATAACCCCACTCAGATTATACGTTCCTGGTATGTGATGCAATCGGAAATACCCAGGACCACCGATGAATGCTTTCTGCCAAAATCATACAACCTGAATATAATCAAGCATCCAGATTGAATTTCTGGCTCACAGGGAATCCAAAGGTTAGAGGAACCCATTAAAGGACTTTACAAGGAGGTAGGAAATTCTCCTAGACAAATAGCCTGATTTTTCCAAAGGAAAAAGGGGAGAAAGGGACTGTTACAGATTCAAAGAGGTTTAAGAGACATATCAACCAAATGCAATGACTATATTTGGATTCTGATTAGAACAAAATTGAGACAGTTGGAGAAATTTGGCCCTTGAAGGAATTACTTTTATTTTTATTACACGTGATAATAATTTTGTGGTTATACACTTTTAAAGGCCCTATCTGTTGGTAATACAAACAAGTATTTATGGGTGAAATGATATGATATGGTGAACTATTTGCTTTAAAATATTCTGGGGAAATAAAAGAGGGTGAAATTAGATGAACAAAATGTGGGTAGTTATTGAAGCCAGTGATGGATACATGGTTGGGGGGATGTTCATTATATGATTCTCCCTACTTCTATGTTTACTTTGAAAATTCTATGATAAAAAGAACAAAGAATCCCAGTACAAAGCCCAGGTAAGCAGGGAGCCATTGTGGACAGATGGGAGGAGCCCCGGGAAGACTGCCTTTCCTGTCTGCTCCCGTCTCTGGCATCTGTACAATACTGTGCTTTGACTCTACGCCTTGACATGCAACTGTGGGCTGCCTTATTTTGTCTTTTCAATTTTTGTTTTAGCAAACTCATTGGGCCTGGCTATGTGGTAGGGCTGGGCAAGAACTGAGTCAAAAAAAAAAAAAAAGATGTCGTTTTAGGATTCTGCAGCAATTCCAGTGTGTGGGTTTTTCCTCCTCACACCACCAAGCAAGTCTCCGACACCAGCTGGGTGTCCTATAGTTCAAATCAGTACTGACACTGGAGATAGCATCAGATCCCAAAGGATAAGGGCTCAGTTCTACAATACTATCACACCCGCCCACCCCACCCCAACCCAAATTCATACACCACCTGCAATTCCAGGTTGTCATCTGTGCTTGTGGCCAACTGGCTATAGATCAGAGGTCCAAATAGTTACTGAACCAAACTTAGGTTCACTCACTTGCCTGCTATGCAGCAAAGTCAATGTACTGACACTGGGTTGTGGTAAGGGAAAGTACAGCATTTATGGCAGGGCCAAGCCAGGTAATGGGCAGCTAACACTCCAAAGACCTGAACTCCCCCATGGCTTTCGGGGAAAAGCTTTTAAAGGCACCATGTGGAGTGAGGGCTGCAGGGTGCATAACTTTCCTCTGATTGGTGGGAGAGTGGGGTAACAGGGTAGTGTTTCAGGAATCTTGATCATCAACCTTCTGGTTCCAACCAGTCTGGGAGGTCTATGTGCTTGCGTTTGGCATGAAGTCACCATCCTCCACCTGGGTTGGTGGGGATGCCTTAGTTCCTGCGGAACAACTCAAAGATACACATCAGATTGTTGAGGATATCCCTTGAGGAGGAACTAGGAGTCTCTGTTTTATTTCCGAGCTATTGTTTCTCTTTTTTAAAATATTTATTTATTTTATTTTATTTATTTATTCAGCTGCTCCAGGTTTTAGTTGCGACACGCAGGATCTTCGTTGCCACAGGTGGGATCTTTTAGTTGCGGCATGCAGGATCTAGTTCCCTGACCAGGGATTGAACCCGGGTCCCCTGCATTAGGAGCGTTGGACCACCAGGGAAGTCCCTGAACTATTGTTTCTTGACTACTTTTCCTCTGTTTCTGCATTTCCTCACTTTCCTAATTAGTGACTGCTTGAGTCTTCTCTTTGGAACTCAGGGAAAGCCTAGGAGGCTATACATAAAGGCTTTTTCTACAAACAAGAGATGAGGGGGCATGGAGAGGCCTTTGTACCCAGGAGGGCCCTGCAGGGTCTTGCTGGGTTTAGTGCATTCTTTAGTTAGCCTACCTCATTAGTTTAAAATGGAGGCCACGCTGGTTTGGGGCTTATTTATCCAAGAGCTGTAAAGACAAGCAGGAGATGACCATGCAGCACAGTCTGGCTTTTGACAGGAGAAGGAGTGACTTTCTTCCTAAACTGAGGAAAGGGAGCAGAATATGCCACCCCCAAAAAATGTCATTTTGGCATATTGATTATTTTGAAATATAGGCACTTGAGAAACAGCCAGTACAAAAGGGCACTCTGACCTTCCTTTGTGTCCCAAAAGCAGGAGATAAATCTTCCTTGCGAAGGTACCCTTCCTATAGCAGAAGGGTAGGAGGCAACCTATCACCAGATGCAGGGAATTTAGGGCCAAGAATGCTATATAAACAAAACGTGTCACTTATTTACCAGTTTACCACCCCAAGCCCAAACGCATCTGTCTTTTCAATTCATCACACATTTATTGTTTCTTTGTCTAAAAGGTATAAAAGTTTCTTGCTTTGGTCATTATTTTGAGTCTCATATATTTATGGGACTCCTGTACATGCAAAATTAAATTCGTTTTTCTCCTGTTAATCTGTCTTACATCAATTTAATTATTAGACCAGCCAAAGAAACCAGAAGGAAAATAGGGAAAATTTTCCACCCCTACACTGACATCCCTGACAGGGAGTGATTTCTCTAAGATGTTCTTGAATTAATAATGGCAATGGTTCTCCTGAGAGGAAGGCAGTTGTTTTCTTAAAAGGGTATCCAATATACTTCTTGGGCACCCATGTTTATAATGCTGGGATGTACCTGTATATTTCCAGTGTCATGGCCTCTGCTCTGTCTGAAGTGAAGGGAAAAGAGAAGTAAGACTTGTGCACTAGTTAGATACCATGCCTAGTGCATAGTAGGCACTCAGTAAATATTTGTCAAATGGTTGGGTGAGTCAGCATTTAGGTATCACCTATATCGTCCAATTTCAAAGATCTTGTGGAAGGTCCATTTCCCTCTCCCAAATTTTCCATTACCCTTACTGGGAAGCCTGGAATTCCTCCATGACTGCTTGTAGCTTAAAATGTTGCTCCTTTTCTCATGTAACTAGCACTCAGTGTGAAGGAAGGCTCTGGAGGACAGGTGGTAGGAGTAATTTTTCTGTGTTTGTTGTATTTCTTGCTGTCTGTACTTGGAACTATGGAATCCTTCAGGGTCAGGGATGAGGAGTTCCATCTTTGTGTCCACTGGGTCTTGCACTTGAAGGGTAGGAGAATATGCCACCCCAAAACAGCCCTCTTTGACATAAAGGTTATTCTGAGAAACAGAAGATACAGGAGAAGCTCTGAAAACAGAATAGTGGTCACCCTTTTGTAAGGGACATTCACATTTTAAAGGAAATCTCCATTTGTAAGCATGTCTCTCTCTCTGTACCAGACAAAGAAGAATTTCTTTAAATCTCTAGAAACTTTTATCAGTGAAGAAGGTTTGACTTCAATCTGCATGACAAACCTTACCCTTGTGCTTTTCCTGGTCACCTTCCATGACAAGTCTCCACCCTACACCTTCCTTTGTCTTTTGCTGAAGATGATGGTATTTAAACGGTTCCCTCAGGTCACCTTGGGAAACTACTTATTTTTCTCTGGATATCTCCCATGGACTTATGAAGTATATATGTTAATAAACTTCTGTTTATTTTTCTTTTATTCTTTTATTCATCTGTCTTTATTACAGGAGGTCTCGGCCAAGAGCTCACAAGTGTAGAAGAAAAATGCATTTTTCAGTGCATAGTAGGCACTCAGGAAATGTCCTTTGAACAAATGAGAGAAAGCAGGCACTCTCATCTCTTTAGTGGTTAGTGCAGGGCTCGGTGCAGAGGAGGTGCTCAAGAAATGCTTATTCAATGGAAGGCTGAAAGAATGATTTTTCAGGATCTCTGGAAATTGAGAAGAATTTGACCTGGAAAAGTACAGAGTTGGGCTGATAAAGAGGCTTTCAGATATCTTCCATCAGACCCACGGCAGATGCACTTGCTTCTAAAATGTTCATTTTCCCTCTTTGACTCAGTGCCTCTCAGAGCAGATTCCTGGAGGAATCCCATAGTCAGCACCTGGGAGCTTGGGAGAGAGCCCAGAAACTGTGAAGTTTTTGGCCAGGGGCAGCTGGAGGCCCCATGACTTTGGGGTTCTTCTCCCCCTGACACCAAGCAGGATCCTGTGGGGTCCTCCTGGCTGCAAAAGTCCCTCTGAGATCCCCATTTCTTGTTTGTAGAAAAAGGTTTCAGTCTCCTAGGCCTTCCCTGAGTTCCAAAGAGCAGATTCAAGCTGTCACTAATTAGGAGAGTGAGGCAATGCAGAAACAGAGGGAAAGCAGTCAGGAAAAAATAGTTCAGCAATAAAACAGAGTCCTAGTTCTTCCTCAAGGGATATACTTAACAATAGGATGCATGTCTTTGAGTTGTTCTGCAGAAACTAAGGTCCCCAACCAGGTGGTAGATGGTGACTACATGCTGAACACAAGCACACAGACCCCAGACAGGCTGGAACCAGAAGCTTGCTGATCAAGATTCCTGAAACATTACCCTGTTACCTCACTCCCCCACAAATCAGAGGAAAGTCATGCACCCTGCAGCCCTCACCCCAAATGTTGCCTTTAAAAACTCTTCCCTGAAGACCACCAGGGAGCTCAGAGTCTTTCGAGCATGAGCCGCCCATACTCCTTGCTGGGTCCTGCAATAAATGCTGTATTTTCCTTCACCACGATGCAGTGTCAGTACATTGGTGGGTGAGTGGACCCAAGTTCTGTTTGGTACCACCACCTTCTGTGTCCGTCAGGGGAGAAGAACACTAGATTCTGCTGAGCATTTACTACATAAGGATTATTACCTGCAGTATCTAATTTAATCCACATGTACGGGTGGAAAACTTTTCCCTTCCTCCCTTCTACGTTCTTTGGCTGCTCTAATAATTAAATTGATATAAGATGAACAGGAGAAAAACATACAAAAGTTTAATAACAGGTATACCTCCTGTGTACCCAGGACGTATCCAGAAAAACTGAGGTAACTCTCCCACCTGGCCCAAGCCTTCACCTTAAATACCATCTTCCGCTAAAGACAAAAGATGTCGGGGTGGGGAGTCAGTCATGAACACACAGGAACACACAGTAAACAAGGGCAAGGTTGTGATGCAGATGTAGCTCATGGCCCTTTCCCTTGATAAGAGTTTCTAGAGACTTAGAGTCATCCTGATTTTCCTGGTACAGAGAGGGAGACACCCTTACAAATGGAGATTTCCTTTACAAATGTCAATGTTTCTTACAAAAGTGTAACTCCTTCAGATCTTCTCCCAAGTCTGCTGCTTCTTTCCCTCTGGGTACATAGTTTTATCTTAGCTTAGGGGAGAAGGCATAAAAAATTTTTCCTAGGAAACTCTGAATATCAGCTTCTAATCTGGCCACCTTTTGACTTACAGAGCTACAAAAAAATTCTTTTAAATATATACCTTGTCAGTTTTCAGTTGGGACAAAGAGTAAATATTTCAGACAGTATTAAACAAGTCCATGGACCAAAGAGGCATCCTCAAAGAGGGTGTAAAAGTTATTAGCTTCCCAAGATCTGGAGACACCCTCAAAGATACCCGAAAGAAAGAAACCACAGCCTGCAGGTCCCAGGAAGGTGGAAATCCAAGCCAAGCTCTGAGGACACAAAATGAGAAAAGCAAGAAGGCAATAGCTATCCCCAGGAGAGAAAGGATAATAACCAATGGATCTGGATTTGGAAAGGAAGGGACAACATGAAATTTTATTTTCCTTTTCCGACTGGGCGCTATAGACAGAGATCTGGGAAAGTTGACTCTGGTTAGAATCCTCACCCTTAGCCAGGTTCTGCCAGCTTTCCCCAGATCCCATCTGCCTGCTCTGAGTGAGGTTTAAAGTGGAGAACACAGTTTCAATCAATTTCAGAATTTGGCAAGATTTTTTAAAAATTTAACTTTAGTTTACCCTTGGCTGTTTAAGGGAATATTGTAGCAGTTTACTAGAAAATTCTTCAGAGTACTGTAAGCTCTGGGAGGGGCCCAAATGAAGGCCTTCCCTTAAAGGTAAACATGGTGGTGTCTGTAAGGCCATCAACTTGGTGGACTTTTGTTTATGGTCTTGTAGTCTCTAAACTTTCATTAACCTTTTGTAACAAACTTTTTAATGAAGCTATTTTGGAATTTTGAAGACTTTTGGAAGCTTCTGTATACCAATAAAATAGGTATTCCATTCTGTTTGTTTGATTTGGGAATTCTTACTTTTAAATGCACTTCTTATGACACAAATGAACTTATCTACAAAACAGAAACAAACTCACAGTCGTAGAGAACAGACTTGTGGTTGTCAAGGGGGGTGTGGGAGGGATGGAGTGGGAGTTTGGGATTAGCAGATGCAAACTATTATATATAGAATGGATAAACAACAAGATTCTACTGTATAGCACAGGGAACTATATGCAATATCCTGTGATAAACCAGAATGGAAAAGAATATGAAAAAGAATGTGTGTGTGTGTGTGTGTGTGTGTGTGTGTGTGTGTGTAGTGTGTATACATATATATAGAACTGAATCACTTTGCTGTACAGTAGAAATTAACACAACATTGTAAATCAACTATACTTTAATGTAAGTATATATATATAAAATGTACTTCTCATGTGATCTTATCTAATTGGAACATTCCTTCTAATGGCCATTGTAATTCCAGGTTGTTTTTAGTAAGATTTGGCCATTTTTGTAGATATTTACAGCTTCCAGGATTATAGTTCTTAGACATAAAATAAGAAGTGTGCCAGAACTCTTATGTACTTGACTCTAGAAATTAAATATCTCATCTCTTTCAGTTAGACTTTATCTGCACAAAACAAAACAAAACAAACATGTGCGCCCTAACCCCCAGCAGTGACCAAGAAAAAGGCCCTGTGCGCACCAGCCACAATTCCCTAGTTCCCAGTGGAACCCGGGACGGGGGAAAGGATTGAACCAGGGGACCTCAAATGAGGCACCACAGCTGTCACCAGAGGTGCCCAATGTAGTACCTGGGAACAGAACCAAAGCCTGAGCTTTCTAATCAAATGGGAAATTGTGGTCTGAACTAGCAGCAGCCCCCAACGTGGAATGAGTGATTCCAGACAAATGGTGAACTGGCTGGAAAGCCAATTATATCAGGAGCTCAGTGCAAAGGGAGCAGAGCTCAGAACCAGCCCTACAGCCCTCAGAAATGGTGAGAAATACAGTGAACTCAAAAAAGGCTTTGTGGGTACCATGCCTGTGTTTCTCATTGTCCCTGAATGCCATCAGAAGTTTGCTTTGGACACCTCTATCACTGCCACCAATCTGTTAAAAAACAAAATTCGACTGAGTAAATTTTAAAGATCTAATTGGCTTTATTGAATGATTCATGATTCAGGCAGCATCCCATCTAGAAAACAGAAGGGAGTTCCAAAGGGCTACAGAAAGGGAAAGGTTTCTAAAGGCAATACAAGGACGTCATAAACAAAGAAGATTATTTCGGGCTTGGGTAACCTACCCACGGGGAACGGATGAGGTTTATGTGGTAGATGACCTCATCTTCCTTTGGGAGATGGAAAGGATGACCTCATTGGTGCTGCCCAGAAAATTCCACACTGACTGGTTAGGATTACATTCCTGGGGAGGGTTATTTGTAACCGCAATAAGGTCAAATATTAAGTCTTGGTTTTAGCACTAATGCCTCTATCTTGGGCTTGTCACTTATTTTTTAACAGCTTGTTTAATCTACGCATTTTACAGTTGAGGAATGGTGGCTCAGAAAGGCTAAGTGACTTATCTAAATCATAGGTGGTGGGGCCTGAATTCAAACCCAGGTCTGCCTGCTTTTCCTCATTGCAAGAGCTAGGAAGGGCATGCATGGAGGTAGGTTCTAAATGGGAACACGGGGTCAGGTGACTCTGGGGGAACTTCCAGCATCCATCCCTCATCCAAAGTGTGCTAAGATGTTCCTGGAGGTCAGAAACAGAGTGGGGAATCTGGTGTCTGCTCACCAGGTGTGTAATGTAGGGCGAGATGCTGAATTTTCTTAGCCTTATTTTTCCACCTGTTAACACGGGTCCCCACACCTTCCTCTGAGCACTGCTGTGAAGGTGAAGGAGTAGGATGTGTGTGAAGCCCACACACATGGTCTGCGCCCTTGTGCAGGAGAGTTCCTTCAGGAGCCCCAGGGAGGGGCAGGGAGGCAAGCGCCTTCCCCTCCAGCCCTTCCCTCCAGGGTATATACCGTGGTTACACTGTGACTAATATGTGTTGGCTCTTCCTGTGGCCCAGAACTTGCCCTGAGAGCTCGATGGGCATTAACCCATTTAATGCTGTCAGCCACCCCATGAGGAACGGTACTGTTACCTCTATTGTACAGGTGGGGAAACTGAGGGCTGGAGAGGTTGGGAGATGTGCCCAAAGGTACAGCTAAAACCTGAGAGATGGGATGTGAGTTCGGGTGGTCTGGTGTTGGCATCACTGCCCTTGACCTTCATGCTCGGTGCCAGGGCTTGAGCCCTGTGGGGGGCGGGGGAGTGTCGGAACGGGGGGGCCTGTGCACTGCCAGGTGGAGCTCTGTTCTTCCTTTATTCTCATTATCCTTGGAAAGTTTACAACAGATACTCACTAACAGCTGAGGTGCCTTCAGACCCATTTCTCTTCCTGAGATGTTCTCTTTCGACTCAGGACACACCTGTTGGGTTCAAGCAGTCATTGCCAAACCTGTGTCTTCCAAGCAGAAAAAGAATTTAAAAAAGCAGAGAAAAAGGGGGGTTGGACTAGTTCCACACAGAAACACGGTGTCCTGGGGGATTTCACCTTGAAGTCTGTCTCACTGGGAAGGAGAGCAGAACAACAAACTGCACGTGCCTCTGAGGAATTACAGAGGGGGTCTGGCCATCAGCTCAAGGGGTGTTATATCTTAGAAGGGGGCAGAGAGGGTCTTAGCTCAGGCCACCATCATAGAAATGCCACAGACTGGGTGACTTACACAGCAGAAACGCATTCCTCACTGTTCTGGAGAAGTCTAAGATCAAAGTGTTAGCTCCATGCCCTGTGAGGTCCCTCCTCCTGGCTTGCAGATGGCCACCTTCTCACTGTGTCCTCATGTGGGGGAGAGAGAGAGGATGCTTTCTGGAGTCTCCTCTTACAGGGACACTAATCCTATCAGATCATGGTCCCACCCTTATGACTTCATTTCACCTTAATTACTTCCTAACGCCAAATACAGCCACACTGGGAGTTAGGGATTCGCAATAAGAGTCTTGGGGGTGGGGGTCATAATTCAGCTCATAGCAGAAGAGAACTAGGAATGGTGGCATTTTAAACATCTGCAGGGGAGAATTTGTGGGTGGGTTAAAGGCTTCCTGGAGTCTTGCATGGTAACTATCAGCAGATAATGAGAAAATATACCCGCAGTGCTAAGCACAGGGCCTGGCACACAGTAGTGGTTCCTATTATTAGCCAGGTGGAGTGGAGTCTATTTCCCAAGACTTTACATGGGTTGGTTTCAGGATTTGCTTTGACCAGTGGAAGGTGGTGGAAGTGACACTGTGAATTTCAGAGCCTCCAGGGGCATTGCAGATTTCACTGTGATTCTGTTGGACCTCTGACACCACCACATGAATAAGCCTGAGTTAGCCTGTTGGAGGATGAGAGCCAGGCCAAGGAGAAGAGGGTGTCACATTCTAGATACATGAGTTAGATTATTCTAGACTGTCTGGCTGCCCGCTAACCACGGACTCGTGGGCGAACCTAGCAAGCGTGAGCCTTGCTGGCCCAGATCCAGTCATCACTCAGCTGACCCACAGATGTGTGAGCCGAATAAAATGATGGTGCTTTTAAGCACGACATTTTCGAGTGGTTGTTTTTTTAAACGCAATAAAACAAAAGCTAAGTAATAGCGCTGTTATCCCATCTGAGTGAAGTGTGCGGGTGTGTATTCTGTAAACAGCAATCAGGGCATTTGTTTTTATTGTCAAACTAGACAATGACATCTGAGCTGGCACTGAGGTGTGGAACTTGGGAATTGTTCTATCACCTTGTTTTCCTTTCCTTCAAATGTTTAATTATACAGATGTAATAATTATGCAGACAATCTGTACATAATTCTCTGTGTAAAAACTGGAGTATTTGAGTCAAGCCTGTAGGCTTTGACCACACCCTCCCTCTAGGCTTCTTTCCAGAGGTAACCATGGTTACTATCCGCTGTGCATTTACGTTCATTACCATGGACCCAAGAAGGCTGAACTAATGCCGTTACGTTACACTTACTTTTCTACAACTTGTTCTTTCACCCAATGATCATATCTTGGAGAATCTTCACTTCAGTGCAGCTAAATCCTCTTCCTCCTTTTAAACTGCTCTTCCTATATTATGGATCAGTAGACATCGTTTCCAGTTTATAGCTACTTCAAACAATGTTATAATAAAGTCTTTGTACGTATCTTCTGTGTGTAAGTGTAGAGATTTTTTCCAGAGTAGATATACCTTGAGGTGGAATTTCTGGGTGATAGGGCTATACACATGTTTTAAAGTTTCATAGCTCTTTCAAATCTCACCTCAAAGGTGACTCTCTAATTATACTCACATCTCATTCTCCATTTACAATATATGATATTATCCCTAATCTTTGATTAGTCACCCTTTTGGCTCAAATCCGAGGCATGGGAGGAAGCCTTGGGGAACGATGGGGGAAATGGGCCTGCTATCTCTCTGGTCTACCAAGTGGCAAAAGTGGACCAGTCTTGCTTTTCTCTTCTTCATCACACCCCCGGCAAGGTGAGCTTCTTTCTTTGTGTGCTGCCCATCTCCCCGGCTAGGGGCCGGCACACGGCGCATGCTCAGTAAGTCTTTGCGGACGGAACTCCCGTGGCATCTTCATCCCGGCCTGAATTGCACCTGCTCAGGCTGCCTCCCATGTGCTCACATCTGCAAGGTAAGCCCCGCCGAGAGCTCCTGAGAGGAGTCCTCTGCACACAGCCCTGGCATCTCATGGGAGAATGGGAAGAAGGACTTTGAAGCCCACGGTCATTGCCATGGACACGAGGATGAACGTGCTTGCACAGGGTAGGGGAGCGGAAGGACAGCTTCAGCACTCGGGGGAGGGGACTCTGGGATGGCAGGGAGCTCGCTTTCGGAGGATCAAAGCTTTGTTCTGCCTTGTCCAGGTCTGGGCTGGGGACATCTCAGCTGCTCTGGTTTAGGTCCACACGCAGGTGGGGCCTGATACAGTTTTGAGGACCAGATGATGTCTACCTGACCTGAAACCAGGCAGCCTGTACTCCTGCGAGCACTTGGTGAGTCCCACCTCTTCCACCTGTTCTTCAGCAGTTAGAAGGTTCACACAGCAACTGGCCACTCTCCATCCACACCAGTTAAACACCACGTAGCCTGTCTTCTGCGTGGAGTGTGTTTTCGTGAATCAGTCATCTTGAGGGCTGTGAATTTGAAGGACATAGACTCCTTGGGGGTTCTTCTTTCTCTCCTTCCCTTTACCCTCCTTCTCTTTTTCCTCCCTTCCTCCCTCCATCCTTCAAAAAATATTTATTGAGTGCCAGCTGTATGTCAGATACTAGGGTGGGTACTGAGGATTCAGATGGATAAAGCGGAAATCTAGTGTGGGAGACAAGCATCGTATATAGTTGTGGTCCTCGGCCTGTGACAGAAAAGGCACAGGAGTGGTGACACCTACAGAGCAGGCCTGTTACAGAAGAGGTGGTCAGGGTCCCTGAACAGGGCCAGCCGTGATACACCAGAAGGAAGAAGATTCTGGATAAAACCGGAAGGAAAAAGATTCTGGGCAGAGGGATAGTGTGGGGAGGGCCTGAGGCCAGGCAGACCCTCTGCATTCACAGGACTCCCCACTGCCCCCAAACAAAGCCATCCTGCTGGAGGAGGGGTGGAACCCTGTGGAAGCCACCCTGGGTGGTGGGGGGCTGTCTTGTTGCTGAGGGCTGAGTCGGGTGACCAGTTGTCCCATCCTTAAAACCACCTCTGAGACAGGTGCCTGTGTGAGTCTCCTCTGCTGCCTGTGACAGATGGCCATGTGTTTCATGGCTGAAAGCAACACAAATTTATTCTCTTTCAGTTCTGGAACTAGAAGTCCAAAGCCAGTTCTGGAACTAAAAGTCCAAAGCCAGTCTCGCTGGGCTAAAGTCAAGGTGTTGGCAGGGCTGGTTCCTTCTGGAGGTTCCAAAGAAAAGTCCTTTTCTTTGCCTGTTTGAGCTTCTAGAGGCAGCCCACGTTCCTTGGCTTGTCTCCCCTTCCTGGCATCCCTCCCTCCTCTTGCTTCCTTCTTCAAATCTCTTACTACTCACCCTGACCCTCTGCCTTCCTTTTATAAGGACCCCTGGGATTATATTAGGCACCCTGGATAATTCAGGATCATCTCCCATCTCAAGATCTTTAATTTAATCACATCTACACAAGGTAACATAGTCATAGGTTTGAGGGATTGGATGAGCACATCCCTGAGGGGCCTTTATTCCGCCGTCATAGCACTACTCTTGTTGCCATTGACAGATGAGGGCACTGAGGTTTGGACAATTGGTGTCTCTTGTTCAAGGTCAGGGCCAGGTTTGGAATCAAACTCCAGGCTGCCACCAAAACTGCCACACTAGTTCATTATGAGAATTAGGAGGTGCCCTCTTCTCTGGGCAGATGTAGCCCATGCCAGGCACATGGCTTGGTGAGTGGCATGAGCTGGATTTTAACCCACCAGATGCCCCCTGGGTCAAATTCCTCAGTGTAATGATAACCTATGCAGCCTATGTGGCCACCAAGGCTAGCTCCATGTATGTCCCCTCTTAACCCAAGGGCTGATGGGTGGGCTATTGGGGGTAAAGATAGAGGAGATGGGAGCAGATGGATGTAGGTCTGCCTTCCCTGTGCCAGCTTGCACAGAACCGCCTCCTCCTAAGCTCTCAGTGTTACCAAACACAAGGTCATGTGCCCAACACAGTGAGGCCAAGCAAATGAAACATTGGAGTTTGGAGCAGAGAAAGGTTTATTTCAGGGCCACGCAAGGGGAATGGGTGGCTCTTGCCCCAAAACCCCCAAACTCCCCGAAGGGTTATAACAAAGCATTTTTTTTTTTTTTTGGCAGTACACGGGCCTCTCACTGCTGTGGCTTCTCCCGCTACGGAGCACAGACTCCGGACACACAGGTTCAGCGGCTATGGCTCACGGGCCCAGCCGCTCCGCTGCATGTGGGATCCTCCCGGACTGGGGCACGAACCCGCGTCCACTGCATCGGCAGGCGGACTCTCAACCACTGCGCCACCAGGGAAGCCCTCAGCAAAGCATTTTTAAAGGCCAGGTGAGGGAGGGGCGTGGTTTGTTGTTACAAACTTCTTGGTGTCAGAATCCTTTGTTCTTGTAGCTGACCACGTAGATCAGGTCACGATGTTCCTGTAAACCTCCAACAAGACAAATGTTATTCTCCGTTCTGCAACTTTTTATCTCTGTATGGATGGAAAAGTGTTATATCCTTAAAGATCAATTAAAATAAAATAAAATAATAAAATAGCACTTCCCTGTTCTCCTCTTCATGCCCTGTAGGACAAACGGTCCAAAGAGCCCAGAAGACATGTCCATTTGGACCCTTCACCTTCCTTCCCCCTCCTAAACCACACTTCAGGCCCAAGACCCCAGAATTCTGTGCTTTCTGCTAGATCTGGGTGGTGAGTATTTCTAGTAACTGACTCCATAGATGTCTGCACACTTCGGGGCGGTGCCAAGGGCAACTGTTTGTGAGATGGAAAGAGGGCCATTGGATGGAGCTCAGATGGGCAGGCTATGGGGGTGGGAGGAAATAGGTGCAGGCCCCAGACCAGAGTCCACTCTCCCTGGAGACCATGTTCCAGCACAGAGCCCACAGGGTCTGTATTAGTCAGGGTTCTCTAGAGAAACAGAACCAAGGGTATACAGGTAGATATATAGAGAGAGTTATTTTAAGACATTGCCTCATGCTATTGCGAGGCTTGGCGGGTCTAAAATCTGTAGGGCAGGTCAGCAAGGCTGTAAACTCAGACAGAGTTTCTAGGCTTCAGTCTTGAGGATTCCTTTCTCTTCTGGGAATAGTTTCTCTCAGGCTTTTCTCTTATGGCCTTCAACTGATTGGATGAGGCCCACCCACATTATGGAGAGCAATCTGCTTTCCTCAAAGTCTACTGATTTAAATGTTAATCACAGCTGCAAAACAGCTGCACGGCCACATCGAGACTAGCGTTTGACTAAACACCTGGGCCACCGTCGCCTACCCAGGTTGACGTAGAAATCTAACCAAAATAGTATCCAAGAAATCTATATCCGAATCCAGCTTGTTGTGACGGTGTATTTGTCAAGAAAGGAGAATAGGAGATAGCAGAATATTTCAATCAGTAGCTGATTTAGAACTTTTACACACATTTGGACACATGTTATGTGGGCCTCTGTTTGTACAAGTGCTCTGGCCTGGCACAGGTTAAAGGCAGCCCACCTATAACTCCAGATTGTCTTATAGCAGCCGGAATCAGTCCCACCTGACTCACCTGGCTCCTGTAGAAACTGGGTTTGCAACGCTGGATTTAAAAAGCATCAGTTTATACACCAGAAACTAACACAACCTTGTAAATCAACTATACTTCCATTTAAAATAAATTTAAAAAACCAAACAAACAAAAAAAAGAAAAAGAAACAAACAAACAAAGCATCAGTTTGGAAAGGGGTGAGGAGGGTGGAATTAGCAGCCTGCCTGTTCATATCAGACTGGCTCTACTCCGTGAGGATGTGTGATCTTCCATAAAGGCCCCTCCCACCTCCCTGTTGTGTTGGGTGTTTCAGCCAGGGAAGTGAGGTTGTTACAGTTCCATTTCCCGGGAATAGGATGCAGGAGTGTCCTAGGGACTTAATGAGATGATGTCAGGAGCTGGCCTTATGCATGGCGCGTACTCCCAGACCTAGCCAGTAATACCACTTTGTGGGCTCACTGCTCAATGTATCCATCCAGCCTCCCCTTACCCCATAAAACCTATTCTCTCCTGGTTGGAAGAGTTGAGGCAGGGCCTGTTCTGCCTTAAAATTCATTGGGAAGCACCTGTCTGGTTGGTTAGTATGCTGCGGGGAGACAAGAGAAAAGAAATTGCTCTGGGGGTGGCAGGGGCCAAGTCCGGCCCACTGCCGGTTTTTGTAAATAAAGTTTTATTGGGACCCAGCGTGCCCACTCGCTTACATCTTGTCTAGAGCTGTTTAAGCACTACAAGAGCAGTTGAGCAGTTGTAGCAGAAACCACATGGCCAGGAAAGTTTAAAATGTTTACTATTTGGCCCTTTACAAAAAAGTTTGCCAACACTGCCCTAGAAGGTAAGACTGAGTGTTAGCGCTTCCTAAGAGTAGATAGGGCCACCTGGCCAGCCAAACAGAAGTATAGTTGCTGTACAATATTATATAAGTTATAGGAATACAATATAGTGATTCACAACTTTTAAAGGTTATACTCCATTTATAGTTATTATAAAATATTGGTATGTTCCCTGTGTTGTACAATATATCCTTGTAAGTTATTTTAAACTTAATAGTTTGTACCTCTTACTCCCCTACCCCTATATTGCCCCTTCTCCATCCCTCTCCCCACTGGTAACTAGTTTGTTCTCTATATTTATGAGTCTGTTTCTTTTTAGTTATATTCACTAATGTGTTGTATTTTTAAGATTCTACATATAAGTGATATCACATAGTATTTGTCTTTCTCTGTCTCACTTATTTCACTTAATGCCCTCCAAGTCCATCCATGTTGCTGCAAATGGCAACATTTTATTCTTTTTTACGGCTGAGTAATATTCCATTGTATATATGTACCACATCTTCTCCATGCATTCATCTGTTGGTGGACACTTAGGTTGTTTCTATATCTTGGCTATTCTAAATAGTGCTGCTTGAATATTTGGGTTCACGTATCTTTTTGATTTAGAGTTTTCTCTGGGTATATGCCCAGGAGGGGGACTGCTGGATCATACAGTCACTCTATTTTTAGTTTTTTAAGGAACCTTCATACTGTTTTCCACAGTGGCTTCACCAATTTACGTTCCCACCAAAAGTATATGAGGGTTCACTTTTCTCCACTTCCTTACCAACATTTGTTATTCGTGTTCTTTCTGATGATAGCCATACTGACAGGTATAAAGTAATATCTCATTATTTGTTTTTCTTTTAATTTTATTTTTTGGCTGTGTTGGGTCTCCATTGCTGTACATGAGCTTTCTCTAGTTGTGGCGAGTGGGGGCTACTCTTCGTTGTGGTGCGTGGCTTCTTACTGCAGTGGCTTCTCTTGTTGTGGAGCATGGGGTCTAGGGGCACGGGCTTCAGTAGTTGCAGCATGCAGGCTCAGTAGTTGTGGCTCACGGGTTCTAGAGCACGGGCTCAGTAGTTGTGGCACACGGGCTTAGCTGCTCCGTGGCATGTGGGATCTTCCCGGACCAGGGATTGAACCCATGTCCCCTGCATTGGCAGGCGGATTCTCAACCACTGTGCCACCAGGGAACCCCTCCTTATGGTTTTGATTTAGGGACGGGTCCTTTAAGATGTGGGCTCATAGCTGGGTGCCCTCTTGCCTGGGCCGGGGGAGTGGGGCTGGCAAGAACTGATAAGCTCCCACCTCCTTTAAAGCTGGTAGCCAACCTCAGCTCCCTCTACCTGTGGGCAGGCAGCAGCAGGCAAATCATTCCATTTTGTCAAGAAATTCAGATTTTCTATTGCTGTTGTCATTGGCAACTAAGTAAAATGAACTTTACAGCATTGTGCAGGCTGAAGGGGTTTCTGGATGAGCTGAGAACGTTTAGTTTATGGGACCCAAGTCCCTGATTTATGCTTGGGAGAACCTTGAAAATTCATTGAACTATACGCCTAGGACATGTGCAGTTTCCGTCTGTGTGTCATACTTCAATATAAAGCTTTATCAAAACAGAGCCATGCCCAGGCCCATCAGAAGAGGTCTGAGGGCTGGGTTCGGCCCAGGGCCCACAAGTTTGGACCCCAGCTTTAATGTCTGCTTGGCATTTGTTTCGGAGGTTAGGGTCTTGGCACACAAGGTTTTGATCGGTTTCCTCCGTGTTTTAGGGCTACTCCCTGTGGGAACATAATCTGCTGAAAGATACCATCTCAGAGCTGCTTCTGGTGCTTCCTGTAGGCACATTTCTCACACAGGTCTTACCCACTAAGTGGCAGACGTGGGCCTGGAACCCACCTGCCCAATTGGCCGTTTCCACCTGTTCGCATCCCTAGAGCCACACTGCCCCCTGCTGGTCCTGGCCTACTGTGTTTTTTTTTTTGTTTTGTTTTGTTTCTGTCTGTCTTTTCCCAGGCCCCCGCAAGTCTTGGTGCCCTCTGGGGGCAAATTTGGATAATCAATTAAATGCACTGGAGTTTTCCGGGCAAGGCGGGATTTTGAATGGGTTTCTCGGGGGTTGAAAAGTGAGTATTAACATACGTACAGACACACACACATACTCCTTTCCTGTAGGAGAGTCCCACAAGTGGGGAAGGGGGGAGTTGTAGTCATGGCTCTTGCCAAATGTCCCCAGGGCCCTCCAGCAGTGCCTGATGCCCCAGTGGAATTAACAAGGGTCATCACATATTCATTCATGTGCCCACAGCTGAACTATCATTAGTCAAGCTGCACTTTCATTCTAATATTTGCCGAGTAATGCCCCAGCTCTCCTTCCCCCACTCCAGTCGTAATAAAATAACCCTAAGGAGGGGGAAGTCTTGAGTGAACATAAAGAAATCTATGTAAGTGGCTTTGTGCCAAACATCTTCCCAGCGCCCCCCCCAAGTTAATGGAAACAAGTCTTTATTAAGTAATATTTAATATCAGAAAATCAAAACTCATGATAATTCTCTTTACAGCAAATAGATATTATCAGTGCTTTGGCCATCTTACGTCAAAGGCCCTCTGTCATAAAATATATGGTTTTAAATTTTACTCAAATTTATAATCCCTTGACTTCCCTTCCTATACACAACAAAGAGTGTAATAAAATTAGCAAATTCTAAACTACATTGATAATTTATTATTTTTAGTTTGTGGTTTTGGGAAATAGCTCATACACCTAATATACGTTGACTCCTTGGCTTTTTTTTTTTTTTTTTTTTGCGGTACGCGGGCCTCTCACTTCTGTGGCCTCTCCCGTTGCGGAGCACAGGCTCCGGATGCGCAGGCTCAGCGGCCATGGCTCACGGGCCCAGCCGCTCTGCGGCATGTGGGATCCTCCCGGACCGGGGCATGAACCCGTGTCCCCTGAATCGGCAGGCGGACTCTCAACCACTGCGCCACCAGGGAAGCCCGACTCCTTGGCTTTTTAGCTGCAGTGTACAACACAACAAAATATGTGCTTGGTGAACTTTCATTCATGCCTACAAGATGGCAGCTAAACATTAGGTTTCGGTACTGACGTTTGTAGCAAGCATCTTTCTGACCGGAAAGCAGTCACAGCTGTGTTTGGATCTTGTAGGAACTTCTCCATATTGATCACCTTCAGGGCTACTAGGGATGGACAGGTGATGGCTTCCATCCTAGGATCGACACTATTGACTCACAAAGCACGAAAGAGGATGGACAAGGTTAAGGTGAGAGAGGGACCCAACTCGGGTCTGTGGCTGCACTGCCATGTTGAACGATGACTCCAGGCTGCAGAGAGCTCTCTAAGGTCCTGAACATGACGCTGGGGGTCAGCCAGTGCCTGCAGATCCAAAGCAGCACATGCCACGGTGTGAGAGGAGAGAGCGCGCTGAAGCCTGGCTTAGGTAGCCTGATTGCTGGTGGCAACCTTGGGTAGCTAACCAGTGGAGGAGGGGGCAGCTTGGGTTGTGGGGTCCGGGAGAACTGGATTTGAAGCCTACCCTGTCACTCACTGGCTGTGTGACATTGGACAAGTCACCTAACCTCTCTGAGCTTTAGCTTTTCCATCTGTAAAATGGAGATAAAGGTGTCTAGCTCTCAGGGCAGTTAGGATGATTGCTTTAGATGTGTTCCTCAGAAACAGGCCTGAGACAAGGATCATGTGCAAGTGATTTATTAAGGAAGTGCTTCTGGTGATATTGGGAGATATCGGGGGAGCAGAGGAGGCAGGGGCAGGAGCCAAGCAGGGGGAGCAGTTTTAGGAAACGTCCTGCAGAAGGCAGCCTCAGCCTGATCCCGCAGGGAGCTCTGGAGTGTACATTGCATCCCTTTGAGGGCAAAGGAGGGGCACCTGTCGATCACTGGTTAAGGGCCACCCCAGCGGTGGGAAGTGAGGAGCAAACCCAGGCGTTTCTGGCTGCTCCTGCCACGTGGGCAAAGCTGCTGCTCCCACAGCCGCAGGGCAGTTCGCGGGCGCCAACGCTGGGGGCAAAAGCGCGCTGCAGCTGTGGCGGGGCAAGCCGAGATGTGCAAGTCCTCGGAGGGACTGTGGCAGAGCTCTGTAGCGGCTGCGACCCGATGAAGTTAGAAAACATAAGTGAAAGAACTTTGTAAAATATAAAGTGCCGTGCATGTGTTGGTTATGTTAGGCTCCCGAAAGCAACAATAATCACACAGGTCTGTACTGGGGCTGGGCCGTACCTGGGGCCGTCAGAGGCCAAAAAAAAAAAGGCCGAGAGCAGGGGCTATGTATCAAGCCAGAAAAGCTGAACCTGTGGTCAGACTCAAAGGACAAGATGCTGGGGGCAGGGGGCGCTGGAGTGGGAGCAGGAACAGACTGAGGTGGCAGCCAGGTAAAGAGCCCGGGTTGGTTGATGATGCATGAGACAGGGCCCCTGGAGCTCCCACCGGGCCAGTTCTCATAGGGGTTAATGTCAGAGTGCATGGAGGGCGTGTCAATCAAGGTTCTCTGTTACACGGGGAAGAAACCCAAGTCAAACTGGTTCAGATGTACAGAGAATTTATTAGCTCAGACAGCTGAGGATCCCATGGGTAGGCCTTCAGGTGTGGCTTGATCCAGGAGTCCAGGCAGACCCATGAAGAAGCAATCTTTTTGTCTCCACCCCTGGGCTCTGCTTCCTCTGTGGCTCCATTCTTAGACGGTTCCTCTCTCACAGGGACAAGACGGCATTCGGCCACTGCAGGCTCACATCAAACAGAAAGCGTCTCTTCGAGGTTTTCCTGTACAAGTCAGGGGACCATCCTGCATGCACCCACTTGGTCATGTAATCAATCATCCCTGGCCCCATCACTGGTGCCAGGGGGATGGGATATCAGAGGCGGCTGGGCTAGGGCCACGTGCCTACCCTGCACATATCACTGTGACCACTGAGCCTGGGATGGACCGAGTACATAACTGAGGGGGTAGCTCGCCAATAGAAGATGGGTTCTGTAGCAAAAAGGGGGACAATGTGTGCTGGGCAGTCCAAGACCAACACACATCAGCCTCGGAGCCGGAAGTGAACCCTGACTGCTAGAGGCGCTGGATCCCAGGGGGCACCTGCAGGGGTGCCCTTTCCACTTAGAAAAAGGGACCAACAAGATAAAGGGCACCCCCTGGGCATGCCCCAAGGACAGAGTCCCCTGCTGGTGTCTCACCCACATGTAGATTCCTGCTGGGAGTAAGATGCCTTCAGGGGCTTCATCTCAGGGGAGAGCTGGATCATGTCATGTGATCATCTCTGAGTGGGACTTCAAGCCTCGACAGTGGCCCCCTCAGGAGCAGGAACCAGGCTGTATTCTTGTCTGTCCAGCTCAGAGTGGAAGCTCAGTGAATGCTTGTTGGTTGAATGAATGAATGAATGAACGATGCTATTTCCAAAGGCAGTTTGGGGACAAGACAACACTTTGTAAGAACTGGATACAAAACTCTCCTCTCCACCCAGCTCCTCGGGGTGACTGGATCATCCCTTTGAGCTGTCATCCTGGGCTTGGCCAGCACTGCCACTTCTATCCTGGGAGCAGAAGTTTTGAGAACTGCAAAGGGCTCTCTTTGCATCTGCCAGCTCCGTCCAAACCCCGACTGTAAGACACCTGCGGGCTTCTAGCAGCCTGAGGCTGTGTCCCCGGCACGACACAGCCCCCTTCGAGTGAGCTCCTGTCTGGAAAATCTCCCGGCTCTCAGAAGAATTTACCATTTTTCTAGCTAACCCGACATAGTCCCCCGACTGCCTTTTCTTAGATTATTGACTAAAAAGCGGTTAACAATTGTGAATCCTCCCTCTGTCCCTTTGAGACATCTAGGGATCTCCTACAACTCAGGAGGGTCTTTCTCAAGGACCTGAAAGCCATTGCTTTGAACTGGGATCCTCGGGAAGGAGGGAGCCTCTGTCTTCCAGTCTCCTGGGTGGTGGGGGAAAGACTGTATTTATAGAATTGCCAGCTAGCAGACAAAGCTGGCCTCAGCACATTTACACTGACCCATCCTTTGTGATTTCTCACTTCCCTGAGCTCCCCGCACTTCGCCCCTCGCCTCTCTTCCCTCCCTCATCCTCACTTTAGAAGCTGTCGTCTCTGCACAAATCAGCTGTCTGTTGTTACTGAATAAGCTCTGTTCTCACCGCTTCAACTCCCGCGCGCGTTGTCTTTGCCATTTTCCTGGCAGCCCTCTCCGAACAGCGTGCCTCTGCATCCTAGCCCATCATGAGCTTTATTTCTGTTCCCGTAACACTTAGCACCGCTCGGTATTAAAAGGAAACTGTTCTTCTACTTACGATACTTCTGACACCAAAGAGGAGGGACCATTTTCCCCACACAAACTGACTCTTGGACACCTACTGGGTGTCCAGTCTTGTCATTTAATTCCATTCTGACACTAATTACCTGGAGTTAGCGTCAGACGCCAGGTTTAACGGCTCAGCCCCAAAGACTGCCCCCACTGCCGACGCCGGTCACAAGTACCGGGTCCCCAGGGTCCCTACACTTCTGTCTGACAGGCTATCAATTGGCGGTTCCCACCAGCCCTTCCTCGGGTTTGATACTTTGCTAGAAGAGCTCACAGAATTCAGGGAAACACTTGATTTACGTTTACCGGTTTATCGTATTATAAGGGATACAGATGAACAGCCGGATGAAGGGGAACATAGAGTAAGGCCTGGAAGGGTCCCGAGTACAGGAGTTTCTGTCCCGGTGGAGTCTGGGGTGAGCTCCCCTCCTGGCACGTGGATGTGTCTATCACCCAGGAAGTTCTCGCAACACCACAGTTTGGGGATGTTTATGGAGGCTTCATCGTGTAGGCAGGACGGATAATGAGCCCAGTCTTCAGCCCGCACGCCTCCCCAGAGGATGAGGGATGCGGCTGAAAGTTCCAATCTTCTGATCGTGACTTGGTCTTTCTGGTGACCAGCCCCCATCCAGGAGCCCCCTAACAGCCACCTCATTAGAACAAAAGATGCTCCTGTCACCCAGGAAGTCCCAAGGGATTTAGGAGCTCTCTGTGAGATGCTCTCATCACTCAGGAAAGGACAAGGGTCTTAGAAATCCCGTGTCAGAGACCAGGGGCAGAGACCAAATATATATTGCCTTTTTTAAAAAAAATACTTTATTGAGGTATGATTGATATGTAAAAAGCTGTACACCTTTAAGGTACAAAACTCGATGAGTTTGGAGATAAGTGTCACCATCCCCATCATTTAGGGAAACCATGACCACCATCAAGGACGTAGACAAATCCATACCTCCCAAAGTTTCCTCCATCCCCCTTTATTCTTGTTGTTGTTGTTCTTGTTGTTACTGTTAGAACAGTTAATGTAAGATCTACCCTGTTAGCAAATTTTAAGTATACAGTGCAGTATTGTTAGCAACAGACACTGTGATATAAATATTTCTTATGATGTCACAGCTATATTATTTAACTCTTTCTTTATTTGCTTCTTATCTCCCATCACCATGAGACGAACAGAGTAGGTGCTCAATCATTAATTATTGAATAAACAAGTACATGAACTTCATTTTTCCTTTCTAAAAACTGGAGGCTCGGCCTCTGGCCTGGGCTGCCAGCCTCGTTAAGAGGGCAGCCTCATTAGGAGACCCTCCTCTGGCCGCCCCAGGCTTCCCACTGTCCACACTTACACACCGTTGTCTTCAGCTGATTCTCTGTATCCCCATCATCCCAAGACAAAGAATAGGGGCCCTGCCTTGGTCCAGCCCAGACAGGTGGTGTGGCAGGGGCCAGGTAGGCGTTGGTTGGGAGGGGCCTGTCCAGAGGATCGAAGCTGGATTGGAAAGTGTTTTGCAAACCCTGAAGGCAGCACCTCCACCAGTGCTGGTTGCCGTGGTAGTTAATGTTATTTGTTTAGTTTGCAGAAACGGCCCCAGCAGCCTGGCTTGTATAAATATTAATCATGGGACCATTTCTGCTGCCCTAGTCAGCCCAGTGCCCTGCAGGACCCTGAACCAACAGGGGCCTGGCTGGGCCAAAGGGAAAGGTGCCCCCGGAGAGTGGGCTCTGGAGCTCTGTAAACAGGCTGGACCCATTTCAGACCATTAAAATATCAACGATGATCCGTAGCAGGCAAGTAGAATGTGAATGTATGTATTTACAAACCAAATTTGTAAAGCTAACAATTTAGTATAAGGGCTAGCAGGGAGGGGGGCAGTGGGGGCATTTTTTGGTAAGGGCTGGCCTGGCTGCAGCCTCTTAAAATGGAAATATAGCAGCTTGGACTGCAGCTGTCTCCTTCGCTTGAAAAATCTTGCCACTTGCTTTCTTTGTTCTTTCAAAATGATGCCCATCAGTCTTGAGAACAGTCTGTTGGGCTGTGTGACTGCCTCTGCCATCTTCTCATGCTGTATCATGGGGAGGAAGACCCAAGGCTATAGGTCCAAGCTGGGGGCAGGGGCAGCTGCCAGGAAGATGACCAGAGGGGCAGGTTTGAGAGGCAAAGTCAGGAGTCACTTCCTAGCTTCCTTGCTGCCTCCCTGTTCCAGACACTGCGCTCCTCCCTCTGAGGACCAGCCCTGCTTGCGTGCTGCTGATGGCAACCCACTACCTACCATGACCCTCACCCTGTCCTTTAGGGCCCCTTCAGGCTGGCTTGACCGGCTTGGCAGCCTTATCCCCATCGCTGTCTTGACCTCCGGGCTCCAGCCTGGCTTCCCACCACCCAGCGCCCATGCACCCCTCTGCTGTGCACCTGCTTCTCCAGATTTTATGCAAGGTTGAATTTTGCCTCCTCCAGGCAGCCTTCCATGATTTATTTAGCTTTACTTGGTGCCTCACGAGCCCTGTGAAGCACTTACATTGTGGAAAACCTTCTTTGCCTTGCCTCACTCACCTGTGGGGCAGTTGGCAGGCTGTGGGCTTGTGACAGAGGGGCAGCCAGGCCCTGGGCCCCCCTCCTCGGGACGGCTAGCCTCAGCTCCACAGGGTTCCAAGGTCATCAACAGAGGAAGCTGCAAGCCCTCCCAACACCCAGGACTGGCCCATCGTCAGTCCTAGTAATCCCTCTGTGTGGACGCATGTTACAAAGCCAGTCCATAGAGTCAGATTCTGGGGAGACAGTCTCCCCCTCTGGGTGATGGAGCTGCAAAGTCACATTGGGAAAGTTTGCATGTAAGCATGGGGATATTTTCTAGCCCTTTCCACCTGTCCCACAGTCAACATGGACTTCCCTGAAGAGCAGCCTAGGGGAGCGAATTGCATGGTGTGGTGTGGAGTGAGTTAATCTGCCCCTTTCTTTCCCTGGCTGCACGGCTCAGAGCAGTGGCGGCCAGGGCTGGTTTAGTGGGCAGGTAACCTGGGCAGTCACACGGGGCCCCGTGCTCAGAGGGCCGCACACTTGCTTTAATGCCCTGTGGTCGCCATCTTGAAATTCTTTATAATTCTGAACAAGAGCCCTGCATTTTCATTCTACAGTGGGACCTGCAAATTAGGTAGCTGGACCTGAGAGTGGCAGATGTAGGTTATCTGCCCAACCCAGAATGACCCTGCTCTAGGAGCCCTGAGCACCGGGATCTTCCTGCCTGACAGGGACTAGAAGAGCTGGGACCAGTCCAAGCCTATAGTTGGGGGAGGGGAAAACCTCCGCAGCCCAAGGCTTCCCGGTCATAAAAGCCTGGCACTCAACCCATGAATCTTCTGATTGGCCTGCCCCTCCTGCACCTGCCCCATGGGTAGACCCCTTCTACCTTTTAGGATGACCAGGTTCTCAGCTGGGACCCGGAGCTCTGGGTCCAATCTCCCATTAGCTGTGAACTATTCTATAAGCCACTGATCCGATCCATCCCTTGCTTCGCTGCGGTCCTGGCCATCATGGCGGGCCTCCTTTAGGGCCTGATGTGGACCCTTCATAAGGGACCCTAGTGCAGAACCCAACACTCGGTCCCCTAGCATTTCAGTATGTGATACCTGACAGTGACATTATTTGTGCCTCTCTCCCGCTCAAAAATGTGTTCCAGGGCAGCATCCCTGCCCCCTGGCACGGGGCCTCGAACACAATCGATGCTCAGCAGACACTGAGAGGCATTTTATAGCCTTTAGAATAGGGGCCGTGAGCCAGTTCTGGGTTCCAGTCCTGGTTTTGCACTCACCAGCCACACAGCCTTGGGCAAGAAACTGTTCCATGCCTCGGTTTCCTCATTTGTAAAAACAGGAAGGAGAGTATGGATGAAAAATACTGCCTACCACATCAGAAAACAAAGGGTATTGCAGCCATCCAGCAGCAGCCACCGCAGCTCCTCCCAACTGTGCACCCCAAGGGGAATTATGATGGAAAAAACCCAAGATACTGACCCTAGATAGCTAAGGTGCATATCAAAGGAGTGACTCAGTGAGACCAGACTCTCGCATCTTGCTGTCCATAGAAAAGCTCTAAATTCATTAACTTGAGATGTTTGGTTTTCTCTAATTAACAGTAATCTTTTGATGTCCGACTACCTGTTTTTTGTTACAAAAACTCCTCTATATCCTGGCTTCTCCCTTATCTCTTTGGAGCAGTCCCTCAGAGCTATCTGAAAGGCTGTCTTCCAGGCTTGAGTCCTCAGTTTTTTCTGCCAAATAAAACATAATTCTCAACTTTTAGGTTGTGCTTTTTTTTTTTTTAGTCGACAAGGTAACAATAGTACCTACTTTATACAACTGCTGCGGAGATCAAGTGAGTTAATGCACATGTAAAGAGCTCAGAAGTGCCCTGAACACCTAGTCAGTGCCATGTTTGCTGTTACCAGTGAGCGACTGAATAAAGCTATAACTGCACACTCACCATACCATGTAATGTTGAAATTCACTGGGCTGGTCCTTCAGATACTATTCATTCAATTCATTCCCTGAATGTCTGTTTTGTGTTTGCCACGAGCCTGGTACTGTGCTAGGGGCGTGGGATAAAACGTTGAGTAAGATAAATTTTGCTCAGAGATGACTCAGAGGGTGGGGAAAACTGATGGGTAAGTGAGTGTAGCTTCTGTGATTTGCTGCAGGCAGTGTGACAATGGGGCGGTGTGTGAGGGGCACAGCGGGGAGGGGATTGTTCTGCCTGGGACAGGGGGGCAGAAGTGACACTGCAGAAATGCGTCTGGGGGAGGAGGTGCTCCCAGGAGCCCCGGTTCTTTGTCTCAGCACAGAAAGAAGTCAGCTAGAGGCAAAGTGGTAGGTAAGAAGTGAGTTATGAGAACAGGACGCTTGTGAGGTTCACACGCGGGCAGGCAAGGGAGTGCCGCCTTGAGAACTTCGTGGGCTACAGTTTTATAATTGAAGGAAAAGTGGGGAGGAGAAGACAACCTTCGTCCTCATTTTTTTTGTGGTACGCGGGCCTCTCACTGTTGCTGCCTCTCCTGCCGCGGAGCACAGGCTCCGGACGCGCAGGCTCAGCGGCCATGGCTCACGGGCCCAGCCGATCTGCGGCATGTGGGATCTTCCCGGACCGGGGCACGAACCCCTGTCCCCTGCATCGGCAGGCGGACTCTCAACCGCTGCGCCACCAGGGAAGCCCTTCTTCCTCGTTCTTGAGTAGATGTCATGCTTCCATGATCAGTTCCTCCTCCACGTTGGTGGGGGGGGGGGCAGTTTTCTGGGCCCCTATATGGTCCAACTGGGACTGTCGTGGCACAATGGAAATGAGCAAAAAGGCGATAACACATACTAAAATACGGTAAATCATACGGTTTCAGTATAATGTCACCTTTTCCTTATATTTTTGTTTTTAGTGTGCGCAGAGAAGCGTGTCCTAGGAATCATTAACTTACTGACCTCCCTGGGCAGGATGTGGGTCTCCTGCCACCATTGCTTTATTGTTTTGGGGGCAAGTCTCATACTTCTGTTGCATGGTTTTGTTGCTAAGAAAGCCTGCTTGGTTTTGTGGTTTAGCAAACCTGCTTTCTTGAGTGATCATTAACTTACAGGGATCTCCCATACTTTTTCCTTTACTTATGATCCTTTAGTGGGATGAACTATTTAATCACCTACTTTGTCCCTTTACTCTGTCCCTATCGGAAGGAGCACAAGAATGGAGGGAACGCTGGCACCAAGCCTCACCGAGGTGAGTCCACAGCAACCTTTAGACAAAGCACAGCTTGGAGTCAGACACAAAGGAGTTAACGTTTTCTTTTCTTTTTTTAATTATCATAATAGAAAATGAGGACAACAGCAACAGTGCCACGAGTCAAAGGGACATGATTCCACACGGCCACATTTTTACATCCATTAAGGTTAGAGATTTTGAATCAAAAGAGCATGTTGAAACCCTACGTTAAGAAATAGCCTCATGCAGCTCGATAGCAAAAAAATCAAACAACCCAAACCAAAAATGGGCAGAAGCCCTAAATGGACATTTCTCCAGAGAAGATATACAGACTGCCAACAAACACATGAAAGGATGCTCAACATCACTAATCATTAGAGAAATGCAAATCAAAACTACAATGAGGTATCATCTCACACCAGTCAGAATGGCCATCATCAAAAAACCTACAAACAATAAATGCTGGAGAGGGTGTGGAGAAAAGGGAACACTCTTGCACTGTTGGTGGGAATGTAAATTGATACAACCACTATGGAGAACAGTATGGAGGTTACTTAAAAAATTACAAATAGAACTACCATACGACCCCGCAATCCCACTCCTGGGCATATATACCCTGAGCAAACCATAATTCAAAAAGAGTCATGTGCCAATATGTTCACTGCAGCTCTATTTACAATAGCCAGGACATGGAAGCAACCTAAGTGTCCATCAACAGATGAATGGATAAAGATGTGGCACATATATACAATGGAATATTACTCAGCCATAAAAAGAAACGAAATTGAGTTATTTGTAGTGAGGTGGATGGACCTAGAGTGTGTCATACAGAGTGAAGTAAGTCAGAAAGAGAAAAACAAATACTGTATGCTAACACATATATATGGACTCTAAGAAAAAAAAATGTCATGAAGAACCTAGGGGTAAGACGGGAATAAAGACACAGACCTACTAGAGAATGGACTTGAGGATATGGGGAGGGGGAAGGGTAAGCTGTGACAAAGCGAGAGAGTGGCATGGACATATATACACTACCAAATGTAAAATAGACAGCTAGTGGGAAGCAGCCGCATAGCACAGGGAGATGAGCTCTGGTGCTTTGTGACCGCCTGGAGGGGTGGGATAGGGAGGGTGGGAGGGAGGGAGACGTAAGAGGGAAGAGATATGGGGCCATATGTAAATGTATAACTGATTCACTTTGTTATAAAGCAGAAACTAACACGCCATTGTAAAGCAATTATAGTCCAATAAAGATGTAAAAAAAAAAAAGAAATAGCCTTTTCACTGTAGTAAAAGTTAGTGACCTCATCGCGAAAACTGGGGTCTTCAGTAGCAAAGGACTACATGAATAGTTAAAATACCTTTTTATTAAGAAAACTGCTTACACTTACAAGTTGAATATGCAAACGTTAGTCAGACACAGAAACATTTCCGATTCTCTGGGCATGAAGAATTGGCATCTGGACTGCAACTAGTTACAAGAATAAGGTTTAAAACTTTAAATAGTAGAAAGTTTAAATAGTAGAAAGAGTGCTAGTATGCTTTCAACTGGGAGAAATAGGGCGGGAAAAGGTCAGAACAGGAGATGTAGATTTGCCCAAAGGCTGTGAACCAGCTCCCCTACCTCCACCCTATCTAAGATTTTCCCCAAGAAGCACCTCTCAGATATATTGTTGAGGAGCCAGGTCCCTCAAGGTCCCAGAGATCCACAGTTACTTGGTGGGAGGACGTGGGACAAGTTCATCCCCACTGTCACATCCACTTTGTACGGTTCTCCATCCAGGGCGACTCCCCATGAAAGCCCAAGACGATGGAAAGGGAGAGGACTTGGATTTCCAAACAACTTGCTAGATTCCAGATCACTGCCCTTGGCTGGAATTATTTGAACTTGCGGCAGCAACCGTGTTCACTTCTGTAGCTCAGGAGACTTTTGATTTATTAAATGACTCACAAACGGGGAAAGCTGGAGATTTGGAAGATACCCATAGTTTTGGAGTCAGAGACGGCACAGCCTGAACCTGGGTTTCCCAACCTCGGCATTTGGGGGATGGATGGCATTTGGGGGATGGATGGCATTTGGGGGATGGATGGCATTTGGGGGGTGGATGGCATTTGGGGGATGGATGGCATTTGGGGGATGGGTGGCATTTGGGGGATGGGTGGCATTTGGGGGATGGGTGGCATTTGGGGGATGGATGATTCTTTGTCCTGGGGGCTCTTCAGCAGCATCCCTGGCTCCTATCTACTAGACGCCAGCAGAACACATCCCTCCAGTTCATGAAAACCAAAACTGTCTTCAGACATTGCCAAAGGTGCCCTGGGGGACAAAGTCGCCCCCAGTTGAGAACCACAGTCCTAGTGGTTCAGAAACTTCATTGATAGATGCCCTGGGCTCACTGCTCACCCAAACAGGACCTGGCAACTCTCCCGAAACTCTTGGAGACTCAGTTTCCTGGAGGAAAGTGTAAAAGTTTGGAAGTTCCCTTCCTGCCAGCTTACAGAGCCTAAGTCACAACCGTCTGGATTGCTGGGACAATGCTTTGAACTCCAAATGCAGTGATTCTCTGGTTCATTGGGACACTGGGGGAGAGACAGCTGCTGAGACTGACGCTGGGGCCACTGGTGCTGCTCAACCACGTGGAGAGGGCTCGGTGGGGAGGGAAGGCTCTGGTTCCCCCAGTAGCTGTGGCACACAAATTCCTACAAAGGTGACTCATACATCTGTCAGGATTTATTCCCAAGGCAGCACGGGTCTCAAACCTCCTCCTGGGAATGCAGGAAGTCAGCTTGCAAAAGGACCCGGGAGCAGACGATGGACCTCATCAAACAGCTGGTTGGACAGGTCTGGGCAGGTACAAGTGTGCACGATGGTCAAAAGGCAGGTGCCCCCCACATCCCGGGAACTGTGCAGCCCAACCAACCCCTCCAAGGGGTTATTCTGCTTTTATCCTCTATCTTGACAAAAAAAAAAGGATGACTTTTTACCAAGACTCAGAACAAGACATGCAGACTTTTCCAAAATTTACATAGTCCTTTTCAGGTACTTTTGACAATTCCATTGCACTCCTGATAGTTGCTGTTTTCTCACTCTGGAGGGAACTTTCCTACCTTTAATCACCATGGTTTGCACTGTTTTGTCCCCTGTCTACCCCCAGCCTCCCATCCAAAAAAAAAAGAAGGAAAGAAAATGCTCAACGTCTGATCTCAGAAGTGACTTGCTGGGGACACCTGGCCTCCACTGAATTCTGATTACCTGGGTTTCTTCGAGTAGCTTCTTTTTCCGCTTGGAGATTACAAACTCCACCCCTGTGGGCTCTCAGTGCCCAGCCACCCGGCCTCCCCTCCATCCCTATCATCACCCTCTCACCACATGACTGAGGTCAGGGCCCTGTGGAGCAGGTGAGGCAGGAGAGGTGGGCCCGGCAAACACGGGACATTCAGGTTCCAGCTGCTCCCTTGGGCCAGGAGCACAGCTCCTTGGGCGTCTCCATCACGGCAGCCAGCCCACCCAGGACTTGCTCTGAAGGGGGCCAGATGACAACTGCCAGAGAACATGATGCCTGTCCCAAGGCTGGGACTGGCAATCCGGGGCCCTGCTGTGTTCCCCAGTGAATGCACAGCGCCCTGGGCCAGGCATCCATCCGGGGATCTGTCAGCTCTCCACTAATCTATGATGTGGCCCCAGCTGACCTCCCGAAAGTTAAGGTCCTGATTAGATGCTCTCTAAAGCCTCTTGTTGCTGTGAGGTTCTGCAACTGATAAATACCCGGGCAGTGCTGCCCGCCCCTTTCTAGGACGTACACTCAAAATCCCTTCTCCAGGACCAGAAGAGCCGAGCCTCAGAGGCTCATCCTGGGCTGGTCCATCCCAGAGGGCTCATCGTGGACGGTGCAGATGCAGGGAGACCGAGACGCAAGGCGACCGCCCAGCCTGCAGAGCCAGCAGACCTGGATCTGAGTCACAGCTCCTCAGTGTACCTGGATTCTCAGGTACACAGCCTGGCCTCAGCTTTCTCAACAGAAAAATGGGACAGTAATTACTGTGCACCTCTCTGTACCCTCACTCCTGTCCCCAAGGGGTGAGTTGAGAAGTAAATGAGATACATCAGCACACAGCACAAGGAAGGTGTGGAATGACAGCAATAATCATTGTTAATAATGTCACTACTAATAATGAGGGAAGGTCAAGTTCCTGCAGAAGGAGAGGACCATTTGTCTGGAAGGACTCGGGCAGCAGTGTCGATGGCAGCCAAGTGTCTCCAGTCTCCAGGGAGGGATCCCGACAGATGCTAGTGGGTTGGCGGGCAGCGAGTCCTTCCGTTCAGAACAAGCTGGAAAATGGCCTGTTGTCTCTCGAGGCCAGTGGTACTAGCCTGTCCTCCCTGCTTTTCTCCCTAAGATTCCGGGGGACCCCTGAAAGGAAGTATGAGCATCTTCCTCCGGGGCGTAGACGGGGTCAAGGGAGTCTCATTTGCCTCTTAATCCCATGGAAAGGGCAGGAAAGACAGAGCAGGGGCTGGCAGAGCGGTTGACTCTCCCAAGGCCTATAGGAGGCGGAATCCCCTTAGGACATGCCCGGCTAAAGTGTCCCCTGGCCTGGCCTCTCCTCCAAAGCTCCAAGGACTGCAACTCATGACCTCATAAAGCAAGTGCTGGTTTGTGCGGTGAAGCGCAAACACACACAGGTGTGCGACACCCACGGCTGGCAGAGGGGAAATGCAGAAGCACGCAGAGGTGCATATTCCAGCAATGGTAGGACCCCTTCTCTGAGGAACAGCTACTGAAGAGGCAACCCCTCCTTCCTCAGCACGGACCCATCAAGCCAGGGCGGGCTCAGGGGCCAGCCTCACATGGGAGAAGCCAGAACGGGAGCCCCAGGCTGGGGTCCGAGAGAGGAGCGACCATCCCCAGCTGCTCGGGAGAGCCCTGGGACTCAGCGGAAGACCTGAGTCTGGGCTGGGGCCCCGCCTGCAGCATAGACCGTCCCATGACTCTCCTTCTCAGTTCTGGCTGCGTGAGCCTCACTCCTCGTGTGGGTCCCTCTGTGGGGCTCCGGGTCTGGGTCAGGGCCTTCTTCATGGGTCCCGAGAAAGCTGGTCTCTGGGAACTTCTCTGGCCGTGCAGAGAGACTTGAGTTCAACTTAAAGGGGGGGGTGCAGGCAACAGGGACCACCCCCCCCCCAGAGCCTGGGCAGAGAAGGGGCGATGAACGTGCCCCATTCCAAGGATGGTCAGAGACTTCAACCTGCAGAGGCCACGTCATGACGTGGGAGCTCGGGAAACGGCCTCTGGAGACTCAGGGCCTGGGTTAAATGTGCCCTGGGGACGCCCCCCAGCCACTGAAGGCAGCAGGGCGTTGTTCCAGAAAGAGTCGGCTTTAAGCCTCGCTTTCCTGCCGTGTGGCCGCGGGCAAGTGATTCCGCTCCTCGGGGCTTCTGGTCCTTTAACTGTGTGTTGGAGCAATGATGCTCTAAGGTAAGCGTGGGGATTAAATCTGTGCCTGTGAATCTGGCACAAGGCTTGGACACAAGACTCAAGCGATGATGTCAGATCTCTTGGCCTTTACTTAACATCAAAGACAGAACCCCAACTGCAGCAGGAGGGAAGGGGCAGTGCACTCTGGCTAGAAATCTAACATGTGCATCGATCCCCGCTGCTATCTGAGTGAAGGTGGAAAAAAAATTCACAGGAGATGGAGATGGGGTGACCCTGGGCAAGTCACTGTGATCCGTACGATGCACGGTTTAGACAAGAAGCTCTTTAAAGCTCTTGACCATCTATGGCCCTGACACTGAAAAGAAAGACCTGAAAGTTGAATTTAACTGCCAGCATGTCAGTTTTCATGTCAGGGAAAACAAAACCTTCAGAGGGGAGACCTCTGTGCCCAGAAATGCCCAGCGAACACAGGGCCCACCAGGGCTGCCCTGGGAGGCTGGCGGTCTCCTTAGAGCTAAAAGCCAACCTTTCCTCTCTTCCCCACTCCTACCCCTGTTATCAAACATAGAACCTTCTCTCCCACAGCCATCTCCACAGGCCATCTGAGAATGGGGAGCTGCCACCTGCCTCTTACAGGGCTGCAGGCTCCCTGGGGATGTGGGGTCAGAAGACAAAGAATCAGGGTATTTGGGCTGGATGGCCCCCATGAAGACACCTTGTCTCCCCACCCTGGCTCTGGAGTCCCCCCCTTGGGTTCCCTCATAAAGCCGCGTGTCTAAGAAAGACCTTGCTCACGGGGCAGATGCCAGGCCTCGGCGGAGAGGAGTTTGCTGGAGAAGCAGCTGGAATGATGTGCTCACAATGGCCGCCATCCAGCCCCGCCTCCAGGCTGGTCCTGCCTCCAGACAGCAGGGCCCGCTCAGCGATTCCAGAAGGAGTCCAGGCCAAAGGTACCACAGCCCTTCTCCCGCTCCGCAAAGGTCACGCCAGCTCTCTGTGTTCACGACCTCCACTTGAACTGAAGCACTTGTGGATGGACGCCAGGCAGCAGTGACAGATGCGGCCAATAAGGGCTGGCGGCCGGCGCTGTCTGCAGCGTGGGCCGGTAATCCTGTTATCATGGCAGCTCGGTGCCAACCTCCCACAGACGAGTGGCTGCCTCTGGACAATTAAGGTGTCCCCTTGCCTACCAAAAACACTCATTTCTCCTGAGACCACAGTGACAAACTCAGCCTTTTTGCAATTGCCCCGAAGTATGCATGAGGGCTTCTGTACCGGTCTTCTAAGTCTCTCAACCACAGAGGAGGAGTTTATGCCTCTATTTTCTTCTGTACAGAGCAGGGAGGAAGAAGAAAGCCACTCCTGGCTTGTAGGCAAGCCCGTGTCTGAGCTCGTCCCACTCGGGGGCACAGGGAGAGCTGTTTCAGGAAGGGGGGCACTGCGCCATGAAGAAAAGTGAGCCCTTTCCTTTACTGATGCCCCCAGCACGTGGGTGCACCCAAAGGCCAGCAGCGCTCTGGCCCTGATGAGGGGCTCCCAGGTTTGCCAGCCCCCCAGCCGCTGCCTTTTAAGCTTGTAAGGGAACTGACTCAGGAGAGCATACTACACCTGCAAGGGTGCATGGGAGCCAAACCAAGGGTACAGTGTGGGTGTCTAACTCCCTGCCCGCCCTGCACACAGCTTTCAGACCCTCTGGACATTCTGCCCAGGGCAGCTGAGAAGGCAGGAATCTGCTCAAGACAGTGCTTAGATGGGGCAGAGACAGCCCAGAACGGATGGGCAGGAAATGTCCCTCCTGCTCTGACCCCTGCCTTTACATGCCCTGGGACCACAGGCAAATCACGTCCCTCTCCCTCCCACCCGCCAATCGATGAGGTACACACACCTCCTCCCTAAAATTCCGTGATTTCTCAGAGAGGAAAGAGCGTCTTCAGTGGGTGATCTAAAGAGTTAACTGCCCGGCAGATCTAATTTTTAAAGGCACCTTCTCCTCTTTTCACAAAGAAGAGAAAGTCCATCCAGCAGATAAAAACCACCATCACTGCCACCCCTGAAATCCACGTCACCAGGAATCCCCCATCCTTGGGTTTCATAAGGGGCCAGGTGTCTGGTAACAAAGACGCCATTTCCAAGTCAAATGAGGAACGTTCTATGACCCTTCAAGTGACCACCACCAATATTCCGAGGGGCTGACTGGGAAACCAGATTGGGGTGGCAACACTCAAGTTCTGAGGGCTGCCCTTGCCCTCCGGTAAGCTGGCAGAAAAACGAGACACAGAAGTGATTATTCAGTGCCAGCAAAGGACCATCCAACCCTGTCTGTATTTTAAACTGACTGGCTGCTCCGTCTGGTCTCGTGTTCGTGGAATGCAGTTTCAAGAATTCCCCAATCTACTCCTCAAAGGCTCTGCCCCGGCATGCCTCCGGGGGATGGAAGCCCAGGCTCCCGTATTTTCTGGATCAGCTGGACCACAGCCTGGAGTATCTGAAATCAGGGCCGCTTGGGGAAATCCCAGACGCATGGTGACTCCCCTTGGAGAGACCAAGCACCTGGTCAGCACTCCTGGTTCTAGAACGCGGGCGCAGCCAAAGGCCAACAGCGACAGTGCCCCGCTGTGAGCCCGGCGCAGGGGGGGCCGTCCCGGAGCTCCCGCGGCTCAGAAGGTGAAGGCATACACCACCCCCACCACGACAATGTTCCCCAGCGTCGCTATGATGGCGATCCAGAGCAAGACGGCATCGTTGGACGACCTTGGCGGCTCCTCTGGCTGACCTTGGCCATTGGAGGCCGCGTGCACGTTGGTGGAGGAGTTAAAGAGGGAGTACTCGGTGCTGAAGTCCTCGTTGGGCGAGTCCATGAAGGCGCCTCCCATCATGGGCAGCTGAGAAGAAGGAGAGAGAGAATTAAAACAGAGCCCTCGGGAGCTGGGAGGCTGCCCGCAGAGGGGCAGCTGCCTGGTCAAGCAGGCCCCTCGAAGATACAGCACCGAACTGGGCTTTGCTTTGGGTCTTTTAAATAAATGACAGTGCATATTTTTATCTAGAAAATTAGCATTCACAGCAACCTTTTGAGGCAGACACTCACGCCCACTTTGCAGATGAAGAGGTTAAGGCCCCGAGCAGCTCAGCAGACTATCTCAAGGCTAGCTGGCAACTCACTGGGACTTACAGACCCTCCCTCTCTAAATGCCAGGCCCTCCATGACAGCACACATCGTCAAATGTCTTTATTCTTCTAATTGTAAAAGTAATATCGGCTCAGCATAGAACATTAAGAAAATACAAAAGAGGAGGAAAAGAAAGAGAATCATAATCTCACGACTTTGGGATAATCACTGTTCACATCTTCCTTTCTAATCTTTTTCTGTGTGTGTGTGTGTGTGTGTGTGTGTGAAAGAGAGAGAGAGAGAGAGAGAGAAGTTTTAAACATGTGGCTTTATATTCCTGTATTTAAAAGCCTATCAAGGGCTTCCCTGGTGGCGCAGTGGTTGGGGGTCCACCTGCCGATGCAGGGGGCGCGGGTTCGTGCCCCGGTCCGGGAGGATCGCCCGTGAGCCGTGGCCGCTGGGCCTGCGCGTCTGGAGCCTGTGCTCCGCAGCGGGAGAGGCTGCAGCAGTGAGAGGCCCACGTACTGCAAAAAATAGCTTATCAAGATACAGTTTCACAGTTGTATAATATTCTATCATAAATACTAGCCATAATTTAACCGTTCCTCTAGAATTGGAGATTTAGGAATGTTGACGCTTTCCTATTATAAACAATGTACTGGTAAACATCCTTGTACATACATTTGGGTAGCATACATGCTTGCACGTGCATTTTTTTTAAATATCAGTTGCTTATCTTTATTTTATTTTACATTTTTTATTACTTTATTTATTTTATTTTTGGCTGTGTTGGGCCTTCGTTGCTGCACGCGGGCTTTCTCTGGTTGTGGCGAGTGGGGGCTACTCTTCTTTGCGGTGTGCGGGCTTCACGTTGTGGTGGCTTCTCTTGTTGCGGAGCATGGGCTCTAGGCGCGCAGGCTTCAGTAGTTGTGGCACATGGGCTCAGCAGTTGTGGCGCATGGGCTGAGTTGCTCCATGGCATGTGGGATCTTCCTGGACCAGGGGTTGAACCCATGTCTCCCGCATTGGCAGGCGGATTCTTAACCACTGTACCACCAGGGAAACCCTGCATGTGCATTTTTATTTATTAAGCAGTCCCAGATACAGAGCTTCCCAGTCAGCGGCTATGATGCTTCAGAGCTTCTAATGAACAGGGACAAACTCCCCAGAAGAGTGACTAATTCCCAAGGCCTTGCTCTGCTGTACAAGAAGCGGCTGGTTTGCACTCCAGGGATCAGGGCTTCCTCTTTGCGTTTGTAAAGCCCCTTATTCCTGACACTCAGGTGTGCGGGTAGGGGTGAGTTGGGCTGCTCAAAGGGAGGGCCTGGACCTGGATGCAGTCCAGAAGACCAATGTCCAGGCCATCCAGGCCCTTCCAGACCCGTCCAGAGGCTGACACGACTTAAGCCCCAGGGTTGGCTCTGTCGAGTGTAAGGCCCGTAATAAACGTGGTTTTTAATGGTACATGAACGAACGCGCACTGAACAGTTAAGCCTCCTTCAATACACGTTTATTGAGCTGCTACTACTCCTACCAGCGTGGAGGCCCAGCTACGGTCATGGAATGTGCTAGAGATTTTAAAATAGTCTCATTTAATCATTCAACTATCCTGCTGGAGCATACCACGGTACCCCCGCTTCAGATGGGTAAGCAAAGGTCAAGGCCACTGTACTCGTCTGTGCTGGGGTCAGGGCTGAGAGTCGGGTGCGTGCGACTGTGGAGCCAGGGTGCTTCCCGTTCTGCCCACAGCCTCTCCGACTCCCAGGTCAGACTCGGTACTGGGCCCCGGAGATGTACCAGTCACTAACCCCAGGGGCCACGCTCCAGCCGGGCACGTGTGCACTGCCCTGGGGGGTGGTGGGAGCAGAGCGGGGTCCGCCTCACTCAGCCGCCCGTCTGACCTGTATTAGGGATGAATAATTAGGGGCCTCAGTCCTAGACTCTGCAGACAGTGGTGAGCCAGACAGGTGAGGGCCACGCTCCAGGTGGGGATGAGAGCAAGGAAGGAGAAGGAGGGAGAAAGAGGGGAGGGAGGGAAGGAAGGAGTAAAAAAGAAAGAATATCTGAAAGGAACAGGAACCATCAGAGAATTCACAGAGAGGCTACTTTCAGGCAGCTCCATGTGCGGCCTGCTCTGAATCTCAATGGCCTCTTTTTAAAGGATGCCCATGACTGTGTCAATGGGTGCTTCCGAGCACCTGCTTGGGCTGAGAAGGGCAGCCTTTGACAGACTCGTGCTGAGAGGAGCTTGGCATTTCCTCAGTAACACAGCTTGGTCCTATAGTTCGGTGGGGACCCAGCAGTTGTCAATCTGGGGCTGTAGTAACAGGAAGAGGCCAACAGGGGGCGCTGAGGATAGGCCACGTGCAGATCCTCGATGGGGCCGCTGGTTACAGGGGTGAGCTCACTTCGTCAGACTTCATCCAGGGCTGCATTTATATATGCGTCCTTCTTATATGTGTATTATAGTAAACAGTATATTAACATATTTAGTATATTTTAAAGAGATATGATGACAAACACAAGTGAGAATGACAATTAACATATATTCTATTAAAAATACAATTGAAAGTTTAAATAGGAGAACTGTGACCTCCTTTTGTCCCCCAGCTGGTGATGCAGATGAGATGGGTTACAGCTGAATCGGGCACATCCGTCCTAAGGGGGCAGCAGAGGCAGTGATGCTCTGGCCTGCAGGGAGGGGCCCGAGCTTTCCCATTAAACCTACTCATCCTTCGAATCCCAGCCAATGGTCCTGTCCACTATAGCCTTCCCTCCCAAGTACCCCCAAGACCACATCCTTCCCTTGGGGGCACCCACCCCAAGATGCAGTTCCCATCTGCGTCCCCCAGTGGCCGGGAAGCTCTGAGGGGGGAGCAGATGAGTTGATTCTCATCGTGGAACTCCTAGAGCCTTGCCCAGGTCGGGAGCACAGTCGTGCCTGAGAAATCCCTGTTGAGTGACGGATGAATGACACCCACCCTCAACTTGGACCAACAACATTGTTGGCTGATTCTGCCTCTCCGGCAGCCCCCCACTGACCCCACCCCTACCTGGCGTGTACCCTTTCCTCCTGCTGCCCTGAGATGGTACCACGCTTCTCTCGGGGAAATCGGCAGAACCTTCATCTGACCCACCCATGGCAAAAGCATCACTCAGGTGAGCTCATGGAGACTATATGCCAGAGAGTGGGGATCAGGCCAGACAGGAAGCTGCCCTCCTCCCTCCCCTGCGGGTTCCACAGCCCCCTCCCCTGGCGCCCCTGCTGCACTCCCCCTGCCCGGAATTAATCCCATGCCCGTTGTCCTCTGCCCAGCGACCCGCCTCAGCCTCTCCTCCTTCCCCAAGGGCACTGGGTTTTTGGACAGATGCCCCCGCCTTGACTCCGCTCTCCATCCTGTTGAGATCTCTGGACGTAAGCCTGCGCATCTTCCCTCTCCTCTCTTCGGGACATGTGTGGGCTCGATGAGCATTTTCATCCAATTCACTGGGGGGAGAAAAAGGGGGCACTGGACAGAGCCTTTGGTGGGGGGAGGAGAGAGCAGCCCCCAGGCTGACACAGCCCTGCTGCCTACCTGCACGGGGGCAGCTGCCCTTCCCTTGCGCCCCCCCTCCTGCTCTCTGCTTCCCTGTGGGTAGATAATGCCCTGTGTTAGTTTCCTGTGGCTGCTATAATAAATTGCCACGAACTCAGTGGCTTAAAATGACACACATTTGTTATCTTACCGCTCTGGAGCTCAGAGTCTGACTGCGCTCATTATAGTGGGCTCCCTTGGATCGTCTCCCATCTCAAGATCCTACACCTTCATCAAGTCTGCAAGGTCTCTGGCCACGTAAGGTGACAACCACAGGCTCGGTTAACTGGAGGTAGGTCTCCCACCACACAGGGAACTCTTGAAGGCAAAGCCATGGCCCACTCATCTCATCCTCCCTCAACCCCATTTGTAACACAGAAAGAGTGACAAGTACAACCGTGTGGAATTAATGAACTTGAAACCAGCAGACAGCCCCCCCCCCCATCAGCTGCACTTCATACACCCGCTCTCAGAGCTCCCCGGCGATGAGACAGCTCATTCTCCACGCTGAGCCCCTCTCTGCCCTGCACCTCATTGACGGACAGCTCAGCACTGCCAGAGGTCACAGCCGGTGGCATCTGATTCTACTGCCTCAGAGTGTGAGGGATGGAGTGGGCTCTACTGTCAGAAAGACTCGGGGAGTGAATCCTGCTTCATTACAGATAGTACAGCCAAGCGAATTTAACCAACCTGCTTCCGTTTCCTTCCCTGTAAGTAATGAAGATGATACAGTGGAACCAGCAGGATTCTCGCAAGGAGGGAATCAGATCATATATGATAAATAAAACGTGGCACCAGTCGCTCAGTCATTCCTAATGATCTTTCCTCTTGTTCGTGTAGTAATTCAAAACCGAGAGACGTGCATCTCTTATCCAATTGCTTAAGCTAAAGTGACGGAATCGGGAACCTGCCATTTCCAGTTGTGTGCTTTTGTGCAATCAATCAGATACTCATCTGCATACAGGCGGCCCTCCACTCCCACCAAGTTCTGCTGAGTTCAGCCAGCACTGTCGCTCAATCCAACTCCTCAGCTGTGTTGGTTTTGATGTTTTTTCCTTTGTAAAACAGATTCTACTTCAAAGTGCCGGGTTACACATGAAAATAACTTTACACAGCAAAATCCCACGAATAGAAAACCAAAAAGGGTCAGCCTCAATTCTGCCATTTGGAAGTTGGGAAGATTTGATCAGAAACTGACTCATGGTAAGAATGAAGGAATGATGGCTGAAGTCACTTCAGAAGCAGGTGATGGCAGAAGCCTCTGGAAGGTCTTTCCGAAAGGCCCTCCAGCCGGCCAGGTCTAATTTTAAGCCGTTTTTGGAAATGACCTCCGGGTGTCATGCCCTCACTGAGATGAGCAACTGGGCCTTCTCAACCCCGTGGGCAGGTGTAGTCACTGGCTTAAGGCTCAGAGATTTGAGGGTGATGATTCCTAACTTCAAACACTCAGAGGTCCACCATGCAGAAAAGAGTGTGACCCGAGGAAGCAGAACAAGAGAAGTCTCCTCTGGCTCAGTTAGACATTAACAATCAGAAGGACACAGGGTGGGGGGACTCGTCTCCTCATAAGAGATGATCTTGTCAAGATCGGAAAAACTCTGCTTGGCTTGTTGAAGAGGGGATACCAGGACAGAGTGTCAAGGTCAATGGCCAGTGTTCAAGGTCAATGTTACCTCTACAAGCCTCCTGACTACAGCTGCCAGGAAGGCAGGGACCTTCCCTCTTTCCCACAGTATCCCCGAGTCTAGAAGAGAGCCAACACTCAAAACACACTTGGTGAATGAATGAATTCTTGGACCATCGGTCAAGAATCCTGAGGGCGAGCTGAGATTTGGGCCCGGAGCTAACACTTCCTTTCTGTGGGACCGAGACCCACTTCTTCACCTGAGGCTCAGGTGTTTCATTTAAAAATGGGGAAAATAATACAGACTGCTTCAGAGAAGAAGGGAGATGCTGGGAGACCCTTACACTACGTAAAAAACGCTTTCTGGGGAGAAAGGCGAGTCACAAAATAAACTCAGTTGCCATCCCTGAAATTAAAAACACGCCTAACAGTAACATCATATATTATGCGTGGATCCACATACATGTAAACGTACAGACATGGACTGTGAATACATCAGCCAGATTTACAGCAGCAGCTGCCTCTGAGAAAGGGGGAGATGGGGGGAAAGAGACTGATTTTGTTTGTAATAGTTTATTATAAGAAAAGATGAAGAAACATGATAAAATATTCGAAAGTGTTCTCCTCTGGTTAGTGGGCACATGGATGTCTGTCACTTTTTGGTGTTTTACACTTTATAACATTAAGAGCAATCCTTTGAACACTGGAGAGCATCACACGCGAGACGGTAGGACCAGCCACCCTCGGAAGCAAAGATGGTACCCAGAGCTCCAGGTCGCCATCCTTCAGTGCTGGGGTCACCGCGTGGCATGTGTGGCCTCCAGGAGGGCGTGGCTGTCGTGGACATTGCGGCACCATCCTCCAGGGTGCCCACCCTGCCCCCCACAGAAGCGCAGCTCCGTGGAGGTGGGCCCTCCGGGTCTCCATCTGTTCCCACTGAGGAGACGGAGGTTACATAAATCTCCCCTAAGCTGGGCCCCTCCAGGGAAAGGAACAGAAGATGCTTTCAAAAGGAAATCTTCAGAGCACGGTCACCAGAGGTGGCCCAGCCAGACACTTTCCTGAATAACGAGCACCTTTCAGAGGAGGGGAAATGAGAGAGAATGGGCACTTGTTGGTGGCGGCTCTGTGAAGGGGAGCTTTTTGGCTGTACCCTGGGCTCCACCAGACTCTTTTCCCTAGAAGGCCGTCCTCAGGTCCCTGGCACTGCAGGATCCTGGCCGAGCCACAGCTACATTCACGGCTCCTGGGCTGTGGATTTCAAAGTTGTTCCACAGTAAAAACATTCGTATTGTCCCCTGTCCCTTTGGGGCCAGGAGACTTGGGTTCTGGCCCGGCTGGAGCCCTGCCTCTCTCTCTGAGCCTTACTTACCAGGGAGCAGCTCAGACGAGTGACCGCCAAGGTCAAGCCCAGTGCTCAGAAGTCTTGCCAGATACTAAGAAGGCCGGAGCCAGTTATTAATGGCCCTAAAGTGGGAGCCTGAGTGGTGAGGATTGTCAGATAAGCCCTTAGATAAAATCCTCAGAACTAATAAGGACCTACTGTACAGCACAGGGAACTCTACTATGTACTCTGTAATGGCCTATACGGGAAAAGAATCTAAAAAAGAGTGGATATATGTATATGTATAACTGATTCACTTTGCTGTACACCAGAAACTAACACAACATTGTAAATCAACTCTACTCCAATAAAAATTAAAAAAAAAATCCTCAGATGAAATACAGGACACCCAGTTAAATCTGAATTTCAGATAAACAACAAAATAATTTTTAGTATAATAATAGTAAAGTAATTTTATATAAGTATATCCCAAATATTGCATTGGACATACTTACGGCAAAAATTTATATTTGTATTAAAAAATTATCTGACATTCAAATTTAATTGGGCCTCTGTCTTGTGTTTTTATTTGCTAAATCTGGCACCTCCATGCAATCAGAGAAAGAGCTGCAATTTCAGAATTTTTACAAAGAACCATTCCCTCGGTCTTGTCTCTGCAGAAGCCTGCCATCTGTGGCCCAGGATCCTGTGTGACCCGGTTCATCGGAAAATTCCAGGGACGCCTCCAGCCACACTACAAACATTATCAAGATAATTTCTCTCATCTCTAAATTCCTGAGGGGTCCCTGTTTTCAAAATATAAAGGCTGGATAGATACAGAGTGTCATTCACCCATTCATTATTCATTCAACAAACGCTGAAGGCCCACTCGGCTCCAGGAGGTGTGGGACAGACATGAGAGGGATGCCAAGGGGTAACCCGTGACCTCGGACCTTGCAGGGCTCACACTTTAGAGGAATACAGACTCAAACACACTGTCATAAAATGGAATTACCTGCACTTTGACAGAGATAAGAACAAGGCAAGTTGAGGTCAATTTCGTGGGCTGAAGAATCAGGCATGAGGTAGAGCCCCAGCGCTGTCCCTTCCTGGCTGTGTGACACACGCAAGTGGCTGACTCTCTCTGGACCTCAGTTTCTTTATCTGTAAAATGAGGCTACTAGTGGGACTCCCTACGCCCACCCCAGGGTGCTCGTGTCTGAAATATGCAATGTCCCAGCTGTCAGTACCCAATGCTCACGAGCAGTAACTGTTAAGTGTCACCCTTGCTGTCATAGCTGGGTGGACCCCAAGGGCTCAGGGCAGAAAGCCGGGCCTGCTGTCCTCTCAAGGCCTCGCCACAGTGAATCTCTTTGGATTTTCTCCATTTTGTGCCTTTGGATCTGGTTAATTTCCAGTGCATTCCACTGGGAACATGTGAAATGGAATTCAAGGCCCACTGCAGGATAAACCAGGATCCCCTTACAATGCATTCTGAAGGTGAGGCTTAAAGGCCCATCAGGGCAGGAGAGAGAAAGGGGCCAAGTTTCCATTTCCTGCCTGTGGATATTACCAATCATAACGATTCCCAGGAGGTCTGGGTTGAAGGGTGCACCACGCTGGCCGCAAGGGCGCTTTACCTCCAGACCCGGGGAGGGGAGTAACCACGCGGCCGTGACTGGGCCGAGATGCCCGGAGATGCCCCAGGAGGACATGCCGTCCTGGCTCCAGGCCCAGCTGGGCCACTTCTACTGCTGGGTACATTTCCTGTCTGAACAATGAGGATTCTAGCCCCGGACCCAGGGAACCCCTATAAAAACATTAAACTACAATGAAAGGTTTCTGGTGCCGAGACACAGCACAGCTAGGAACTCTGGGCCTGACTCTGCGAGGAGCACAGCAGGTGGGCTGGGCGGGGCGGGTGGGGGGACCCTGAAGGCAGACAGCAGGGGATGCCTTCTGGGGCCCTCCCTCCTTCCCTTCTGGCTTCCACAGAAAAGCCCTGGGAGAAACCCCTCTTTCTAGATGGAGAACTGAAAGGAGGGGGCTCCTGGGAGCCGGGGGTTCTGGTAGAATCTCCAATTTCTTTCTTTTTTTCTCTTTTCTCTCTCCTGGACTTGCCCCAGGGCCGGTCTCAGTCTCTGGACTGTGCTTGGATGGCAGTGATGGTGGCGGCTGTGACACGGGACCTAAAACACAAGAGAAAACCCTTCTTTCTGGCCAGCAGGACAGAGAAAAGGGCCCCCATAGTCTGAAGAGTGTGGGGAGATCCCCTTATCTTTTCTTTGTCTTTTCTCACCTGCTTTGCCGAGCAGGCATCCTGGCTGTGCAGAGCTGGGTGACAGCACAGGAGGAGAAAGTTGACAGAAACATTGACTTTCTAGCTAGAGGGTTAGGAAACACCATTCCTGGAGCCGAAGAGCACCCCAGGGAGTAAATTTCAGGGGGGAGAGAGTGGAGAAGGGGTCCCCTAATTCCGTGTGTAAACCTCACACATTCTGGGCTCGCTCCAAGCTGTGCGTGCACAGAAACGAACCAAGGAATAGTAATGAAGCCTTTGAGAACAGAACTAAGACCCCTGCCCAAGCCCAGACCCACCCCTGAGTCTGAACAACATTGCAAAGGTGTCACAGTCAGAACTGACATCAGGACCACTGCTTACATAAGATGAGGCAAAATTTCCGAAAAAAGAAATCTCCAAATGGCTTCACTGACAAATTCTATCCAACGCGCAAGGAAGAGTAACACCAGTTCTACACAGTGTCTTCCAGAAAACAGAAGAGAAGACGCTCTCCAGTTTATTTTATGGAACACTTCCCAAATTATGTTTGCGACGCTAGCAGTATCCTGCTACAAAAATCAAAGATATGACAAGAAGAGAAGATGGAAGATCAATTTCCTAATTGAACACAGACAGAAAGTAGACAACAGATATTAGCAAATTGAATCCAGCAACATGTAAGAAAGGACAATGCAAGACTGGGTCAACATTCGAAAATCAATTAATGTAATTCACTATACTAACAGCAGTAAGAAGAAACAAAACATAATCATATCAATAGATGCAGGAAAAGCGTTTGACAAAACTAAACATATACTAGTGGTAAAAACTCTTCGCAAAATAGAAATAGAAGGGATCTCCCTAAATCTGATAAAGAGTACCTCCAAAAAAACAAACAAACAAATAACCTACAGCTAATATCATACTTAATGGTGAGAAACTGAATGCTTTCCCTCTAAGATCTAAGGAATAGGCAAGGATGTCGTACTGGAAGTTCTAGGCAGTGCAATAAGGCAAGGAAAAGAAATAAAAGGTACCTAGATGGGAAATGAAGAAATAAAATTGTCTTTAATTGCAGACGACATAATTGTCTACATAGAAAATCCCAAAGAATTTACAAAACGATCATATAACTCATAAGTGAGTTTAACAAGGTCACAGAATACAAGGTGAATATTAAAAATTAATTATATCTCTATATTCAAGCAATGAACAATTGGAATAGAAAATTTTTAAAGTTTCATTTACAAGAGCACCAAAAAACAGAACACTACTATAAATCTAACAAAATATGTACATGATATGGCACACAGGAAAGAAGGGAGGGAGGGAGGGAGGGAGGGACGGAGGAAGGAAGGGAGGGAGGGAGGGAGGGAGGGAGGGAGGGAGGAAGGAAGGGAGGGAGGAAGGAAGGAAGGAAGGAAGGAAGAAAACATAGGCTTTGATTCGAGGGCTGGCAAGTTTAACATCCAAATCCTGCCACCTTGGTCAGCACATGACATGGGTCAGGAGAACTTTCTGATCAAGGAAAGTGACAATCATGTGAAAAGTCATCAGAATGGGAACTGCTGCCTGTCACCCTCCCCCCAGGGCCCATCTTGGAGTACAGGATCCCAAGGTTGAGTGGTCCCATCCCCTGGGGCTACAGGGCTGGTCAACAGGCTTCCCCCAGACCCCATCAGGAGAGAGCATTCAGTTGTGGTGATGAGTTGGCCAGAGGCTGGGGGTCCCTGCTGGGCAGTGTGGTGAGTGTTAGTGGCTTAACTGGAGTGATACACCAGCCCTGATGGCAATCAGAACACCGGAGTTTATGCCACCAGGTCCAGGAGAAGGCTGAAGGGGGCAGGGGTTTAGCCAGGGCATTTCACCATATGAGGAAGTTCCCTTGTGATGGAGGCATGGAAGCCACATGGGGGCTGGCAGGAGAGGCAAAAAGACATCACAAAACAGACTATACACCTAACAGAAAGGTGTACATGTGCTCAACACCTGTACCCAAATGTCCATAGCGACACCATCTAGAACAGCCCCAAGATGGAAATAATCCAAGTGCCCATCAACAGCAGAAGGATACATAAATTGTGGCAATATTTACACAACGGAATTCTACATAGCAATGATTATGAACCACAGTTATACGCAGCAGCATGGATGAATCTCACAAACGCAATGATGACAAAAACAAAACAGAATACCCAGACACAAATAGGAACACACAGTGTGATTCCATTTCTATCAGTGGTTCTCAACTGGGAGGGATCCTGTCCCTCAGGGGACTTTTGGTGATGTCTACAGACATTTTTGATGGTCACAGCTGGCGGCCAGGGGGGTGCTACTGGCACCTAGTGGGTTGCGGGCAGGGATACCGCTCCATGCCCTACGGCGCACAGGACAGCCCCTGACAACACAGAATCATCCAGCCCTAAATGTCAATAGTGTCCAGGCTGGGAAAGTGTGGTTTTTATTAAGGTCACAAACAGGCAAAACTAATATCCTGTGTCAGCGTGAGAACTGCTCCTGGGGTGGGGGTGAGGGCTGGCTGTGCTCTGACCTGGGTGCTGGTCCATGCGCGCACTCACTTGGAGGAGATGCAGAAAGCCGTCCGCTTTCCTGCGTGTCTATCTTACTCCAAAAGCTGTCCTTTAAGAAGGTGGGAAGAGTGAAGTTTGTACACGAATCTTGAATTTGATTCAAATGACTTTTGAGATGGAACCTCTATTCAGACAATTCACACTTCATGGGATGTTGGTTCCCTCTCTCAACAGATCAGAGGACGCTCAGAATGAGCTCTCCTGTCCCTGCAAACCGCAGGCAAAGAGCGTCGCAGGATGGCAGTCTTTCACCCACACCCATTCGGCTGCCTGCTAGGGACCCGCGGGCCGATGGAGAGACCAAGATGACACAGGGGCATCCTGAGGGTGGAGGCTAGAGCCGGGTGTGGGGTGTGTGGCCACTTCCCCGCACGCCTTCAGTCTGGATCTTCAAACTGCTAACGGGCCTGGCGTGGGCCACTTTTATTAAGGCCTTCAACAAAAACGGATGCAGAAACTGCCTCTGGAAAGGGTTAAGGAGTTTGCCTGAGGTTGGCCCCTTAGCTAGCAAGAGGCAGGAGTCAGAAGTGTGTGTGTGTGTGTATGTGTGAGACAGAGAGAGAGAGAGAGAGGGAGAATGGCTTCCAGGCCTCCAGACCACCAATCCTGAAGGCCTTCTCATGAAGTCACGTGATACCTGGGGATGCTATCCTGGCAGAGAACTGACCCCCAAACTTGGCTATTTTGTTGAAAAAGCACAAGGAGAAAAACATTTCTGCCCTTTTATCAAACTTGACAGCACACAGCCGGCTGCCCACCTTCCTGTGTGTTTCTTCCACGGAGGCTGAAGTTAATGGCAATATTTGCTTCCTAATGTCAATACCTGCCACTCCTGTTGGCCAGTGTTTACACACTGAAGAGTTTTTAATTAAAAACAAAATGGAGGAAAGAAAAATAAAAGCTGATGTTTACTGAGAGCCTGCTCTACGCCAGGTATGCACGGGGCATCTCTGCACGCGGTATTTTGCCATGAACCATCCCTCGGGTCGGGTACCATCATCACAGTTGTTGGACAGGCGGGGAGAGGAAACGGAGGCACGTGCTGAGAGGGGGAAAGTGTGGTGAGGCATCGCCCCACAACCGTCTCCAGAGCTGCTCTATGCGGCACACACATGCCTTCGTGTGCCAACGCTGCGCTGGACCAAGAGGAGAGATGCTTCATTCCCTCAGAGAGAGAGGTGGAGATCACGCCTGCAGCACCCCCAAATGTGACAAGGCACAATGCCATCAGGACCAGTGCTGAGTGCACACGCAGAGCCGTTAGCACAGCTCCTGTGTTTATTTTGGTACCTCCCTCGGTAGCATGGACCCACTGTGATATCAGTCTTGTGCAACGGTGACTCTCAAAAAGCTTCCTGATCGGGGGTGGTGGCGGGTCAGATTCCATCACCTGCTTGGGCCACACCGCCCTTCTTACCTCCCCCTGAGCTCTACTCGCCAGGCATTTTCACAAAGCCACCTCCTGCCTCAGGCTGCTCACCTGCCCCTCTACTACCTGTGGGTCCTCCACCTGTGTTCCTCTCCTGAGGCTCTCCTGAGCACCGAGGGGCCCAGCAGGGATGAGCAGGAAGCCCCAAGGAAGAGCTGCTCTGGGCTGGGTGAGTGCTATTTCACCCTCACACCAGCCCAACACCAGGGGGATGACGGGGGGCTCAGAGAGGGGCAGTCACTTCCCTAAGCTTGCACAGCTATAAGTAACTGATCAGAAATCAACATTCATGTCTGCCGGCTCCAACCCTTGTTGTCACTCTAGACTGAACGGCTTTCTCCACTAATTTATTCCTACAACTGATGAAATGTTTACTATGTTACATTACATTATATTTCTTATGTTACATCACATTATATTTATATCGCATTACATTATATTGTTACATTACCTCATATTACAGTTCACTATGTACTAACATTACATCATGTCATGTTACATTATATTATAGTTAGCTATGTCCTAGTGTTCCATTAGAGTATATAATGTTATCTTGTTACATTATATCATATTGCATCATGGCTAGCTGTGTACTTGTTTATCTTTTTTAGGGGCTGCGAGCTTTTTAAGGCTAAGAGCTGAGTTTAATTTCTCTTTGTATCCCTGATGCCTAGCATATCAACTCACACAAAGTGGAAGCTAAATATAGATACCTATTTTAAATGTTTTCTCAATTACTTGCTGCACCTTGCACTCTTTGATACAATATCTACATGGTGGATAAGGTGGGCCTACTTGCTGTGGCAGAATATTTCTAGACCCACAGAAGGCCCAGAAAAATAAGGATATTTTTGGAAAGCCTGAGGGCATTACAGAATGAAGAGGAAACATCAAATTCACCATCTTTGAAACCGTTGCCATAGGGACTCAGCAGGAGAAAATGCTGTCTCGCCAGAACACACCGTCTTTGATTACCAGGAATAAAGGGAACACTGGCCTTGGAGAGAGAAAGGCCAGACATCAGTGTGGTGGTCCCGGGTTCCCAGGACCCTATCCTTCACAGGGCATCCACATGGACCGCAGTGAGAATTCAGGGGCCATCGCTTGTTTTTCGAGGACTGAGGCTGAGAACCTCAAGGAGAGACGGGAGGATGCCTCCTCCACTGGGTATTTGAAGTTGAGCAAACACAAAACAAAGGGGAGTTTTGAAGTTCTTCCTTAGGGAATAGTTGGCAAAGTTGTCATAAATTAGTACCTATTCTGCCCCAATGAATTCAGTAGCGTCTTTGGAGTGATTCAATAGCATCATTGTAACCAAATGAGTGTCCCCTGTGGGGACCCGTGGCCTTAGGGTGATGGTGGGAAATTTGTTCCGGGGGGGGACAGAGCCCGGGCGGTGTGGAAGCCAGAGGTGCAAAGAGAAAAGCCATGTGATCTTTATTTTGGAGGAAGAGAGAAGGAGAAAGGGAAAGAGAGAGAAGGAGGGAGAGAGAGAGAGGAAGGGAGAGGGTGGGGACAGAATTTACCAATGAAATAAAATTAAAACAGTGCGTTTTACCTCTGCGAGTGTGTGCACCCCAGAGAGAAGGTAGGATGGAGTGACGGCACACCCAGCATCTCTACCCCCTAAGTGGATCCTTTTGGGTCATTTTTTAAATCTCCCCTCCTCTATAGGACAAAACGACAAAATCATTTTCAGTAGTAACCATGACACGAAACAAATAACAACACTGGAGGGAGACACTGGGATCTCCACGGAACGTTTTTAAGACACCAGTCTCCTCCAACCTACAAAGGTCCCAGTGAATCACCACACCGCTCCTCCCCAGGGAAACCTGTGTGTGCAGGAAGAAGAAGACACAGCACAAGGCAGGGTATGACTAGGAAGCTTCCAGGTTTCCACGAGGATGAGAAAGGGACTATTTCTTGCCATATCAGTAAACAAAGGATGTCACAGTCATCAACAATTGCAGCCCTCCAAAGGAAGCCAGTGAGCCCAGGAAACTCAAGGCTGAAAAGAGAGCCTAGTGTGTTGTGAAGAAAACAGGGCACAGAGGAGACAGAAGGCCAGGGCCACATACATAATCCCCGCCAGAGAGCATGGTGGCTCCAGAGACAGCCCGAACAGCATCTCAGCGCGCCCGGGAAGCAAATGAAGACCGGGCCGTGGCTTCTGTTCTTCCCCAAAGTCCCCACAGTCCTGTCCTTGGGTCAAGAGGACTTTTTAAGAAGTAACTGCTTACAAGGAGCCTTAATTCCTTTCCAGCTGGCATGGCCACTGAGAGCTACTCCTTCTTCTGTCCCCGAGGGTAACCAGCCACCGTCGGGGGTCTTGCAGGGACCAGGAGGGCTGAGACCTTGTCTGCAGCTGCAAATCAACAGCTGCTTAAGAACCTCTCTGGCCTCAGCTTACCGAACAAACATCTCCCACCTCCTCATCTCTGCCCCATCTACCTCCCAGGGTTTCTTCACGCATCAGATGAAAAGATTTTTCTTTTTATGCGGTAAGAGTCATGGTTTTACTGCGTACTGACACCCTCTTGTTTTGAGGTTCAGGGCAGGGGCACTTGTGCTATTTTTGACGCTGAGTGTTTTGAAACACAGCAGGCACTCAATAAATGCTCACTGGCTTCTTTGGGCAAAATCACATCTGTATTATGCACCATAGGAAACCTGCCTGTTGGAGAGAAATCATCTTAGAAACAAGGTTGTAGTCTTCCCAAGAGTATTTAAAAACACTCGAGGACAAACGAGGCCCAGGGCACCCCAAGAGAGGGTGTGTTTGACAGCCAAGAGCAAAGAAAGCACTTCAATCCTCTGTGGAAAAACCCTGGTCCAGTTTAAGCTGAAAAGGAATCTGGGCCTGTTCCCTAAGGGGTCTGACAACATGCCACTCAGAGGATTGGTGTTTAGAGTAGCTGATTGTTACCAGCAGCTGGAGGGAACACGGTGCGGATGGGGCAGGAGGAATTTGCTCTAAGAAGAGGCAGAAAACGCCTCCTTTCCAATCGAAAAAGACAGTCCTGTTGTTTCAAATAATTAATATAAAGACACACGTGGGTGGCTGTAAACTCCACGTCAGCTTTTGCAACATGCAGGCAAGAAAGAAGAGGGCTTCCCTGGTGGCGCAGTGGTTGAGAGTCCGCCTGCCGATGCAGGGGACGCGGGTTCGTGCCCCGGTCCGGGAGGACCCCACATGCCGCGGAGCGGCTGGGCCCGTGAGCCATGGCCGCTGAGCCTGCGCTCCGCAATGGGAGAGGCCACAACAATGAGAGGCCCGCGTACCGCAAAAAAAAAGAAAGAAAAAGAGCGAGCAGATAAACGAAAGGGTAAGACAAAGATCCATTGGCCCCCTCTGCCCTGATGAATTGGGAGCAATGAAAGAGCATGATGCTCATGACACCAGTGAAGCGGAAAGAAGGGCTGGGGCTCAGGCCAGGGTGCAAATTCAGGCTCTGCCTCCCACGGATGGTGTGGCCCCAGGCATGCCACTCCACCCCAAGCTCAGCTGCTTCACCTGATCTGTGGGGCAACACCCCGACTTCCAGGCCGTGAGGAAGTTAGAGATGATGTGTACACAGCAGGCACTCAATAAGTGAAGCGACTTGCTGGAGAAGAGCAGCCAGCAGATAAGAAAGCTGCCTGCGAGGGCTCTTGACTTCAGAACGCGCCGAAGGTCCAGCCCCTTGGGTAGAGGATTTGTCGTCAGGAATTCTGATTAACTCCTCATTAAGGTGGGATGCGGTGACCGAGAGAGAGACTCAGTATTAGAGGAATTCCCTCACTGAGAAGCAGTGAGAAAGCCAGGGAATTAGGCTGAGGCGTTTCTTTCTTTAAATGTTGCTGGCCGCAGGCGTCATCTGTTACACACTGGTTCTACTGTGGCTAACAAGTTCTACTTAAAAGAAAAACAGTAAATGAAACAGACACCCACAAACATCATATTCGCTACTGGAGCTTGGATGTTCATCACACCCAGCGCCAGCAACCACTCTAGGCTCTCCTGGTGGCTCTGTTTGCTGTTTGTCAAACACTTTTACCCAAAAAACAGGCAGCTCTTTGAGTAAATTTACGGACTGAAATCTGGGGCGACAAATACACATGTCCAACGGCAACAAGTTATACCAAACCCCAGCTACTCCAACAGAGAGAAAGCGCAGGACAAGGAGTTGGGCCATCTGATGTCAACATCTGATTTGGCTACCAAGCAGCTGTGTGACCACAGACGAATCCCTCACCCTCTCTGAGCCTTACTTTTCTCACCTGTAAAATGGGACCAATGAGAGCACTTCCCTCCTTGGGGTGCTGTGAGGACTGCATGAGCCCACAGATATAAAGACCTGAGCTCAATGCTTGCAACAGGGTGTTAAGCACAGGGCCTGGCACTGCGTGGATCACGATTTAATAAGCTACCATATTTCTAGTAACTAGTGCTACTACTATTATTATTAGCCGTAGTAGTTGGTGGTTCTTTGCACTTTATTTTTACTACTTTAAGGTGGTGCCTCTCTGAAGAGAACCTTTTCAAACTCTGGAATTAGGAGCTCAGCATTCTCCTTCCAACTCAATAATCTGTAGCAAACAGTGAGCTGGGGAAATGGGCTGGAGGGGTGTGTAGGGGGTCAGGGAATCCTCTGCCCACCCCCTTCCCAGATGGCATCTTGGACCCTCTGATGTTTGGTGGGACGGATGGGATGTAGGGCTTATCCCTCTTTGGACAGATACGTGTTTGTTGATTGGCTGGTGGTGAGCAGAGGGAAGAGGCGCCTGGCCAAGGAGGAAAGCAAGTGAGTGGATGAGGCAAAAGGAGGGTGAGTCCCCAGCTAAGAGCAAGAGAAAGAGAATGTGGGGAACGCAAACCATCTGCTGGGATAAGCTCAACCTACTGCTTATCCACGGGCCCAAGAAACACGCACGATGCTGCAAACTTCTACACCCAGCAGAGCACATCTCCACTGGCTCTGCTCTTTCAGCGCTCGCTGCGTACACAGGGCCACTATCCACCCGTACCGGCCAAGAGACTGTGGCTCTGGGGGGTGAGGACTTGCCTGGGGTCCCGCACCGAGTGTGGGGGTCCAGCTCAGACCTGGGCCTGCCACCCAGCCCCACCTGCCTTCATGACAGCCCCATGGTCCACGCTGGGGGAGGCTGGGAAGAATGACCCAGTTTGGGCCACAGGACCTACACCTGACGTCCGTCTGCACCAATGCCAGCCCAGTGATGGGAGGGGGCAGCGCCGAGATACTGGTACAGAAGAAGAGCTGCCTGGAATGAGGGGTCTAAGATAAGGCACTGGCTTCCCAGAGCGGGGGTTCTGAACCTGGCCTTGAAGGAGGGGAGGGAGCATTCCAGGGAAAGCATGGAGGATTCAGGCGGCATGAAGTGGGGACCAGGAAGGTGCACGTGGGGCCCCAGGTCTAGAGAAGACGCCTGGGTCTGCTCACGGGCATGGAGGGTCAGCCCAAGAACCGGGATGTTATCCCATGGGCCGGGGGGCAGGGGAGGGTCACTGAGGAACCTTAGCAGGATAAAGCTCCTCCGGCAGGGGTGAGGAAAGGAAAATGGATCAGGAAGGAACCAGACACAACCCATGAGTTGAGAGGCACCTGCAATGGTCCCGGGAGGAGAGGAGGCTTGGCCAAGAGCTGCAGCAGCCTCAAGGGAATTTGGGGATGAACGTTCCCATGTCAGGAAACATCCCACTCTGCTAGCGCCCCCTCAACAGAGGCCGCCCCCAGGCAGACAGTATCCTACAAGTTATGCTGCAGTTGACAGGTGAGGTTGGCACAGGGGTTGAGAGCTAGGAAGTCCAACTGCAGACCTTCAAACCCCCTCTGCCACTCATTCGTTGTAGGACTTGGGCAAGTGATGTAACCTTTGAGTATCAGTTTCCTCACCCGCAGAATGGGAGTGATGGTGAAAGCACTTCCTGCTCCAGGGTGTTGTGAAGATTAACACATATAAAGTGTAGTACTGGGCACTTAGTAAGTGCTCAATAAATGCAGGCTGCATCCTTACTGCCACTGTTATATCTGCAAAGCTGTTTGCATACATTAGCGCATCGATGTTCAGAATAAAGTGGGATGGCAGGTAGTCCTGAGCCCATTTTCAGACATATGAATGGACTCAACTCGCTCAGGTGCCCAAGGATCGTGGCTGAGCTGGGACTGTGGACTTGGGGCTCCTTGAGCGATCTGTGGCCACTCTGCATGGAGGATGAATGCTGCTAGCAACTCTGCGGCTGCATTCCAGAGGCGCCCAGAATTCTGGGAAGGCTGGTCCTTCCGGCTCCGTTTTATGTCCATTCTGTCTGATCCATCATGTGTCCGGATGAGCCAGGTGGTTGCTGGTCCTCACCCCACAAAGCTCTCTGCCTGAGAGAACAGACTCACTTGGCATTTCCCAGTGTCGCACGTAAACCTCTGCAATGTGCTTGAGTGTCTGGCTGTGTGGGAAAACCCACAAAGTTAACTTCAATTAAAAACTGTTCTGATAAATCCTGCTCTGTTTTAAAATGTTCTCAGAGCAGGCGAAGGATTAGAGCCTTTTAAGAAGCCTCAAGCAAGAAGGCATTTTAATAAGGTGCGTCAGTTTCAATAAACCAATATTCACAAGGTTTTTGTTTTTTGTTTTTTGCGGTACGCGGGCCTCTCACTGTTGTGGCCCCTCCCCCATTGCGGAGCACAGGCTCCGGACGCGCAGGCTCAGCGGCCATGGCTCACGGGCCCAGCCGCTCCGCGGCATGTGGGATCTTCCCGGACCGGGGCACGAACCCGTGTCCCCTGCATCGGCAGGCGGACTCTCAACCACTGCGCCACGAGGGACGCCCATTCACAAGGTTTTTAAAAGTCAGAAGGGGGAGTTAAGGGCTGGGGGTCAGAGGAGAGGCAGGCAGAAATGGTGTCATTAAGAAACATTCTTCCAGTGGATAATGGGACAGGGCACAGCTATTTCCAGGGGACAAAAGATGCGCCCCAAGAACTACTGGCGGGGATGGGGGGATGGCCAGAGCCGTGGGTGACAAGGATCAAGTCCTCGAGGACGCTGGCTGGGGGAGGACATAAGGAAACGTCCCACTTCTTGATCTGGGTGGTAGTTATAGGGGTGTCTACACATGTATGTTGGGGTCCCCAAGACCTTGTAATGGCAGGCTTGAGGGGACACCTCCTCCAGGAAGGTCTCCTACAAAGCTTGCTGCTGCAAGCCGCTCGAGGTTCGGAGATTCTCTGGGAGGACTCATGGTTCCCACAGCACAGGACACAAAGCCAATCCAACAAAGGGAAAAGGCATGTGGGGTGAAGAGGCCACAGGACACCGAGGACAAGCCTGCAAGATCCCTCCCTGAGGAGTCCCACAGGATGCACTCAATTCCCCAGCAACAGGTTGTGATGCAGCGTCTAAGATGGCGCCAACTCAGGTTACGCAGCACCCAGGGTTTGTCCTGGGGGCTAGTCAGTAGGTCCCCTCTGCCCAGCACATACCCAATCCCGACTTCCAGAAGGAAAGCAGGTGCTCGACATAAACTGTACTGTGTGCATGAACAGTGTAGGCACAGAGAACCGTCCTTATCAGTCGGGATAGAGGGGACCCCAGCCAAGGGCCGACCTTGTCAGCAGGGCTCTTCCAGGAGAGCAGTCAGGCTTGTTATGTAAATTATCTGCACAATATGTAGATTCGCTGGGCTGGGCGCGTAAGATCTGTGCTCTGTATTGCCTGTTACGTTATCCTTTGATTAAAATAATAAACCCAGAAACAAACAATAAAATAAAACCCACAGTATGTCTGCGTGAAATCTGAGCCCCACTTGGGCTTTTATCTTCATTTAAACAGATAAAAGATGATTGAACATTTACATAAGTTGCCATAACATTTAAGTTAAAGCTGTACCAATTCTGCATCTTGTCCTCAAAAGGTCAAGCTCCCTTCTATTTGCCAAGAGAAGCCGCCAGCTTTGCTGTTACAATAACGGCTACTTTGTTTTAACAGTTCTAAGGGCTGCTGACTTATAACCTTGAGTCTATGAGTGTTTGTTATCATCTGTTAGAATATCTGCTGTAGAAAACTCTTTGGCCACCCAAGGTTATGAACTGTTTGCTTCAGAAGGATTTTCTCCATCACCCTGACTGGAAGCAGCCTGATGATGGCCAATTCTCTAAACTGATGTGAATCAGCTCAATAGTGCTGGCGCTAAGTTTCTTCAAAATCAGGATCACAGCTAAAGGCTTTTTGCTTCCTTGCACACAATCGTTTTGCAAGTAAAACAATGTGGCTGACGGATGAGCTTTTAAATGCAATGCGATTCTTCCCCTACCACCCAGCACCACCTTTGACCTGCAGAAGGAGCTCAAAAAATGGGAACCGATCATCATATTTGAGATGAAGTCCTGGGAGAAGGGGCTGGCCTGAGTGAGGAGCCTTCACCAGCGGGCGCCAGGCTGGTCAGAGGGAGCACAGGGCAGTCAGCACACCCAAGCATGGGCGACAGGCAACCCCAATGCCATGGGCTTGTGTCCTTGAACCAGTGATGGCACTCAGCCTTTCCCCCCACTGGGCCTCCCTTCGTTGCATCTAGATACGGCTCAGTGCCAGGCCTGCGCCAGGCACTGTACGCCCGGTCTTTCCCATCTTCGCCCAATCTTCCAGACCAAGGTCATTCGCTCGGTTTTGCAGCCAAGGAAACCGCTGTAGAGCGTCAGGTGGCTGGCTCAAGTCACGCACCAGCCTGGATGACGGAATTTGAAGGCAGGTATGTCTTCCTCCAAAGGCACAATCACAGCTGGGGCAGGGGTCCCAGGTGAGCGGCTTGTTTCCCCGAAGTAGGAGGCTTTCTAGGGGATTGTGAGGATGGGACAGTTGCTGAAGCTGGTGAAAGGAAGGTAGCAAAGAGCAGGTGGCCTAGGAGGGCACCTCTTCTAGAGGCCAGCTCCAACCCAGGGTGCAGACCCTGCCCCCGGTTCATTCCTGCACCCCCAACGCTGTCGCACGCAGGACTTGCACTGGCTCTGTGCGGACGCAGACCCCAGCACCTCTGGCCAAGGCCCTCCTAAGGGCGGCAGGATGCAAGTGTGTGACTGGCGGTATGAGCCCGCCTCGCTTTCCCTTGTAGCGTCTCCTGCCTGAATGGAGAACCAACGTTCCCAGGTGGCAAAAGTCCCAGGGCAGACGCCGGAGACCAGGCATCCACACAGGGCCTCAGGGGGGAGCCAGGCCAATTCCAGAGTGAAGCTGGCAGGCATGGGGCGCCCTGGGCTCGAAGCTGACCTCTGACAGTGGGCCTCGTATATTACAGGGGGTGGGGGGAACGAGGAGTGGGGTACAGGCAGGGGTTCTGAGCCTCACTGGGTGGGAAAAGATGGCAGAGACAACCCAGACTTCACTTCTGCCCCGCCCTGCCTTCCTTCCTGAGGGGCTCTCAGGGCCCCAATGTCAAAATTTGGGTGCCCCAAGCCAGACAGAACCTGGACTGGCTGGAACCCAGAATACAGAACTCAGGGACCTGCCAGCCTGTTCCCTCCAGAGCCCTGGCCACACCAGAGCTGCCGCGACACATGAGGAGGGCTCAAGTGCGCAGAAGCAGAGCAGCAGGAGAGGAAGCCTTGTAATGGCAGGCTTGAGGGGACACCTCCTCCAGGAAGGTCTCCTACAAAGCCTGCCCCTGCAAGCTGCTTGAGGTGCCCCCTCTGTGGCCCAGCCCCACCCTTCTCTCCGAGTATTGTCGGTTCTCTTGGTCCCTCTGCTATCCCTCCGGAAGGCTGGCCCCTGGGTGGCAGGGACTGTCTTTGTCATTTCTTCTTCCGATACCCAGCACAGAGCCAGGCCCAGGGGACCAGTGTTGAATGAATTAAGTGGCTTAAGCAATGAAAACAAGGCTTGGCATGACATGAGTGGCATGGTCGGCTCATGCTGTGGTCTGGGGGGCTCATCCCCAGTGAGCCCTTCAGCCAAAGGATCCAGCACGTGCCCTGTGTTCTGTCCATCAGTGCAGCTCTCTCCCACCAGCCCCCGCTGCCCCTTCACCACAGGGCTCTTCTCTGCAGGCAGAGAGCACCCTTCAGATGCGGCTCAGGAACCTCCCTGAGCCACTCACCAGGCGTTTCCTCAGCTCCCATGGAGCAGCTCCCTGCACATCCCACTTGCTTCCCTTTCTATCCCTGTCTGCCCCCTTCGGAATGGCCGGGATGCAGCCTGGCATGGAGGTGGCATCCCGTGTGGCTAGACGGTGCCCATTTCTCCCCTCTGCACCTTGGTCTCTGCTTTGAAAACGAAGGTGGTAACCCCTGTTCCCCTCTCAGACTCGCCGGACCCAAAGCTCTGTGTTGCAAATCACGGTGGGAATGTAAGGGTGGCCAATTATTGCCACTCTCCGATTCCCCGCTCAGGCTGAGTTCAGGTCGAAAAACCAAGCAGCCCAACTGCAGAGCCACCGAGTCCAGAGAGGAAGCCATGAGAAAGAGCCCGTGGGTGCCTGGCGGCCGGTTCAAAACCCAACCGTGCTACTACCTCTTCGAGCCTCAGTTGCTTCATCTGAAAAATGGGCAGAATTGGAATTTCTACTTCCGAGTGTGGTGGTGAGGCTTGGCTGTGTTGATCCAGGTAAAGCCCTCAGAAGAGAGCCTGGCACCCGGCAAACGGTGGGAGTTACCGTGGTCGGCACTGTCACAGTGACCCGAGGGACTGCCAGATCCTGGAAGGGCCATTCCTCCAGTCCACGTGACGTGAACTGAGAGACAGAAGGAGCCTCCTCTCTGCAATGGATCCGGGAAATGGAGCCTCATGCTCCTCCCCCCAGAGCACCCACGAGTGCCACTTAATTTTCCCGACCAGAAGTATAAAAAATAGACGTCACTCCCTCAGAGCCCAGCAACGTCATTCATCAGGAGAAGGCTGAGCAGAATTTCCTTTTGCAAAAGATGCCGCTCCTATCCGTCTGCCCATGGGATGGTCCGCCCTGCTTGCCGCTGGGGTGCCACGAGCTGCAGGGGCCATCAGCCTAAGCCACTCCAGTGGCTCCAAAAACCATCCCAAGGACTAATCCCTGGGTAGGGACAGAGCAACGGGCAGCTCCAGCCATTGGGACCTGCCTGTAGCCCACTTTAACAGCCCTGTGTGCTCCCCTGCCCCCCACCACACACACTGTCCCGTGTGTGTTTCCTTCCTGCTCGGTACATCCTGAATACACAGGGTGCTCTCTGAAGCTGGCAGCCTTGCAGATTGACAAGCTCAGAGCTGAGAGGGGCCCTGAGCACTGACCAGGGTCCCAGGCCAGGCATGGTGACTAGTGTTTTCACCATACATGGTGGACGGAGACGTGATGAGCTGGACCCATGGGTGGTGCGGTGCAGAGACGTAAAGGGACTTGTTCAGGTCACAGACAACCAGGAAGAGGCTAAAGAGACTTTGGACCAGGATTCTTTGACCTTGATTCCAGGAGTCTTCCATTGCTCCAAGCAGTAAGAGATTCTGTGCGCCCACCCTCCCACTCCATTTTGTAGACCAAGAAACAGAAAAGAATGCAGCGTCACAGTAGGCACCATCTCCTGGGCAGGCTCTGCACACGCATGGCCTTGTCTGATCCTCCCAACAGCCCTGCGAGGCGGCAAAGGTCATTATCCCACTTTAGAGATGAGGAAACTGAGGCTTAGGAAGCTGTATGACATGCTGGAGCCTTCCAGCTGGTTTGCAACTCAGGATTCAAAGCCAGTTCTGTCTGACTCTGCATCTCAAACATTTAACCATCAAGCTACACTGAGCTCCTAAATGGAGCCTGGAGAGGGTATATTAGTCACCCCCCCACAAGGTCAAACAATAAGTAAACAGCCATTGCCAAGGCCAGAGAGAAGATCTGTATTCCTGCAGGAGGCAGAACACAGGGTCCTGCCATCCAAACGCCCATAAACTGCTACTGAGTGCCCCCAGCATGCGGAGTGATCTGCAAGAAGCTTGCAAAACAAGCTCACACCCCACAGCCTTCTTTGTTTTGCTTTTCCTGATCAGCTCCCTCCGGGGAGCAGCTAGAATGGCCACTTTCCTCACCAGGCAGCAAAAGCTCCTGTCTTTAACCCCACACGGCATTCAGGAGCCTCAGGCTACCGAAAGGAAAAGGCATAAAAGGCATCATAACGGCTTTGCTGAGCGTCTGTCACATGCGCTCCAAACAGCCCCTGTTTATCATCTCCTTTCATTCTTCCTTAAACCCTAGGAGGTGGGTTCTGTGTTACAGATGAGGAAGCTGAGGCTCAGAACTAACTCATCCGGGAGCCCCGATGAACCAGCCTCTGCTCTCTCTGCTCTGGGCTTCCCGACACCAGCTTCCCAGGTCCTCGCCACTGGCTGGTGGGCTCGGGGCCAGGATGGCAACTCTACTCCATCTGACAGGAGCCACGAGGACTAGGTCTGGGAGGGATGTAGATAGACGGGAGAGAATCACGTATCGGAAGGATGACCTCCAGATCACGGTGACTGCGGTTCTGCTGCCTTCTCTCTGTGGTCTGCTCTGTACCAGGCATAGTGAGGATGCTTCAAGGAGACCACTACAAAGAACTCCTTATAGCACTTTGGGAAAGTAGGAATTATGCCTTTTGCAGACTGTAGAAACTGAGGATCAGAGAGGCTAGGAGTTTGCCCAAGGTGGCACAGCTCTGGAATGGCCAAGGGAGATGCAAGCCCAGATCTGTGCAGTTTCGAAGGATAAGTATAAACACATTGTTGGGAGACAATTCTTCATGGGTCTTTGTGTTCTGCACGCCTTCTGAGTAAAGGCATAACAGCTCTTGTTCAGGACTATCTTTTCAATGTTTGTACAACAATGATGTTTGTACAGCAAACTGTGTCTCCTAAGAAAGAGACAGCGTCCCCTCTGGGCACATTTATTTCCCAACCAGGATGATTATCTCCCTCTGAGATAATATCTCCCTCTGAGACAAAGGTTGGGCAGGTTTGCTAGCAGCTCCCTTTGAAAGAGGGGAGTTTCCTAACTGTGGGGTTCCTCGCTGTTACACAAACCCACTGCACTCACAGAATCCACCTGGGCTGCTCTTCCTGGCCCCGGGGGACCTGCAGGGTCAGAGGCACTGATGTGAACGTGAAGTTCATGCTGCTGACTGTGCTGTGAGCAATAAAGCCCTCTGTCTATGAGTCTAAGGTCTTTGGTCAGAAACTTTTACGTCACGGCAGGCTAGCTTACAAGCAGGTAAAATGTCACACCCTTCACCGTTCTTGACGTATCTGTGCTAAGGTTCACAAAAATCAGCTGCACCAGTCCTGGAAGGGAGAACTGGTTGAACAGCTGCACTCAGGAAAGAGGGACCTCGCATTAGCACGAGGCAAAGGTACGGCATTACACAGGGCAAGATTCAGCTCCCAGTGGCCATATTAATGGGTATATCAGGGCTAGATCCAGGGAGGTGATAGGTTCTTCTGGAGCGTCATGTCTTGTTCTGAGAAAACCGATTTATAAGAAGATTGACAGACCAGAGCCTGGCCTGGTTCCAGAGAGAAGAGTCATTTGGAAAAATAGTTGAAGGAAATGGCCACGTTTAATCCAAAAAAAAAGGGATGATGCAGGAAGATGCAGAATGATGGTTCAAACATAATAACTGTTACTGGCGTTTGTGCAGTCCTGGACAGTGTGTACTTTTACATCCATCATTTCATTTTATTCTCCTGCCCATGCTGTGAGCTAGGTGTCACTATTCCCATTTAACGGACAGAGAAACTGAGGCTCTAAAAAGTTAAGTATCTTGCTCCAAGTCATGAGGGGCAGAGCCAGGCCTGGGACTTGGGCATCCGGCTTCCCCATCTCAGGTGCTCTGTGCAGCCCCAGGCAATTACAGAACAGGCTACCACATGCAAGCAGGATTAGACTCGCTTCCGAGGACCAACGGGCAGAGTTAAAGGGAAGATGATTTTTGACTCAAGAGAGGAAGCTCATAATGAGTAATTCCCATTTACTGACCCCTTACAAGGTGCCACGTTACCATATTTAAGCCTCTAAATCCTGACTTATCGTAAGTTACCACAACGACCATCATCCCACTGAACGGGTACGAATGCCGAGGCTTGGAGAGATGGAGTGATTTCCCCGGATGCACAGTGGCAGGACCACGTCTGAGCCCAAGGCTACCTGCCTCCAGTGGAAGCCGCTGCCTTGCGAGGTGGTGTGAGCTCCCCATCGGTGAAGATGCACAGAGAGTGACTCAGCCTTCACAGGAGTGCTGGAGAGGGACTCTGGCATTTTAGGGTAGATCTGCCCAGGTGATCTGGCCAGGGTTTGAACGCAATGCAAACACATGAGTCAGAATTCACATGCACGCAGGTGAGGCACAAGCCGCCTTAGGTGGTAGAAGAAGGAGGCAGATGGTGTAGACGAACTTGAGCACCTGCTGAGGGGCAGGCTCTGCGCTGCACGACCGCCCTGTGAGGGCAGTGCTGTTACACACCCATTTTTCAGAGGAGAAGAGTGAGGCTCAGAGAGCCTGAGGGTCTGGCCCAAAGTTACCCAGGCAGGAAGGGCTAAGATAGGCTGTCTTGTGCTGAATGGAAAGGCCTAGTCCTGGGCCCACATGTGGCAGATACCCTGCAGAGGGCTAGGGAGGGCCCTGGGGCCTGGGAGTTTGAGGGACCGGATGTGGGGTCGCTGGCAGGACTCGGTGTAACTGGTGCCTTCGGGGAAGGTACGATGCCGGCCAAGGAGGAAGGGCCGGCCAGCTGACGTAGCCCGTGGTTTTCTGCCCAGCTTTTCCCACGCTTTTATCGATTCCCTGCTCTCTTGTGATTCCTTTATTAATTATTTACCATGGCTGGCCCTGGACTGGGCAGCAGCAACGCTGGCACAAATGAGACATGAACCTTTGCCTTCGGGGAACCTCAGACACAGGGATGCTCTGAGACAGAGCAGGGCAGAGCGTCGGGGGCTCAGAGGAGGAGGGAGGGCCAATCACTTCCGGAGGGGGCAAGCTTCCACTCCCCCAGACCCCTCCCCGGTTCTTTCAACCTCCTGTGGGCTCTGCCTCTGCCGCTGGCGACAGCCTGTCTGAGCTCTGGAACAACCTGCTTCAACCACAATCCACTCTGCCCACGCAGGCTACCAGAGGGCTGGGCCGCGGACGTTCGTGACACGGAATCACACCTGCTTGGGGCTCAGGTCCCCCTGCACTCCCACTTCAGCGCTCTGCAATCTGTCAGCTGTTATTCAGCACTGGTGTCCGGGCCCTGGGCTCAGACCCAGCCTGTCTTAGCCCTTCCTGCCTGGGCGACTTCGGGCCAGACCCTCAGGGTCTCCGAGCCTTGCTATCCTCTTCTCTAAAATGGGCGTGCGAGAGCACTGCCCCGGCAGGGGGCTCGTGCAGCACAGAGCCTGCCCCTCAGCAGGTGCTCAAGTTCATCCACACCATCCGCCCCCTTCTTCTTCCACCCGAGGATGTCTCCTGCCTCACCTGTATGCTTGAGGTTGATATCCTATAGGTAATTTGTGCTCACATGACGTTGGTGGGGGCGACAAAGATGACGAAGGCTGGTGATAGCTTCTTTCTGGTTCCTTGACATCCCCCAACACAGCACAGGGGCTGTCCCATGGCATGCTGCCCCCATGGCCCTCCCTGCCTGACTGATTTGGTTACTGGGATACACAGCGGGGCCTAGGTGGGATCTCCAGTGGGAGTGAAGGAGGGCTGGCAGGATGTCAGCGAGGGGGCAGGAGATGCAGGCAGCACAGCCAAGAGAGGCGAGGGTGCAGGGGGCCCGGGGAGCGCATTAGTCACCTCCCTCAGGTCTCCCTCAAAGCTGCTGGAAGCCAAGTCTTTTTTTTTTTTTTTTTTTTTTTTTTGCGGTACACGGGCCTCTCACTGTTGGGGCCTCTCCTGTTGCGGAGCACAGGCTCCGGACGCGCAGGCTCAGCGGCCATGGCTCACGGGCCCAGCCGCTCCGCGGCATATGGGATCTTCCCAGACCCGGGCACGAACCCGCATCCCCCGCATCGGCAGGCGGACTCTCAACCACTGCGCCACCAGGGAAGCCCAAGCTAAGTCTTAATACACTTCTAATCAGCTCCCAGAGCTCCGTGCTGAGGAGATGGGTGAGGGGCTGTAATGGGGTCTGGGGAGGACAAACAGGGTCCCAGCTGTTGGCTGCCACCCTGGGTGGGCCTGAGGCTGGAGCAACCTGCTCCCCGCCCCCTCACTTTCATCCTCCTGGGGAATGAGGCTCCCCCGAGCCCAGGTGCCTGGGATGGAGGCCCAAGGAAACCAGCCCTGCTCAACAGGCTGCCCAACTTCTGGCTGCCAAACCTGACACCCGGATCACTCCCTGGCTCTCACGATGTCCCGTGGAGCAATCCTGTCACAAGACTCTCCGAAGGAACTCAAGTGGCAATGGCAGCACAGGAAGGAATTTGGGCCGTCCTTGCACTGTCTGGCTTTCTAAGTCTGGTATCAGAGACTCGCCTGTGAGCTTCCATACATTACCCACATTTTATGACATTCAGAAGAGGCAGAGAAATGCCAGATCAAGGTTCCAGAGGGAGGGAGAGGCAGTGGGCCAGGTTCAAACTTAACGTTATATTCCTTTTCCCACAACGGGAGGAGAGGAGTAGGGGTGGAAGCATACTTCTTAAAAACACAGGGTTAGGAAAATTCTGCTTCCAGCCAAGATGGAGTAACAAGGACTGGATCTACCCTCCCAACGGAACCAATAAAAAAATGGACAAAACATAGGGAAATGGTTCTCAAGACGTTGGACATCAGGCAGTGAGGGACAGTGACCTTTGAGAGATGGGAAACAAGTAATTGACTCTGTTTACTGCCTGGGAAGAGTTTCCAGGCTGTGGAGCAGGAAAGGGGAACCCAGATAGAGCCCAGTGGACTCTGGGGTTGAGGAGATGGGACAGAGAGTCTGGGGAGACCAAGGCAGCTGGAGACCATGAGGGAGAGGATGCAGAGGAGAGAGCTAAACAGAGATCTGCAGAAGGACCGCTCAAATATTTAGCAGAGGACTGGTGAGCACACGTGCGTGAGGAAAACACCTGAGGCAGCAAAGAATCACCCTAAAGGATGACAGGGAATAGTACCTGGCATCCATACAGGCCAGAAACAGTACCTGTTTCTACCAGCCATTTTGTAAAAACTCACAATTCACAGGGCATTGGGTAGAATCCTCAGAGCAGCCTTGCCTCGGTAGTGGGAAAATATTACTCTTAGACTAAAGATGGCTCTGGTCCTGCCCAACAGATCTTAAAAGCAAGACCCAAAAGGATCAAACTGTTTCCAAGTAACATAATTGATTCTCAGAACAAAGCTTGAGACTATTTATAAGAACACAGAAATATCTAACATCCAACAAGGTAAAATTCACAATGTCTGCATCCAATCAAAAATTATCAGGCATGAAAGCTGAGCCCCTGGGAGCTGTGAAAACAAAGAAGAGAAAGGGAAATCTCTCCCAGCAGCCTCAGGAGCAGGGCATTAAAGCTCCACAATCAACTTGATGTCCCTGCATCTGTGCAAGACATGAATAGACGACGAATCATCCCAAACTGAGGAGGTGGACTTTGAGAGCAAGATTTATGATTTTTTTCCCCTTTTCCTATTTTTGTGAGTGTGTATGCTTCTGTGTGAAATTTTATCGGTATAGCTTGGCTTCCACCATTTGTCCTAGGGTTCTATCCGTCCGTTTTTTTTTTCTTTCTTAATAATTAATTTTAATAACTCTATTTTATTTTACTTTATCTTCCTTCTTTCTTTCTTTTTTCCTTCCTTCCCTCCTTTCTTCCTTCCTTCCTCCCACCATCCCTCCCTCCCTCCCTCCTTCCTTTCCTTCTTTCCTTCTTTCCTTCTTTCCTTCCTCCTTCCTTCCTTCCTTCTTTCCTTCCTATTCCTTCCTTCCTTCCTTCCTTCCTTCCATCCTTCCTTTCTTTCTTTCTTCCTACTTCTATTAATTCTTTCTCTCTACCTTTTCTCCCTTTTATTCTGAGCCATGTGGAGGAAAGGCTCTTGGTGCTGCAGCCAGGAGTCAGTGCTGTGCCTCTGAGGTGGGAGAGCCAACTTCAGGACACTGGTCCGCAAGAGGCCTCCCAGCTCCACATAATATCAAACGGAGAAAATCTCCCAGAGATCTCCATCTCAACGCCAACACCCAGCTTCACTCAACAACCAGCAAGCTCCAGTGCTGGACACCCTATGCCAAACAACTAGCAAAACAGGAACACAACCCCACCCATTAGCAGAGACGCTGCCTAAAATCATAATAAGTCCACAGACACCCAAAAACACACCACCAGATGTGGACCTGCCCACCAGAGAGACAAGATACAGCCTCATCCACCAGAACACAGGCACTAGTCCCCTCCACCAGGAAGCCTACACAACCCACTGAACCAACCTTAGCCACTAGGGACAGACACCAAAAACAATGGGAACTACGAACCTGCAGCCTGCAAAAAGAAGACCCCAAACACAGTAAGATAAGCAAAATGAGAAAACAGAAAAACACAGCAGATGAAGGAGCAAGATAAAAACCCACCAGACCTAACAAATGAAGAGGAAATAGGCAGTCTACCTGAAAGAGAATTCAGAATAATGATAGTAAGGTTGATCCGAAATCCTGGAAATAGAATAGAGAAAATGCAAGAAACATTTAACAAGGACCTAGAAGAACTAAAGATGAAACAAGCGACGATGAACAACACAATAAATGAAATTAAAAATACTCTAGATGGGATCAATAGCAGAATAACTGAGGGAGAAGAACAGATAAATAACCTGAAAGATAAAATAGTGGAAATAACTACTGCAGAGCAGAATAAAGAAAAAAGAATGAAAAGAACTGAGGACAGTCTCAGAGACCTCTGGGACAACATTAAACGCACCAACATTTGAATTATAGGGGTTCCAGAAGAAGAGAAAAACAAAGGGACTGAGAAAATATTTGAAGAGATTATAGTTGAAAACTTCCCTAATATGGGAAAGGAAATCGTTAATCAAGTCCAGGAAGCACAGAGAGTCCCATACAGGATAAATCCAAGGAGAAACACGCCAAGACACATATTAATCAAACTGTCAAAAATTAAATACAAAGAAAACATATTAAAAGCAGCAAGGGAAAAACAACAAATAACACACAAGGAACTCCCCATAAGGTTAACAGCTGATCTTTCAGCAGAAACTCTGCAAGCCAGAAGGGAGTGGCAGGACATATTTAAAGTGATGAAGGAGAAAAACCTGCAACCAAGATTACTCTACCCGGCAAGGATCTCATTCAGATTTGATGGAGAAATTAAAACCTTTACAGACAAGCAAAAGCTGAGAGAGTTCAGCGCCACCAAACCAGCTTTACAACAAATGCTAAAGGAATTCTCTAGGCACAAAACACAAGAGAAGGAAAAAACCTACAATAACGAACCCAAAACAATTTAGAAAATGGGAATATGAACATAAATATCGATAATTACCTTAAATGTAAATGGACTAAATGCTCCCACCAAAAGACACAGATTGGCTGAATGGATACAAAAACTAGACCCATATATATGCTGTCTACAAGAGACCCACTTCAGACCTAGAGACACATACAGACTGAAAGTAAGGGGATGGAAAAAGATATTCCATGCAAATGGAAACCAGAAGAAAGCTGGAGTAGCAATTCTCATATCAGACAAAATAGACTTTAAAATAAAGACTATTAGAAGAGACAAAGAAGGACACTACATAATGATCAAGGGATCGATCCAAGAAGAAGATATAACAATTGTAAATATTTATGCACCCAACATAGGAACACCTCAATACATAAGGCAAATACTAACAGCCATAAAAGGGGAAATCGACAGTAACACACTCATAGTAGGGAACTTTAACACCCCACTTTCACCAATGGACAGATCATCCAAAATGAAAATAAATAAGGAAACACAAGCTTTAAATGATACATTAAACAAGATGGACTTAATTGATATTTATAGGACACACCATCCAAAAACAACAGAATACACATTTTTCAGAAGTGCTCATGGAACATTCTCCAGGATAGATCATATCTTGGGTCACAAATCAAGTCTTGGTAAATTTAAGAAAATTGAAATTGTATCAAGTATCTTTTCGGACCACAACGCTATGAGACTAGATATCAATTACAGGAAAAGATCTGTAAAAAATACAAACACATGTAGGCTAAACAATACACTACTTAATAACGAAGCGATCACTGAAAATATCAAAGAGGAAATTAAAAAATACCTAGAAACAAATGCCAACGGAGACACGACGACCCAAAACCTATGGGATGCAGCAAAAGCAGTTCTAAGAGGGAAGTTTATAGCAATACAAGCCCACGTTAAGAAACAGGAAACATCTCGAATAAACAACCTAACATTGCACCTAAAGCAATTAGAGAAAGAAGAACAAAAAAACCCCAAAGTTAGCAGAAGGAAAGAAATCATAAAAATCAGATCAGAAATAAATGAAAAAGAAATGAAGGATGCGACAGCAAAGATCAATAAAACTAAAAGCTGGTTCTTTGAGAAGATAAACAAAATTGATAAACCATTAGCCAGACTCATCAAAAGAAAAGGGAGTAGACTCAAATCAATGGAATTAGAAATGAAAAAGGAGAATTAACAACTGACACTGCAGAAATACAAAAGATCATGAGAGATTACTACAAGCAACTCTATGCCAATAAAATGGACAACCTGGAAGAAATGGACAAATTCTTAGAAATGCACAACCTGCCAAGACTGAATCAGGAAGAAATAGAAAATATGAACAGACCAATCACAAGCACTGAAATTGAAACTGTGATTAAAAATCTTCCAACAAACAAAATCCCAGGACCAGATGGCTTCACAGGCAAATTCTATCAAACATTTAGAGAAGAGCTAACACCTATCCTTCTCAAACTCTTCCAAAATATAGCAGAGGGAGGAACACTCCCAAATTCCTTCTACGAGGCCACCATCACCTTGATACCAAAACCAGACAAGGCTGTCACAAAGAAAGAAAACTAGGGGCCAATATCACTGATGAACATAGATGCAAAAATCGTCAACAAAATACTAGCAAACAGAATCCAACAGCACATTAAAAGGATCATATACCATGATCAAGTGGGGTTTATTCCAGGAATGCAAGGATTCTTCAATATATGCAAATCAATCAATGTGATAAACCATATTAACAAATTGAAGGAGAAAAACCATATGATCATTTCAATAGATGCAGAGAAAGCTTTTGACAAAATTCAACACCCATTTATGATAAAAACCCTGCAGAAAGTAGGCATAGAGGGAACTTTCCTCAAGATAATAAAGGCCATATTTGACAAACCCAGAGCCAACATCATTCTCAATGGTGAAAAGCTGAAAGCATTTCCACTAAGATCAGGAACAAGACAAGTTTGCTCACTCTCACCGCTCTTATTCAACATAGTTTTGGAAGTTTTAGCCACAGCAATCAGAGAAGAATAGGAAATAAAAGGAATCCAAATTGGAAAAGAGGAAGTAAAGCTGTCACTGTTTGCAGATGACATGATACTATACATAGAGAATCCTAAAGATGTTACCAGAAAACTACTAGAGCTAATCAATCAATTTGGTAAAGTTGCAGGATACAAAATTAATGCACGGAAATCTTTGGCATTCCTATACACTAATGATGAAAAATCTGAAAGTGAAATCAAGAAAACACTCCCATTTACCATTGCAACAAAAAGAATAAAATATCTAGGAATAAACCTACCTAAGGAGACAAAAGACCTGCACGCAGAAAATTATAGGACACTGATGAAAGAAATTAAAGATGATACAAAGAGATGGAGAGATATACCATGCTCTTGGATTGGAAGAATGAACATTGTGAAAATGACTCTACTACCCAAAGCAATCTACAGATTCAATGTTATCCCTATCAAACTACCACTGGCATTTTTCACAGAACTAGAACAAAAAATTTCACAATTTGTATGGAAACACAAAAGACCCCGAATAGCCAAAGCAATCTTGAGAACGAAAATCAGAGCTGAAGGAATAGGCTCCCTGACTTCAGACTATACTACAAAGCTACAGTAATCAAGACAGTATGGTACTGGCACAAAAACAGAAAGATAGATCACTGGAACAGGATAGAAAGCCCAGAGATAAACCCACGCACATATGGTCACCTTATCTTTGATAAAGGAGGCAGGAATGTACAGTGGAGAAAGGACAGTCTCTTCAATAAGTGGTGCTGGGAAAGCTGGACAGGTATATGTAAAAGTATGAGATTAGATCACTCCCTAACACCATACACAAAAATAAGCTCAAAATGGATTAAAGACCTAAATGTAAGGCCAGAAACTATCAAACTCTTAGAGGAAAACATAGGCAGAACACTCTATGACATAAATCACAGCAAGATCCTTTTTGACCCACCTCCTAGAGAAATGGAAATAAAAACAAAAATAAACAAATGGGACCTAATGAAACTTCAAAGCTTTTGCACAGCAAAGGAAACCATAAGCAAGACCAAAAGACAACCCTCAGAATGGGAGAAAATATTTGCAAATGAAGCAACTGACAAAGGATTAATCTCCAAAATTTACAAACAGCTCATGCAGCTCAATAACAAAAAAACAAATCCAATCCAAAAATGGGCAGAAGACCTAAATAGACACTTCTCCAAAGAAGATATACAGACTGCCAACACACACGAAAGAATGCTCAAAATCATTAATCATTAGAGAAATGCAAATCAAAACTACAATGAGGGATCACCTCACACCAGTCAGAATGGCCATCATCAAAAAATCTAGAAACAATAAATGCTGGGAGGGTGTGGAGAAAAGGGAACACTCCTGCACTGCTGGTGGGAATGTGAATTGGTACAGCCACTATGGAGAACAGTATGGAGGTTCCTTAAAAAACTACAAATAGAACTACCGTATGACCCAGCAATCCCACTACTGGGCATATACCCTGAGAAAACCATAATTCAAAAAGAGTCATGTACCAAAATGTTCATTGCAGCTCTATTTACAATAGCCCGAAGATGGAAACAACCTAAGTGCCCATCTTCAGATGAATAGATGAAGAAGATGTGGCACATATATACAATGGAATATTACTCAGTCATAAAAAGAAATGAAATTGAGCTATTTGTAATGAGGTGGATAGACCTAGAGTCTGTCATACAGAGTGAAGTAAGTCAGAAAGAGAGAGACAAATACCGTATGCTAACACATATATATATGGAATTTAAGAAAAAAAAATGTCATGAAGAACCTAGAGGGGTAAGACAGGAATAGAGACACAGACCTACTAGAGAACAGACTTGAGGATATGGGGAGGGGGAAGGGTGAGCTGTGACAAAGCGAGAGAGAGACATGGGCATATATACACTAGGCATATATACACTACCAAACGTAAGGTAGATAGCTAGTGGGAAGCAGCCGCATAGCACAGGGAGATCAGCTCAGTGCTTTGTGACCGCCTGGAGGGGTGGGATAGGGAGGGTGGGAGGCAGGGAGACGCAAGAGGGAAGAGATATGGAAACATATGTATATGTATAACTGATTCACTTTGTTATAAAGCAGAAACTAACACACCATTGTAAAGCAATTATACCCCAATAAAGATGTTAAAAAAAATAAATATTATCAGGCATGCAAAGCAGCAGGAAAATATGATTCATAATGAGGAGAAAAAGTAATCAATCAAAACCAGCCCAGAGCTGATGCACATTTAGAATTAGTATATGAGGACTTTTGAACAGTTGTTATAACTGTATTCCATATATTAAAAAGCTAGAGGAAGGGCTTCCCTGGTGGCGCAGTGGTTGAGAGTCCTCCTGCCGATGCAGGGGACGCGGGTTCATGCCCCGGTCCGGGAGGATCCCACATGCCCCGGAGCGGCTGGGCCGTGAGTCATGGCCGCTGAGCCTGCGCGTCCGGAGCCTGTGCTCCGCGACGGGAGAGGCCACAACAGTGAGAGGCCTGCGTACCGAAAAAAAAAAAAAAAAAAAAGCTAGAGGAAACACTGAACATGTTAAGAAGAAGACTGAAAGTATAAGAAAGACCCAAATTAAACTTCTGATATGAAAACTACAATGTCTGAGGTCGAAAATATACTGGATAGGATTAGCAGAGATTAGATATTCAAAAAAATATTGCTGAGCTTGAAGATATGTAAATAATAACTATCCAAAATGAAACACAAACAGAAAAAAAAGCCTCAAAAAATGAACAAGCATCAGGAAGCTGTGAGACAATGTCAGGCAGCCTGATATACGTGCTAGAATCTCCAAAGGAGTGGAGAGAGACAGGGGAAGAGAGAATCTGTAAAGAAATAATGGAAAACTCATAGAACTCAACAATAAAAAATAATCTAATTAAAAATGGGCAGAGGACCTGAATAGGCATTTTTCCAAAGAAGATATTCAAATGGCCAACGGGTACATGAAAAGGTGCTCAACATCACAAGTCATCAGGGAAAAATACAAATCAGAACCACAGTGAGATATCACCTCATGCCTGTTAGAATGGCTACTATCAAAAAGACAGAGATAACAAGTGTTGGAGAAGATGTGGAGAAAAAGGATCCCTTGTGCATTGTTGATGGGAATGTAAATTGGTGCAGCCAATATGGAAAACCGTATGGGGGTTCAAAAATTAAATTAAATAATTAAAAACAGAACTACCGTATGATCCAGCAATTCCACTTCTGGGTATGTATCTTAAGGAAATGAAATCACTGTCCTGAAAAGACACCACACACACAGTACAATAACCAGGACACTGAAACAAACTAAGTGTCTATTAACAGATGAATACTTAAGGAAAATGTGGTATATTAATATCGACATACATGTATATGTGTGTATATATGTGTATATATAAAATTCAGTCATGAAAAAGAAGGAAATCTTGTCATTTGAGACATACTGGATGGATCTGGAGGGCATAATGCTAGATGAAATAAGTCAGAGAAAGATACTCTCACTTATACGTGGAATCTAAAAAAAATAAACTCATAGGAACAGACCAGATTGGTGCTTTCCAGAGGCAGGAGGTGGGGAACTGGGTGAAAGTAGTCAATTTTTTTTTTTTTTTTTCCTGTACATGGCCCTCTCACCGTTGTGGCCTCTCCCGCTGCGGAGCACAGGCTCCAGATGCGCAGGCTCAGCGGCCATGGCTCACGGGCCCAGCCGCTCTGCAGCAAGTGGAATCTTCCCAGACCGGGGCACGAACCCGTGTCCCCTGCATTGGCAGGTGGACTCTCAACCACTGCGCCACCAGGGAAGCCCAGTAGTCAATCTTATAACCTCCAGGTATAAGATAAATAAGTTCTGGGGATATAATGTACAGCATGGTGATTATAGCTAAATACTGTATTGTATATATGAAAGTTGCTAAGACAGTACATCTTAAAAGTTCTCACCCCAATAAAAAAAGAATTGTAACTATGTGAGGTGACAGATGTCAACTTAACTTATTGTGGTAATTTTTTTGCAGTATATACATGTATGAAATTACTGTGTTGTACACCTTACACTTATACAATGTTGTATGTCAACTATATCTCAATAAAACTGGAGGGGGGAGAAAGAATGGCAGAGAATTTTCCAAATGTGATGAAAAGTATAAACCCACAGATACAGGATGCTCCCAAACCCTAAGGACAAGAAGCAGGAAGAAAACTACACTAAGGTACATTATAATCTAAGTGCTCAAAAATCAATAAGGAAAAAACTGTAAACACAGCCAAAGGAGAAAAAAGACACATTATGTTCGAACGAACAAGATAAGGACGGCAGCAGATTTCTCAGTAGAAACAAGGGAAGCAGGAAGATGGCTGAATAATATCTTTAAAGTAGTGAAAAACAGTCAATGTAGAATTCTATGCCAAGTAAAAAATAAACATTCAAAAATGAAAGCCAAAAAAAATAAAGACCTTTTTCCTCAGACATACAAAAACTGAAAGAATTCATCACCAGCACTTTTGAACTACTAGAAATGTTAAAGTCCTTTAGACAGAAAGAAAATGATAACACACAGAAATATGGACCTACACAAAGGAATAAAGAGCACTGGAAATAGTGCCCATATGGGAAAATATTTAAGTTCTTCCCTTACTATTTAAATCTCTTTAAAAGTTAATTAACTTCTAACAAAAATGATAACAATACAATGTGAGGTTTAAAACACACATAGAAGTGAAATGTGCAACAATAATGGCAAAAAAGTTTAGAGGGGAGAAATAGAAGTGTATTGTTATAAGGTTCTTACACTGAATGTGAAGCGGCATAATATCACTTGTAGATAGGCTGTGCTAAGCTAAAGATATATACTCTAGATCTTAAAGCAACCACTAAAATAACAAAACTATTATAGCCAATAAGCCAAGAGAGGAGACAACATGAGATAATAAAAAATTCTCAATGAATCCAAAAGAAGTCAGAAAAAGAAGAAAAGGGGAACAAAGAACAGGAGGGACCAATAGGAAACAAACAGTGAGACAGTAAATTTAAACGCAACTATAGAAAAACACATTAAACGTAAATGGTTTAAACACTCCTGTCAGAAGGTAGAGATTGTAAAATTGGATTTAAAAAATAAGCTGAAGAGGCACAGAGATCTGGGTTTGAATCCAAGCCTGTGTGCCCTGGGGCAAGTGACTTTGCCTCTCTAAGCCTCAGTTTTTTCATCTATAAAATGGATCTTGGGCTTCCCTGGTGGCGCAGTGGTTGAGAGCCCGCCTGCCGATGCAGGGGACACAGGATCGTGCCCCGGTCCAGGAGGATCCCGCATGTCGCGGAGTGGTTAGGCCCGTGAGCCATGGCCGCTGAGCTTGCGGGCGCAGAGCCTGTGCTCCGCAACGGGAGAAGCCACAGCAGTGAGAGGCCCGCGTGCCGCAAAAAAAAAAAAAAATTGGATCTTAAAATTGCCTATTCCATGGGGGTGTCATAGGATTTAGAAGTGAGATTCTATGTATTATTCAATCCAGGGCCTGCCTGGTAACTCCTAAACGTTTGATAAAAGGCAGCTATGATGGGAAGGTACAAGGACATCTTGAGGGGACAGAACCGGGAGGGAGTAAACAGAGATGGGCTTCCATCATCTCAGCGTAGAGAAGCTGGGGTTTGGATCCCCAAAGTTGGGCTGAGTTCACAGCAGGTGCTCCACAAACATTCAAGTGTTCAATTAGAGATTTGTAATCCACTTCCAGACGACCTGGTTCTCTTAGCTCTGTGAGATATAATTGTTTCATGTCAGATGGAATGTCTTGACCCTTAAAACACTATCTAGAAATTTGGTCTACAAAATGTACTACAGATTTTTACTTCTTCTTTAACGTCTCATTACACCCCGGCAAAAATGTAGCACTATATGCTCTCCCAAGGCAGGTCTAATTAGAATGATAAAATATTTACATCTTTAAAATCGGAATTCAAAGTTCAAGACAAGCCCTTTGGTTGAAAACATATGAGATAATAGACAATTTGTATTTTAATAATTCTTGCTTAAAGAAAAAGGAGCAGTAGCTGGCTGGGGAAAACATTCTCTAAGTAGCAGATTGCCAGAGTCCCTAGAATTCTCTTTCTCTGGGAAACGCTGTGTTCCTCTGGGGAGGGAAAACTGCTGCTGGTTTCTTGCAAATCTTTGGGGATGCTCCCACTGGCCCCTGAGAATAGCTACGGACCATTTCAAGAGATAACAGAATCGCCTCTTCAACTTAACCAGAAGTCTTTTGTGGTTTTTCCCCCTCCACGAAAAATGATTAAAATGCAAATTAACCGTGAGACTGCCAAGGCCCAGGGGGAGGGAGGGTGGGAGAAGGAGGCCTAGCAGTGGATGTTATCAGCATCTCAGCTATGATTAGACCATGCATCTTATCTTCCAGAAAGACCCACTCAGTGGGACATAATGTTCCAGGTGTGACTGTGTCCTCCCAGCAGCAAGGCCAAGGTTCTAAGAGCTGGGCTGAGGGGGGAAAGTCAGGGGAGGGCCCTGCTCCTCAAACCACGAAGCCTCCTCAGATCTCCCCCCAGCAGGTAGTGATCCCCCTTCCCACATCTCCTCACTCCATCCCGTGTCCCACAGCCCTTCTTTCCTCCATAACTCAAGGAACCTACTGTCTTTCTAGTTAGTACCTATTAGGCTGAACTATATGAAATTCTCATTTTGTAGGTCAAAATGGTCAAGCATCAGCAACTTCATATGGTTCAGTCTGGTAGTTATGGTTTAGCTCCTTAGTAATAATTTACCTCTCTCCTGGGCCTGGAAATTTTTTACAAGGTTTTGTCAAGCTCCACATACATCTGTCTAGTCTAGAGATACTTATCACAATGGCAGTTCCAGGATGAATCCAGTCCACATACCTATTCTGTTTGGACCAGGCGCAGCCTGTCTCCAAAGATGTTTGCCATTCACCCTTCCCTCCCCCTTGGACATGCATGCTGTTTCCTGCATCAAGAGGTAGAATCTGGTTCCCTTGTCCTTAAATCTGGGCTGGCCTTCAGATTTTCTTGACCAAACAAATGTGGAGTTAGTGACACTCTGGGACTTCCCAGTCTGGTTCATAAGAAGCTTCGCAGTGTCCACCTAGGAATGCTGATTCGAGAGGGGAGGCAGTGCTACACAAGGAGTTCGAGGACCCTGATACCGCCATGCTGGAAGGAAGCCCCACTTGCCTGAAGAAACACTTGCAGGATGAAAGACCAAGTGGAGAGAAGGGTCAGGCTGCACACAGGTGTCAGACACGTGTGTGAAGCTGTGAGACTCCAGCCCCGAGGCCCCAGCTGATGCCATCAGGGCAGAAACAAACTGCCTAGCCCACTTCTTCCTAAATTCTGGTCCCACAAAAGAAATGATTGCTACCACGGTGTAACTGAAATGGTAAGCAATAAGTAATTATTAAAACAGCCCACATCGTGGTTGGTCAGTTAGTTAAAAATTTTTAACTAGTTGTCAACATTTGAAAATCCAGACTGCTTATAAGTATCGGAGTTTTCAGTTTTCTTAAAAACCCACAAGCACCCGCAGCCCTGGGCCTGTGAGTTTGTACAGCATGGGCAAGTCGCTGGAGCTCAGTGCCGCTGTCTGTGCCCCCTCCAGGCCACAGCCCTGCTCTCCGGGTCACCGCAGCCCCCCACCCCACCCTGCTCCACTCCATGAGGCCACCTGCCTGGCCCTGGTCCCTCCGGCTTCATCTCTGCTCCTTCCCACGTGCCCCTCGGCCCAACCAGATGGTCACTTGCAACCTTTCATTCCCAGTAAGAGACACTATTCAAGCCCCTTCCATTTCAAGCCATTTCATGTCATTCCCCCTGCCTGGAGTGTCCTCCTTCATCTACATAACAGCTATGCATCCTTCAAACTCAGCTCAATTCAAACCTCCTCCGGAAGCTTTCCCCGGGTCTCCAGAGCTGGGCGAGGTGCCTCTTCTGCCGTACCAGGGCGCCTTTGTTTACCTCCACCCTGTCACATATCACAGGGCAGGGCCTGTGACCCTCTGCCCCCCAGCACTCCAAGTAGGGAGGGCCTAGCACACAGGAAATGATTGTTGAATGACTAGATGAACAGTTCCACGAGGTAGGCCATTTGTCCCCATTTCACAGATGATGAAACTGAGGCTTAGAGAAGTGATCTCTCCACTGCCTCTCAAAGACCAGTGGCCACCAACACAAAAACCAAGATCCTTATTCTTCAGGGATCTTCAGACCTAATAAAGGTTGAGCTGTGTCTCCCCAAAAGATATACTGAAGTCCTAATTCCCAGTACCTGTGAATGTGTCCTTATTTGAAAATAAGATCTCTGCAGATGTCATCAAAAGAAGATGAGGTCAGTAGGGTGGGCCCTAATCCAATATGACTGGTGTCCTGATAGGAAGAGAAGAACAGACAAGCTACGGAACACCAATGATTGCAGACCACACCCATGAGGCTGAGGGAGTCACAGGCTTATCCTCCCCAGAGCCTTCAGAGAGACCACAGCCCTGTCGACTTCGGACTTGGAGCCTCCAGAACTGGGAGAGATTACGTTTCTGCTGTTTTAAGTCACCCAGTTTTTGGTAATTTGTTACAGCAGCTGTAGGAAATGAATAGAGATTTCTTTAAAAACGTGTTGCAAAATGTACATGAACATGCTACTTCGTGTACCTCGGGGGCTCAACGATTCCCTGAAGCTGACCCATGGAAGGATCCCGGGGCCTCCCACCGTCCCCCAGCACCTGGACTGCTCTGGGAGGTGGTACCATGATGGGAAGGATGCTCCTGTGTCCGCCCCACTCATGGCTCCCCAGCCTGTGAGCCGAACCACGTGGGCTCTCCACTTTCTCCCTGTCTGTACCATGACAGTAATATAGGCACCCATTCCAACTCTAGGTTTCCCACCTGTGCCAGGTGTGGTCTGGAGGAAGGGAGAACCTCAATCTTCTTTCTTTTTTTTAAAAATTTATTTTATCGATGTGTATAGTTGATTTACGATGTTGCGTAGTTTCCGGTGTACAGCAAAGTGATTCAGTTATACACACGCACACACACACACACACACACACACACACACACACACATTTTTTCACATTCTTTTCCATTATGGTTTATCACAATATATTGAATATAGTTCCCTGCGTTATGTAGTAGGACCTCATTGTTTAGCCATTCCATGTTATATATTACAGTTTGCATCTGCTGATCCCAAACAAGAACCTCAATTTTGGAGTAAGCTCCCAGGTTACATTATTTTGGGCCTGAATATTTTAATTTGCTGAATTGATATTGGAGTGACTTCCAGGGACGACGTGACTTTTTATGACCTAAAAGGGACCAAGGACCTGCTCCATCCAAAGATGGGGGAGGGGAACAGCCCCACAGTGCAGGTTTGGGGTCCGGGCCTCAACCTTGATCGCACACTGGAATCAATTAGGGGATGAAAAGAAAACACTGATGCTGGCTCCCAGCTCCAGACTCAGATGGGAGTGTCTGGGGCAGGACCTGGGCAGCAAGACCCTTAAAAGCTCCCAGGTGATTGTAGTGGCAGCAACATTTGGGAACTACTGGGTTTAAACTAGTCACTGTAAGGACAATGCAAGACAAAAATAAGAGCGAGCTCTTATGTCATAGGCATGCTTGTTCTACAGGGAGTTACAACCTAGAAACATGGAAACGGGCTCCTTGTCCCTCTAGTTCATTCCATGCGCTGGCCCAGCACACAGTAGGTCTCTTAAATGTTCATTCCCTTCCCGAGGTCTCAGGGTCTCTGAATTTCACACATGATGCTGGGTTTCCGCCAGAGCAAGAGCCCCAAGGGTCCCAGGTGGAAGCCGCAGGCTTCTTACAAACCAATCTCACAATGTCACTCACACTGCATTGTCTTGGTCAGAAAAATCACTAAGGCCAGCTCACATTAAGGGGAGGAGAATCAGATCTTAAACTCCCTCACGGGGGGCCAGGAGGTAGGGAAGGAACGGACGGGGCCGTCTTTGGAGACAGGCTACCCCACCGACAACAAAGGGATCTGAGGATCAGTCTTCAAGATCTGTGATTCTCCCCTCCCCTCCAGCTCCTAGGGGGTCTGGGTAGCCTTGCCCTCCTGGCTGTCTCTGGCCATAGGGAAATGCATGCCCCTGTTTACTATTCAACCCTCCAGAATCTCCAGGGACTCAGGGACTGTGTAGAGTGGGGCTGGGGTGTTTCCAGGGTGGGGGAAAGAGAGGCTGAGTGCCTCCAGGGCTCAGGGTCGAGCTGAGTCTTCACATCTTCAGCGACCACAGCCTCTTCTAAGCCCAAACCCACAGCCCGGTGTACCCGCACCAGGGAGGGCACATCTGCATAAGAGGATTTGTTGGATAACTGATGTCCACTCTGTACATCCAAGAAGAGTGTCTTTTTTTTTTTTTTTTTTTTTTTTTTTGCGGTACGCGGGCCTCTCACTGTTGTGGCCTCTCACTGTTGTGGCCTCTCCCGTTGCGGAGCACAGGCTCCGGACGCGCAGGCTCAGCGGCCATGGCTCACGGGAGCAGCCGCTCTGCGGCATGTGGGATCTTCCCGGACCGGGGCACGAACCCGTGTCCCATGCATTGGCAGGCGGACTCTCAACCACTGCGCCACCAGGGAAGCCCAGGAGTGTCTTTCTGAGGCTTAGTTTTTGAGCGGGAAATCTATCTAAGATGGCATATATCCTCCAGGTCTTTTTAAGCCATGAAGAGGTCATATTTCACAGCTTGGTGAAGCGGAAGAGACTTGGATTTTGGAGCCACAAGAATATGGTTTCTTTTACTCCATCAGTGAATCAAACAGGTGTGCACTTCCGACTCCATCCATCCCTCCAGCTGTGGCCTCTACGGGCGGCTGGGGTTTTCCCAGGGCACTGCTTCAATTATAAGCTATTCCTGCTCAGTCACCTACAGTGGCTCCCACTGTCTACTGATTAAATGTGAACTTCTCTTCCTGGGCAGTTAGCACCTTCTACAACCTGGCCCTGGCCTCTGTCTCCCAGTTCTACTGTGCTCCCCACCCTCCAGTTTCCTGAAGGATTCTGTGAATATATTCTGGGCTTTCCTACCTCCATGCCTCTCTGCTTATTTTTTATTTTTTTGGCCACTCCGCGTGGCTTTCAGGATCTTAGCTCTCCGACCAGGAATTGAACACGGGGCCATGGCAGTGAAAGCGCCAAGCCCCAACCACTGGACCGCCAGGGAAGTTCCATACCTCTCTGCTTAGAATGCCCTTATTTCCAGGTCCGCCAGGGGAAATCTGCCTCTAGTTCCCATCCATCAGAACTCCCAGCCTCAAGTACCGATGAACAGGTGTTTGGCGCAGGGGCATGTGACACCTCAAACTCACTATCTTTTCCGGTTAATGGCTTTTCCTGCACATACATCTTGTCTTACCCTCATCCAATCATCTAACAGATGCTTGTGGAAGGCCTACTTTATACCAGGCATTTTGGTCGCCCTTTCAAGGAATGGCCTGGTCCATCATTTCTCCACTACTCTCCAAACATCCAGAAAGAAAATCTACATCCCAGTCAACTTTGTCCCCCAGCATCCCTGTCCCAGTGCCTGACACAGAGCTTGGCACAAGGCAGGCACTCAACGTTAGCTGAACAAGTGGACGGAGGCCTTCACGTGTCTCTATCAAACTGCCCTCTGCTGACGTGTGGGGATATCGACTTGGTCACGTGCAGCAGTCACTGTACACCCACAGCATATCCTGTGCGCTCACTGTGCCAAGCACTGCTACGGACACAGGAGCATCCTTCACATCACCATACCACCTCCCAGAGCAGTCCAGGTGCTGGGGGACGGTGGGAGGCCCCGGGACCCTTGTGGGGATAAGAGGGACAGAGAAACACCAGAATGAAATCCATTAGATCACAACGCACCATGAGGAGAGCACTTCCTGGGGGGAGGAGGAGAGATGAGTCATCTTTAAATATGTCCTTCCTGTCCCTTATTTTGTGTCTTTCTCAGGGGGAAGCAATAAGGTGGAAACCCAGCAGCTTTGCAGATCCTCAGACCCAGATTTGAAACCCATTTTCCTCCTTGCTAATGGTGTGTCCTGGGCAAATCGTTTCATTTCGCTGAAGTTTGGTATCCTGATCTGTAATATGGGGATAACAGTGCCAATGTCACAGACGTGTAAGGATTTACTGTAATCAGGTGTGTAAGCGCCCGCGTCTGGCACATAGCAGATGCTCAGCAAAACGTCAGCATCTCTCCCCGTTTGGTGACGCTTCACGTTTCTGTCCCTGCAGCTAACCCAGGACTGAGTGTGTAATCAATGCCCAAACATCTGTCCACAGTAATAAACTGACCACATTAAACTTGAATTGTAAAAAAAAAGAAAAATAAAAAACCAGAACTCCATCTCTGCGCAGGCTCTGCCTATATAGATATGCTGAAAAGCCCTATGTTTATTTTGTCAAGTTACCATAGCAACTCCTGATGCTCCAGCCAGCCCCAGAATTAGCAGTTATCAATTTATCTTGTAACCATGGAAATGCCAGCTGTTTGGTGGGATCCAGAGCTGGGAGGCAGAGGTAGATATCGTGTGAGCTCTTCTCCCCTCTAGAAATAAATCCGGTGAAGCCTCCTCCGTCCACGCAGTTAACAGTCAGCACTATCTAAAATGATGTCCATATGACAATATTTATAAACATGGGTTTAGGAACAGGAGACAGAAAATTAGGCAAAAAAAAAAGACCAGCATGGCTCATGGGAGCAATTAGCATTATGGAAAACCTGTTAAGAGACTGCCAAGAGCTGGAATCTGGGTTCCCTTGAGCCAACCTGGGGATTCTGCACCCATTCGTGCTTGCGTTGGGAGCTCGCTGTCCCTACTGCCTAGATTTTGCTGTTACTTTTTAAACAGATTTCCACCATGGTGAAGTTTGGGGGAAAAGGAAAGTGTGCCCTGAAACTCCATTCCCTGGAAAAGTAAACAGCAACCAGTGGAGCCCCTGCCACATGCCCAGGGGACAGAGGGAACCTGGGGGGCCTTCCTACCCCTGGGCTCCCAACATAACCAACTCGATAGAAGGTGCAAGGTCTGAATTTGGTACTTGGGGACTTACTCTCCTAGCCCAAATGCGGTGGCCCTTCCCTGGAGCCAGACTGTAACTCCAAAAGGCCACAGACAGCTCCAGCTCCGGAAAGCAGGCGTTTGCCTTTGTTCTGCCTCCAGAGTTAAGGCACCAAACATAAAGATCGCTCCACGCTCAGAGCTTCCGGGGATTCCCCTGGAGAAAAAAATCCCAGCGATGAGAGGTCATCTGTTTCGTCTGCCACTGGGAAACTGTTTTGTGTCGAGAGAAGAGTTATGGTCGCGCCGGGCACTGATGGCTACAGACTCAGCACAAAGCAGAAAAAGGAGCAAACGAATGCTGTGCTCTGGCGCTTGGCTGGTCACAGAGCGCGTCTCGCCACCTTCCTCGGGCTACAGAGTCTGTGGTCTCCACCAGACGGGAGAAAAGTGAGGTGGGAGGCGTCCGAGGTCAGCAGCAAGTGACAGATTACCCGGCGCCTCGGGAAGATACAGAATGGGGAAGAGCGAGGCTGCCTGCCCACCCGGGTACGCACGGATCTGGGCTGCCCCGCCTTGGAGAGCTGCGAGGCAACGGAGGGAGGACAGCAGGTGGGGGATGGGCAGGGAGGGGACCCCTGCCGAGGCCCCTCGCACAGGTCGATCCGGGGAACACTGGGCGCACAGCCTGCCCTGCCCCCGGGAGTCATGCTCGCGGCCCCAGACGCGCGCACCCAGTGGGGATGCCAGCTCCGGACAAAGGACCCGCGCTCGGATCGCCGGCGGGCGCCACCGCCCGGCCTGAACCCTCCCGGTGCGCTCAGCCCCGGCGGGGAGGGCGAGACCGTGGCCCCGAACCTGCCCAAACTTGGCGGCCCGGGGCGCGCGTGGAAAGAGCCCCATTACCTGTGCGGCCATAAAAGACAGATCCATGGTGTCGCTGCTGCCGCCGACGCTCGAGTTCTCCCTGCTGCTGCTGCTGGTCCAGCCGCCCGCACAGCTGGCCGGGAGAAGGCCACGCAGCGCGCAGGCCTCCCCGAAACCCCGCGGCGGCGACGCCGACCTCGGCAACCGAGTGGGGGCGGCAGGTCCCGAGCCCGCGCGGCGCCTTCAGCTCCCTCTGCGCTCACTGGGTGGAGGGCTTGGAGCCTGGGGGCGGGGCGGGGCGGGGCTCGGGGGTGGGGAGAGGGCAAGGCGCCCCTTCACGTGACCACTCCCTGCCCCACCCCCGAGGGCGGGGCTCGGTGGAACCCCTGAGGGCTCACAGTCGCTTCCCTCCGCGTGCTGGAGGGAGGAGCAGAAGCACGAGGTCGCTTATCTAGTCGGTGCAACAAGCAGCCCAGAACCCAAGTCCAGTGCTGTTGGCGTCCTGCCCCGTGCTGTTGAGCCCAGTTCCCTAGGGGGCCAGCGGTGCTTTCGTGGGGCTGGCTTGCCAGGGTCAGGGTTAACAGGCTTTTTGTACCGACACTGCGCCCAGAGTCCGGTGTCCTCGGGGCTCTCGAACTGGGCAGAAGAAGGTTTAAATCCTAGCTCTGCTCTTGCGGCTTGGGCCAGGTAGTGGCTCTCTGAGCCTGGGTTTTGTCATCTGTAAAATGAAGAAAACAGAACCAGAGAGTTTAATGAGATCATGAATCTGGTACACGGTGTCTTCAATAAGTGAGAGCTCTAACATGGCTAATAACATAACAGAGACTAAACTGTGAATGGTGCCTTCTAGAATTGCACAGTGCACAACTTGCACAACTGGTACCTTACGGCCCTGTTTTAATCTTTCCCTACCTCCAGCAAGTATCCCAAACGTGCGGCCGCAATAGCTAAAATGAGGACAGTGGCAGAGATGCCGGAAGGAGCCTATTCCCATGTGTGCATGTGTGTGTGTGACACTGGTAGGGACTGGGTTGTGCGTTACCTGTGCAGCCATAAGGACAGATCCATGTATGTCCCTACTGCTGCCTGTGCTCGAAACCTCGCTGCCGCTGCTCGCCCAGCAGCCTGCACAGCTGACGGGGAGAAGGCCATGCAACGAGCAGGCGTCCCCGAACCCCACTGTGGTGGCAGCACTGACCTCAGCAAATGGGACCAGTGCCTTACTGACAATGTTTGTGTCCCCTCAAAATTCATATGTTGAAACCAGTCTGATAGTATTTGGAGGTGGGACCTTGGAGAAGTAATTAGGTCACTCGGTCATGAGGGTGGAGCTCTGGTAAGGGGATTAATGCCCTTTTAAGAAGAGACACCAGAGCAGAAGTTCATTTTAATTGAGTCAAAGTTTATTAATATTTAACTATACACTTAGCCCTTGTTGAAGAAATCCTTTCTCAACTTGAGACCATGGAGATAGTCTCCTGTAGTTTTTAATTTTTGTTTTATTTTTTCATATTTCAGCCCTTTTCTTACTGATTATTTTTTTGGTACAGGTTAAGGAAGAAATTTCATCTTTTCCATATTAATAATCCATTATCCCATCCCTTTTATTGACCAGTCCAGCCCTTTTTGTTTGGTGTTGATTAGCAGCACCAAATTTGTCAAGTTTCAATCTAGATGTGGGCCTGTTGATGGGTTGTCTATTCTAGTCCATTGATTGTTCCTCTGTTTCTGCAGTAATGCTGTTCTGACTTAGCTACCATGGTGGTTAATTTTATCTGTCAAGTTGACTGGGCCACAGGATGCCCAGATAGCTGGTTAAACATTATTCTGTATCAAACTGGGGAGAAATTACATCTTTACTATGTTGAGTCTTCCAATCCAGTATGATCAGAGACATACTGAAGACAATATGTTCCTCCATTTATTTAGACTTTTTTGATTTTTTTTAATCAGTGTTGTGTAGTTTACAGCATACAAGGCCTGGACATGTTTGTTAAATGCTCACCTAAACATTTCTTTCTTTTCTTTTCCTTTTTTTAGTGACTATAAATGTTTAGGTATTACACTTTAATTTTGATGTCCATGTGTTCATTACTAGTATATAAAAATATCATTGATTTTGTATGTTCGTCTTGCATTCTATGACCTAGAACTTACTAGTTCTTGGAATTTTTTGGTAGATTCCTCGGGATTTTCTATGTGGGAAATCATGTCATCTGCAAAGAGGGACCATTTTGTTTATTCCTTTCTGATCTGGTTTTTCGTTACATCCTTGCTTTGCCTTACATCCTTGCTTTGCAGTGACCAGACGTCTAGGTTCAGTGAGCAGGCATGCATGTTTTCATGTTCCCACATGGACCCTGGGAGGCAGGGAGGGCAATGATGAAGGTGGGGAGACAGCACGAGGTGGTATCAGCTAACAGCAGGGCTCACACTCCTGTACCCTCACTGCTTCATGATGACGGTGTTGTTGGATCGGGTGGCTCTTCTCTGCAGAAGAGCAGAGAAGAAGAAGATGTCTGCAGACAAGGTTTGTGCAGTTACCAGCCTGTAGACCTGGCCTTCCGCAGGGGAATCCAGACCTCTCCCAGAACTCGGCTCTGAAGAAAGAGACGGGACCAATGCAAACTGTCTGATGGCTTGTTTTGTTTTTATGTTTTAAACCCAAACGTCCCCAAGCGACACCTTGTAGTCAAAACCTATATAACGCTGTGTGTCCTTGGATGAGTCTCTTCTGCTCTCTGAGCCCCAGTTCCCTCATCTCTAAATAAAGGGGACCCAGCCAATCTTTTTTTTTTCCTTTGGCTGTGTTGAGTCTTCGTTGCTGCATGCAGGCTTTCTCTAGTTGTGGTGAGTGGGGGCCACTTTTTGTTGTGGTGTGCAGGCTTCACATTACAGTGGCTTCTCTTGTTGTGGAGCACCGGCTGTAGGCGCGAGGGCTTCAGTAGTTGTAGCACACAAGCTCAGTAGTTGTGGCTCACAGGCTCAGTAGTTGTGGCGCACGGGCTTAGTTGCTCCGCAGCATGTGGGATCTTCCCGGACCAGAGATCGCACCCACGTCCCCTGCATTGGCAGGCGGATTCTTAACCACTTCACCACCAGGGAAATCCCGACCCGCCAATCTTGAGTCCATTTTTTTTTTATAAGTATGTGACTTTATTTATTTTGGCTGCACTGGGTCTTAGTTGCGGCACACGGGATCTTCGTTGCTGCATTGCCGCGTGCGAGATCTTCGTTGCAGTGTGTGGAAGCTTTAGCTGCGGCACGTGAGCTCTTAGTTTTGGCATTCAGGATCTAGTTCCCTGACCAGGGATCGAACCCGGGCCCCTTCATTGAGAGCAGAGTCTTAACTGCTGGACCACCAGGGAAGTCCCCTGAGTCCATTTTTTAACACCCACCATGTCCTGCAGGTGGACAGAACTATTTAGTCATCCCGTCCTGAAGAAAGAAAACATTCTTACATTACCGCACTCAGCGTGACAAGGAGGACCAGAGGACTGGTTGTCAGCTAAAGCCTGAACTGAGGTATTTTTAAGTCACTCTATGGATGTATCATTTACATAAATGTACCCATTTTACATATACAGGTTGATGAGTCTTGATACACATGGACACCTGTGTAACCAAAACTATAATCAAGGTATAGAACATTCCACTCACCCATAAAAGTTCTCTTTTATCACTTTGCAGTCAACCCCCAGCCCCCAGCCTCAGGCAAACAATGATCACGTTTCCGCGACTACAGATTACATTCGTGTTTTCTAGATTTTTCTATAGATGGAATCATACAGATTGTACTTTTTTCTTTGTCCAGCTTCCTTCAGCATGATAGTTTTGAGAATCATCCATATTGTTGCATGTATCTGTAGTTCCATTTTTATTGCTGAAAAGCATTGATGTCTGGACGTACCCCAGTTTGTGTATCCATTCTCCAGCTGATGGGCACTTGGCTGTTTCTAAGTTTTGGGCTGTTATGGATAAAGCGCCTGTGAACATTTGTGTACAAGTCTCTGTATAGACGTTTTGTTTTCATTTTCTTGGGTAAAAACCTAAGAGTGGAACTGTTTAGTTGTCTGTTTATAATAAACTGCAGACTCTTTTGTAAAGTGTTTGCACATTTTACATTCCCAACAGCAGTGTTTGAGAATTCCATTGCTTCATATTCTCACCAGTCCTTGGTAGTTTCATCGGTTTTAATTTAAGCCGTTCGAGCGGCTATAAAGTGGTACTTTTTTACGGTTTAAACTTGCACTTCCCCGATGAATGTTGATGCTGAACCTCTCTTTTATTTGCTCATTACTGGCCATTGGTATATTTTCTTTTGTGAAGGGCCTATTCCAACCTTTCTCCATTTAAAAAGAATTGGATCAATTGTCTTTTTATTACTGAGTTGTAAGAGTTCCTTGTGTGTTTGGGGTACAAGTCCTATGTCAGCTATATGTACTGCACTTATTTTCTCTCAGTCTGTGGTTTGTTAAATTTTCTTAATGATGTTTTTCAAAGCAAAGTTCCTAGTTTTGATAAAATCTACTTGATCTTTCTTTTCTTTTATGGTTCTTGCTTTTTGTGTCCTATTTAAGAGATCTTTGCCCATCTCAAGGTCATGAAGATTTTCTCTGTTTTTCTTTCCCCCAAAGTTTTATAGTTATAGCTTCTGTGTTTAGGTCTGTGATCTATTTTTGTTTTTATATATGATGTGAAATAAAGGTTGAGCTTCTTTTTTTTTTCTTTCCCAAATGAATTTTCAATTGTGCCAGCACCACTGACTATCCTTTCTCCATTGAATTACCCCAGACCAGGACTAGCTTTAAGAAGACACAAAATTTAAGATGGCATGTTCTCTCAGGTGCCAGCTTTGCACTTGTGTCACCTTGAGAGTGCCTCCTTAAATTTTAATTCCTAGGCACCTTGCTGGCCTCACCCACTGACTAAGTACTTCACAGGCAGATCTGCATGTTAGAAATATCACTCTATAGCTCTCCCTGGGCGACCGCATCCAGGCATGTAATGATCCAGTGAGGACACCCAGACTTCTGTCCTGAGCTCCAGACAGGCCTGTCCAACTGTCTATTCAGCAACTTCTCCTGGGTGGCTAATGGCATCTCGAATTTAACCTAGCCAGCGCTGAGCTATGATTTCCACCCTGCTGCATCACAAGCAGATAGTGGCTCTACCCAGGTCCTCCATGTACAGTTCTGCATGTTGCGCACTGCACAGGGGTGCCTGGCAGGGAGTCAGGTGGGGTTAAAATCCAGCCATGCTCCTCTTGTGGAATCCTGTATGTGAGTTAAAGGTCGTGTATGTCCAGAGGAAGGTGCGACTTTGCTAGTTCTCCCAAAGGCCTCCCAGTAGACCCAGGAGTCGTCCTTCAGTCCTCTCTCCCTTACACCCCAGTCTCAGCTCACCAACCGGCTCGTTCACTATGCTCTGGCCACACAGGCTTTTTTTTCTGTCTCAGCACCACACCCAGTACTTTTCCCTGCAGGGACGTAGACTTCGCTATTCCTTCAGCTTGGAACTCTTTTACTCCAGATCTTTCTTTTGATGGTTCAGGTTTCACTTCAAAAACCACCTCCTCTAGGAAGCTGTTCCGACCTTAAGTAACCCATCCTTAAAATATAAACAGCTTATTTTATTTTTCAGTAGCCTCTTTCCCTTTTTGAATGCATTTACTTGTTAGGAGAGGCAATCTGCCATGCGCTCTGAGTGTCCTTGGCCTCAGGCCACCTGCATGCTCTCGCTCCTGGCAGCTTGGTGTGGGGACAGGGCAAGGGAATGCGTCTTTGCACTGCAAACTTAGAGGATTCGGGTTCCAGGGACAGTCTCCAGACTGCTGTTCTGCTAAGTATTGGATGCATAATTCACGTGCGCAGAGAACTTGGGATCCTGTGAAGAGGACCATTCCATTCCCTAAAAGGCTCTCGGCCTGTAGGCTACAGCAAGGGGGACCTGAACCTCTCATTTCACCTCATCTGGGACCCAGATGGAGAGGGCAGGGGGCCACTGAGACCCTGAAGCAGAGGCCCTCTCTTCCTGGGAGCGCTTTAAAAAGGGTTTAAGAATTCATGAGCGGGCTTCCCTGGTGGCACAGTGGTTGAGAGTCCGCCTGCCGATGCAGGGGCCGCGGGTTCGTGCCCCGGTCCACAAGGATCCCACATGCTGCGGAGCGGCTGGGCCCGTGAGCCATGGCCGCTGAGCCTGCACATCCAGAGCCTGTGCTCCACGATGGGAGAGGCCACAACAGTGAGAGGCCCGCGTACGGCAAAAAAAAAAGAATTCATGAGCTTCTCACTAAGCCACTTGATATATTATTTACAGCACATCACAGGGGTGGAGATGGGCCAAGACCCACCCCTCTTTTCAGCAGGCAGAAAAAATGGAAAGCAGCAGTGGGGACAGCAAAATGCCCAGGAAACTCCTTTGAAGTCAGGCCCCAACACTCCCTCCCCTGTCAATTCTCACAGCGAGACATGTTTCTTTTGACCCGTCAGCAAATAGGGGCTGATCCAGTATCTGAATCCAGATCCATCTGATTCCAGAATCCACATGTCTTCTGCACTATGGTTCCTGCCCGTAAGGAACCTATATGTTAGACCAATGCAAAACCAAATCACTATAAAGTGAGGAAGAATTCATCCATTCATTAGTTCTTTAATTAACAAGTATTCCATCCATCCATTCAGTACGTGTTTCCTGAGCATCTCCTGTGTGCTGGGCACTGCATGTCTGGAAAGGGTGGAGAGAGCTGTGTAGAGCTTCAACAGCAATGACAAGGGGTCCAAAGCTCCCTGTGAGGGGAGGCTGAAGAATCAGGTTTGCATCTTGGCTATGCCACTTTCTAGCTGGGTGACATTAGGCAAGTTACTTAACCTCTCTGAGCCAGAGTTTTTTCTTCTCTAAAAGTGGAGGATTGAGTGAGATGATGGAAAGAGTGCCTAGCACTGAAACTGCACATAGTAGGTGTGCTGTCCATGGGAGGAGAGAAGGAAAATTAAAGTCTATGGGGAGAGGGGAGGGTGTTAGTTTGATACAGAGATTGCTCGTTTGCTTATGTTTATTTTAGTTAAACACATGTTCTGCTAGAACAAGTACTCCAGGGGGTTACAGAGCGAGAGTTAGGATGGTTTCTTACTTATCCATGAAACACACCAGCACCTAGCAAATGCCTGTCTTAAATAAAGTGCTTTGGGAATGTTTTCCGAATGAACAAACTAATGAGTTAGTAAGCATTTTATGGTTCAATAAATGAATGGATGAAATTAAGTAGGAGGCTGCAGGAAGTTAAACGTCTCCCTCTGTGCCCTCACCTGCTTTCTTTTGCCCGTGCACACACATCAGGTCTGATGTTCAAAGTGAGTGATCGCCAGATACTAGAAGCTCAGCTGCCCAGCCCTCCTCTGTTTCCTCGTTGGTGTGGAGCTCCTACAGCATGGGAAGGCAAACCTGCAGCAGGATTCCTGGGCCATTGCCACGCCCAGGGAGAGCTAGAGACCCACATCTCCTAACATCACTTGTAGAATTTTTTTTTTTGGCCAAGTTTCGCACCTTGCGGGATTTCGTTCTCAGACCGGGGATTGAACCCGGGGCGTCGAGTCTCGGCCTCGTCGAGTCCTAACCGCTGGACTGCCAAGGAATTCCTCTAGCATCCCTTCTTAATACAAAGGGAAAGAGACCCCTCCTACAATCATGCATTCACTCCAAAACAATTACTAAGTTCCTCGCAAGAGCCAGGCCTGTGCAGGGCTCCCTGGAGGGGTGAATACAGCCTCGCTGGACCATAGTTCCACAGGAGGGAAACGTACCGAGTTGTTAAATGGAGGCAAGACCATCACCCAATGTCAACACAATACAGACCCGCACTATCTAATACAGTAACCAGTGACCACATGTGGCTACTGAGCATTTGAAATATGGCCAGTCCGAATTGAGATTTAAGAATAAAATACAGGATTTGGGGAGGGACTTATTATAAAAAGACTAATGATTTTTGATATTGATTACATGTTGAAATGACAATATAGTGGCTATATTGGCTATATTATTAAAAATCAATTACATCTGTTTCTTTTGGATTTTTTTCATGTGCTACTAGAAAAATTGAAGTTGCTTGCATTGCGGCTTTTTAAATTTTAAGTTGTATGTGGCTTGCATTCTATTTCTATTGAAGAGCACTGGCAGAGACAAGTCAGAGCAAAAAACTCATCTGTGACGCAGGGGGTGGGATACAGGAGCGCCGGAGGGGTCTGGACCAGCTTTGTGGCCTTCAGGGATGGGCTGGTTTAGGGCAGGCGAGCAGAAAGGGGGACAGACAGGGTGCTTCAGCCAGGAGACAATTTTAACTAATTCTCCTGTTTCCCAAGTAGAAAAACAGAGAGGCATTTCATGATTGGAGAAGATAACAGCCTGCTCCACCCTGGCATCACAGGGCCAGACCAGGGACTTTGACAGGGAGCTGGGGTGTGGATGACACAGCCTCAGAAATCCCCTGTGCCCTGCCCCCAGAAATCCACACACATCTGCCTGTGTCTCCCATACAGAGAGGAAAGTGTCTGCCTCTCCCCCAACACCCAGGTGAATTCTTCCACGCCACTCAACACTTGCTTCTCTTTGTAGGAAACTTCCAAAGCTCCAGGCACTGTCCCCAGGAGGTAATTGTCATTTTTGCCTCCTTTGTTGGGTGCGCCTCCAGAGTCTGATGAACTCATTTTAATTAAAGCTCTGGTTGCGTTGGGAGGAAAGAGGTGGGGATGTGCGGGTCTGCTGGGGAGGGCAGCAGGGCTGTGTGCAGGAAGAGGCTTCTTCCTGCAGCTCTGCCTGCCCAAGGCAGCCACATCCACGAGTCTGCCAGGAACAACCACAACCAGAATGATGATGATGAGCATAGTCTTGTGGTTGCCAGGCTGCTCCCGTTATCCTGAAGGTGGATTTCCCAGGTCCTTTGGGTCACGGCCGATAGCAGCCCTGCCAGGATGAAGTGTCTGCATGTTAGAGTCACTGTGCAGAGAGAAGCAACTTCCCTAAAGTCTTGAGCTAATGAGCAGAAGGGCAGGACTTGAGCTCAACACTCTGGTGATCTGTCCACTGTCACCACCTCATATCCCAAGTCCCAGGGGTAAGAGGATCCTCAGAGCTTGGTCACATTCTGCCTCCGCCTCTACCTAGCCCACTTGATCTCTGGGAGTCTCAATTTCTATGTTGTATAAAATGGGGTTCACGTGACCGACTTCACAAGACAGTGAGGATTCAGTTGAAATTGGCCTGTCCATTGGAACCCCGCGCTGGTCCTCGCACGGCTCCTGGGGATGCCCGGGACAGGGTGTGGGCTCCGCAGCATGACCCACCCGCCCTCCCAGTCCTGCCCCCACCGACCTCTTCAGCTTCCTCTTCCAACTTTCCTCCTTGACTTCTCTGCCCTGGCCACGCTGAACTCTTTGGATAGATCCAAGCAAGCCCCATTCCCTCTCCCCCAGCCTCTGCCCACGATTTCCTTCTGCCTGGAACACACCCATCCCAGCCCCCCTGCTTGCATTCTGCTCATCCCTCACGGCCCCATGCAGTCATCCCCCCAGCTGGGAACCTGCCCGGGACAGAGTAGTGTCAGTTTCCGTGACCACCCTCATCAGCACCTTCATTGCTCGCTACACAGACAGTGTCTCCTTAGAGTGCAAAAGCCCCTGAGAGGTACACGCTCGGCTTTCCCGCTGCTGTGACCCCAGGAGCTGTGTCCTAGACTTGAGGCTAGAGGCAAGCAGGGACTCTGGAGCCAGGCCTGGCTTGGATGTTGTTGTGGGTTGAATTGAGTCCCTTCCAAAGATATGCTGAGGTCCTAACCCCCAATACCAGTGATGTGACCTTACTTGAAAGTAGAGTCTTGCAGATGTAATTAAATTAAAATAAAGTCAGTGGGCCCTAGTCCAATATGATTGGTGTCCTTATAAGAAGAAGCGAAGAGACAAAAGAAACTCACATGGGAAGAGAATGGTCATGTGATAATGGCGGCAAAGATTGGAGGGATGCAGCTGGAAGCCAAGGAAAGCCAAGGATTACCGACCACACCAGAAGCCAGGAAGAAACAAGGAAGGATTCTCTCCAGAGTCTCAAGGGAGCAGCGCCCTCCTGACACCTTGATTTCAGACTTCTAGCATCTAGAACTAACAATAAATTTCTGTTGTGTTAAGCCACCCAGTTTGGGGTTCATCGTGACAGTAGGTCTAGGAAACTAATACAGATGCCCAGCTCTAACTAAATAATTTGCTCTCTGCTTCAGTTTCTTGTAAAATGGGGCTATAATTACAGTACTTACCTTGCAGAGCTGTGAGATTTAAATGCATTAAGTGTGAGCCCTAGTAAACAATAGATGCTATATAAGAATTAGCTGTTATTATTTATCATAATAGGTGTTCAAAAATTCATGTTGAAAAACTAAGCAGATAAAAGACACACAGTAGGGGGCTTCCCTGGTGGCGCAGTGGTTGGGAGTCCGCCTGCCGATGCAGGGGACGCCAGTTCGTGCCCCGGTCCGGGAGGATCCCACGTGCCGCGGAGCGGCTGGGCCCGTGAGCCATGGCCGCTGCGCCTGCGCGTCCGGAGCCTGTGCTCCGCAACGGGAGAGGCCACAACAGTGAGAGGCCCGCGTACCGCAAAAAACAAAAAAAAGGCACACAGTAGGTATTCCAGAATTGTTCATTCCCTTTTTCTTTGTACTCTCCAGGAACAGCTGCCATTTAAGTCCGGAAACTTACAGTGCATGCGTGTTCTTTGTGCCTTGCCAGCATTCCTTCTCTTTCTTCCACTCACAGTGCCCCAATTTTCCTTGGACAACCCCCAGTCCATGTGGCTCAGCTGGGGCTGTTCCTACCTCCCACTACCAAGGAATTTGTTTCGGGGGAGGACATGTAATCCCAGGCTGGTTCAGTGAGAGTTAGCCCTGGAATTTTAACTGGAAAGGGAAGTTGTCTGTCTGTGAAGTTGCTAAACTGGTAGAACATAAATCTGGAGTTGCTAGTAGCCATCTTCCTACCAAAGTTAACCCACAGGGAAGCAGAGACGAGAGAACAAAGAAAGAAAGTACCCAATACCATCATATGAGCACCTGGATCCAACGGTGCCTGAAGGCACATCTACCTCGGGACTTTTCAGTCACTGGAGGAAATAAATTGGAGTTCTATCTCCTGAAGGCAAAATATCGGACTCAATATTGAAATTAGCAGCAGAAATGGGGTGTTGCGACAGAACCTAAAATGAGGGATCAGTTGAATGGTGAATGGCATGGAGCAATGAGGGAAGCTGGCAGCCCTGTGACACAGGAAAACACCAGCTGGCTGAGAGTCACTTGCTTGTCTTGGGACTGGGTCCATGTGCCCATGGGTACTGGACTTTAGGACACATGGCAGGAAAAAGGATATTAGAGTATGTTGGCTGCTTCTTGTGGATTTCAGTAAGTTCTTACAAGAAAGAGACAAACTTTGATGGGAACTGGCCCGTTCAAATGATAAGTGAGAATAAAATCTGACTTTCCTCAAAGAGGCTTATTCTGCCTGTGGTCAATAATCCAAGTTGACTGAGTCAGATAAGCTTCCCCCTCATAGGATTAGAAAAGCCAGATCTGCCTCCAAAGCAAGTTCATTTGGGGGAAAGAAACAGAGCGAGCCATGTAGGGATCCTAAAAATGGGTGACACCTTCCTGTCCTCTGTATGCCACTGACAAGGGTGAGCCTTGCCCTGGGATAGAGATATCCCTGGGGTGCAGCCTGAGTACAGAGCGGATGAGCACACCTGTCTGCCTAAGCTTTGCTGGCAAGGTTACCTGGCCAGATGGGGTACACAGAGAATGGAGGGAGACTTGGTTCCTATCTGTAGAATTTCCCAAGCCACAGCCTGGCTGCAAGGACCCCGCTTCAAGCAGAGTTCCGGCTTTGGATGCTGGTCCAAAAAGTTGTCCTGAAACAAGCAGGATCTTTTTTTAAAAAATTGAGATATAATTGGTATATAACACTATATCAGTTTCAAGTATACAATATAACGATTTGATATTTATATATGTTGCCAAATGAGCAACACAATTCGTCTAGCTAACATCCATGACTCTACATAGTTACAGAATTGTTTTCCTTGTGATGAGAACATTTAAGATCTAGTCTTTTAACTTTCAAATACAAAACACAGTATCTTTAACCATAGTCACATGCTGTACAGTATATTCTCATGACATTTATTTTGTAACTGGAAGTTCGTACCTCTTGAGCCCCTTCACTCATATTGTCCTACCCCACCCCCTGCCTCTGGCAACCACTACTTTGTTCTTTGTATCTATGAGTTCTGGGGGTTTTTTTAGATCTCACATATAAGTGAGATCATATGGTGTTTGTCTTTCTCTGTCTGACTTATTTCACTTAGCCTTAATGACCTCAAGGTCCATTCGTGTTATTGCAAATGGCAAGATTTCCTTCTTTTCTATGGCTGGAGAGTATTCGTATGTATACACACCACATTTTCCTTATCCATTTATCCACCAATGGACACTTAGGTTGCTTCCATGTCTTGGCTATTATAAATAATGCTGCAATGAACATAGGGGTGCATATATTTTTTTCAAGTCAGTGTTTTCATTTTCTTCAGATAAATACCCAAAGTGGAATTGCAGGATCATATGGTAGTTCTATTTTTAATATCTCATTGTGGTGTTGATTTGCGTTTCCCTGATGATTAGTGAGCACCTTTTCATGTACCTGTTGGCCATTTGTCTTCTTTGGAAAAATGTATATTCAGATCTCCTGTCCATTTTTTAATCAAATTGTTTGGGTTTTTTTGCTATTGAGTTGACTAGAATCTTAACGAGATTGTAATATCATTGAATTTCTAGAGAAACACCAATCCGGGAAACTAAAAGCCTGAGTTGCTCAACCCTCAAGGGAATCATGAAGCCTTGTACCTACACCAGCAGAAACTGGATTGCCAAAGACATATAGCTTCCAAAGGAGCTTTCTTCACAATCCAGTAGGGAAGATAAGCAGATGCGGGGGCGGGGGGGGGGGAGGTCTTCTCAGATAGTAGAAGCAGGGCAGCCCAAAGTGGCTGACCAAGGAACTCGTGCATCAGCAGGAGAAAGTCCTTGCTATTATCCATAAGCTAAACACCATGGACAGTGAGTCTTATATTGTTTCTCCTTATCTTCTTTCCCAAAGGGAGTTTTGTTATTATTTTTCTTTTCCTTTCTCCACTGTTGTATAAGAGATGTGTTAAGACAGGGAGTTAATTTATCATTCAACCATATGTTGCTGCACCTCTAGAAACTATACTCAGATCTAATTGAGATTAATGAAATTTACCCAGAAACAATGGATTCAGGTCTAGATAAAGACAGGCCTTTAAGTTGTCTCTATTTTGGGGTGAGACAGAGGACAGTGTTTGATTGTACATGATTTTGTTGCATTTTGGTAGGTGGAGGCATTTTTGAAGGGGTGGTGTGTGGAAGTGGATAGTCAAAACACAGGATATAATTGACATCTATTATTTTATTTGCCCAACATCCACCCTTGCCTTTTTTACTCTCAAAACCCTGTTTTCACCTTGGGGAACAGACTTTCCCAACTGTCACACAGAATGATTAGACCAGGTCTACAACTCCTCCACTTTCCAATTTCTCTGCCTTAAGGATTACTCTATGACCCAAACCTGGACGATCAGTTATCCTAATAGATCCCACAATCTATTAGGGATAGACATGTTATTCCAATAAGAGTCAAGCAAATACATTTTCTGGAAATACCAGGAAAGAAGAGATTCCCTCTCCCCTGAGGCTATGAAGGTGGTAGAAGGCAAGTCTGGATTTGCTGGTAGCATCTCAATCCTATGAAGGGAAATCCTGCCTGGAAACAGAAGTCACAGAATTGAAAGACCGAGTGAGACAGACTTATGACAACACCATCTGGACTCCTGGCACTCTGGAGCCCTAGAACTTGCTGTTAAGTGAGCCAGTAAATCTCTCCTGCTAAGCAAGTTTGAACTGAGTTTCTGCTATTTGCAGTTGAAAGAGTCTTGACAAAGAAGAACTCAACTTGATTCTTGGAGTGGGAGTGGTTGGCATATAAGAGCACTGGGAATTTTTGTAAGACTTTGGTTTTCAGCATTTGCCTCCAACTGCATGTAAATGACTTGGGAAACTCCCCATGGCCAACTGTAGTATTTCCACAGCTGTGTGAACCCAACAGAAATGTGGACCTAGTTAGCTATTGAGGTGTGGAAATCTTTAGTTTGACTGAATTTAGCTTTTTTTCCCTTACATGTTGGAGATGTATAGGTGAATATAGTTAACTTTGGACTTTATTGGTAGCTCTCTATTCTGATATGTATTTTCAAACACCAAAAATTTGCAATAGTACCCAAAACTCCCTATATATGCTTCACCCAGATTCACCAATTACTAATATTTTGTTGCATTTGCTCTATCATTCTCTTTCTGTATATAAATATACAAATTTTATTTTTTTCTGAGCCATTTGAGACTAAGGTTGCAGATACCATGCATCTTTAACTATCATAAATAGTTATTGTGTGCTTTTAAGAACAAGAATATTCATCTTACAGTACAATGATCAAAATCAGATAATTTAACATTAATATAATACTATTGTTTAATCTCTAGGACTTATTCAAATTTCACCAATTGTCCCATAATAATGCCCGTTATGATCATTTGTATTCTTATCCAGGATTCAGTTTTGGGATTCAGCATTGCATTTAATTTTTCTTGCTTTTTAGTCTCCTTTAGTCTGGAATGGTTCATTAGTTTATTTTTGTTTTTCTTTTCTTTCTTTTTTTGGGGGGGGAGTTAAGTTTTATTTGGGGTAAAATGAGGACTATAGCCCAGGAGACAGCATTTCAGATAGCTCTGAGAAACTGCTCCAAAGAGGTATGGGGGAAGGTCAGTTATCTTTGTTTTTCTTGACATTGACTTTTTTTTGTTTTTTTGTTTTGTTTTGTTTTGTTTTGTTGTTTTTGCAGTATGCGGGCCTCTCACTGCTGTGGCCTCTCTCATTGCGGAGCACAGGCTCCGGACGTGCAGGCTCAGTGGCCATGGCCCACGGGCCCAGCCGCTCCACGGCATGTGGGATCCTCCCGGACCGGGGCATGAACCCGTGTCCCCTGCATCGACAGGCAGACTCTCAACCACTGCGCCACCAGGGAAGCCTGGCTTTTTTTTTTTTATAGTGTAGAATATTTGTTAGTTGGTGTCTCAGTTCTTTTGAGCTGCTATAACAAAATGCCATGGAATGGGTGACTTATAAATAACAGAAATTTTTTTCTCACAGTTCTGGAGGCTGGAAAGTCCAAGAGTAAGGTGGCAACATATTCTGTGGCCAGTGAAGGCCTGCTTTCTGGCTCATAGATGGCTGCCTTATTACAGTGGAAAAGAGAGCAAGCTCTTTCTGGTGTCTCTTCTTATAAGGATACTAATCCCATCATGAAGGCCTCACCCTTATGACCTATCTAACCCTAATTACTTTCCAAAGGAGCCACCTCCAAATACCATTACATTGGGGTTTAGGGCTGCAACATATGGATTTGGGGAGACACAACTTAATCCAAAGCAACTACATTATTTTGATGTTCACCTTGTCTCAGATTTGGTCATTAGGAGCCCCTCCCCTTCAGGTTAGTTCACGTTGGTTTCTGTGTCCTTTTTACATGTTCTCATTTTTTTCTTTTTAGCACTCACTTACTTTTAAGATACAATTTGATGTTATGCACCCATCTCATACGTTTTTGGACCAGCTTGGGGACCAGACATTTCTCAAAGAAGCCTTGGTTTCCTTCACTGGGACTGATGTTTAAATCAAGATCTAGCAATTGTTGGGCTTTTGAACCTAAAGTGGGACAACACTGGAAACTCTGATGAACTTCTCTGGAGCTCAGAGATCTTGGGGAAACGCTTGGTCTCTCGTATGTAAAATGCAGACAATTTCCAGTTGTTTTAACCATTTTATTTCTAGCGTGGTACGTTGCTCAAAAAAAAAAAACCCAATGGGTAAAACATTTGTAACAGGGTGACTGAGAAATCAGTTGGTGTCTGGCTTCTTTGGTTGCCGAGGACACTTCAGGAAGAGTGAAAAGGGCTTTGTTCCCTCCACTGTCCCAATATTTTTCCTTTATTGCTTATGCTTTTGGAGTCATATCTAAGAAACTATTGTCTAATCCAAGACCACAAAGACTTAGACCTGTATCAATTTCATCTAGGTTGTCTAATTTGTTAGCATACAGTTGTTCATAGTATTCCCTTATAATTCTTTTTATTTCTCAGAGGTCAGCAGTAATGTTCCCTCTCTTTCCATTTCTGATTTTAATAATTCAAGTCTTCTTTTTTCTTGATAAGTTTAGCTAAAAGTTTGTTAATCTCGTCAAAAAAACTTTTTTTTTAAAAAAACAACTTTTGATTTCATTAATTTTCTCTATTGTTTTTCTATTCTTTATTAACTTCCACTCTAATTTTTATTCCTTTTTTTTATTTTTTTTTTTTTTTTTGCTTTGGGTTTAGTTTGCTTTGCAACTAGGCATTTAGAGCTATAAATTTCCCTCTAGCACCATTTAGCTGCATCCTGCAAATCTTAGTATATTATGTTTCCATTTTCATTCATCTCAAAATAATTGTTAATTTCCCTTGTGATTTATTCTTTACTCCGTTAATTATTTAGGAGTATGTTGTTTAATTTCCACATATATGAATTTCCCAAATTTCCATCTTTTATTCACTTTTAATTTCATTCCAGTTTAGTCAGAGAAAATACTTTGTATGATTTTGATTCTTTTAAATTTGTCAAGATTTATTTTATGGCCTAAACTTATGATTTATTCTGAAAAATGTTACATGGAACATTTGTCTTTCTCAGGGACAGACCCAATAGAGCTTATAGTATTAATCAAGTCTTCTATCTCCTTGTTGGTCTTCGGTATAGTTGTTCTATCTATTATTGAATGTTAGATACTGAAGTCTTCAACTATTATTGCTGAATTAGTTATTTCTGTCTTCAATTCTGTCACTTCTTGGTTTATGTATTTTGGGATTCTGCTCTTAGGTGCATATACGCTCATAATTTTTATGTCTCTTTGATGGATTGACCCTCTTTCGTAATGTCCTTCCTTGTCTCAAGTTACAATTTCTTGTCTTAAAGTCTATTTTGTCTAGTATAGCCACTTCAGCTCTCTTTTGGTTACTCTTTGCATATTATATCATTTTCTGTCCTTTTATTTTTATCCTGTTTGTGTCTTTGAATCTAAAGTGTATTGTTTGTGGATAGAATGTACTTGGACCATGTTTTTTATTCATTTTCCAATGTCTGCCTTTTGTTTGGAGTGTTTACTCCATTTACAATATAATTACTGATAGGGTAGAATTATGTCTGCCATTTTGGTATTGGTTTTCTATATGTCTTAGGTCTTTTTTATTCCTCCATTATTTTGTAACAAATAGATATTTTCTGTCCTGGAAATTGTAACTAAAATCTTAATTTATAATAATCTAGTTCAAATTAATATCAATTGAATTTTAATAGTGCACCTATTTGGCCTGTTCATCCCCCACTTTTGTGCTATTATTATACAAATTCCACCTTTATACATTTTATTACCATAAACACAGATTTATAATTTTGACTCTTCTGCAGTTTCTTTAATCAGATAGAAGGGGAAAAAAGAGTTATTATAAAAAAATTAATTTATACCATCTTTTTACTTACTATGCAGTTACCTGTACCAGGGCTCTTTACTTCTTCATGTAGACTTAAATTACTGCCTAATATCCTTTCCTTTCAGCTGGTGGGATTCCCTTTAGTATTCTCATAAGGAAGTGCTGCTACTGACTGATTGTCTAAGTCTTTGTTTATCTGATAATATCTTAACTTTCATATCCATAGTTTTGGATTTTATAGGAAATTATATCCATAGTTTTGCTGGATACAGAACGCTTGGTTGACAGTTTTTTGCTTTCATCACTTTGAGTGTATCATCCCATTGCCTTTAGGGCTCCATGATTTCCGATGAGGAATCAGCTGCTAATATTATTGAGAATTACCTGTACATGATGTGTCACTTCTTTTTGCTGCTTTCAAGATTCTCTCTTTGTCTTTGGATGTTGAAAGTTGGATTATAATGGGTCCAGGTGTGGAAAGTTTTGAGTTTATCCGATGTGGAGTTTGTTAAGTTTCTTGCATGGGCATATTAATGTTTTTCATCAAATTTTAGCAGCAAGTGTTAGTCCATTATGTCTTCAAATACACTTTCTGTCCTCTTCTTTCTTTTCTCTTCTTCTAATACCCCAGGATGTGCATTTTGGCATACTCGATGATGTTTCACACGTCTCTGAAACTCTGTTCATTTACCTTATTCTTTTTTTAAGCTCTTTTTCCTTTCTGTTCCTCAGAATGGATAATGACTATCCATTTTGAAGTTTACTGTTTCTTCTGCCAGTTACTTGATACTTGACACTTGGTGGCAGGATCAACTACACAATTTGAAGGGTTCAGTGAAAAATAAAAATGTGGAGCACCCTGGTCAAAAACTATCAAAAATTTTAAGATGGCAACAGCAAAGTGTTAAACAAAGTGCAGGACACTCTGAGCATGGGCTCCATGTGACTATACAGATCACATGCCCATAAAGTCACCCCTGCCTCTGGTGGGGATTCAGGGGGCATTAGTTCTTGTTCTGCCTAAGCCTCAGTTTTAGGCAAGAGCTCCGTCCCTTGGGAATGGAGATATGGCCTTCTCAGTCATCCCACCCACCTCCAACTGTAGGTCTGGTCAATGGACAGTCACCATGCACCTTCCCCAAAAGTAGAGGGCATTTTTTGGTCCCCTTCCCTTAGCGATGATGGGTTTTCACCAGTGCCCTGAAGGTGACAGGGTTTATTGCCCTGTGGCACTAACGGGTCACCCTCTGACCTCAATTCTCTGAGGGCTCAAGAAAAGTTATGAATTTACAGATTGTTTTACATTTTTTTTGTTCTTGTTAAGGTGGAAGCAGTGCTCTTTCCATTCTCCCACATCCTAAGTGGAGCCTGAAAGTTTATGAGTATATAAAAAATTTTTAGCATGATAAATTGCAGTACAGTGAACCTCATCACCCAACTACAACAATTATCAACTCAAGACCCCTCTTGTGTCATCTCGTTTCCTTCCACTCCAGTGGATTATTTTGCAGCAAATCCTATAAATCATCAAATTTCAAATATAATATGTCAGTATAAGACACACTTTAAATCAATAAAAATACCACATCAGTGAAATAACAATTCAGTGTGAACTCATTTGTGTTCAAATAAATATCTCTATATTTTCAAATGCATGGACAGGATTCTGGAAAGGGACACAACAAACTGATATAAGCATTTATCCTTGAGAGAGGAGTGGGATTGGTGGGGAGTCAAGGGTGACATATGTTTTATCTTGAACATCTTTGTTAACAATGAGAATGTCTTTTTGTATTATTTGTGTAATCTAAAAAGTGTAAAAAGGAGAAAGGAAAGGAAAGGAATAAAAACAGACTTTGGAATCCAACATGGGTTTGAAGCTCAACTCCCCTGCAGACCATATGTGTGACTTTAGACAAGTCACAGCACCCCTGAGGCTGAAGGGTATGTAGGGATGGGGAGGGAATTGGGGGTTGAAGGCACAGATAAGAATCCCTTACAAGATTAGTTGCACTAGATGATTAACTGTAAACTTTCTGGCACATAGTAGGCACTCAATAATGTGAGGGACCTAACTTCCTTCCATGTCTTTACCCGATGTAGAAGCATGAACAGCAACAAACTCATTGAGGATTAAATCCTAATTCTAGTGAGCTGCTTCTGCCCCTGTGTGGTGTGTTTAAGTTACTGCTAGGATTTTCCTAACTCGGAGGGAAATGAAAGTGAACATTATTTTCCCTTTTACCTCCTGATCTACAAGACCCATTCTGCAGTATCTTATTTAGGCTTCTATTACTATTAAGTGTTATCATATCTCTTTGCCCCACTAGTTTGTAAACCCCTTGAGGGCAGGAACTTCTTTAATTCTCTCCCTCTCTCTTTCTCTCTCCCTTGTCCCCATCCCTGCACTCTCTTTCTGTCCCTCAACTTCTTTATTTCCAAACAAAAAAATGGGATAACACAGTATCAAGCCTGCATGTCTGTTTTAATGATTAAATCACTTCAACTCTGTGAAAACATTTTGTAAATACTAACTGCTTTCCAAATCTCTTCATGTGCCCATTCACAAACTTGTGTTAACAATGTCTACAGCTTCCCACCGCACAACTTGGAGGGCACAGCTCATTCCCTTGAAGAACCTGTAGGCTCATAGATGGTGGGAAAGAACAACTGTCAAAAACTTCAGAAAGACTGTGGTCAGCGTTGGACAAAGTACTGCAGAAACCTAGAGAAGGAAGAGGAACTTTGCTGGGGACAGAGGGCGAGACAACAGTTTACACAGAAAGAGGATCTGAGCTGCAGTCTGAGGTCTCAGAAGTAGTTCACTGTGTAGAGAAAGAGGATATGAGAGGGAACCTCATCCACAATTATGGAGGGTGGGAGACAGGGAGCCACGTCTGGGACCATATCAGGGTCCTCTGCGGCTGCACTTTATGGGGCATGGTGGGTGTGGCTGGAGAAAAGTCTAGAATGGTAGGCTGTGCAGGAGCATGGAAGGTCCTTGGTTGCTACATAGAGGAATGTGGGCATAAAGCACCCAGACTTAGCCAGGTGCCTTCCAGATGGCAGAGACTCAGGCAGTCACTTGTGGAATTGAATTAAATTGCTGTGACAACAGGAAGTGTCATTGTTTCTATCTTGAATTGTCTATTGTTCTTTCTGAGAGAGGTGACTTTCAAAGTTTTAACTTCACCAAGCCTATTTTAACAAGAGCGCTTCTCAAAACACTTTTACTATTCCAACATGTGAAATTTACACTCATTATAAAGAAAAGTCTCATGTCTTGACAATGTGATGACCTTTTTTGCTCAGAAGGTAAGCCTTTTTAAAAAAAACAACTTTTTTTTTAAGAGGCTAGTACACACATACAATTTTGGGGGATATGAAAGTTTGGTAATCAAATCTAGATTTTGGAATATCCCAAAGGAGCTAAGTGCCTTTTTGCTATAAGATAAGTTTCTCTCAAAAGATCTTGATTGTCATTTTGGCAGTTGACAGCCAGGATTCATCAAAGTTGTTGCCTTTGGGCTTTTAACAAAAAGGAAGAGAATAGGATCAAAATGAAATACAGCTGGTTGGAATGGAGGGTAAGAATAAATGTGGATGTAAATTTTTTCTGTTCTTAAGAATACACTTAAAGCTTTACAATAAATGATGACGGAAGACGACATGCCTTCTTCCACTCATAGTTTGCTCTCACGTTACCTCTGTTGATTGGTTATTCCACTTTATAGGGAAGCCACATTTAATGGAAAAAGGAGCAAGGCATTTGACTAGGCATGTCACATCAGATGGGGAAAATCAGTAAATATAGGAACAAAAAGATGATGTAAATCAAAACACTCTTCAATTTCTTACCCATGAATGATTTCATGGGTAAGAATGACAGTGATTTCAAAATATCCATTGTTAATGTCGCCAAGGGTAGGATGAGATGGGCAAGTCAAATACTGGTGTATTGGACGCTATAGTGTGCCACCCAGATTCTCAAGGCAGGATAGAGGCACTCATTTCCCCAGCTGCTAGGACGGCTGCTGATGGATGGCTCACAGCTCTGTCCCACCTGGGAACTGACTCCCTAGGGCATCTCACATCCAATGACTGGTCCATATGGGAGCACAAAAGCCTGAGCCCTTTGCCTTGATTCAGGACAGCTGGAGGCTCTCTCCTAGTTCTAGAATTCCCTTTGTGGTCATCTCTGTTGCAATTACACTGCAGTTCAGCTTTTCTTTCTGCCAGTCTTGCTTGTCTCACTCCTTCCCTGACATGTGAGCCCTTCGCGATAAACCAAATCTCTGTCCTATGTGTGTTTCAACCCAAGACAACAGCCACGAGGAAATGAACATAGTCCTCCTTGTCAAATCTATCAATATTTTCCTCTGTGAAATCTTATTTTGGTTCTGTATTTATAAAGCATTTTCCACCATGAATCAAACAATGTGCATATTTTCTCCTAGTTCTTTTAGTAGTCCATATTTTTATATGTCACTCTTTAATTCATCTGGAATTCATGCCAGTGTAGTGTGGAATCTAATGAAATCCTCTCCACCACTCCCCTCCACACTGTTCACCCTCAGCACTCATTATGGAATAAACAACCTTCTTCTCCACGGATTTTGAGTGGCGTGTGGTTTGATTTCACAAGTAAAAAGTCTGAACATCTTAAATTGGGAGCTTTCAAACTTAGGATGTTCAAGGACCAGCAAGATTCATATGTAGCCAGCAGGGAGCTCTAGTGCCTAAGAAATGGGCCTCTGCTAACCAGCTAAATTTCCCCAATAAAGAGTTTGCTTTCTGTGAACAAAATGAACTCTGATGAAGAAAGAGCTAGACTCTTCCAGCTCCTGGCTGGGGCCCAGGGAAAGAGGCCTCTTTCTGCTGTCTGGGGTATAAAGACCAGGCCCTAAAGAGTCTGGTGGAGAAGGAGATGGAACTCCACCCCCGGGCATCCCTACACAGAATAGTCTGTGTTAAATAGTGAGTTTCCTGTTATTGGAAGGGCTCAGGCAGAGGTTCCAGAAATGTTTCCATTAACGTTTCAGAGACCCGAAGTCCAAACATCAGTGTCACTCCAGTGTGCCTTTATATAAGCTACTGTACTTGAGTTTATAAAATGCAAAGCACTCAATGACATTGTTTGATGACATTTTCTCAGCCGTGACCCAGTAATTCGACGCTTGGCAGAAGGACCTTACCCGCCCCCAACTCTCTTATTGTAGCACCTGCCTAGACGTCACCATGGATTTATTCTACTGGCTCCCAAGGGTGCTTTATTCAGTTAAAATTGCTCTGCAGGAAGAACAGCAGGGGTTCCACCAGCTGACCAGTCCTGGGCCTTGAAGGTCAGCTTAGAGGTTAGAGCCAGAGATGGCTTTTCTGCCGTCACACTTTTGTAGATAAATGGCCATGGCCTTGGCAGTGTGGGCAGGGAAGGAGTGTGGATTCTAACCCCAGTTCTTCCACTGGCAGACCCAAGTTGCAACTGTAGGCAAGTGGAAATGGGAAGCTGAAATGGGAAGGGCACACTGACCATCTTGGCCTTTATCTCACATTCAACTGAGATCTTCTTTGGCAATTTGGATGGTGCAAATTTCAGGAAGTTCATCTTCTTGCCCTTTGTCGCTCATGCCTTGGTCGTCCCAGATTTTTGATGGTACACAGTGCCTGGTACACAGGAGGCAGTGGGGTAATGGCTGAGTGAGTAGGGAAATTAGAATATTGTGGAGCTGTCTTTAACAGAGAGGGGACAAAGCAGCAGGTGCAAAGCGAAACTGGAAATAGAAATAGCATAAGCTTTGGAATCCGACAAACCTGGGTTCAAATCCCAGCTCTGCTATTTGCTGTGGATCTCAGGCCAGTCACTTAACCTCTCTGAGCTTCAGATTTCTCCTCCAAAATCAGAGCTGGGGACCTCAACCATTGCTGGAATGATTGGAATATGTTTATGAAGTGCCTGGCACAGAGTAGGTGCTCAGTAAACAGTAGCCATTAGTATGTGAAGAGCCTCCTTTGTCTGTGTGGATGTAAGGGAGAAACACACGAGATGGCCATAGCTCAGTATACGTCCAAGCTCTGTTTTCATATTGGTTTTAGTAAGAGCCTTTTGGGAGAAAGATATCCTCACATGTCAGGAAAGGCATTCCAGATAGAGGAAATAGTGCAGCAAAAGTTTAGAAATGAGACAACCTGGTTGCCTTCACCCTTGAATATTGGAGCTTGCATAAGACCAAGCCCCTGCTCTTGAATTCCTGAGCTGAGACCACAAGAAATTCCAAAGATTTCATTGAATGTCGAGGGGCAACGACAGGGAACAACTCGAGTATAAATCTAGTTTGCCCACCATATTCAGATGTCTAACCTTGGCAGAATTAGTGTCTTCCAGGGCCTGTCCTATTCCATGAGGATTTCCAAAGAGAGAGCTCATTCAGGAAATCCTCCCTTTTTAGTTCTTAGGTTTCTTTCCCCCAACTTTCTTTCTAGGCTCCCTTACTTGTGAATGTTGAACCAGACTTTCATACCCGGGATAAATCCCACTTGGTTGTGGAGTGTAATTCTTGTTATATAGTAATAGATTCAACTTATTAATATTTTGTTGAGTATTTTTGCATCCACATTCATGAGAGATATTAGTCTGTAGTTTTCTTGTAATGTCTCTGTCTGGTTGGGTAATAGGGTAATGCTGGTCTCATAGAATGAGTTAGGAAATAGTTCCTCTGTTTCCATCCTCTGAAAGAGATTGTAGAAAGAGATTGTAATTTCTTCCTTGAATGTTTGGTAGAACTCACCAGTGAACCCATCTGGATCTGATGCTGTCTGTTTTGGAAGATTATTAATTATTGATTGAATTCCTATAATATATATATGGCTATTCAGATAGTCTATTTCTTCTTGTGTGAATTCTGTCAGATTGTATATTTGAAGGAATTGGTCCATTTCATCTTGGTTATCAGAGTTGTTAGCATTGAGTTATTCATGGTATTCATTTATTATCCTTTTAATATGTGTGGGATGTGTAGTGATGTCCCCTCTTCCAGTTCAGATATTAGTAACTTGTGTCTTCTCTCTGTCTCTGTTTTTTAGTTAGGCTGGCTAGAGGCTTATCAATTTTATTGATCTTTTCAAAGAACCAGCTCTCGGTTTCATTGATTTTCTCAGTTGTTTTCCTGTTTTCAAATTCATTGATTTCTGCTCTAATTCTTATAATTTCTTTTCTTCCGCTTGCTTTGGACTTAATTTGGTCTTCTTTTTTAAGTTTCCTTAAGTGGAAACATAAATTATTGATTTTAGATATTTCTTCTTTTTTAACATTTGTATGCAATCTATAAATTTCTCTCAGTGCTGATTTTCCTGCATCCCATAAATTTGATAAGTTTAATTTAAAATATTTTAAAATAATATATTAATATTTAATTCATTTAATCCAAAAATATTAAAAAATTTCTTTGAGATTCATTTTTGACCTATGTTAGAAGTGTGCAGTTTAGGCTTCCTTACTTTTAAGAACAAGACTCCCTGAGAGCAAGGAATTGCAGCAGGGTGTGGTTGGTTGCCCAGACCTGAGGACCCGTGTAGCCCCAGCTGCCCACTTCGCATGGTCTCTCAACATACCAGGAATCTTCAAGTATAAAGGGCTCTTCTTCCTAAATCCAAAGTCACACAAGCCAAGGCTCGTGAATAACTCAAAATGATATATATTCTAGTTCAGGGGATACAGAAACAATGAAACACAGATCTTGGACTCAGAGAGCTCACAGCTGAGAAGGCAAGGCAGTACTTATGAGAAGCTGATGGACAGAAGGCTCCATGGGCTTAGGGTAGAGGTGGTCTATTCTATCTGGAAGCAAAGAGAAAGCCCCATTTGTAAAAATGGACTCGTGTGCCTCAGGTGAGTTTGGGGGATGGAGAGGCAGGGAAGCAAGCACATGTCAGGAAAGGCATTCCAGATAGAGGAAATAGTGCAGCAAAAGTTTAGAAATGAGACAACCTGGTTTCACAGGAAACTTCAAACCTGACTGTAACCCAGTGTGGGTGTAGAGAGTGCAATGAAAACTAGGTTGGGTTTGTCTTTGAAGATAGTACTATTTATAAATACATTTATAAACGTATTTATATATTAACAAATATTGTTTATAATAAATAAAACAAAGTAGACCTAAAAAATAAGGCTTACTTTATCCTAGAACCCAGTCTGAGCCTCAGTTTCTCCATTAGTAAGTTGAAGGTCATTTAAATGAGATCAGTAATTTAATTGCTGAGCAGCTAAACTATATTTTCACCCCCGCCTCTAGAGAACCTTATGTGGTCCTCCGTAATATAAAAGAGATCAAAATGAATCAGTTGTTTGAAATAATTAGAAGATGAGGCTCCCAGCATACTTAGTACTTTGTTATGGCTTTGAGGTCACTGCAACTCCTTCAGACACTCCCCTGTTTCAAGGATAGTTGATCCCTAAGAGCATCTCTACTGCTGAAACACTACAATTCCAAGTTTAATGGATTGAAGTTGTGTACTTAATAATAAAGAAGATCCAAATTGGCATCATTAAGAAAGTCTTTGGAGGACCTTTTATATATTTAAAAAAAGCCTAAAATATGAGTATTTTTTTTTCCTCTCTAGGTAAAATCTTTTAATCCCTAAGAGGCCCATGATAGGGCTTTAAGGAACCTTTGAATATCCTGAAACTAAAGGCAGGTTTACACGCAGTTTAAGAACTACTGGATAAGTTAGATGATTCTGTACTTTCAAAAGCCGAAGTTTATTCAGGGAGGAATGAGAAAGTCTTGTTTAAACCACATGCCAGTTGATGGCTGGCTTCAGGGGGAAACTGTCTTTCACAGAAATGGATAAGACTTCTCAATCCAGATATGGCAGGTATCTGCAGAGCCTGGATCCTGACTTGGACACTTTCTGGAACTGAGCCTGGATCATTCCCCCGTACTTTCCACACTCCTAAATATCAGAGTTGGGAAGAAGAAATACCTTCAGGCTTTCATGTTTAAGGCTCTAAATCCTGAGATTCTTAACTTTAGGTAAAGAGATCCTTAGAATGGGGAACAGATGCTCCTCAAAGGGCTCTATGTCCCAGAAAGGTTCAGAGTCTCTTGGTCTAAATGCACTGGAACAAAGCTATAACAGTGTGGAGAGAAATGCCCTAAGAAGGCTGGCTCTGGGTGGGGCTGCAGACCCAAAGAGTGGGCTCTTTCCTAGACTGGCTGTCTTCAGAAAGGGTAATGATCATTGTCTGGGAACCTGTCACTCTTTTCTGGTGAGACAAACAGTGGGAGAGGGGCCTTCATAGGGGAGTCTGGGCCACACAGTTTGTGGAAGGGCTGGAGTCAGAAAGAGGAGGGAGGGTATCAGCTGAAGGGTATCCTCCAGCCCCCCTCACTCCTCAGAAATAACAACAGAGAAAATGAATCCAACCAAACCTGTGGACTGGTTCAGAAGAGGTTCCAGAAGTCCAGGGACCAGCAGCATCAGATTTTGGAAATTTCTTAACTACTTAAATGCATTACCTTTTTATCTACTGTTACTGCTCAGTGACTTGAGGAAAATAGCACATTGTAGGAATATTAGTCAGGACAGCCTAGGCTCTGCTGCAGAAACAAATAAACCTAGGAATCTCTATGACTTAATGCAATAAAGGTCTATTTATTTCTTATGTGAAGTTCAATGTGCTCAGGGGGCCCATCTTGCACCTTGTAGTTATGTCATTTGGTGCATACTCCCCTGCAAGAAAGACACACATCACTTCTTTCACCAACCATTGGCTAGAACTTGTCACATGGCCCCAGTCTAACTGCAAAGAAAGCTGGGGAGTGTAGGAAAGCACACAGAACACTTGGTAAGCACTGTCTCTACCGAGTATTCACTCTGGGCTCCAAATACCCCTTTGATCTCTTCCCCTCCTACACACAACCCACTTAACCCCTCCTCCAAAATCTCTTCCAGTTGCTACAACCAGTTTTAAGTCCAGGATTTGCTGAAAATGTTCAGCCATTTTCCCAACAGGTCTACATGTTTCCTCTTGGTCCAGGGATCTCTGAACTGAAAAAACTAGTCACTTGCCAATCCCACACCCAGGATACAATGTTGGAACTGGGACAATATGACCTCAATAAGCACTTCCATTGGAAGACAGGGAGGATGGGAGGTACACAGCAGTCTCTGTCCATCATGGCTCTGAAATCCCACAGGGAAGACCCATCAAAGCCCCTATTTTAACGACTCTGCTCTTTGGGAGATATTCCCTTGTTCATTGTTCTCTATTAGTCCTAGAAGAGCCTTCTAGGAGGCTCTTTTCTTATGAGACTTCTTGGTAGCATGGGAAGTGGTCATTGAGAAATAAGCCCTCTCTGGGACTGCTTGGCTCCTTGGCCCACTTGTTGTTTTGGAAGTTTTGGCATAAGGATTGTTTTAAGACTTGAACAGTGAAAGGCTTCCTCAGCCTGGCTGTGTGAGTTCTTTGGTAATATGATCCTCAAAGACAGTACATTACTGATATATCTGCTTCCAGCTGGGTCCATGACTCAGTAACTGCACCTAGAGCTTGTTTTGAAACTAGTTCCCAATCTGCATTATTCCTTTGCTCCCTTGCCCCATGCTACACCCAACTTAATAGAGGCCCCATTGAGGTCATCTGGAGCAGCAGGTTGGCAACCCACAGCCTTACTCTGATCTTTGCTGTGGATTGATCTTTCCTGGGACGTTTGGCTGGACTTTGTACCTTAAAGGCTCTTTTGATCCCATCTCTTCTTGTTTTGGATCTAGAAACAGTTGGCTTTTTCATCCCTGAAAGGCCCCAATTTTCTGGACTCTGTTGCCCTCTTTTTGGCTGAGCTCATCTCTTCTTATAATATCTTGTCAAATCCAGTCAATAGCAACCAACATGTATCACTAATGATATTTTTCCAATCCTTGCCCTGAAGTTGCCATTTCAGTAAGCCCACGGTCTGCCTCCCAGGTAACTGCAAGCAACAGTTTGACCCTATGTTGTGCTGTTTTATAATACAATGAATTGATATATTTCCATCCTAAGCCTTAATTTTCCGCAATGCCCATCACACTACCACTAAGGAAGAGTCACATATTTTAGGTCTGTTGCTCCAACAGAAGTCTACTTCCTGTCCCAATTTCTGTTGTAGTTAGGATAATTAGTGCCAGTTGCCACAACAAACCAGCCCTGAGGTCCATTTACATGACCATTATAAAGTCTTGGGCAGCAAAGACCAATGTCTTAGGTTGAGTTCCCTGGAAACAGGCTCTGAGAAGGAGTTGTATGTGAGATTCCATTGGAGAGTGTTTTGGGGAGATACTCCTGTAAGGAAGTGAGGAAGGAAGGGTCAGGTGGAGGGAGAAGTTGACTTGTAATGAGGTTACCTGGAGGCCTCAGCCTGTCTTATGGGGAGCTCTGGAGCTGGGATGGCCCTTCATTGTCCCAAACTGGAGCAAGAGAGTAGGGCCTATGTATCTAGGCACTGACCATCCGTTGGAGAGGACATAAACTTGGGTATGGCTTTACCCAACTTGGAGGGCAGTTCCCAGTGAGGGACACAGCTGTAAGCCATCCGAATCCAGGAGATGTGTTTATCATCCTTGAAGAGGGGACATGCGGGGGACACCATAGTGTCCATCTGAGATAATATGAAGGTTCTGGCATTACAGGGGAGGCACCATCCCTGATTCTAGCTGCTTGTAGCACTGGAGCAGGCTGACTCCAGTGGACACCTGAAATGAAGAATATTTGGTACTGATGATCCCAACTGTATCAAATACTAATGGATTCTTCTCTTTTCCCTTTCATTCTCAAGAGGACCTCTGTTTTGCAGAAACTAAATAGGAATCATCTTGGAAGAGGATTCTGGGAATATTGGTTGTGTGCATTTCCCCTGAGATGCAGTGGAGAAGCCAGAAGAAGATGTTGCCAAGCTGAAATAGATCACCTGATGGTGCAGAGGTGCTCCATAAATGGTCCAAGAAATAAATGATCCAAAAATTGGGAAAACCTCCATGCCCAAAGATATTAATCTTAGAATCATTTACAGAAGGGGAAATCTGAATGAACCCAAGCATCCAATATCAGGGAATATTTGAGTAAGTGTGGGCATGAAATTGTAAAATCAGGCTGCACGCTCCCTGGAAGCTGAGATGGACCTGGCATGGTGCCCACCTCTGACACTCTGAGTGTGGATACGCAGTCCAATCAGCCCTCATGCCAGGGGATTTGTTGGTATTAGAAATAACATGCAGCAAATAAACCCAAGCGATGATGTTAAATGGACATGATGTTAGTGGAAAAGCAGAACTCAAACTCTTAAGCTCACGGTACTTCAATAATTAAAGTATATATGCAGGTGAAACCATGCAGAAAGGGAAATGTTTTAAAAAGCCATTATAAAAATGTGGGTGCTGTCTTTGGAAGCTGAGGAGCTGGTGGAAGCAGAGAAAGAATTGGGGGGGGTGACATCTCAGAGGGAAGGAGTCTGAGGGGAAGTCAGGAGAGGCAGGGAGGTGACACCAGACACAAGCTTGTGAGGTGTAGGAGCAGGGCAGACCTCTCAACCCACATCAGCTCAAGGTCAGTCAGTTTTTCATGTAAAGTGCTTGATGAGGCAGGAGCACTGGACTGGGAGTCAAGGAGCCTGGTGTTCCACCTCAGCTCTCTCCCAACTTAGCTGTGCAACTTCGCTGGAGTCACTTACCCTCTCTGGGCCTCCCCAACTTTCCCCTTTTCTCTTGGAGCTCTTATAGCCCATGGTTTATACTGTATAGTAGGTGTCACGTGCTTTGATCAGTCATCTCTCTAAGAGATGCAGGGCTGCATGGTGGTAGAGAGCTCCCACTCTGGTCAGAGAGATTCAGTTTGAGTCCCACATGACACTTATCAGCCGTGTGATCTCTGACTTGTCACTAAGCCTCAATCTCCTTATCTATAAGGTGGGGTATCACAAGTATTACCCCAGAAGGCATTTGGGAGAATTAAGTAAGCTAATGCTCTGGTGGCTCCTGAGTTTTCCTCGTCAAAATCAGTATCCGGTGTCTCTCTCTCTCTCCTAGTAAATTGTGGGCCCTATAGCAGGGGCTTCCTAACCATATTTTACCTTTGATATCTAGCCTGGCACATAAAGGATCTTCAAAACTTGCTGAATGATTAAATAAATGAAAATACCCGCTCATGGATTATTAAGTGCGTGAGAATACGCATTAATGAACAAAGGAAAGCTAAATAGGAATATTCTTAGGAATAATTTTGACCTCCAATGTTCAAACATGTGTTTAGCAGTGCCACTCTTTACTGAAACAAGATGGACTGCAGGAGTCCAACACATAGAAGAAGAAAGCAAGGCTCCAACTGAAGTGGAGGTGGGGTTGCCTAGACCCTCCCAGCTCAGCCCGTCTTTCGACCTCTCATTTTCTTGTATTCAGCAAGCATAGCATCTCTCGATGTCCCTGAGGGTCCCACAAAGATGAAGTTTATAAAACACAGTTTTAACCCGACCTTTCCCATCGCCCACCCAGTGACCATCCATTCATCCTTAAGACGTATTCCATAAACAGTAGAACCCCACTTCACAAAAGTGTTCTCCGTGCTGTTATATATGGTGGCAAAAATTTGCAAACTAAAAAGATACAGCAGTAAGGGTATTTATACAACAAAGTAAATTAGGAAATCCCACCCTGTGGGACTAAACTCTGGATGATAACAAAAATAACTCTGAAAGTAATCTGCAAAGCAGGAAAAGACTGAGCAAGAAAGGATTGGAGCTTTGCCAAAAGACTCTCCATCTGAGGAAGATATGCAGAGAAACATGGGGGAATTAAGACAAAGTGTGGCTGGACTAGAGGGTTTCTGACCAAATGTTTCCCCTTCCTTCTCATTTCCTTTATTGCTAGCATAAAGCTGCTTGTGCAATATATAGAAATCAGGAATCTTTAAAAAGACAATTTTTTAAACGTTAACTGGGAAGTGCTTATTTTTTTTACTTCCATATTAAATTCCATATTAGCATACTTCACGTTGGAGAGGGTATTAAACTGCATAGTGTGTTGTGTGTGTATGGTGTGTGTATGTTCATATGTGTGTATGCATGTGTGCATGAGGATATGTGCATATGTGTGTGAATTCACATGCATGTGTGTTTGTATGTGCACGAATGTGTGTATATGTGAGTGTGTGCCTGGCCAGCACCTCTGAGAGGCAAGCACAGGTGATCTCCTGCCCTGCCTCAGCAAAGTGGCCCCAGGCCTCTCTCTGCCTCCCTTGCCAGTCTCATCCCATTAGCCAAGGTGGTGCTTCACCAGGCTGGTGCTCCCAGCTCAGAGTGTTATTAAATACACAGATGGTCCCTGGCCTATTCTTAGTTCTGACAGATTCCAGAGGAGGAAAATGAATTCTGTCTCTGCTAAGGAACAGCAAGTTTATTCCAAGTAGCATCACCACAGGGAGAAGCAAATGCTATACAGCCTTACAAAATAACCAGCAGTCCTGGACAGAGCATTTTTGGGGTTTTTTGGTTTGTTTTTTTACAAAAAATTTTAAAAAGAAAGTCTGTGCTCATCATGGTGTAGCACAAAGATCATGACCCTTGGAATAATGGAGACCTTGGTTTCAATTTCGTCACTGCCACTTCTAGCTGCTGAACTTTGAACAAAATATTTAATCTACTTGAAACTTTCATTCATAACTTTTCTCACTATAATGGCATTATGGAATGAATGTTTGTGTACCCTTCCCCCCACCCCCACCCCCAACTCACATGATGAAACCTTAACCCTAAATATAGTGATATTTGGAGGTAGGGCCTTTGGGAGATAATTTGATTTAGATGAGGTCATGAGAGTGGGGTCCCCATGAAGGGATTAGTGCCTTTATAAGAAGAGGAAGAAACACCAGAGCTTCTTCCTGTCATGTGAGGACACAAAAAGAAGATGACTGTCTGCAAGCCAGGAAAAGAATTCTCACCAGGAACTGAATCAGCTGGCTCCTTGATCTCAGACTGCGCAGGCTCCAGAACTGTGAGAAATAAACATCTGGTGTTTAAACCATTCAGTCTGTAGTATTTCATTATAGCAGCTTGAGCTGACTGAGACAATTGGGGATGAATGTATTTAATTCTAAGTTTGATGGGAGGATGAAATGAGATAATGTACAAAAGCATTGATGTCTGCCTGTAGGCACATAGTAGGTGCTCAATAAATATTAGTCCCAAATTCCTTCATATCTTTTTAAAAAATTATTTATTAATTTTTGGCTGTGTTGGGTCTTCATTGCTGTGCATGGGCTTTCTCTTGCTGCGGCGAGCAGGGGCTACTCTTCATTGCACTGCACAGGTTTCTCATTTCAGTGGCTTCTCTTGTTGCAGAGCACGGGCTCTAGGTGCATGGACTTAGTTGCTCCGTGGCATGTAGGATCTTCCTGGACCAGAGCTCGAACCCCTGTCTCCTGCATTGGCAGGCAGATTCTTAGCCACTTCACCACCAGGGAAGTCCTCCTTCACATCTTGATGAATTGCTGAATGCTCCTCCCTTCTGCTAATTTCTTTGTGCCATCTTCCCTCCTAATATTTAATACAAATAATAATAAAGAGGTAGAATCAGGAAATATGTGACCTGACCAGGACCTTCTCTCCCTTCTCCATTCTAGTTGCCTCACCTGTGGAGTCCAGAGACAGCTGAATTCCAAAGGGGCCCCGGGCTTTGTGGCAATTACAAGTGTTATGCCTTGTGGGATCGAGCAAGGACGTAGAGACCACCTTATGGGAATTCCAGGGTGACAACTGGACATTTTAAGATGCCCAGTGGGAAGAGCTTGGCCCTTTGAGACCTGAGGACTCTGGGGGGATGAAGGAAAGGCCAACATTCACCTACTTGTATGGGCTTGGTCCCCTTGGCAATCAAGTGCTGAAGAATTAATAGAACAATGGACTAACACCCCTTGCCCTTGATGCTGGGGCACCATATGATGGCTTGAGGTCAGGGAGGCTCCTCTATCCAGGAGCCTTACTTAGCAGGGGGCTGCTCATTTGTCTACTGCCAGCTCTACCTTCTCACCTGCAAAACTTCTGCTGCTTAGGACACATTAATAATCAAACTAAACAGAAGTTCTAAAGAGTGACAAAAATTAACCTATCTAGGGAACCCAGAGCCAGAGAGAGGGAGGTAAGTCATGATATATGGAGAAGATGCCTAGTGAAATGGAGGGTTGGCGGAGCCAGATGACAACTTGAATTTTAAAACAAAAAGTAACATAATGAGATGTAGGTGATAATGTGACTAAGACTCTCTGGGACTGAAAACTGTGATCTTGAGGTTGAAAAACAAATAGGAGATGTTGATCAAGACTGAGACCCAGGTTAGAGGCTCAGAGGAGCAAGTGTTCAAAATATTTGTATTCTCAGAACAAAATTATAAAGACTTGGAAGTCATGAGAGAAAAGAGAAAAGACTAGGAGGAGAGATGCAAAGAACTTACCACATGAACAGTAAGAACTTCAGAAAATGACAAAGGGGTAGATGAACAAATAACAGAAGACAACTTTTATGAGTCAAAAAAACTCTCCTGAGTCTGTGGATTGAAAGGGTTTGCCAAGTTCCAGTTTGGATTAATAAGAAAAGACACAGTCTTAAGCATATCCTGCTAAAGTCTTCCAACTCTAAAGATAAAGAGAACACTTACAAGCTTTGTGGCAGAAATACAAATTACCTACAAGGGAAAAAGAATCCAGCTGACATTGGACTTCTCCTCTGCATCAACTAGAAGACTGAATACAGTGGAGTACCATCTACAGACAGTTAAGTGCAAAGGAAGAAGACACAAATCCTAGGTTCCATCAAAGACATCCTTCACCAGAAGTGTATACCCACATGATCCATCTGAACAATGATGATCATTAAATAATAAACGAACTCAAAAAGAGACCTCAGTGTGGAGGAGATGAAGAGAAGGGAAGCAATGGTGAGCAGTGGTGTGTAATAAACTATATTATATATACAATTGTGTGTAGTTAAATATAAATAAATAAGTTTAAACTATCTGAGGTATGTAATATGTTTGTTGAATAAAGACTCCTGAAATAGAAAGGACAGGCTATGCCTGTATGTGTGTATGTTATGTATGTTACTCAGCTGAGAGTATATAAATGTATGTTACTCAACTGAAAGTATATAAAACCAACTCAGCAAAACCTAAGGGTTGGGAGTGGTGGGGTGAGGGGGAAGAGTGAAAGCACCCTCACAGTCTTATGTGAAGTGGAAGGAAAAATAGAAGAGGAAATTGAAAACATTTCCAGGACCCATCTCACTGTGTGAGGAGGAAGTATGGGTGACACAGAGCATCTTGGTGGGGACACTGTGCATCTTTGGTGTGAAGGAGACTAGTTAACATTTTAGTTCCAAATATTTGTAGCAAATATATACGTGATGAAGAGAGCAGGCAAAGGATAAGTAGACACTGATGGAAGGGAAAAGAATAAGAGAGCTTCCAAATTAACAATGGGAGAAATGAACAATAGCTTTTTATTCATGTGACTTAAAATAAGAAAACGGAAAAATGAAACAGGGTGAAACAAATAATAAGCATAAAATAAACTGTAAGGAATAGAATAAAGTCTATCAGCTATTACACTAAGCTTGAATGGTTGGATTTTCACACTCGAAGACAAAGCCTTTCATATTGGGTTAAAAAAATAAAATCTAACCAGTAATAAATATTTAAAATAAAGTAGATGGCAAAGATGAAATGGTTACAAGATAAAAATACAAGAATCAGTAGGCTTTGTCTCTTCCAATAATCAGCATCCAGAGATGGAAATAAGAAGAAATATTTCATTTGCAATAGTGATAAAAAAAACCTCTAGAATATTTTGAAATAAATATAATAAGAAAGGACAGGATCTATATGAAGAACATTAGAAAATCTCATTGAGGGATATATAATAGAATCAAGATCTGATCAAATGAAAGAATATTGTGAGTTAGAAAGGGATGTTTTATCATGAAAATGTCAGTTTGTCTAAAATAAATATGTAAATGAAATAAAATTTCAATTAGAATGTCAAAGTCTTTTTCCCTCCCTGGGGTACGTTATTGAATAATATAACATATAAATTTTTGTGGAAAAATAAATGCCTAATAGTTGTCCCCACACATACAGCACGTGGGTGTAGGCAGGAAAAGAAGACCCACCAGATACATCAAAGGTATAGGTGAAGAATGAATGACTCACCTTGCCTGACGTCAGAATATCTACAAAGCCACTGTGACCAAATCAATCTGATACTGGGTTAGGATTACATCAATAGATCAGGGGAACAGAATCTTGCATGAGCATGCAAAACATAGGTCCTACTTAGTATGAGACCTTAATATATAATAAAACCGGTGTCTCACTATGGTGGAAAGAATGATTTTTTGAACAAATGATGTTGACACAACTGGTTTTCCATTTAGAAGGAAACAAAATTGAATTGCTGTTTTCGAACGTACAAAACATTTTAGATCATACAAAACATTTTCACTTATCTTTTGAGACACAGTTACAGACTGTGTCTCGAAAGATAAGTTAAAAATTTGCAAGATAGGGCTTCCCTGGTGGCGCAGTGGTTGAGAGTCCGCCTGCCGATGCAGGGGTCACGGGTTCGTGCCCCGGTCCGGGAAGATCCCACATGCCGCGGAGCGGCTGTGCCCGTAAGCCATGGCCGCTGAGCCTGCGCGTCCGGAGCCTGTGCTCCGCAACGGGAGAGGCCACAACAGTGAGAGGCCCGCTTATCGCAAAAAAAAAAAAAAAAAAAAAATTTGCAAGATAAAGTCTAAGTATCATCTAGGGGTGGGAGAAACTTTCCGAACAAAGACCAGAAATCTGGATGCTGTAAAAGAAAAGGTAGACGTATTTGGGTACATAAAATTTTTAAACATATATGGTAAGACAGCTCTCGTGAACAAAGTAAACATACAAATGGTAGATTTGAAAAACATGTGTAGCGCAGGTGACAGTCAATATATATACAATATATACACAGTGCTTTAAAATTTGATAAGAACAAACAGCACAGCTGAAAAAAAAAAAGCCACCTATATGAAGAAATGATGTCTACAACAGCAACTCCAAATGGCCAAAAATTGTATGGAAATTCACCGGCAGTCAAGAACATGCAGATTAAAGTTACAATGATATAGCACTTTATCCCGCAAAGCCTGGTAGAGTGATAATTGTTGCCAGAGGGCATTCAGGAAGAAAGGCTCTCTCATACATTGTGGGTGGAAGTGTGAGTTGTTACAACGTTTCAGGAAAGCAATCTGCCAACATCTGTTAAAATTAAAAATTCATATGAACCTTAACCTTGCAACCCCATTCCGGGGAATCTGTTTCATAATGATGAAGCCACTAGCATGGCAGCTCAGATGTCATGCCAGCTCATGCCAGCTCATGAGCATGACAGCTCAGATGTCTGAGGCAGCTTGATTCACTAGGGGGGATGGGCAAAACCAACTGGAATTAAGCAGACGCCTTCTCTTCTCTCTGTAATTAATCAGCTTCAAGGTCCTAATGCTCATAAAATCTGGTAACGCTCTCCATTTGCATTAGCCTTGGTCCATGCCCCCTTTCTGGGGCATTTGCCCTTTAACAGGGTACCAGAGACCAGTGGAAATGGAGCTGTCTTCGGGGCCAGAGGGTGGCCAGTGATCCTCTCGGGAGAAGCTGCAGGGAGGTGGGTGTTAGCCTGTGGGGTCTCTGAGTCAGCAGGGCCTTGCATGCCAGGCTGAGTGTGGGACTCTGCTGCAGGCAGCAGGATCCTTACAGCCCTGTGATGAGAACTGTGTTCACAGAAGGAGGGACTGGGCTCAGTGAGACCATCTACCCTGGCGTTCTGTTCTGTGCTTTCTGAGGTCGTCTTAACTAGTCATCATGAATGGACTTCAGAAGGTCACATTCACAGCTTCCAAGTAGACATAGCTTTTGAGGGAGGGGACTACCATTCAACCCACTGCACCCCCTGTCCCCTCTTGGGGCCTCAACTTCCACAAACTGTGCCATGGGGGCTGGACAAGGTCCTGATGCTGACAGATGCCGCGGAGCTGGGGTCAGGGCCTGGCTTTGCCTCCTGCGGGAAGAGAGCAGAGGGCATCCTGCAAACAATGTTTCTCATAGTGGTAGGGGTCCCCTGGGTGTGAGAAGCACAGAGCTCCCCAAAGTTTCTTTTTCAACCCATCTCATTTTCCCCTTAGGCTTTTATTCCCACCAGACCTAACAGAAAATCAAGTGTGAAAAATGAGCTGCTTCCATCCTTTCCTAAGTACCAAGAAGATTTTTAAGTGTTTGGTAAATATTCCAAACATGGGTAGAAGTCCAGAACAAATGTGATGCCGCATCCACGCACAGCAAAGAGATCTGGAGATGCCTCTTTCAGAGAAGGATGGAGGGACGGCAGGCCTTGCATGGCCCCTTACCTTCCAGCTCGGAGGGGACGATCTGGCGTCCACAGCAGTTCTCTGCACCTGCCCAGGGTGATCCTCAGAAGCCCTGAGCAGTTGAGTTTTCAGGATGATTCCTAGTTTTTACATTTTTATTTCATCCCATTTCAAGTTTTCTTCCTCCGTTATCCTCTCTTCCCAATCCACGTTTTTCACTCTACTTTCTGGTTTAGAAATTGAGCCAACTCCTACATAAATGTGTACAAGGCATGTCCATTTCCATCCTCCAGCGATGGAAGCCTGGGCTACTTTCAGTCCTTTGCCACTGTAAGCAACAGTGCAATGAACATCTTTGAATTTGCCTCCTTGAGTCTCTGTGGACAGTTCCTCTGGGATGTGAACATGCAGGTGGACTTGCTGGGTCACTGAATAGAAACTCACGAGGATGAACATCTCCAGGCTTCGGCTCCACAGAAGGACTATGACACATGCCACTCATATCAGCACCTCATGAGGACATCACTTTGCTCACATCCAGGCCTGCACTTATATCACCCAACGTTCTTGTTTTGCCAGTCTGAGGAGTGGAAGTGGTACTTCATTTAGATTTGCACTTCTCTGAGTACTGGACACTAGTTGTCTGGTCCAGAGCTGGTTACTTAAGCTCTTGTGCCCCAGTTTCCTCATCTTAGGAGGGGGTGAATATTCACTGAGTTAACTCATGTAAAGTGCTTATACTATGCTTGGCGTGTAGTAAACGCTCGATAAGCACAGTCAGTGACGTTTTTCAGCTTGATTATGTCTAATGACAGGGAGCTCATTACCGAGGCACAATGTACCCAAGGTCAGAGAGCAGTGGGTGGCAGAGCCAGGTTCAAATCCGAGGGTCCAGCCTTTGAAGGAAACTGCCCCGCCTTTAGTACTGGTTGAAGAGACAGAAGTTGGTGGCTTGGTTCATAACACATGACTCCCCTCACTACACGTCTGCCCCAGATGAGCACAATCCCCCAGGAATTCCAGCCCAGGGTCAATTGATGATGGGACTGGATCAGAAGGGCTGTGTGGATTGGGGGCCTGGTGGTAATGGAGATGCTCAAGAGACAGAGAGAGAGAGACAGAGAGACAGACTGACAAAGAGAGAGACAGGCAGAGAGAGAAGAGAGGAGACAGAGAGAGGGACAGATAGAAAGAGATAGAGACAGAGAGACAGACTGATAGAGACATACAGGGAGAAGAGAGGAGAGAGAGAGGCAGAGAGAGACACAAAGACAGACAGACACAGAGATATAGACAGAGGGACAGATAAGGAGAGACAGACAGGTAGAGAAAGACAGGAGACAAAGAGAGAGAGAAAAGGGGGCATAGTAAGAACAGAAAAAAAATGTAAAGGTTCCTAGCTGCTCCCTTGAGGCTTGGTTCCCAAGAGTCCTCCTCTATCCCTACACTAAAATTCCCCTCTCTGCTTCTGCTGACTTGAGTGAGTTTCAGTCCTTGCAAACAAATGCACTGTGATTGAAACCAATGGGTGGCGGGGACGCAGGATTCCTATTTTTCATTCTATCCTCTGGCAGTCACCAAAAAAAAAAAAAAAAAGTACTGGCAGATTAACATCTTGAGTAGCTGTTCTATCAGTACTGGACTGTTCCAGTGACAAACCAGGGGCAGTCCACATGCCCAACAGCAGAGGCTGCAAAGTCAAGCTGCTACAAGACATTAAAAATGATAAATATGATTATCATATTTATATGACAAATCACAGTGATTTCATTCACCTCCCTGTGAATGAAAGAGGTAAGTGAAAAAGCTTAAGAAGCAGGAAGAGATATTGATTACAAAGACATAAAGGCATTAAGACAATGTTGACAGTTGATAATAATCCACAGAGGCTCTGGAGAAATAAGCCTGGTTGTTTTGTTAAGATAATGGAGTTGTTGGTTTTTTTGGTAACTCTGATGCACAAGGAATACAAAATAATATTCTCTGGGCAAGTTCTAAAATATACCTTAAAAAATTTCCTGATAAAGAACCTCGAGTATGGAATACACAGTGTGTCCCAATAATGCCCTCCAGGTGCTCTGGGCCCCCAGGTGGGACCAAAGGTAGAAATAAGCCGGGCACTTGGAACCAGGGAGACCCATGGTAAGCACTAGCTCCACTGTTGAACCTGTGTGAGGGGGTTGTTATTATTGCCCTTCATCCATCCCAGCCTGGTGGTTGATGGACTCACTGCACTCAGCTGATTTATCTCCTCTTTCTCATTCATTCCTTTCCTTAAGCAGCAACAGAACCTGGCCATGCGATGCTGACACTTTTGTTTTTGAGCAGTTACCATGCTTCCTGCAGGGTGCTGGGCACTAGGATACAAAGCTGACTGCACTGGATCACTCAGGGGTGTCAGCTAGGAGTGATGGACAACCCAACCCAGACTGGTTCACATAGTAAGGAAATGCATTGCTGGCAGAATTAGAAACCCATGTTTGGAAGATCAAGAATTTTCACGGTGTCATGGAGGAGGTGGTTTCTCCCACCTCTGTCTTCTGACATCTATGAAGCTGCATACACACTGAGGCTGGTTTTCCTCATGGTCAAGGAGCCACTGGGCCAATGCTTTTCCTCATTCATGGCCAATCTGAGTTGAGGAGAGAGGGAGAGGTAGGGATGGAGACAGAGATGAAGAAGGAGGGGGAGAGGGAGGGGGAAGGGGAGAGAGAGAGAGAGATTCCCTGCCAACTCTACAGGTAAAGATCCTGCCTTCCTTCTTATTGGACAAGCTCTTGTGCTTGCCTCTGAACCAACAACCTTCTCCAGGGCAATGCCATGGCCATGCACTGATGAGGTTAGCCCTGGGTTTACGACCAATCGTCACTAATGAGGATGAAGTTACCACAACAGCTTGGACTAATAGATGCCCATCCCTGGACATGGAATCACTTTCTCAAATTTCATTCTGTTGTGAAATCGGGGGGATAGGGGATGGTGGAGCTATTCGGCAATCAGCCAGTACACAGACCCTCTGTCCTCAGGATTCGCAACTTAATGGAGGCAGTAAGTAAATTCATCTAATGTAGGAACTTATGGTGGGGGGACACATGAGGCTCACCTCATGAGGAGTGATGTGTGACTCAGACTGGGGTCCTGAAAGATGCCTGAGAGTCCCCAGCTGACGAGGGAGTTGAAGGGGGCCAGGGTAGAGTAGAAAGACATTCCTAGGAGGGAAGAGCAGGGGCAAAGGTACAGAGGTTTGAATGGCCATGCTGCATATGCCTGAGAAGTTCATTGAGTACAGAGCAAGGGTATGGCTGGTGATGGGTAGAAGGCAAGTCTAAAGCGGCAGGATGACTCGGACCTTGGTGCCTTGCTATTCGGGTTAAGCAGCCTGGGCTTGACTTGGTGGGCCACGCAGAGCCTTGTGGACTCCAATAGTAACCAAATACAATCAGAACAGTGTTTTTACAAAACCACACTTCCCTGTGGGAGTCTGAAGACCCTTATTTGACCATCCAGGCGGGAGTCTCCTAAAGGTGGCAGAAGGCTCATCTCTCCTGGTTTTGTCATCCTTCGGCTGGTCAACTCTGGCACGTGTCAACCAAATAGCTTATCTGCGGGAGAGGCCCAGGCGCAAGGGCTGTGACTCACACGCGTGCTTCTGCAAACCTGATGTAAATCTTTCTCCTGTGAGGCTTTTCTTAGTAGCATGTCCCTCTACTGCAGGCACGTGACAACCAGTGACTAATGTGTGGACGCGATGGTGTTGCCCAGAGCGTACACTGGAGGGAAGATGAATAGAATCAATACTTGTCTTGCGTATGGGTTTGGGGGGAGTTGATTTTAAACCAACAGTGAGTCATGATGTTTACTTTCTGCTCTTGATCTGACAGTCTTAATTCTGCCCTGTGAGCCCTACCTGCTCAAAGGGGTCCTCTTTTGTTTTGTGGGCCGTTGAATAATTGTAGTGACTCAGTGATGCACAGTGTTCTGCTTACTTTCTGTTTAGTATCTTTGTCTCTCTAAGTCTCTGCCCTTCCAGCTGTCCCTCTGTCTCTCTCTCTGCAGCATTTCATGTGGATACCCTACAGATATCTGTGTCAGGCATTATTAAAGATTCAGAGGATATGCATTTATAGTCTTTTTGCTGAGAATTTACATAGTTGGGGAGAAGCCACAATAACTCACAGAAGGTTTGTCGTGTGAAATAGTAATGCCAACTCTAAGCACAGACACCTTCTCAACCACAGCTGGGCCATAGCCCCAGGGAGCCTTTCCTTGGCCTGGTCTAGGGTGATGCTCCTGGGAGGATTTGGATCGACAGAGAAGTTAAAACTGTGTCCATTGAGCACCTCCTCCGTGACTGGCCTGTGCTGGACTCTGGAGATACAGATGAGTTAGGGGCAGCCCCTGCCTCCAGGGAACCCAGAATCCAGGCAGAGGAACAGCTGAATACTGCTTGCCCTCGGCAATTGGATTTAACTTGATGCTGGAAAATCCCCTCTGCTTCTTGGGCCACAGAGTTCTCATGTGTAAGGGACTAGACTTCATGACCTTTCAGGTCATTACAGATCCAGTCTTTCATTGTCCAGAACCAGAGCTGTCGCTCTCCGTGGTGCTGACTCGTAAAGAAGACAAATCAGAATGGGGGTTTCTGGGAATGTGAGAGTCCCAACGTGTGTCTCAAAGGCTCTCTCTTACTCCCCATACCAATCAACCGACCTATTCCCAGCTCAGCAGTTGCTTGGAGGGGCGACGAGCTGTGGGAGCTGAATGGCGAGTACCCGGCTGTGGCTCCCTTGGCCTGTTAGAAGACGACAGCAGCACCAGGACTTTGTTTTCCTCTTCTTGCAAGTAACCTGGGGTCCAGCATCCGAGAGACCTGAGGGTCAGGGCTCAGGAAGATCCATGATGACTCAGTCGGACTCTCTGTGCCCCAGATTCCTTTCCTACACTCAGGGACAATATGGCAATACCACGTTTATAACCCAGATTTCCTGATGGAACTGAGCTAACTCATTGCCTCACCCACTGTCACATGTCTGCCTCTTAACCACACATGGATATCCTACAGTGAAGTGACTCAGCTCAAAAATTCCATGTGGGCCGCTTTTTCTCGTGTTAGTGTACAAATCAGGGTAGTATAAGAGATGGGAGCCTTGGGTTGGCAGGTCACGTATGTGACAGCTTCTGGAATTTCTCAGCTTGCCTTCAACTCCCACAGAATTTGTACTTTAGGAAGTTCAGTTTTGCTTCCATATTATGCAAGTATTACCTGAGGGAGCATGGAGATGTTACATGTAATTATGGTGAATCAGTTAGCAAACAATTAGGGATAGAGAACCTACAAGTCACTGTTTCCAAAACCCCTTCTTTAATCACTTTGCACATCCCCAGAACCTGGAGCAAATATTAAGATAAATAATCACTTCCAGCCGATCAGTCATAAGGACAATGTTCTCAATTAATTATGCAGAGTGTATGCTCAGTCCAGGAGCAAACTGGAGTTTTGTTCAAGGTCACACTCTAAATCCTGGATCCCCTCTTTGTGAAGAGAGATTCAAATCAGTTCCGATGCTTCCTCCAGGATTACGTGTTCTGGGCTTGGCTGTCATCAACAACGAATTCCACACAATCTAGCTACTTCATCAGAGCGTCTTCTGTATGATCTTGCATGAACTTCCGTGCTTGGAGGAGGAGGGAGAGACTTTCCAGTAATTTTTCGGAGGTCAGACTGTGGTACTTTGGTTATACAAGGGCCCCTTGGAAAATCAGACGAGTCTGGGAAATCCACTAATATTTGGAGGCAGAGGGAGATAGTGCCAGGTGGTAGAGGTGCCCTTTCAGGGTCTGAGGCTGGCCTCGGAAAGCAGATGACTTCTTGGTGGGGGAGTTCCGGAGAGCCGAGAGCTCAAGGGGAGATCCCCAGGCTGGTGCGATGTGCTGGGTACTCACCAGTACTCACGTGAGGTCTGGCACATGGTGGAAGCTATCAAACATTAGTTTGGGTGGTTGGGTGAATAAATGAATCCAAATTTATGCCTCAGTCCTTGCCACAGAGCAGGTGTAAGAATCAAACTCTTCCTCCTGCTTCATGCTTCAGTTTACATTGAAAGCGCTCCTTGAGGAGCTTTCAATGACTCCCTCTGCGGCACTCGGGTCCCTCCGTGAACTTCCATAGCCCCCTTCACCTCCATCCCAGCTCAGACCACACTGCAGAAAGACTGCATGTTTACCTGTCTGTCTCCCTGGGGCTGTGAGCTCCTGTGGGCAGGGGCTCTCTTATTCATCTCTGCATCCCTGCCGTCCACCTAAGACTCAGCACGTAAGAGGTGTCCAGTAAGTTTGCTGAGCAAATAAAGGAAACTGGAAATCAGAAACAAGCAAATACAAAAAGGCAACTGTGTATAGAGCAGTGGTAGATGTATGTGTGTGCGAGCAGGAGACAGTCCCAGTGGAGCCGGAAAGACCCTGGAAACATAGGCCAAATGGGGTCTGTGAGTGGGGGTGGGGGAGCAGGGTAGAGGAGCTGATGCTGAGGAAGCAGTTAATCTTGGTGTGCTCAGTGGTGCTGTGTTGAGGGCAGAGCTGAAGGAAGCTGTGGATGTGCTGGGACCCCTGCCTGTTTGGGGTAGGATGGCTCATAGGACTCTCTGTACTGAATGCAGGGAATCAAGTTGTGGATTTCTTCCTTGACCATCCAAGTCATCACGGCCCCGGGTCACGGTTACTGGATTGGCCAGCAGAAGCCAACAGCCTCAGCTCTAAGAGAATGAGCACACAGTGTCACACGATCTTCAGTGCTTATCTCCTTGAACTCCTGGACCCTGGACCTTGCTGGCTATGAGCCCTAGTCTGGCCATTTTGATCCTAGCTGGCCTGTCTTGGTTCACCCTCCATGGCATCTGCATCCTCCTGACCTTCCCTGTACCACTTATTTGCCCCAGCCTCAACGTCCAGCTGTGTCATCTGAGAGGCAGTATGGTCTCTGAGGGGAGTGAGCCCTAACTTGGTTTTGAATCCTAGCCTTGCCACTTCCTGTTGTGTGGTCTTGGGCCTCAGTTTCCTCATTTTTAATTTCACCTTTAATAGAAAAATTTATATTAAGTAATACATTTTAAAGCCCAGTAAAGGCTTGAAGTTAAAGAAGACAGATTGAACATGTGTCTAGCTTTGCTGTCTTCTGAAATCCCATCAAAATTACAGTAAAGGGATTTTTAAGAAGGCTTCGACCATCAAGGCTAAAGGGAGAAGAAGAGGAGGTAGTAGCAAATCGGGGATCTGGAATTGGAAGCTGGGAAACAAAGGGACAAAATGTAAGTGATTTAGCAAATCAGAGGCACTAAATCCTAAGTGCAATGGACCTGAGAAACAATGGATGAACATTGCAGAAGTGGTGTATGGTACTTTTGGAAGTGGGGGGGATTGGGGGCTAGAAACAGGAGGAATGGTTGAAAGTTCAAGAAGCAATTCGACTTCCAGCTTCTTTCTGCCACTTCTGCCAGTGTCACTTCTGACACTTCATGTCACTGGACTTTCTGCTTTCCTGCTCCAGCAGAAGATGAGAGCCTTATTCTCTGGAGACGGTAAAAAGAGGGCCTCTGGGCTTGGGATGTCGAGGGCGCCATGTTGGAAAACAGGGGGATTTGCTGGAGAACATTACTTGCTGGAGGTCGGCCAAGTACCAAGGGCAGGAGGTAGGAGAGTCAGTCTTGGGTACAGGCAACAAGGGCGTACCTTCCGGGTACAGAGCGTCACAAAAATTATAAAATTGATTATAAGTATGCTTCACACACATTAGGATGGCTAGGATTGGAAAAAAAACAGAAAATAACATTGGGGAGGATGTAGAGAAATTGGAACCCTTGTGCATTGTTGGTGGGAATGTGGTTCAGCTGCTGTGGAAAATGGTATGGTGATTCCTCAAACAATGAAACAGGATTACCTTACGATACAGCAATTTCACTTCTTGGTGTATCTCCAAAAGAAGTAGAAGCAGGGACTCAAAGGGATATTTGTACAACCACATTTACAGCAGCATTATTCACAATAGGCAGAGAATGGGAGCAACCCAAGTGTCCATGGATGGATGAATGGATAAACAAAATGTAGTGCATCTATAGAATGGAATATTATTCAGCCTTGAAAAGGAAGGGAATTCTGACAACTGCAACAACACGGATGAACCTGGAAGACATGCTAAGGGAAATAAGCCAGTCACAAAAGGACAAATACTGTAAGATTCTGCTTACATGAGGTACTGAGAGTAGTCAACTTCATAGAGACAAAGTAGAATGACGAATGTCAGGAGAGGACGGGTAATTGTTTTAATGGGTACAAGGTTACTATCTAGGAAGGTACAGTTTTTGGAAATGGGTGGTGGTGATAGCGGCACAGCAATGTGACAGATGTAAGCTTCAAAACAGCACATTTTTATTGCTCATCTTTTAATATTTTTTTCTACATAGAAGTTAATTAAAAGAACCCTCAGCACAAGTGGATTCAGCAATGTGCATTGTTTGAGAGCAAGTTGCTAACAGTTCAGATCTGTCCCAGATTCTTAGGGTGTGAAGTGGGTCTCCTGTCTGAATAGTCCATCATTTATAAAGGAAACTCAAAATCAACAATAAAAACACAATTGTAAACAAAACAAAACAGAACTTAAGTTATTTCATCCTTGTCATTCTATGTGACCACATGGAATTTTACTAATGCTTAAAATTTAAATCAATAAATTGGAGTGTGAATTGAATGCTGTACATTTGATTGGTAAGTGCAGATTTCAGTTATTACTTGAAATGTTTTACTGAACTTGCATAACATCTTTGAAATTTATTCTTCTGATTTAACCATTAATAGTTTGCTTTAAAACTAAAGAAATTAAAAATTTAAAAATTAAAAATGATTAATACTTATCCTTACATGATTATTACTGAAAATAACTTTTTCATATAAAAAAGGAAGTTGTATATATGACCTTTTCTGAAAGGAGGCTGAGTATGTTTCCACTAAAAGTTGAAAAAGTCAATCATCTTCCTCCATTGCAGGATTGCCGGCTTCCTCAATAAAGCTCTCTTTCCTTTTACCCAATACTCGTCCCTCAGTATTGGATTCTTGAGTGACGACCAGCAGAACCAGAGTTCTGTAACATGATGGGATTCATCAAGGCCCAGGACAACAGAAGAACATAGACCCACCCATACTAAGGCACATAGCCATGAAATTTCAGAACGCTGTGGGCAAGGTGGAATCCCACACGCTTCCAGAGGGGAAAACAAATTCACAGGAAGCACTGAGAATCAGAATGGCTTGCAACTTCTAAACACCAACACTGTATGTGAGATGACAGTGCAGCACAACCTTCCAAATTCTGAAGGAAGATGATTTTCACCTACAAGTCCAGCCAGACGATCACTAAAGTTCACAGACAGTTTTAGAATTTACACCCCTTGCGCTTCTCCTTGGGAAGCTATTGGAGGACGTGCTACATCGAAATGAGGGGGTGAGTCATGGGAGAGCAAGGCATGTAAACCAGGAGATGGGGTACAACAGAAGACAGGTGTGAGGGGCATCCCCCGGAAGATAGTAGAGGGAGATCCCTAGAGGTCAGCTGCGTGGCAGATGGAGGGAAGCCAGTCCAGATCGGGGCAAGTCTGAAGGTTCCAGCAGAGGTTTCTTCATGACAAAATTGATAGATCACCTGGTGTGTTTGGACACACTGGAAGGACACTTACATACCAGGAGAGTCCAGGTTTAAATTAGAGATAAGCACATTAAAAAAACTAAGCAGAGAGTATGGGGGAGAAAAAAATGAATGACAGTTTAGGTTGGATGAGAAGGACACCAAGATGGAATTAGTTGTTCAAAAGACTGATGGGAATATCTGTGAACTGCAGAGGCGGGGGAGGGGGCAGAAGGCGGGAAAGCCCTCGGAATGCATGCGGTGTGGATCTGTGTGAAGAGGGGGAAGGGAGGAAAGTCAGGTAGGAAAAATCTGGACTGTGGTGCAGTTTCCAGAAAGAAGTGGTCAGAACGATGGGGAGTTCTCCAGACAAAGATGCCCATTGGAGGAGTTTTGCGTCTCGTGGGAATGGGCCTGTGCTCAGTCATTGAGCTGCAGGACTGAGGCCTTGGAGTGACCGTGGAGACGGAGTCAGAGGGGGAGCAGCTGAGGTCATTAGTCAGTCATGCCCCCTGAAGCAAGAGAGCTGAGTGGTGTGTTTTCATGGCCACCACACCAAGACAAACGCATACACACTGCACGTTCAGCTTGGTTTTGCATTCACATTGTTCTAATAATGCAAAACTGGCTGCTGATCTAAATAAAAAGGCAAAATCACCAAGTTGGGAGAATGAAGGCAGGAAATGCGTATGTGCTGGGTGCAGGGAGTGGTAAAGAGGACGGAATTCCATTGTGGAAAGTGAAGAGAGAATGCGCCCAAGTCGAGCAATAGAAATATATTGCCCATAGATGTGGACGGGAACATGAAAGGAATTAGCAAAAGCAATTGAAAGTGGTTGTCCCTGAGGAGCAGGACAAAGAGCGAAGGGAGAAGAGGGCAGAGAAGGGAGAAAGCATGTAAATAAAAACGAGAATTAGGGAGCTCGGTCAAGTACCCGGCACACAGGAAGCGCTCAGAAAGTGGTGGTCATGGTGACGATGACGATGGATTTGACGCACCCAGCGCCTGACACATCATGGGTCTTCATTTAGTATTTCCCTCCGTGGAGGGGGAGCAGTTATCAACGGGCGCTCATTTTTAAGGATTCTTTATCAGGCGATTAGAGCCTTTTAGTATCTACCTGCCTCTCCAGCTAGCCACCTTATGGGGATACAGAGCTGGTGTTTCATTCCAAGTTAATATTTACAGTGTGTGGCTGCCCTCCCTCCTTCCCTCCCTTTCCTGAGCAGGTTGAGTCTGTGCTGCAGAGCGAACCTTTGAATGGTGCAGGAGAGGAGGACGGCCTGTGTGTTTTAATAAGCAAAAAAAAAAAAAAAAAAAAATGCCAGGGGGAATAGCTACTGGCTCAGGTGACATCAGCCAGCGTGCAAGGATGAGGCTGGCAGGTAAGAGGGGCAGAACTGTCTTGGCAGCCACAATCGTTCCAGCTGTGCCCATGGGGGGAGCAGAAGAGGTTCCACGCACACCTGGACATCTCCTGCAGTACACGGGGCTGCAGCAGGGGAAGGCCTGGCTTAGTTGGGCCAAAAGGACGTTCCTGAGGAGGTCTGGGTTCTGAGCCTGCCAGCTGCAGCTGGAGCAGGGCAAAATCTCGGGGAGTCCGTCCAGCTCTGCTCACTACCTATGGACCCAAGGTTCCATTGCATTTAAAGACGGAAGGCTTGGGCCAGCGTGTGGCTGGTTGCTGGCAAAGGCTCACGAAAACAAAAGCAAGTACCCACCTGGGTTCTGAACACCAGGTTCTAAAACAGGCTCTGCTGCTGTCTGTAGAACCCGGGCAGTCTCCTCCCATTTCTGGGTCTCAGTTTCCCCATCTGCAAAATGAGGGACCTTCTTCATCTACTCTGACACTTGCAAATTTCTGTTTGCCTCAGTGCCCACACACAGCAGGCCAGCCATAGACACTGATAGATTCAATGAATGAATGCTATCACCCCCTTTGGGGACGACTGTTTGGAAGGAATTGTCCTTTCTACCTCTTAATTGTTAGAGACAGAGAAAGCAGGAAGGATATGAAGGGCTGGCTGGGAAATTTAAGAACGAACAAGTGATTCCTAAACGCGGCTTTCTGGGACCTCCCAGGGCAGGGGAAAGACCAGCCACACACCCGGCATGGAGGGGCGGAGGCACAGCTGAAAGCAGCTGGCAGATACCTGTGGGTTACCATGGCAACAGCAGCTGGTGGGAAAGGCAGCCGGAGGATGCTGAAAACGTTTTTTCTTCCCCCTTCTAGTTTTAAAGGACCAGCTTTCTCTCTGCAAGGGAGAGAGAAGTAGGAGTTAGTAGGGAAGAGAGGCCAAACAAAAGGGAGACTCAGGGTGAGGGCAAAACTCACCCTTGAAACTGTAAGAAGATCCATCACTTTTTAAAAACATCTTTATTGGAGTATCCTTGCTTTACAATGGTGTGTTAGTTTCTGCTGTATAACAAAGTGAATCAGCTATACGTATACATATATCCTCATATCCCCTCCCTCTCACGTCTCCCTCCCTCCCTCCCACCCTCCCTATCCCACCCCTCCAGGTGGTCACAAAGCACCGAGCTGATCTCCCTGTGCTATGCAGCTGCTTCCCACCAGCTATCTATTTTACGTTTGGTAGTGTATATATGTCCGTGCCACTCTCTCACTTTGTCCCAGCTTCCCCTTCCCCCTCCCCGTGTCCTCAAGTCCATTCTCTACATCTGCGTTTTTACTCCTGTCCTGCCCCTAGGTTCTTCAGAACCATTTTTTTCCTTTAGATTCCATATATATATGTTAGCACATGGTATTTGTCTTTCTCTTTCTGACTTACTTCACTTTGTTTGACAGACTCCAGGCCCATCCACCTCACTACAAACAACTCAACTTCATTCCTTAACCGTCTGAGCATGTTTTATGATTTGAGGACAGCAGCGAATTTCAACAATTGCAGTAGCGACCCGGCAGCCTCTGTGTGGTGGGCTCCTTGCTCAGCCTTTGACACACATGATTAGTTTCATCCTCGCTGTGGTTGCCATCACGATAGAGGATCAGGCCCATTTTATAGATGGGGAGACTGAGCTTCAGATAGGATGAGTGCCTGCACCCAGGGGCAACAAAGCAATAGAGTAGGGCTGGCATCTATGTCCGTCTGGCTCCAGAGCCTGTGATTATTCCTTCTGACAAACTATTGTGGTGTGACCCGGGGTAGGTAAGTGGGAAGCCACAATGATTGTTCTTCATTTTTCTTCTCAAGTGATAATTTCAGTATGGGAGCCCTAGACCCATACCATGTAAAAATATTTGCTTCCTGTGGCTGGAATGCTCTGAATGTTCTCTCCTCTTAGAGTTGGTGTGGTCGCCTGTGGTGGAGAGGGGCAGAATCAATGGGGTGGGTAATGCACGGGCTCTGAAAGTCAAATCCCGTCCCCGCCACTTAGCAGTTGTGTGTGACCTGGAGCTGTGCCTCAGTTTCTTCTCCTGTCCATGGAGATGGTCACAGACCTTCTCACAGGGCTGTAGCAATGACTAAATGCATAAATGCATGTAGAACTCAGTGGAGCACCTCACCCATGGCACGTGCTCAACAGACATTAGTCATTTTACTGAACACTCATCTTATAGGAGAAGGAAGGGAAGCCAGGAGGAGGGGTGATTTCCCAAAGTCCCGCAGCCAACCAGTGTCCTGGTTCTCATGGTGGGTGTGATGCCCACCACGCAGTGGGGCTGCTGACTCATACATCTGGTATACACAGACCCTCACTCAGAGTGAGCCCAGCCTCCAGTCACAGATGTAACAAGGACACAGGGACCACAGTGCCAGGGAGCTCCCAGCTGGGGAAAGAGTGTGACTATTTGGAACCATAAGTTCCAAACTTATAACCTACGGCACCACCTCCCTGGAGTTAAGCCTTTGTCAGTGAAAGTTATTGTAATTAATTGTGTACATCATTCATGCCACTGTAATTCAGTAATTGGCTTGGACTGTCCTCTTAGTTCGCTAACCAGACAATCCTTCTTAGTGCGTTGCTGTGGTTTCAGGCAGGGAGAGGGCCCAGGGGTTAGAACAAAAGACAGGTGTGAGGGCAGAGCAGGATTCCTGGCTCCAGGAGACAGGGCTGAATGGAGGGCTACATTCAAGGGATACGGGCTCACTTGGGAGCCCCCTGCCAAGAGAGGGGGATCCAAGTAGCAAGAGGGCATTGAAAGAAGAAAGGCAAGGTGCACTCTTGAGCACCTACTAATTGCCTGGCACCAGCTAGGAGCTTCTCACACATTCTCTTGTTAATCCTTTGTGGTGGATGTTTTGGTCTTCATTTTGCAGGATGGGTAAACTGAGGCTCAGAAAGAGAGCCAGAAGCTTGTTCATGAGCAAACAGGCCTGTCAGTGCTCACTGCCATGCTCCAGCCGCTGGATGGATGTGGTGGGGTCTGGGAAGACTGCATGCTTGTCCTGAAAGTGGGAATGGAGGCATGAGTCTTTGTGACACATATGTGAAAGGTCAGGGTTCTCCGGAAACACCGACTGCTGTGTTTACAGAGCATGGGTTTCCCGGGGTGAAAGAGAAAGAAGTAACCCCTTTCAACTGGGAGCCAGTATGGACAGTATTCACTGGGACTAGTAGAGTGGAATGTTGTACAAGGGCTGGCAGGGGCCAGAGAGCCTGGCAGAGGTTGGCATTTAAGGTCAAGCCATCCATTTTCCAGGGTGGATGAGTCAGCTGGGTAGCTGTCTGTCACAGTTTGCTGACAGGTCTTTGGGCAAGAGGTTATAGTATTATTAGCTCATTATTAGAAGGGAGTGCTCGTTTGCAAAACACTTCTTGGTCACTTCTAATCTGGGAAATATTGGGTGCAAGTTTACTAATGCCCGAGTATCAAATTTTGGTGATGGGCGGGGGGAAGCTGCTTCTTGGTGATTCCTGCAAAAGGGAGCAACACTGAACGGGAATTACTGCTACAGAAACCAGAGTTGCTCTGGAGAGTCGTCGGATATAACACTGTTTAGGGATGAGGAATTGAGCAGGAAGGACCCCTGGACACCAGCTGGTCCAAGCCACCATTTAGAGAGTGTGGACACCGAGGTCCCGGAAGGTTCTGTGACATTTCTCAACTGACATCCATCCAGCTAGTGGCCAAGTCAAGGCTGAAACCCAGCTCCCATGTCTCTGGAAAAAAATTGGGGGAAAAGGGGTTTTTTTTGGAAGGGTTTGAGGGTCTCAGGGAGTCCTGCCAAGTCACCATTAATAGTCCAGGAAGTTACTTGATCCCAGGTCTTCAGATTTCTGGTCAAGGAACTCAATCACTTACTACCCCTAAAGTTGGCACATAAGCCCCCAAACTGTTAGTTTGACCAAAAGGTGTTTTCCAGCTAAATCAAAGTTCTGAATAGATGGTATAATGACCTTTTGTTGTATCACTCAATGCTTTATCTGTATTTGAGGAAATTGCTGCAGTTTGAGTCTTTCTTCCCCGAAGAGAAGCCAGAAGTCAGTTTCCTAGCCTTTCTTGAAGCTAAGAATATTGCCTAGACTCAGACCATCAGAGGCATCCATGCAAGGCTTTTTTTTTTTTTTTTTTTTTTTTCTTTGCGGTACGCGGGCCTCTTACTGTCGTGGCCTCTCCCGTTGCGGAGCACGGGCTCCGGACGCGCAGGCCCAGCGGCCATGGCTCACGGGCCCAGCCGCTCCGCGGCACGTGGGATCCTCCCGGACCGGGGCACGAACCCGTGTCCCCTGCATCGGCAGGCGGACACTCAACCACTGCGCCACCCATGCAAGGCTTTAACTTAGAAGCAAGCATAGGAAGCAGACCCCACATGGAATCCTTCCCTGGTAAGGATGGCAAAGAACGAGGCCAGAGAGAGCATCCAGATCTCAGAGCCAGCAGAGCCTAAGGACTCAGCAGCTGTGCCCTGCGCTCAGCATCTGCAGGGTCTGAAGCCAGAGCCCATGAGATCTGGATGGGCTGGGCGGTACTGGCTGGCTGTTTGGACACTGTTTGTGGTGGGCCTCCGGCCTCCAGGCCCCAGTCTTTGGCTCTCTTGGAGATCCTGTGAGCTCCTAATAACCTTTATAAATTCCACTTCTACTTAAGCTAGATAGAGTGGGCTCTATTATCCTCAACCAAAAGTCCCAATCGGCACAAATATCATCATCATCATCATCATTATCGTGATCATCATGGCTGTGATTTATATCTTAGATTTAAAATGACTGGAGGGCTTCCCTGGTGGTGCAGTGGTTGAGAGTCCGCCTGCCGATGCAGGGGACGCGGGTTCGTGCCCCGGTCCGGGAAGATCCCACGTGCCGCGGAGCGGCTGGGCCCGTGAGCCATGGCCGCTGAGCCTGTGCGTCCAGAGCCTGTGCTCCGCAACGGGAGAGGCCACAACGGTGAGAGACCCGCGTACCGCAAGAAAAAAAAAAAAAGCCTTGAGAAAAAAATAAACTGGTTTGTTTGTTTGTTTTACTTTATATGACATTGTAGACCTTGAGACAGCAAGCTATGCGTGCATGGTAGGTGTTCACTAATGATTTGCTGGCTGCTGGCTAGTTGGGTAGAGAAATGGATGAAATTCCTATGGTAAAACATGCTGCAGATCTGATCTTTCATTCTTGCTGGGTGTTGTTACTCAGATGGTTTCAGCTCCATCTAATAGATGACTGCATTTGAAGGAGTTTAAACAATAAAGGACATTAATTATTTCATGTAACCAGGAATCAGAGTGGAATCAGAAATAAGGTGGAATCCACATTGCTTAATTCAGAGGCTTAGTAACAGCATCAGGGCCTCAGGTTCTTCCATCTTTCTTCTCTATCATCTCTGTGTGGTAGCTTTTGTTCTCAAGCTATTCCCTCATGGTCACAAAATGGCTGCAGCACTTCCAGACATCACAGATACATATCAACATCTGGTAATACAAAACACCTACTATGTTTACGTGCTTGTTTTTGAGGTATCCCTTTTGCCTTTTGACAAATTTTGATTATACTGTGCCTAGGGTAATTTTCTTTGCGTTGATCTTTCTTGGGTTTTTCTGATCTTCAGGTATCTGAATGTCTATATCTCTCTGAAGAGTTGAGGAGTTTTCAGCTATTATTTCTTTAAGTAAGATTTCTGCCTCTTTCTCTCTTTCTTCTCCTTCTGGGTCTCCCCTGATGTGCATTAAATTAGTTCATTTGATGGTGTCCAATAGGTCCTGCATGCTTTCTTCATTCTTTTTTCTTTCTGTTCCTGTTGACAGTTTAGCTAAGCTACTTCATAGTATTGCTGTCTTGGCACCCATTATGTTCGGCCTAGCAGCCTGCAGGGGCCTTAAACTGACACTAACCCCTCATGCAAGCACATAGATAACAGCCCAAAGAGTCACAAATAAATGTAAGTTCTGATATGATTTCCCCAAAGCCCTTGTGCTCAACAGTCTTCCCGACCTCCCAGGGCCTTCCTTTTGTGCACACGTTAGATAAGAACCCCATGGAGCTTACCAAAATCCTTCTCTTTTTGGTTTGAATTGATCAATCCTGATTAGGTTTGGGAACCACAAAGCACTCCACCCATGAACCCTAATAAAGGCTATGTCCCAGGTCCTATTTCTCTCTCTCTGTCTATACCCTGCCATGAACTCCCCATGTGGCCCCTCAAGGCATGCTGTGTACTTGCTTCAGAACCTGTGAGTAATAAGCTTCTCTGTTTCAATTTCTCTTGTGGTCTTTTTTTTTTTTTAACATCTTTATTGGGGTATAATTGCTTTACAATGGTGTGTTAGTTTCTGCTTTATAACAAAGTGAATCAGTTATACATAGACATATGTTCCCATATCTCTTCCCTCTTGCGTCTCCCTCCCTCCCACCCTCCCTATCCCACCCCTCCAGGCAGTCACAAAGCACTGAGCTGATATCCCTGTGCTATGCGGCTGCTTCCCACTAGCTATCTACCTTACGTTTGGTAGTGTATATATGTCCATGCCTCTCTCTCGCTTTGTCACAGCTCACCCTTCCCCCTCCCCATATCCTCAAGTCTGTTCTCCAGTAGGTCTGTGTCTTTATTCCTGTCTTACCCCTAGGTTCTTCATGACATTTTTTTTCTTAAATTCCATATATATGTGTTAGCATACGGTATTTGTCTTTTTCTTTCTGACTTACTTCATTCTGTATGACAGACTCTAGGTCTATCCACCTCATTACAAATAGCTCAATTTCGTTTCTTTTTATGGCTGAGTAATATTCCATTGTATATATGTGCCACATCTTCTTTATCCATTCATCTGATGATGGGCACTTAGGTTGTTTCCATCTCCAGGCTATTGTAAATAGAGCTGCAATGAACATTTTGGTACATGACTCTTTTTGAATTATGGTTTTCTCAGGGTATATGCCCAGTAGTGGGATTGCTGGGTCATATGGTAGTTCTATTTGTAGTTTTTTAAGGAACCTCCATACTGTTCTCCATAGTGGCTGTACCAATTCACAATCCCACCAGCAGTGCAGGAGTGTTCCCTTTTCTCCACACCCTCTCCAGCATTTATTGTTTGTAGATTTTTTGATGATGGCCATTCTGACCGGTGTGAGATGATATCTCATTGTAGTTTTGATTTGCATTTCTCTAATGATTAGTGATGTTGAGCATTCTTTCATGTGTTTGTTGGCAGTCTGTATATCTTCTTTGGAGAAATGTCTATTAACACCATACACAAAAATAAGCTCAAAATGGATTAAAGACCTAAATGTAAGGCCAGACACTATAAAATTCATAGAGGAAAACATAGGCAGAACACTCTATGACATAAATCACAGCAAGATCCTTTTTGACCCACCTCCCAGAAAAATGGAAATAAAAATAAACAAATGGGACCTAATGAAACTTCAAAGCTTTTGCACAGCAAAGGAAACCATAAACAAGACCAAAAGACAACCCTCAGAATGGGAGAAAATATTTGCAAATGAAGCAACTGACAAAGGATTAATATCCAAAATTTACAAGCAGCTCATGCAGCTCAATAACAAAAAAACAAACAACCCAATCCAAAAATGGGCAGAAGACCTAAACAGACATTTCTTGTGGTCTTTTGTTGAACTGCAGCTCACCATCTGGCATGCTTTGTTCCACTTAACAAATGTTAATTTAACAAAGTCATAATGGTTCCTGTAACTGGATAATTTCATATGACTTGTCTTCAGGTTCACTGATAACCTTCTTTTACATGTTCAGATCTGACATGGAAGCTCTCTATTGAATTTTTCAGTTCTGACATTGTGTTCTTCAGCTCCTGTTTTTTTGTTGGGTTCTTTTCTGGTGGTTTCTATGTCTTTATTAAATTTCTCATTTTGCTTATACATCGTTCCTGATTTCATTTAGTTTAGTCCATGTTCTCTTGCATTTCATTGAACTAATTTAAGATGATTATTTTGAATTCTTTGTCAGGCCGCTTGTAGATTTCCGTTTCTTTGGGGTTGGTGACCAGAGCTTTTTTATTAGTTTCTTTTCGTGGTGTTACATTTGCCTGATTCTTTGTGATCCGTGTGGCTTTTCATTAGTAATCATGCATTTAAAGGAGCAAACACCTCTTCCAATCCTTAATAGACTGATTCTAGCCGGTAAACACCTCTCCTGTCAGGTACTCAGGCTGATGACATGTTTTTGAGATTTCAGTTGAGTTGGGTTGAAGCCAGGTCACATAGCTGCTACTGGTTCTGCAGTGGGGTCTGCAGCTGGTGGGCCTGTTACCAGGGCATGGTAGGCATGTATTCTGTCTGGTCCCTGGGTAAACGAGACTGCCTCCAGGACCTTAGTCAGTAGGGCTGGTGGTGGGACAAGGGTCTATTCAACCTACCAACAGGTGGCAGGCTGTTACCAGGTTTGACATGGGTATGACTCCCTCTGGGTGCCTGGAAGGGTTCCTGACAGATCACTGGAAAGGTTCCTGGGCAGTGAGAAATGGTCCTGGACTGTGGCGAACAGGAGCTGAGCCAAGTCACAAGGCTACTTCAGAATCTGAGCTGGGACAGAGGCCTGGAGGTCTGTCTTTGGGGACACAGAAGGTTGTGTCTCCTAGAGGGGCTGTGGGCAGGCAACATGTGCCCAGATCACAGCTGAGAGGGGCTAGAGCCAGGTTACGGGCTGTTTTACAATCTGCAGTCAGACTGTGGTCTATAGACCTGCCTCAGGACCATGGGTGGGCATGTCTCCTGCCCGGTCACTGGGCCGGCAGGATTGGTGGCTAAGAGAAGCCAGAGCGAGGTCATGGGCTGCTTAAGCGTCCATAGCCAGGTCTGAGGTCAGTAGGCTCGTCACATGGGACACAGGTGGGTGTGACTCCTGTTGAGCCCTGTGTTGAATGTTGGTGACAGGACCGTGGCCATATGGGGCTGTAACTGAGTCCACAAGTGGGATGAGACTCTCTGGGTCTGTAGCTGGGACCACGGTCAGTGAGTCTGCCATCTGGGCAAGGGTCTGCCTTTGCAACATGGCCCTCCTCGGTCTTGGGCTCTACCAGGGTTTCACAACCTATTCCCTGGATCTCAAAGCTCCTACAGAGGCACTTTTGTCACGGATGGCTGCCAAATTATTGCTGCTGAAGGTGATCAGCCCCCTTGCTGATGGTGCTCCTTGAGGTATCCCTTTGGGAAGTGAAGATACCATTGCCAGAAGATTCCACTCCAGCATATTTCTCCTCATGTCTTATTGGCCAATAGGTTGTATCCTATATTTTTCTTAAACCACCCATGGAAGGGGAAAAGATTATCATGATAGTGTGTATCAATCAGGAGTCATGTTCTGGGCTGGAGAGGCCATACCTTCCCCCAAAGCCTGAACAAAATGGGATCTTTGTTGCACAGAAGAGAGGAATGGCTTTTGGGTAGTTGCCAAGGTTTACTAATCGCTTCAGGGTGCCAGCCCCTTGAGCTGGCCTCTTCCATATTCCTTAAATCACACCAGCCTCTCTGCAACATACAGGCAGGTATTACTATCCCCATTTCTTGAACTTGAAGCCCAGAAAGTTGAATAGCGCTTTGCCGATGGTCCCACAGGTGGTTCCTGGGAGAGCTGGGATTTGAACCTGATTTCAGGTTCAGAACCACCACAGTCCTCTGAGGAGAAAGCACTCTACCTGCTGTTTCGCAGAGGTTTTGCAAAAGCAGGAAACATTTCAGCATTGAAATAGCTAGCTAATTGAAGGAGGAGGCAGAAAAACGTATTCCCTTGCTGGAGTTAACCTTGTATTTTAATAAACAGTTTAAAGGAAAGAGAAACAGCTTCCTGTTTAGAAGCTGTTTAGAAGCCTAACACTGAGCTGCGAAATATTTACTGTCTTGTAATTGGTGGTCATCCCTCAGGCTCAGGCAAACTGCTGCGCAGGAGAAACGAATTCAGCAGCAACTCGGTGGGACTTTCACGGGAAGAAACTCCTGCCCGTGGGCAACCGTGGTTCACTAATGGGCTCCTTGGGAGGCTCATTGGGGATTTATTTCTGGGTGGAATTAATTTCTCTTTAGAGGGACGATCTCCCTCTTCCGGAGGGAGTCGGGGGGTAGATCTTGTTAATTTTCTTTCTAAATAGCGGACAAAATTTTTCCCCCTAGGTACATGGGCAGTGCTGGCAAATTGCTTTGGGTTTGAAGGTAGTTTTGTTTCTAATTCAGACAAATTCAGTTTATGTTAACTCCCATGTACTGAAAACATCCGCTGTGTGCCACACTCTGTGCCAGGAATGACCAAAACACATCGGGAAGGTCGTGTTTGCCCCAAGATCTCCACTGTCAGCTAGGAGAGGAGGCTGATAACCTAGACACAGGCAGTCCCAGTACAGTGTGGGAGTGGGCTGTGGGTGTCCACAGAGGTCAGTTCTCCACCTGGGGAGGTGCAGGGGCAGGAAAGGAAGGCTTCCTGGAAGAGGTGAAGCCTAGCATTAAAGGAAGGGTAATGAAGGCTATTTTAGTGTGAGGGAATAACCGTGAAAGCCTAAATCATGAAATCACAAAAGCCCAAACTAGTGTTGCCTTCTCCACCCTATCCTAAGTGTCTTACATTTATAAAGTTATTGAATTCTCATAGCAACCCTGTGTGGTAAGCACTTATTAGTGCCATATTACAAATGAACAAACAAGCACAGAGAGATTAAACAACTAGGTGAAGCTAAGTACATGGCAGAGATGGAATTAGAACTCAGGCAGCCTGGTTCCAGAGCCCCCCGCTCTAAACTACCATGCTGGGTCACTTCTCTTTATGTAAAAATTATTTACCCATTGTATACATTTACTATTGCAGCAACATTTATGTGCACATAACAATATATAAAATTGAATTTGAAAAGATAGGAATTTACATTTTCTTCCAACCTGCCAATGTCTTGTCTTAGGCATCTATACCCTTAAAGTAGCAGTGTATTGGAAGGAAATGAACCACAATGGGTTGTGATTGGGGCAAACTGACCAGGGAGAGCATATATTTTGTAGCAAGTGACATCTAGGATGGGAAAAAAATCTTCCTTTCGTTGGGGTCTCTGCACCTGTTGGAATGGTCCTTCTGCTAGTTCTATCTCTTCTACAGTATTGAAGAGATGACAATAATATCTTATCTCTACAGAACTTTACAGTTTACTAAAACACATCTAAAGCCTTTTTTCCTCCTCACTACCACTTTCAGAAGGTATCAGTGTAGTGGTCATAGTTTCCAATTCTCAGATAAGGAAAGGGGGGCTCAGAGATGGGAGAAGATTTGGTGCAGGTGACAGAGGAAGCGGTGGCAGAGTCAGCCTAAGGAGCAGCACAGAGGGACAGGTGGCTGCCAGGAGCAGAACGGAGCCTCTGAATGGAGAGTGTTCGGAGACAAGGGGATGCTGAGTGATTCTAGGAGAGACTGAAGAGGTAGGTGTGGTTATTAATACTTCTTTTTTGGAGGATCATTGATAGGTAAGATAATGCCATCTGAGGTTTCACTGCCATATCATTCTAGGTCATGGGGCTGAGAGGAGGTGCAGAGAGATGTGGGCAGAAGTCCACTGGGCAGAATCTTGGATGGTGACAGCTTCACCCAAAACATTCAAGAAAAGAGGCTCAGGAGTCAGGCAAGTTTGGATTCAAAATCATATTTATTCTCTCTGGGCCTCGTCTGTGTGATGAAGATAAAAAATAACCTATTATATAGTATTAATTGAGATGATATATGTAAAGATTCCGTGATAGTGCCTGGCACAGTGTAAGTGCAATTTATTTTAGTAATTTTTGATACAAGTTGCTGGGACGCTTAGCAATAACGCATATAAAATGTCTCACTTGGTGCTGTTTATCAGTTGTGCTAAAACACACTTATTACTGTGCTAAGAGCTAATGTTTACTGAGCATTTCCTATGTGCCAAACACCACTCTAAAGACCTTTCATATATCGATTATTATTATTTTTTTTTTTTTTGCGGTACGCGGACCTCTCACTGTTGTGGCCTCTCCCGTTGCGGAGCACAGGCTCCGGACACGCAGGCTCAGCGGCCATGGCTCACGGGCCCAGCCGCTCCGCGGCATGTGGGATCTTCCCGGACCGGGGCACGAACCCGTGTCCCCTGCATCGGCAGGCGGACTCTCAACCACTGCGCCACCAGGGAAGCCCCATATATCGATTATTTTAATCAGCCCAATGACACTATGAGGTAGGTACTATTTTGACAATAGAGTCAAACAGTGGATCAGGAAGCCCAGAGAATTTGAGTAACTCACCTAAGGTCTACACAGCTAGGATTTGAAGTCAAATCCTCTGGAAACTGCACTCTTAACCACCATACTATTCTGCCTCTCGCTGTTTAATATTAGTCCTACGGTTGTGACATTCTCGTTATTATTCTTTTCTACTATTATTCTCACTGTAATGCTTCCCATCAGTAATGGGCTTTTCAAGAACAGTCTTCTTGTAATAGATATTTCCCCACTGTTTCCTTCCTGCAGTTTGGGTGTACTACCACGATGTAAGCAGTGAGTAATGGGGAAAACCCTTGATGGAGTATCTTGTCTGGGACACGTGTGTGTTATATCCAACTGTAGATGCTGCTGCAAAGACTTGTCTTCTTGACAGAAGATGGAGGCCCCCGGCTGTCGTAAAACAGTTCAGCAGCACGGAGACCTCCTTCAAGTCACCAAAATGGAACGTGGGCTTTTGGTTAATGAAAGTGAAATTAAAACTCTGGTTCTATAATTATAAAAAAACTTTAATTTATGGACTGATTTCTATGTGCCAGATACTTTGCATATCTTATCTAATTCTCACAACTAGCCAGCAAGGTGGGTGTAATTATTCCCATTTTGCATGCAAGAAGACTGAATCTCAGAGGGAAAGCAACCTATTCTTAGTCACACAGCTAGAAAGTAGGGAAGTCTGGGTTAAATCAAATATTTTGACTTCAAATTCCCTGATTTTTACGCTATATCATTATGTTTCAAATTGCCCTGGGGGGACTTCCCTGGTGGCACAGTGGTTAAGAATCCCCCCGTCAATGAAGGCGACAAGGGTTCGACCCCTAGTCCGGGAAGATCCCACGTGCCGCGGAGCAACTAAGCCTGTGTGCCACAACTACCAAGCCTGCGCTCTAGAGGCCACAAGCCACAACTACTGAGCCCTCGTGCCACAACTACTGAAGCTCATGTGCCTAGAGCCCTTGCTCCACAAGAGAAGCCACTGCAATGAGAAGCCCATGCACCTCAATGAAGAGTAGCCCCCACTCGCTGCAGCTAAAGGAAGCCTGCATGCAGCAAAGAAGACCCAACGCAGCCCAAAAATAAAATAAATAAATAAATAGCCCTGGGAAGTCTGTTGTAGGTTTCACCCTGGCCCCTTGACCAAGAGCCACCTTTACAGGAACCCATCCTTGAATGTCTGAGTCAGACGGGTGTTTGCACTGGTTCTCCTTCTGTCGTTCCTACCTGGCCACTCACCTGGGATTATCTTCATGGACATAACCCTCCATGGGAATGGACCCTGTATCTATACAGTTTATTAGTGTAGCTTTGGTCAGCTACCAGCATACAGCAGGCACTCAAGTATCTGTTGAATGAATGAATGAGTGAATGGATGAATTAGTGAATTGCTTTTGAAGGCTTTTCCCCAAAGACTTGGCCTCTAACCTCTTGACATCCTCCTTCTCCTGCTTTCTGAGCTCCAGAGATGTTGTCTCTTTGTTTCTGACAAAAGCAAGGTGGGTGAGTGGACAGGGAGAAAGAGGGTTACCCAAGGGGCACAGGAGCTGCCCTTCCCTGAGATGAACAACAGGGTCCAATAAACCTGTGGGAAGACAAAATACCCCGCTTAGAGGATATTCTCCTCCTTATACACATGTATTAGAGACATGGCAGTAACTTCTCCCCTCATGAATTGTTGAGCACCTATTGTATACCAGGGACTTAGCTCAGCACCAAGGAGATGATTCAACCACACTCAATTTCTTTTACTCCCCTATATATGCCATACTTTCTCATTTCTTAGCTTTCTGTTCCCTCTATGGGAATACTGTTCCCTCCATCACCTGGACCCTTGACCTAGATGATTCCTATTCCTCCTTCAGGTCAGAGATCAGACCGTTCCTTCTGTGGGAAGTCATCCTCTACCTTCCTGAATCTGGGGGTCAGTGCTCCCTGGGATCCCATGCCCCCCTTGACTCTCCTTATCATCGCATTTCTTAGTACTCTACAATGTAATTTTCAGCTTCCTTGTCTCTATCTTCCCCAGGAGATGGGGGTGGAGAGGATGAGGTTCCCTGATGTGCTCCCTATTGTATCTCCATGGTGCCTGGCAGCCATATAGTAGGCACTGAACAGATTTTTAAACATTGAATAGCTAAAATAGAACATACAAATGAACTTTCTAAGCAATAGACAACTACATAAACATAAATTGTTTTCATTCTTCTCCACTGAGGACCGCAGAGGATCTCATTTCCTTCCTGCTCAGGTAGTCCACCATCAAGTCCTAAGTTCATTTTCCTGACTCTTCTATCTCAAATGAATGGGTATTGCTTTCCCTAACATCTACTGAGCACATATTACTAGCCAGGTACTGTTTTATCCCCTTCTGTACATTAGTCTATTTGATCCTTAGAACAACTCTCTGAAGTAGGTACTATTCTTAGCATCACCTCCATCTTATAGATGAAGAAACTGAAGCACAGAAAATGTAAGTGACTCATGCAAGGTCACACAGCTTCTGTATCAGTTGATGTTATGGTAGGAAATAGCACACACAAACTGGCAAATTGAGGAAGGTCTACTAAAAGAATCATCTATTAGGTTGAAACATGACGTTGCCAATATTTGATAATCTTTCAGTTGACTTTCAAAAATGACCATTTTAAAAGATTAAACCTAATACAAATGTAAAGGCAGAGTTTCGGGAAAGCGATAAGCGATGGTGCAGTGCCCTGAAGTTAACAGCTCAGGAGCTGTGGCCACCACTAGGTCGGAAAGACTGAGAGGAGGGAGCGGTTACCAGAGCCCAGAGAGGGAGACAGAGATATGAGGAAGCCCCCTGAGAGGAGGTGTGGCCCTTGGATGAGCACATGGTGATCCACCAGGGAGGGCGGGGAGGGAGTAAATTCCTCAACCTGCTTCTTCTCAATTCCTGTGTTCTCTGCTGGGGCTCCCCGTTGCCTGAACTTAACTGGAAGCCAGAGGCAACGGTGCCTATTGCTGTAGTTCTCAGAGTAGTCCACAGAGCAGAGTGGAGAACGGTAGAGAGTGAATTGAAGAAGCAAATGGAAGCTATTCAGCGCTGCTAATGAGTGATGGAGCTGGCGGGCAGGTCCAGGCCACTTTGTTCCAGGGCCCATGTTTAGAACCAGCACCTCCCACTTTGAACTTGGCAGAAAGAGCTGGGTCTACACCAAAAGCTCCTCTCAGGGATTTCCACTGAGCTTCTCAGGCACTAGGCCCCACCAACGAATTATTCACCTTTCATTTTAATATTTGATTTCTAACAAAAGAGCCGACGTTAAGAGTGCCGTGGTGTAGAATGGATCCAATCTGAGCCCAGGGCCTCAACCCACACGTTGTAGGTCAGATTCACCCCTGGCAGTTAAATACTTTGGAGTGGATAAGGGCCCGTGCCATGTTTCATAATTCTTTTACAAGTTGAGGTTGACTATCAAGATGATGGTACCTTTATGAACATTGATGGCATCCAACCAACAGAAGGCAGTTCACTCAGATCACAAAATATTGACTCTGGGAAGAACGATAGGATCCTGGAAATTGAAAGTCCATGCTTTGAGGACATTTTGAGATGAAACACACCAAAACATCAAGCTCTGGGACAACCCAGTGTTACTAGACAGTGGCCGAAAAAGATGAGGGTATGTGTTCTTGGTGTCTGTGCCAATAGGTCTGCCAGGGGCTGGAAATGGCCCCATTCTCTCTATCCCTTTGGTACCTTTGCACTCGATGTTTCTTCTGCCTATAACGTCCTCTACCTTTAATCGAATGACCAAATCTTATTCATTCTTCAAGTATCACATTTTCTAGGAAGGCTTTCATTATTTTCCATTTCACCCCAGGCAGAGTGAAGCTTCTTGGGCAATAAGATAGTTATCTATTTCTCTCCCCGACCAGACTGTGAATTAGCTTCTCCTCATGGCCAGAAACCAAGTCACAAAATCATTTCTGGAGACCATGTCACGGTCGTATCTAGCCTACCATGATGCCTGGAACATAGTAGAGGCCCCACACACTTCGGATGCATGAATAAACGAGCTAATATAGCCTACAGTTTCAGAGGAAGCTATCCTCAGTGCTGGAGGAAGGGCTCAGTAAGGTTCTGTAAGAAATTCCACTGAAAACTCCTGTCTGTTCTTTGGGTGCAATAGGGAGTGTCAGCTGGAATTCTGAGTGCCTGACAATGGCAAAAAATATGCAAGAGATATGTGCACTGGGATACTGGGTTTGTTCCCAGAATGTGTGTGTGATTCTAGCCCCATGAGGTCAGTCTATCCCTACTTTTCATCCGAGGGGAGAACTAGTGGAATCTAGTTAGAAGCCTAAGTCCAAAGCTTTTGGTTTCAGACGATTCTGGTTCAGGTTCCAGCATTGTCAGTCACTTTGTAGATGATCTACCCTCTGTATGCCTCAGTCTCTTTGCCTATAACATAATGATAATCATACCTAGCTCTCTGGGTTACTGAAATTTTTAAGTAACACTCTGGGCTACTGCATTTTTTTGTGAGATGATATACGCATATTCTTGGGCACATATTCAATCATGAATGATGTTTCCTCGCTCCCTCTTTAGGCTGTTTTACCTAAAATCACTAATTCCAAGTGCAGAACTCCACACGGTGCTGTTGCTAAGGCAGTGTGTGGCAGATTACCAGAGCACCAGCCGATAGGCTACGGCATGTTTCTCACACTTCCCTTAATGTTTTCCCTTCTTATTGCATCAGTACTGGTCTATGTCCCTAAACTCTTTCATCTCTAACATAGTCCCAAACTGGTTTACCTCCCTGGACGTGATTTCTACCACTTGAATCCATCCCCCATACTCCAGCCAGAGTTATGTTCGTAGAGCACAGCTCAGCCAAAGCCACTAGCCAGCTTAAAAACCATCAGTGTCTTCTCTTTTCCAACGGAGCTGAGCCCAGGCTCACTGAGATAGCGGTCAACACTTGCTGACACCTGGTTCCAAATTTCCTTACTCTGCACTACTCTCTTCACTCACCCAATGCTCTGAGAACTGAATTTCTCTGTTCGCTGTGTGTTTCTGCATATCGTACTTTTGAGTCTTCCCTACTGTTGCGCCTCTTACCTGGGATGCCCTTGGTCCCACCTTCATGCCAAGAGCAACTCAGCTTTTGAGGATTAGCTCTATAATAACTAGAACTAGAGGTCATCTTCCCTTCGCTGATACTTAAAACTAGTTCAATGTACTCTCTACGACTCACATATCACCACCACCACTACTGCTACAGACCAAATGTATGTGTCCTCCCAAAATTCATATACATATTGAAATCCTAACCCCCAATGTGTTAGGAGATGGGGGCCTTTGGGATGTGATTAGCTCATGAGGTTGAAACCCTCATGAATGGGCTTAGTGTCCTTATAAAAGAGACCCCAGAGAGATCCCTTCCCTCTTCTGCCATGTGAGGACACAGCAGGGAGATGCCATCTACGTACCAGGAAGATGGTCCTCATCAGATACTGAATCTGCCAGTGCCTTGATGGTTTGATTTCCTAACCTCTAAAACTGTGAGAATAAAGGTCTGTTGTTTAAGATACCCAGTGTGTGGTATTCTGTTATAGCAGCTCAAATTAATTTAGAGCGCCGCCACCATTACTATGGTCTCCCTCTTCATCCTATCCCTCTATACCTCTTACTACTATTATCTAAATATGTCTTCTTTGTCATTCTAAGCAGAGCACCTCAAGGGCAGGGTTAACATCTGTGTGGGCTTTGTATCCAATCCCTAACAGTTCCCTGGGTTAGGAGTCTCAGTAACTGAGACCCACAAGTGAGTGAAACTTTTCACTTTTCTCCTTTCTTTACCCAACCCTTGCTGCACCACCAGTTTGACTGTTCAGGTTCCATAACACCGATGGGGCTGTTTTTAAGCTGGAGACACTGAGTGAATAAATCAGCAAATGAGCGTGGCTTCCTCTCTGGTTCCATGGGCTGATGTGGCTACAGGAAAAGGTTTCCTTTCCCTGGTGCCAAGTGGTCAGCTTCTTTGCTTTCTCTCTGGCATTGACCTCTTCCTCCCATGGGGCAGGTGAGCTGGGTCACTGTCCTGGATGTCCAGACAAGTGGTGGTGGACTGGTGCACTCACACCAGTCTCTCAGTTCCAACAGGTCTGCAGTATTGGCTTCTGACCTGAAGCATTAAAGCCAGCAGGTTTAGACCAACAGGGCCCGCCCACACTTCCAGAGGTGGCAGAGGCTGCTACATGCTCACCTGAACCCGTTCCTTGTCCCTCCTGGTTACATCCTCAGTTGACTCTTCCCAGACTCCCTTGCAGCTAGGTCAGAACTTGTGGCTGCCTTTTAGCCAATGGAACAGGGGTACATGTGGTACATTGCTGTGGTAGAACTGGCTCACATGTAGTCCAAGAGCTGACTATTGAATTTTCAGGAATTTTCTGAACTGGTTGTGAACTGTTATTAGCTGGAAATCAACCATGGTGGGGGATTTACACCATGAAAATTGGCAAATGCTACAAATCAGATTTTTTCCCCCTAAAAAGAGTCCGTTGTTAACCATGTACCAGCATATCACTGCATGTTTGCCCCCTCCAAGACCGGCTTATAAAGTCCTCCCATACACACTCCTTGCTCTTTCTGCCACCAGGACTAAGAAAAGGACAAAGCCATAAGGAACCTGGGTTCTGATTGACCAAATGTAACCAGGAACACTGACTTTGGACTATGACAGAAGTAAGAAATACAATTTACTATGTTCAGCCCACAAGAATTTGGGTTCTGTCTGTTGCTGCAGATAGCATTGCTTTTCCTGATTAGTATAGCAGAGTTTGGGTAAGAGAGGAAAGTTTGAATTCTGGCTCTGCTACTTATAAGTTATATGACCCTGGTCAAGTTGCATAACCTAACGGGTTCTCTGTGAACTGGGGATAATGAAACCATCCATCTCATAGGGACCTTGCAGTTTGGAATGAGATTGTGAGCAGAAAGCACTTAGCACAGCACTTGGCACAAAGTAAGTGCATGTCAGTGTCTCTGATTGTTAACGTTGTCCTCGGCATGGGATTTTGGTCCCCAAATTGCCACTTTGCTTCCTGCCTGGCATTGCTTCTTGGGTTTCATCTCTTTTAGGAAGCTTATAGAGTGAGGAGGCTACAGTTTGGTGCATGTTCTGAGTATTCCCTGGATCCCTGGTTATGATAAGCACCCCCCCATCCTGTCATTTTTGATGAATAAAGTAGTAAAACAATGTAACATCTAACAGTGGAGAAGACAACTAGCTTTCCTCTGAAGGAAGAGGGGTTCCCCAAGTTACTTCCTATTGAAGTTTTGCAAGTACCAAGATTTAACATGATGAAAAACTGGTTACTGTCTCAGGTGCTTTGAGCAAGAACCCATACTCACTAAATGAAATAAAGTCCAACAGGGAAGGAACTTGTTTAATGTAATCCTAATGTCACATCTTTGCATGAGCCCTTAGCAGAGAATCTCAGATGGTTCTGGACACATATGTAGCTGGGTGATTCTCTTCCTGTCTTCCAAAAATAGCTCTCCTTCTGTGGGAGGTTAATCTATAAGCAGGGAAAGGAAATCGATGGAGGCCTGGTGGTTGCAGTGGATTTCTCTCAGGTGTTGTTTCAAATCAATTTCATTCAATAAACATTTGCTGAGCACCTACTGTGGCAGGCACTGTGCTGGGCATTGAGGGCCTCGGACGGAAGTTGAGGTGGGCGTGTCAACAGGGACATCAGTCTAACAGAGACTAGGGTGAGTCTTCAAGTCCTGACAGACCAAGGCAGGTGTGCCACTGTCCCCACGGAGGCATAGAGAGAAGGCTGAGGGGCTCCAGGGAGGGAGTGAAGGGTCAGGAAGATGGTCTGGACCACCTCACGGAGAACTTTGAATGCTAGGCCAAAGGTTTAGAATAACTGAGGCTGTTGAAGCAAGACAACATGATCAGAGGTGGGTGTCAAAGAGAACAGCCTGGAGTGGAGAACAAGACAGGATTGGTGGCGAAGAGACTGTAAGTGGCGAGCGCATTCTGCAGCCCAGGAGCAGGGTCGTTGATGAACATGTACTCCAGGGGTCAATTGGCTCAGGTTCAAATCCAATTCCATCAAGAATTAGCCATGTGACTTTCGGTGACTCTCTTCACCTTTCTGTGCCTCAATTTCTCTATCTGTAAAGTGGGGATAATAATAGCACCAATCTCATAAGTTTGTTATGAAGCCCAGTTGGAGCAATGTCCCTGAAAGCACCTGGCACGTATGCTCACCTGGCAACAGTTAGCTCTCAGTATGATCGTCTATGAAGCGCCTAAGATGTGACAGGCACTGGGGAAAATGTGCAAAGACAAGCACAGTCACTGGCCATGGCTCTTGGGAGAGAGAGCTCAGTAACCATGTCTAGCATCTGTCAATTGCTTATGACTATTTGAAACACCCAACATGCTTTACCTCAGCATTCTATGAGCTGGATACCATTACTTACCTGAATAGTAGAGATGAGGAAACTGAGGCACAGAGAGGTTAAACAATCAGCCCAGGTCGCAGAGTTAGAAGGAATGGAGACAGATTTAATCCCGGGCCTGTTCTGACTTCCTCTTAATCGTTGCATCAGCACAGAGGGCTGTGTCTGCACAAAGAAGGGCCCCCAATAAAGGGTTGGGGGCAGGGCAGGTTTCTCAGAGGACGTGATGTCTAGACCAGGGCCAGAGGGCTAAGTGGGTGTTAACTTGCCCCAATTTTTATCCATTCTAAGTGATTCATTTCCCCACATTATAACTTCTCTGGTTTGGGGGTACACCTGTAAATGATGGTACGTGATAAATAACGGGCAGCATTCTTTTCTTTCTTAGAAGCACATAAAATGATGCAGCCTAGAAATACAGGTTGATGGGTGAGGGCACAGGTAGGAGAAGCGAGGCGGATGAGCTTCAGGTGAAGGGGGGCATAGGCAAAGGGCCTTGGGGAGAGGAGAATCTGGCCCAAAGGAGCGGCTCTCATGCCCAGGGCTGGAGGCTTCTTGCTGTGTTACAGATCAAGCATAGAGCTGCTGTCTTGCACGTAGGGAATGAGCGCTCTTGAACTTCTGTAGCAATAAATTCTGCTGCGATGGAAATGAGGAAGCACTACCCTTGGCATGCCCGTAAAGACTGGGAATGAGAGGGCCAGGGCTGCCCATGGTGACTGTTATTCTCTCCCTGAATGGGATTGTAACGCTTTCCCACCCCATACCCCCACTCCTTGCCCTCCCCTTCCTGTCCCCAAATCATCATCTCCCTCTGTGGCCTGCATCCCGGGCTGCCTCAATACAGATTTACTCTACCACCATAGAGAGATCCGCTGGGAATTGGGGGCTATATCTTATTCGTTATTATGACTCCCACCCCACCCAGCAGTGTGGTGCATAATGGCCTGCACACAGTCAGCGCAAAATAAATTCTGGCTGCATTGAATCAGAAGAAAAGAAACCTGGAATCCCATTCCAGGTCGCTTCACTTTACAGTGAACCTTCGCATTGACACTTATAAACGACCTGGTGCGGGGCAGTCCGGATCATAAAGAAGCCATGGCAGGTAACTGGCTTTATTTTCTGAGCATTCCTTCATTCCTGTACCCAGGAATGACAGCACAGAACCTGGGGGATTTCTGAAAAATTTTCAGATCCCATCTCAGAACTGGAGATATCATCATTTCCAGGAATACAGCTGTGAATCCGGAATAATAATAATAATATAGTAATAAGAAAACAGAAACCCACTGAAAATGACTTAAAGAAAGAAATTTATCAGTTCTTGCCACTGAAAATCAGAAGCATACTGTCATTAGGTATGGCTGGATCAGGGGGCTCAAATAAAGTCATTTCTAGTAAGTTCTTCCACATAGTGCCCCGTCTTTAGATTTAAGGGATCCTGAGTCAAACACTGTGGCAGGTGTTACCAGCTTCCAACCTGCAGGAGAGCCTCATTACTCTTTGAGTCATCTCCTTGAAGGCCATCCTTAGAGGTGAAGGGGGAGACATTCCCTGTCCTCCAAGTCCTTTCCAAAGAAACACTTCCTGCAAGCCCTTCTCCAAGCTCCAGACGTGACCCCTTTGTACCCTCAGTGTGAGCAAGGGACTATCTCAACACCCACTTTGACATCTAATATCCGCTATATCTTGGTGTTTCAGTCAAAGCTATTAGACATCCTATTATATAATTTCTGTGCAGCTCTAGGGGCAAGTTGGAAATGGAAATTGACTTTAAGAAGCTTGAAAAGCGAAGATAACTTAGAAAGGATCAGAGTGAGTGATGGATGCTTAAAAGGTCTGCTCATGGGATTGAGGGCAAGGGTACCTCATCCCCAAGTCTCTGTTTTCTTACCAAGATGCCTTCAAAAGCACTTCATGGGCGTGTGATTGAGATTGAACCACGCAGTGATTTGCACAGAGCCGTAGCAGGTCCTGGATAATAACGGTGAATCACTGTGCTTGGTTACTCACACCCATGAAAACTCATTCAATTCTCACAACAATCTTATGTAGCAGGCTCTGCTGTTAACACTCCCGTTTCACAAGGATGATCGTTAAAGCACAAAGAGGTTGAGTAACTTGCCAAGGTCTTCTGGTTAGTAAGTAGTAAAGACAGGATTTGAACCTAGAGAGGTGAACTCTAAGACCTTGGTCTTAACCGCTGTGCCGTGCAATCTCCTGACAAGTTATAGCTCCTTTGCCCCTGTCCCTTGCATTGAATTCAGCTGGCTTTTCCCCAGCCTTCCCTCCCATGTTGTCCACACCTAGTTCCATCTTCATTGTAGTTTGACAAGTTACACAGCACTGTGCCGTCGATTGTGCCAAAAACTTTGGAGTTATAGCCTATGGATGGACGTTTGGAAGAGTTTGCACAAATCTGGGTTTTGGAACAAATCCAGTTCTTTACGTAGGTGACAGTCTGCATGCCAGATTTATGAAGCCAATATATATTCTCCATTTGGACAAGGATTCTCAGGGAATAAAGGATTCTCAGCCTAGCTGCTGGCTGTTAACAAAGAAAACAAATATATCACATTACTTGGCAGGAAAGAGTGCCACCCTTCCAAGTGACATCAGGAAAACAGGTTGTGTCTTTTTCCCACCAGCTGGTAACCACACCCTCTACAAAGGCAGTCAGCCTGTAGCCCAAAGCAGCCTGTAAGGTAGGAGCTGTGCCAGGTCTGGCCTTTCCACCTGTGTCATTAGGGAGGCAGGCAGTTCTCATCTGGTCATGCTACCTCCTCAGAGTATGACTCTGGGCTAGTTACTTCCCCTGCCTGAGCCTGTCTTCCCAATTGTAAAACAGAGCAAGGAGTGAACTAGAGGATGCCAAAGGTCCCCCTTGCTATGTACGATTATAAATTCATGGGTCCCTGCATCCACAGGACACCAAGCAAGATGGAAATCAGCATTTTGTAATCAGATGTGTTACGTAAAGCATGGTCGGGAGGGAAGGTAACGTTCGGGTTCTCAGGATCTCAGAATAGGTTTATATCTTTTGTTGCTCCTATCCTGGTGTACACAGACCCTGACAGAGTGTGAGAGGAGATTCTGGGCTGTTGTCTTGTGTTGAGCCCTTTTGATTGCTAGTAACAACTAACAACGAATTTCTTTTTCAGTTCCAAGGACCACAGCCCAGGAAGGGAAGTGATGCACCTGGGCCTGAGGGACTCCTACTCATCTTTGTGTCTTATTGCATGTAGGCTTCAGTCTCTTGGACCAGTTTCCTCTCGTAGCTGGAAATCAAATGAGCAATGTAGGACAGTGGTTAAGCATGTCAGTCTGCTTGGGCTTAAATTGAAGCTCTTCTACTTATTAGCTCTGTCCCATTAGCAGACCTGTTAACCTCTCCAAGCCTCAGTGTTCCCAACCGTAAGATGTGGATGATATCAGAAACTACCCCATAAAGTGTTGCAAATACTATTGAGTGTTCAGTAGATGTTAGCTATTATGAGAATCATGATGATGCTGTCACAGCCTTGCCATCCAAGGGGCGATACTCCTCCTAATCTTTAGTCTAATTGTCGGTTCTGGTGATTATCCCTGGACCATTCAATGCTGGCCATGTGGGAAATTACTATGATTGACTCACCATGAGCCAATCAAGAGTAAGGGGGAGTACAGAGAGGTAGGATCTGGAAGAAGATGACAGCTCCTTTCTAGAATCACCTCAACTAAGAGAAAATCACCGTGCAGAAGAATGAGTTCTGTTTTAGCAAACAAGACTGTAGATGTCCAAGATCCAGTAGCAGATTCCCCCCTAACTAACAAAGCCAACATTTCAGGGCCTCTCAGAGCTGAACATGATTTTTACAAGGCCCTGGGCGGGTCACTGGCAACATGTTCACAGGGTCATATGTTTTGGTCAAAGTAAAATATTTTAACCACAGTTGGTTAATGTTGCTGTCTCTTTCCAATCTGATTTCCCCTCCATCACACCTTCCTCTGTGTCAGGTGACACTGGAGTGGTAACATCTGCATCTGGCTAAAGGGACATTGAGTTAGGGACACATTTATTTTTAGTTTTGTGGAATGAATTTATGTCATTCAGTGACTTTCATATATAGTTAAGCTGCTGCTAGCTCACCCAGTGCAGGAAGACCTTTCAGGAAAATTGTCACTCATTTAACTGACTTAACTGGCATTAAGACCAAAAGTACAAGGCCAGAGATGGATTCTTAACATGAATATGATCTGTGGCACCTACCACCAGAAGAAATATGTGGTCAACAGAGGAGGAGAAATAAGGTTTGAAATATACAAGGAAGAAGCTTATCTGGAAAATTTCTGATGCCTTCAAGCTTCCAGAGTCTCATAGTTGGATGGTTTTAAGCATACATGACAACTTGGATTTTAGAGCAGGAGTAAGGAGAATGTCTGCACATTATAAAACTGCTTAAGTCTTACACCGTGGGTGACATCTTAAAGAGCCTAGCAAATATTTTGGAGACTCAGAAGACACAAGATGCAAAAACTTTATTCTAAATGTGGGCGTTTAGTTGGCATTTAAAAATTTCATTTCCCTGATGATTAATGACATTTTTATGTGATTATGGGTCATGTGTACATCTTCCTTTGTGAAATTTCTATTCAAGTCTTTTGCTCATTAAAAAAAATTGGGTTGTCTTTCTTTTTATTATTGAACTGCATAAGATATTTGTGTATTCTAATTATAAGTCCTTTATCAGATAAATGTATCATGAATACTTTCTTCCAGCCTGTGTCGATTTTTCTAATGGTGTCTTTTGATGAATGAAAGTTTTGAATTTTATGAAGTCTAATTTATCACTTTACTGTTTTTTAATGAGTGCTTTCTGGGTCCCATCTAGGAAACCTTCACTTATCCCAAGGATGAGATATTCCCTTGTGTTTTCTTCAGGCAACTTTATAGGTTTAGGTTTTACATTGGTCTTTGACACGTCAAATTAATTTTGTCTAATTTGTATGAGACAGGGAGTAAAGGTTCAGAATCCCCCCCACATGGATATTCAACTGATTAAGCACTATTTGTTGAAAAGATTTTCATTTCCCCATTAAATTGCACTAGAACTTCTGTAAATAACCAATTGCCCTATTAGGTATGGGTTTATTCCTGACTTCTCTACGCTCTTCCATTCATCCCTCTGTTGCTCTTTACACCAAATACAACAACGTCTTGGTAATAGTAGCTTCAGAAAGAGTCTTGAAATTAAGTGAGGGGCTTCCCTGGTGGTGCAGTGGTTGAGAGTCCGCCTGCCGATGCAGGGGACACGGGTTCGCGCCCCGGTCCGGGAAGATCCCACATGCCGCGGAGCGGCTGGGCCCGTGAGCCTGCTCGTCCGGAGCCTGTGCTCCGCAGCGGGAGAGGCCACAACAGTGAGAGGCCCGCGTACCGCAAAAAAAAAAAAAAAAAAGAAATTAAGGGATGAAAATCCTCAAACTTTGTTCTTCTTTTAAGACACTATTTTGGGTGGGTTTTTTTTTTTGTATTTTATTTATTTATTTATAATTTAATTTTATTTATTTTTTTATACGGCAGGTTCTTATTAGGCATCCATTTCATACACATCAGTGTACACATGTCAATCCCAATCACTCAATTCATCACCCCCCCACCCCCACCACCCCGCCACTTTCCCCCCTTGGTGTCCATACATTCGTTCTCTACATCTGTGTCTCAATTTCTGCCCTGCAGGGCGGTTCATCTGTACCATTTTTCTAGGTTCCACATATATGCGTTAATATACGATATTTGTTTCTCTCTTTCTGACTTACTTCACTCTGTATGACACTCCCTAGATCCATCCACATCTCTACAAATGACCCAATTTCGTTCCTTTTTATGGCTGAGTAATATTCCATTGTATATATGTACCACATCTTCTTTATCCATTCATCTGTCAATGGGCATTTAGGTTGTTCCATGACCTGGCTACTGTAAATAGTGCTGCAATGAACACTGGGGTGCATGTGTCTTTTTGAATTGTGGTTTTCTCTGGGTATATGCTCAGTAGTGGGATTGCTGGATCATATGGTAATTCTGTTTTTAGTTTTTTAAGAAACCTTCATACTGTTCTCCATAGTGGCTGTATCAATTTACATTCCCACCAACAGTGCAAGAGGGTCCCCTTTTCTGCACACCCTCTCCAGCATTTGTTGTTTGTAGATTTTCTGATGATACCCCTTCTAACTGGTGTGAGGTGATACCTCATTGTAGTTTTGATTTGCATTTCTCTAATAATTAGTGATGCTGAGCAGCTTTTCATGTGCTTCTTGGCCATCTGTATGTCTTCTTTGGAGAAATGTCTATTTAGGTCTTCTGCCCATTTTGGGATTGGGTTGTTTGTTTTTTTGTTATTGAGCTGCATGAGCTGTTTACATATTTTGGAGATTAATCCTTTGTCAGTTGCTTCATTTGCAAATATTTTCTCCCATTCTGAGGGTTGTCTTTTGGTCTTGTTTATGGTTTCCTTTGCTGTGCAAAAGCTTTGAAGTTTCATTAGGTCCCATTTGTTTATTTTTGTTTTTATTTCCATTTCTCTAGGAGGTGGATCAAAAAGGATCTTACTGTGATTGCTGGGCATTTTTCTTTTATAGTTTCCATGGCCTTGTTTTCAAGTTTAGTGATCTTATGTATGTCCAAACTGCTGTAAATCCTATCCAGTGAATTTTTTTTATTTTAGAAATTGCATTTCTCAATTGGCTGTTTTATATAACTTCTACTTCTCTACTGAGATGCCTCATCTGTTCACTCATTACTTCCATCTTTTCCTTTAAATTCTGAAACATAGTTACATAACATCTATTTTGAAGACTTTTTCTGCTAATTCCAAAATCTCTGTTATCTCTGGGACTGTTTCTTTTGGGGGTTATATTTTCTTGTTTTGTATTTGTAGCAATCTTTTATTGTATATTGGAAATTGTGAATGCTACATTGTTGGGAGTCTAAATTTCATTGTAACACCATATTTATTTATTTATTCGTTTATTTATTTAATTGATGCACCTTTATAGGGTGTTATGTTTTGTTCTATCTGGCAGTTAATTTACTGGCAGACCAGCATGATTTGTTTTTGTAGGCTTGTTTTTAAGCTTTGTTTGGGGGTTAGAGCAGTCTAACCCTATGGCATGAGTTTCTGGCCCTCAGTGGAATGCCTGGTATATTTAGTAAAGTCTCTCTACTCTGGGTAATTGGAATTCCTATATATCCCAGCTATGTTTGACATACAGAGTTTCTGTTAAGCTCACAAACTCCCAGTTGTTGCCAGACCCTCTGTCAGGTAGCAGAGAGTCTCACCCTTCCCATTTATGGCATATTACCTGGCAAAGACTACAGGGGACCCTTGTACAGATTTCTGGATCTTCCCTGGGCAATTCCCCTTTCTCCAAATGCTGTACTGCAAAATACAGGTATCTCAGCTTTACCAAATTCTGGTTTCTGCCTCTTCAGCTCAGTGCGACTGCTATACTCTGCTTAGGCTCTTCCTCCCATATTATTATCCAGATAATTCCTACAGGCAGAAAACCAGAAAGATCTAGGGGCTCATCTCATGTGTTTCCCTTCTCTAAGAATCAAAGTCCTGTGTGCCTGTTGGCTAATAATGTTGAAAACAGTGGCTTCATATAGTTTGTCTATATTTTAGCTGTTTCCGGTAAGAAGGATGATCTGGTATAAGTTACTCCATCATGGTCAAACGTAGAAGTCTGCTCAGATGTTTAAAATCCAGTAATTTGTTGTGATGTTTTTGATCATTATAAGTAAAGGTTCACTTTAGTATCTAATTTTGCATTTGTAATTTTGTATTCTTTTTCTTAAGGAGGGCCCCAAATTGTAGAAACTGTAGACTCCACAAAACTGAATCTGTCTTTTTAGAAGACTATTTTCTTGAATAAAAATAAAAGTTTATTGCACAAGCCGAAAAGAGCTCCACAGAAACCCAAGGGGAGGAATGGGGGCACTGCCAAGTTCAGGAAAACTCAAACTTGGAAGTGTCAGAAATACAAGTTTCTCCCTACCATAGTATTTTCACCTCACTTTGCCTGTATTAGTCAGCTATGGCTAAAAAACAACCATAGAATCTCAGTGGTAGACAACAATAACAATTTCTTTCTCATTCACACGTCTTCAGGTTGACAAGTGGCTCAGGCTGCAGGTGTGTGTTGGCTGGGGAAACTCTGATCCTGATGGCTCATTTTCAGACTCAGGTGGCAGTGGTGGCAGATACCCAGGATATACTCTCTCATGATTATGTTAGAAGCTCAACAGGGAAAACCCAAATGCAGAAGCACAGAACCTAAGTGCAGAATCCAAATGCAGAATGTGATGCCACTATATCATGTTCACTAGCATTCCTTTAGCCAAAACAACTTATGTAGCCAAACCTAAAGTAAAGGCTGGGGAATTAACCATGGGAGGTGGGCAGAGGGAGGAGAATATATGTTACTATTACTGTATAGGAATAAAAAAATTAGAATCAATTATTCAAGCTACCACACTGTCCATATACTTCATTTGCTTCTTCTGCTTACTGTACTCCAAGCCTTCAGACTGTGCATTTTCCCAGCCATCTGTACATCGTGAAAGCTGTCAATATATTTATCCTTCTGACCTAGATCCCTGCTGGAAACTTCTACTTATATAGTTTAGAAATTGGATTGGCCCAGTTCACCTTTTTGAGCCAGGTTACATATATTGTGGTCCTTGGCTTGTCAATGGAATGGCCACCCTTGGGTCAATCATCCATCCCTGGACAAACGATGGCTAGCTCTGAGCTAAGAAGAGTCTGGCACTGTTTTCCCGCAGAGTACTAACTGTGAGGCAGCCTCAGCTAGAAGGGGAATTTTGGAATGGATGGTACCGTGACTGGTATATCTTGTGCTAGGAAGCAATACTGGGCAAATCATAAGAACTTCTGCAGTAGTTTTTGCCTCAAAGATTCTTCCACGTGGCAGGAAGCATGAGAAGTGGTGGGAGCTGATGGTGGTTGAAGGATAGTGGTGGAGGATACAGCAAATGAAGGAGGGTACTGACCCCTTCTAGGAAGGCTGGGCATAAGGTAACAGATGGAGGCAAAGTGCTATTGAAAATATCTACTCATCTGTATGGCATAAGAACTAGCTAATGAGAATGGGATTCCAACCAATAAGAACAGGTGTCAGCCCTGACAGCGAGTACATCCACGCTGGTGTCTACCAGCTAAAGACCAGCTCTGGAAGGAGGAGAGGAAACAGGAGGGAAGATCTAGAACGAGACTCCCAAATCACCTTGCATCCCAATTATTGGAGACATAGTTAGGATTATATGAAGTATAATGGAAGTATTCTAAACTTAAGGAGGAAGAATAAGTCTTGGTGTGTTACAATCCATCCCTGGATATGCTATTCAGATATCATTGCCTCTAAGAAAAAAGTGCTCAGAAAAGTAATTTGTCTCAAGGCCATACAACTAGTAAGTAACAGAACTCTTCAACTCCTTACACTTTCCAATGCCAGATCACTTCGCAAAAGGGGTCTAGAATGTCATGTTAGAAGAGATGGTTACTAAGGCTGACTTCAAAGGAACTGAGTGGAGCCCTTTACTCTTTTGTCTTGGTGAAATAAGGAAAATAACTTCCACTCAGTAAGCACATTCTATATGCCAAGCACCGTGCTAGGCACTGGACACACATGGTCTGTAAACCTTACCGAATTTTTGCAAGGTAGCATCCTATTTTATAGATGAGAAAATTGAGGCTCACAGAAATGATGTACCTCAGAAATACAAATGCCAGCTACTGTAGGAGAGTAGCAGAGACAAAGAACTTCATGGTGACCTCTTCAGCAGCCATGACTACGGCTCTGTCTTCTGGAAAAGCAAAGACCCAGCAGAGGGGACAGGAGAACTGGCTTGGGGGTTCAGGAAGGATGTACTCATTCCTGATTGAGACTGATGTCTGGTCTCCAGCTGCTGCATCCATTCCACAGAGATTCTTCTGAGGATCACCTGGCATGCAGGGGGTTAAAATACGCGGCAAGTTCTGTCTACATGGAGGACTTAAAAAATTTCCCGTTCTGTCATACTGTTCACAACACACACACACACACACACCTTTGTCTTCCTAATAATTATTTCTCTTTTCATTTTCTTTGTGAGTAGAAAACAGAGCTAAAATTTCAAATTACTGATGAAGCAATTGAACCTGTGCTCAAATTGTGCTCAGATTTTAATATGGAGTTACTTCCAAGTCCCTAATATTTAGTTTTTCAATTAAATAGACCTTTGCCATCATCCCACGTGAAACTACACACAATTTCGTCAGTGAAAGGATTCTGAAACACCACTGAATCTGATTCGTTTATCCTTATTATTATTCCTTAGTGGAAAAAAGATTTTAAACACACACCTTTTAATTGCTCTTATTAATAGCTAATAGAAGCTTACTTTCCTTACTTCCCAAAATGCTATTACATAAAAGTGTAATCTACACACCTACACTGAGAGACCAGATTTATTAAATTCATGACATGAAAATGAAATATTCATTCAGAAATATTGAGGGTCCGGTCCAAGATCAATAGTCAATCGGTGGCAGAGTTGGGGCTTGAACACGGATTTTCCGGCTTTGAGCCCCATCCCCATTTCTGGATGATATCCTGGTCCTCAAAAAAAGCGAGATGGTGGTCCCTGGTGAGGAGAGAGTGATGGACTTTGTGCACACACTTATTGCTCAAATACCCACAGGCAATGATGGAATCACCCACCGACTTTTCTGGGGGAAAGTGTGGGAAGAAAGAACTACCACCCAGCTCGGGTGGCCAAGCCAACATCAAACCAGAATATTGCACTGAAGCTGAGTTCACGTCTCTTTAATACAGAGGCAGAATCTTTAGAGCTTTAGAACCCAAAGTTCTGCAGCAGAGTCTTCAGAACTAAAAACACTAAAGTGGACTCTTTAGAACAGAAAACAAGCTACCAAGGAAAAAACATGGCCAACGTTGTCAGGTAATGACCTCAGAGGCTGGGACAATAGGGACTCAGCTGGCAAGAAGGTGATACAACCAGGGGAAGGACAAGCGCATTGGGGCGTGTTGCCCGATTCCTGTTCAGAATTATAAATACGAGTCTCTGGGAACTGATCAAGGGGTTAGCTAAGCTAACACGTATGGACACTCCAGTGGAACCTACAAGTTTATTCTGGAATATACAAGTTTGTGAGGAAATGTCTGAAGTCCACCTTTCCTGGGCTGGAGGTCCCAGAGGTTCAGTGACCTGTAGGCATCTCAGCAGCTTTAATTTGTGGCTGGTCCACACCAGTGGATCATCAGTCTGTGCTTTTGGCCTTTCATGATAGAAGCGTCTTCCTGATTAAGAGAAAGATGTCAGCTTGCAGGTCAGGGAGATTCGAGGAGCAACCTTTGCATCTTGGCAGAATTCAGGCCGGCTCACCTCTGCTTGATCTAACTTTGATTCTTTTAAGTCCCAATGAGACAGATACTAGTGAAAACCATTGTCCTTTTATTGCTTACTAGCTACAGTGCTTAGAACTATTCAGCTGTTACTCTTTGGCTTCCTGCCCTTGGCTGGGGGTGAGACACTTTGACTCTCTGTACAGGACTTTGGGTTGTGCTATCCTGCAGTGATTAGGGGCAGGTGACAGAGTTGAACGTCTAGGCTTTGGAGCCAAGTGTCTGCATACCTGGCAGGCTGCTGTCCCAGATAGGGAGAGGTGTGTTAATCGTTTATTACCTTGCTGTAGAGACATCCGATCATGACTCTTACCTCATTCTGCATTCCCCATTATTGTCTAATAGAAATAGAGTAAATAAGCACATCTCTTAACAAAGAATCTTGTAGTGAAAAATTATATATTATGTGATCTTATTTCTCGTGGCAGCATGTAGCCCTTCTGTGAAAAGTATACACAGTTTTGTATAACTTGTTTACAAACAACAGAAAATATTAAGTCTGTTCATTCATCTGTTTCCCATGAGAGGAAAGAATCATTACGTAATGATGTCAGAGGGTATTCCAGCCCCCAAGGGGATCTTTCTGGAGGCGTCTCATATAGAAGTCCTTCCTTTAGGGGATGGGCACCAGAGGGTCTGCTAGGAGAGTCTCTCAGAAGAAAAAGCAAGAATCTGGCCTCTGGAACTTTCTCTTCCTAATGTGTGTCGTTATAATAGCCAGTCTGGGCTCCCGAAGCAGCTATTAGGAAAGCGCTTAGATGGCCAATGAGATTGTTTCTATTACAAACAGTGAAACACGGAGATAGGTGGGCTTTCTGGTGTTCTTCAGGCCGTTGATGGAAAAAGAGAGCCCTAAGTCTAGGCATGGGTGATGGCAACAGCGAGGGAAAGGAAGCAAACTGGGGTTTAGAGGAGAGAGAGAGGGAGGAACGAACGGAGGGAGGGGAAGAGGGAGGGTGAGCGAGAAGGAGGGTGAGAGGGAAATGTGGGAGAGAAAGAGACAGAGAAACAGACAAGAATTGTTCCTATATTAGATATACATAGGTGTTGGTTAGAAGGAATATGAAAGAAAGTTTTGGCCCAGCGTTTCTTTAGTAAATGGTACCCATACGCAGTGTGATGCATGAAGCGAACTGTTGATAAGATCTATAACTTCAGGGTTTCTACAGGCTATTCCCCTGCACTGAGCACAGAGTTCTAATAGCGAGCAGACGTGCCAGCCTATCCGCCCGTGATTCTGCCACCCAGCCACGTGCACGACTTTCGGCCGGGAGCTGTATCGGCCTTCCCTCAGTTGACTTTCATAATGACCTGTGAGGCAGATGTTACGATCAGCTTTTTATAGATAAAGAAACACAGGGGAATAAAGATGAAGTGACCTGTACAAGACTAGCACAGCCACCAGAATCCCAGGGGCTCAGAATCAGGTCCGAGCCCAGATGGTCATCCTGGGTTCACCCGGATCAACATCTCCAAACATGCCTGATCATCTGGGAGACGCATTAAAAAGACCCCAGGCCAGGCTCCACGCCAGAGCTATTAACCAGAGATCTGGGGGGGGAGGCCCGAGAATATGCATTCTTAAAAAAGCATCCAGGTGATCTCCACCTTCATTTTAGTTTGGGAAACAATGACTTATGGGGATACCACCTCAGACCACTCTAAGGGGTGCTGGGGAAGGGAAGGGCAATGCTTGGGATTTTTTTTTTTTTGAAGTATAGTTGATTTACAGTGGTATGCTACTTTCTGCTCTACAGCAGAGTGAATCAGTTATACATATACATATAGCCACTCTTTTTTAGACTATTTTCCCATATAGGTCATTATAGAGTATTGAGTAGAGTTCCCTGTGCTATACGGTAGGTCCTTATTCGTAATCTATTTTATATACAGTAGCGCATATATGTCAATCCCAATCTCCCAATTTATCCCTCCCTCCATGGTAAGCATAAGTTTGTTTTCTACATCTGTGACTCTGTTTTGTAAATAAGTGCATGTGTACCATTCTTTTAGATTCCACATATAATGCTTGGGATATTTTAAAGAGCAAGGCTGAGTAGTTCGTAGAAAACACTGACAACCACCTAAAAACCACCAACAGTGAGAGAATGGGGAAATACGTGATGGTACATCTAAGCAACAGAATACCAAACGGCCCTTACAAGTGGTTTGTCTAAATAGATTGATGAATATAGGCGCATATTCACAATTGTTAATGAAAAAATATATGCGGGCAACGTTTGCAGCATGGCGCCATTTGTGTGAATTGTAATATTTAATATTTTTTTAAATATTTATTTCCCCTACTGTTTATAGGGAAACGTCTGGATGGCCATCTAGAATGTTTTTGGATCTAGCAAATAACAGAAATGAGGGAAGCTGTCCACTGTCACAGGGAACGTGGGGACAGTGACCTAAAGAGTGGCCCTACCTAAAGGCAATGGAATTTTAAAACTCCAAGGAAAATGGTCTCACCAAACAGACATGCAGGCCACCTCGTCTATAATTTCTATGCTAAACACTAGCAGTGGTTGCCTCTAGGTGGCGGTATTTGGGGATTCTTAATTCTACAGAACTTAATTATTTTAATTCTGTAGAGTTTTTTTTACCGCAATTTTTTCAACTGTAACTATGCATGTGTGATTTATGAAAAAAGTAAGAAAGGAAGAGTAGTTCTGAGTTGCTTGTCCATCAGTCCCCTTTCGTTGTTGGCATAAACGGTCTCTCTCCAGCCCCCCTGCAGGAGAGGGCAAAGCTGTGCTCTTTGGGGTTAGGTTGTCACATTTGGGGTTAGGTGCTCTTTGGGGTTAGGTTGTCACATTTCTGAGGACGAGGCAGATCCTCTGAGAGGCCATTTGCTTTGCATAGAAATCCCACAACAAGCAATGGGAAAGGTCTTGTGGTCCGATACCCAATAACCAGCAGCCCTTTTCATGAAAATAAATCTCTGTGCATTTTCCCTTCCCAGGCTACCTTTGAGAACCCTGGACTACAGAGCTATGTGACTTTGGGACTTGATCTTGTCTGGGCCTCAGTTGGTTATTGGTTACTAAAAAGAAAAGAAAAAAAAAAAACATAGAAAAAGGGTCTCTCTGTCCTGTCCTCACCCCAACCTATAGAATCAAGCCCCTCTTCTGCCTTCCCACAGTCCGGGTCCCTCACACTGAACTTCAAAGTCTTTGAGGCATCCTGTCCCCAGCCCCCTGGAGATCTTTATTTCGGGGTTTAAGTGTCATTCTTTGGCTGTCAAGGTGAAGGCAGCAACTTCTGGAGCCGCTGACGTCATGGTCCCCAGGCCTTTGCTACGTCAACTCACCTTTCCAGGCCATGCTTTTTCCATCAGTTAAATGGGGTTAAAATACCTACCTGATGGGGTTGGGGGCTATTAGCACCCCTCGTTGATAGATGAGGGAAACCGAAGCTCACAGAGCTGTGTGAATCGCCTGCCATCACCTAGATCATATGAGGCAGAGATGGGATTCAAGCCCAGGCTGTTTCTGGCCATCGGCAAGCACCTCGCAGCCCCAAACCATCAGGGCACACTGCCACGCGTGCCTGGCTCTCCCCTGCCAGAGCCTGGGCTTTCTGGGGTAGAAGTTAAAGGCAACGATTCAGCCATACCGACCAGGCCAGCTGCCTTGTGACAAAGGAGAGGCAGGCGTGGTGGGAAGCTGTGTGCTGGGACTAGCCAGACGGCTCCAGCAGGGCTCAGACCCACAGTCTGGACCACACAAGGTACAGACGGCACACAGATGCAGAGCCAGGTCTAACTCTACTGGTTTCCAGGTGTGTGACCTTGGAAAAGTCAATTCGCTGTTTTGAGCCCCTTTCTCTTTATCTTGTAATCTGGGGGTAGGCGTGCATACCTCACGGTGTTGACGTGAGGGTCCCGTATGCTGGCTGGGAAGTATACAGCCCTCGTGTCATTTAGCTCGTTGCTATTGGTGCCAAGGCTGGGCTCGGCGTGCTTAGACGCTCAAGATCCAGGGCCACGGGCTGCTTTCCTGTCACATCCCCTCAAGATGCCCTGGGATCCTGGGGGAAGCTGCAGGTTCGCCCAGTGCGTGTTCTCGGGCTTTCCTAAATTAGAGCAGAAATGAAGGCCTCTCTCTGCAAGAGAACAGTGCTGCCACGTTGGTTGGCAGTCACTGAACGGGCAGTGTTATTTCTAGGCTGTGGATTAGGACAATCTAGAAGAACCACCGGGGAGCTGTTGAGATGACTTGAAAGGCAGTTCTTCCTCTCAATAAAGTCCAAATGAGTACACTTGGAAACTCACCAGGGCTTCTACAGTCCAAACGGAACAGTTTCAGTTGAACAGTCATGTTGTTTTGTGTGCTTTTTTTTTTAATAAAACAACAATATGCATAGATAAAGGAATGACACGGAGTTTTAAAAATACCAGGACGCTGCAGGGGGAAAAAGGATGTCGGTAGTTTGGTTTTAGTTTTTTTTTTCCATTGCACCTTTATTGTTTACTCTGTCCACTGTTAAGAATTCTTACATAGTCTTTCTAGAACCACACAGAACCTGTGAGACGGCCCCCTCCCCTGATAGTCCATTATATTTCTAACCAGCCTCTTGGCCCTCGTCCTTACACGTGGGACATTCTGCCAGGGTGCAAGGAGTTCCCAGGCGTTGTTTACTTTTTTTTTATTTTTTATTTTTTGCGGTACGCGGGCCTCTCACTGTTGTGGCCTCTCCCGTTGCGGAGCACAGGCTCCGGACGCGCAGGCTCAGCGGTCATGGCTCACGGGCCCAGCCGCTCCGCGGCATGTGAGATCTTCCCGGACCGGGGCACGAACCCGTGTCCCCTGCATCGGCAGGCGGACTCTCAACCACTGCGCCACCAGGGAAGCCCGCGTTGTTTATTTTTATGAGGGAGGGATGGAGGGGTGCAGAGTTGCCCTCAGCAAAGCCATCGGTTTGCATCTGACCCCCGAGGGCCCTTTCCTGGACCATCCCCACCTCTCTATTCCCTCTTTTCCCAGCATTTGACCGACCCTCACTGGGCTAGGGAATCAGACAGACTGGGGGTTTGCATCCTGACTCACCACTAGAAGCCACCTGACCTCAGGGAAGTTTCCCAATCTCTCTGAGCTCTCCTTTCTTCTTCTACAATGTGGGATGAAGACTCCCTAGCTCACTTACTGGGAAGATTCAGTGACTTAAAGGAATACAGGGTCCGGCACAGCGCCTGGCACATGTACTCCCTGAATGCACATCAACTTTGTTTCTTCTGGTGGGGAAGAAAAGACACCTGATGAGAGCCGGGTGCTCAGGGCATTTGCTTTATAAAAGGGCCGGGTCCCTAGCAGAGTCCAAGAAATGACTCTCTAACAGTAGAATTTCAGACACCACAACAGAGGGATGGAGAGACCTGGCGGTGGAGATCTCCTGGGCATCATTCGAATCCAACTAGGCAGACTGCTGCTTCTTTTGCCCACGGGCAAGGCTGACACTAGCAGAAGGAATTCTAACACTCCTTTTTTAAGGCCGTGCCGCTGCAGCCAGTGAAAGGCCCATTTCAGGGAGCAGACAGGGCAAATTCGCATTGATTCAACTGTTCCTGCCAGGGAGGAAGCAGCTTCATGTGGGTATAAACCAGGAACTTTAAGAAATGCAGCAATCTTCTAGGGTGATCATTGCATCCCCTTCTAGTGCCCTCGTAAAAGTCACCTGTCTCAGGGGTGTCCTCACAGCCTGAAACACCCAGGTGAGCTCCTACAGTGGGGAGTCCATGTGCCCTTTACACCCCACCTACTCTGAAAAGGATCCCAGGCGGCTCATTAAGGAAGGAATGATGCACCTAAAGCTCATCCTTCCCCCTGTCCTTCCCATCTTTCACAGTATGTGGCCATTAAAATCAAATGTGCTCAACAAATGGTCACAAGAATGCTGCCAATAAGAAGCTGAATACTCCATCCTACAGTCGATCTGCAGATGTAGCCGTGCTCCTCCTCCATGGTAGTCCTTGTAAAACATTGTTTAAAGCTGATCTATCACTCAGCCCTTGTTCATGCATAATTCTCAGTAAGGATACGGTACATCCAAGGTCCACATGCCCACGATCGTTTTGTATCTCCGATACAACAATAAAAAGCCGCTCAACAGACCATCTTAAAACATGCGCCAACCAAGATCACGGCTGGTATTACGGGAAAACGTCCTCCAGACTGAGAAGAGCTAGAGGGAGAGAGAAGGTAAACAATACAAGATGACAGGATGAGGACTAGCGTGATTACACAACAGAACGTCTGCAGTCTAGGGGTTCAAGCAGGTAGAACCAAAGAAAGCTCTATGGATCCAGGAGCGCCTCCCCAAATATTTGGTTCATGCTAAAAAATAGAGCACGTTTATTAAAAATATATATTTATAAACCTTGATATGAACAGATACACACGTCAAGCCAATGAAAAAAGAAAAATAAGTTATCTCTCCAGTATCAAATAGACACTTTTGATGAATGGGATGCTTGCCAAAGGATGGTCCCTGTGGGTTTTTGTACCAAACAGCTCATCGAGTTAGGAGGAACTGCGTGTCCTGGGAGACACATCATGAGCTGCATCCACTGTGAGCTGCGTCCTCCCTGTTCCTCTTTTTGAACATGTGACATCCGTCAGCGACCTGGGATAATGAACCTCTGCACCCATCCGCTCCCAGACGACGTCAAAGGCAAGTCTCCCAAGCGTCCTTTCGGGTCCCCTGCCAACGGCGCTGAGTTCCCTGCTGTGTGAATGAGTTTTGCTGGATTCATTGTGCTTCCGTGTCTGATCCTCGCAGCAGGATCTGTTTATTCTGGTGACCCTTTATCAAGTTCGAAGGTACATTTGATTGAACGGTGTGTGTAGGTCAGAGCCGCTTGTTTGCGCAGTGTCCTGTCACTGATCTGCCGACACACAGGACTCTTTTGGCCATCCCAAGGCCTGCGCACCCTCTGGGCCATTCACAGAGTGGTGTATATGTACACAAATATGATGACGACGAGGTTCAGAATGGTCCCGAGAATTCCCAGCATCGCCAAGACACTCTCTTCTTTGCTCTCTTTTTCTTGGCCTCCTCTGTCTTCATCATTTCCACTCGTGATTACCATCTTGGTTGCAAACGTCTTTATCTTCCTCCCCAGGCTAACCTGTAATTGGAAAGAGAAAGCACAAAAGATGATGGTTTATAAGCATCCTCTCCATAGCCAGGCAGATTGGGCAGGGCAGTGATTTCCTGTCTGGGGACTAGATCTCAGGTGAGGGTGAAAAATCTTCCATGGAACCAATCTTGGGACCCATTGCTCTTGGCCGTGGAGAAATGGCAGAGCACGACTGATCCATTTCAAGGATGAATGTCCTGACACTGGCATAAAGAGATCAGCCCTGGAGTCCAGCCTGGGCGCCACCTACTCCACTGAGGTTTTGATTTAGCCCTTTTCCTTGAAGCAGACAGCTGCACAGTAGTCTGACTGAAACATGTGGGCTCTCCCACAGCGACGGCAATTTGACACACGTTCACATATTGGATCCCACCCTAGAGAAGCGCTGTCCGGCAAATGCACGAAGTGTGTAGGAGGGCATCACAGCCACACTGTGTTCTAAGTGCCGGCTGCCCTGTGAGCAGGGGTGACTGCACCTAGGGAAGGTGGTTAACTGAGACCAGACTGGATGGAAAGGAGGTGGGGAGAACATCATAAGGAACCTGCATCACCTCCAGCAGGAGCATAAATTGGTATAATCATTCTGGAAAGTTCCTTGGCATTACCTAGAGAAGCGAAGAGACATATATTCTACAACTGGGCTGAGCACCTGATCTCCTACATGTCCACCCTAGAGAAATCCCTGCACCTGTGCACCTTGAGACGGGGACAGGAACACTTCTGTGAGCTTCATCCGTGACAGAAGAGGACTGGAAGTTACCCAAACAGGCACCAAGAGTTGAAGAGACCAACACGTGGCCCATACAATGGACATGTCCACCAAAAAGAATATCATATGCACTGAGGCTACACGTGACGGCGTGGATGAGGCCCCAACACTTCAGGTAGTGTGAAAAAGCATATTGCACAGAATATACACAGCATATGTCAATTCATAAAGGCTCAAAACAGGCCAAACCAAACCTATATATTTAGAGACATATACTTTGATGTTTTTTAAAAAGCAAGAGAATGATTAACACAAAATTCAGTAGAGTGGCTTCGTATAGGTGAGGACAGAGTGGAAAGCCATTGGGAGGAGCCAAAGGCCTTCAATATACAGGTCATTTTCCATTTTTTAGGCTGGATGGGGGGGCACATGGGGTTCATTTTTATCCTTATCCTTTCAACTGTTTCAGAGATTCTCCGGAATGTATGATATATTTTGCAATAACTAAAATCTTTTCTTTTTATTCTTTAAAATGATAAATGTGGCCATCCAGGGGGCCTAGTGGGCAGCTGAAGCCTTCTTTTCCACTGATTACTAATCCAAACAATATGTAAGAAATGAACAATGTATGTGGGGTATCGACAGCTTGTCTGATGGGATGTGACACGGACCTGGCCAGGGCCCCTGGCTGCATCTCTTCCAATAGAGAGCTGTGTCTTTAGAGCTGGAAGGCTATTCATGCTCTAGAGTTGTGACAGTTAATTTTATATGTTAACCTGACTGGGGTGCCAAGACATTTGACAAACATGATTCTGGGTGTGTCTGTGAGGGTGTTTCTGGATGAGATGAACATTTGAATTGGTAGACTGAGTAAAGCAGATTGCCCTCCCCAGTGTGGGTGGGCCTCATCTCATCAGTTGAAGGTCTGAATAGCAGAAAAGTGCTGAGTAAGAGGGAACTCCTCCTGCCTGACTGCCTTTGACGTGGGACATCAGGTTTTTCCTGCTTTCGAATCCAAACTGAAACCTAGGTTCTTCCCAGGTCTTGAGCCTGCAGGCCTTCAGACTGAAATGAAACCATCAGCTCTCCTGAGTCTCCTGGTTGCTGACTCACCCTGCAGATCCTGAGACTTGCTGGTCTCCATAATGACATAAGCCAATTTCTTATAATAAACCCCTATCTATCTATCTATCAATCATCTATTATCTATCAACTATCTATATATCCATCTATCATCCTTCTATCTGTTATCTATCTACCTACCTCCCTATTATCTATCTATATATCTATCATCTTTCTGCTATCTGTGTATCTATCTATCTATCTATCTCTTATTGGTTCTGTTTCTCTGGAGAACGCTGACTAATCAATTCAGGAGTCAGAGGGTATCTCAGGACAAATATGTGAGAAGAATCATGAAAAAGGAGTCCGGGAAGGTGAGGAGTGTGGTTGCAAGGTGAAATGTCTGCATGTCTCTTCCTCTGGGTACGAGAACCCCTGAAAGGGCCAGGTCATGCCTTGTGGATCAAGTTTGGATTCGGAACACAGCGTATATGGATAGATGTCTGTGTGGAGGAGAGAGACAGACAGTCAGTGAAGACTAGGGGAATTAATGCAACAGGAATGTATGAACAAATGAATGTCTTAATGGGAAGTTTCACAACTTTGGTTTACTTGGTAGGCTCAGAGGGGGTTCCTACCCCCCTGAAGTGATTGCAGCCAGACTTCATTTTTTCAGAGCTGTCCACTCTGTCCTAGACAATGAAATGAAACTTCTTGGAATAACTCCTGTATGTAGGATGTAATTTCTGATTAAAATTGCTTTAAAAAAAAAAAAAAAAAGCTTTGGCTAGGCAAACCTTCTAACTGGAACTGTTTGGCTTTCTTTCTTTTTCTCCCTAGTACAGTTTTTAATGATGTATAATACATGTAAAGAAAAGTGCACAGACTTTAAATGTACAGCCTGATAAGTGTTCATGTCTGTTAGCTGTCACCAATATCAAGAAACAGAACCTTCCAGTACCCCAGGAGGCCCTATGGCCCCCTATTCCACTCACAATCTCTTTCTTCCTTCTTCTCAAAGCCATCATCCTGAGTTCTAACATCCTAGGCAGGTTTTGCCTGTTTATGAATTTTATAGAAATAGAACCACGCAGCACATCCTCTTTTGACTCTCTTTCCCCCCAAGGTTATGTTGGTGAGATTCACCCATGTTGTGTGTAGCTGTGGCTCATTCTCAGTGTGAACAGTATCCCATTATATAAACAGGCTCACATGTTTCTGCATTTATTTTACTGCTGATGGGCATTGCGTTGCTTTCAGTTTGAAGCCATTATGCTGCTATGAACATTCTTGTACATTTCTGTTGGCAAACACATGTATGCATTTTCCCCAAGGTTTTAGATGAAAATTTTCAACATACAGCAAAGTCTAAAAAGAATTTATAGTGAGCACCCATACACTCAGCAACTAAATTTCACCACTAGCATGTTACTATACTTGCTTAATCAGATACCTATCCATGCATCTATCCGTCCATCTTTTGGGGGGTATATTTCAAGGTAGACTTCAAATATAATTACACTTCCCCTTAGATACTGCAGCATGCATGGATTAACTAGAGTTCAATATTTGTTTGCAATGCTTTCTTTCGATGTAAAATTTATGTGTGTGCAATTTCCTATTGGCTGCATACATCCAAGAGAAGAACTGCTGGGATATAGGGTATGCATGTGAAAGTGCTTGTATCTGCCTGCTTGTTTGTGAGTGAGAGCTAGATTGGCCCCTTCTTTTATTTTGGTGACTCCATGGCCTAGCCTTTGCATGGAGTCACAAGAAGGCATAGGTACATCCACTCCCCTCTCTGCCCTGGGCAGACATCTACCCAAGCGCCAGTTATCTGTCTCATGGGTCTCTTGTTTCTTGTAGTTTCCTTAGCTAGACTGCAGGCCCTGAGAGAGCAAGCTTTTGGATCTCCACCTGTAAGCACAGGGCTTGGCAGGGACCAGGCATTTGGGTGAAGCATGCTGAATGAATGAGGGGGTACTGAAGAGGGATCTGGCATCCCCCCCCCCGACCCCATCTTTGCAGGGCAGGGAAAAGATCACCAAGGTCGGTCTCAAGAGACACACAATGAGTGCTGCCCTTAAAACCAAAGACCCGTCATTGCAGTCACTCAAGCAAAACAAAGTGCCGGTCGCGGAGGCTGCTTTGGTTTCAAGGCTGAATTTAGCCTCTTCCCTGAGTTAACCCGAAATAGCTCTGACTTAGGAGGAAGTGGAAGAGAATAATGAGGTCGACTGTGTTTACTTCCTGAGGTCTCTGCAGCAAACCAAGAGCCCAGAAGAGGTCCTCTCCGACTCACAAAAGAGTTGCATCCCCAGAGTTTGCTTCCAAGGTGCTCGAGTTATCACCCTGAATTTCCCCCGAGAAACCGTGTTGGGAGTGCAGATAGATTCCCAAGGGAGCTACAGGGGGCTTCCTAGCAAAGAAGTGGTTGGAACACTGCTTTCTTTGGGAAATGTTATCTAGCCAGCGAGTGGAGGAGAATGAAAGAGGCTGGAGATTAGCTTGGAAACCAGACCAGTAATAGAGATGGGAGGGGAAAATAAAACCAAAATAAAACAGAAAGCAAAGACTGGGGCCAGGCAATATCTGACATGAGGCCTGCTACACAGGTATAAATTCATCCATTCCCTCACTCATTCCTTCCTGCCAGGATATGCAGGGAGGGGGTAGTGGGAATTAACTGCTAACGGGAAAGGTGTTTCTTTTGGGGGTGATAAAAATGTTCTAAACTTAAGATTTTGGTGATGGTTGCCCAACTCTGTGAATATACTAAAACCACTGAATTTGTACAGTTTGAAAAGGTGAATTTTGTGGTTTGTGGATTATATCTCAATAAAGATGTTTATTTTAAAAAGACAGCATCTGCAATAATAGCTGAAATATAAATTATCTAGGAATAAATCTAACAACAATGTGGAAATGTGTAAAATCTTTATAAAGAAAATTAAGAGTAGTTTACAGACAGACATAAAGGTACATCTACATGAAAAGGTAGATGTACATCTTCAAGGAGTGTGAGATTCAATATCCAGAAAACACGAGTTCTTCCCAAGGTGATTCCTATAGATTTACTGCAGTCAAAATTTCTACAGGGTCTTTGGTGCCCCTTGGCAGGCTGATTCTAAAGTGTATATCAAAGTGCAAAGAGATGATGACAGCCAACTTATTTACTAAAAAAGAGTAAGGTAGGGGCACTTGCCTTATAAGACATCACAAATTACTATACAGCTTTAGTAGTTAAGCTTTAGACAAATAAGCCAAAAGAACGGAAACGGGGCTACACATACGTGGACACTGCTCATCACTGGGGGAAAATGGGCCTTTGGATACACAGTGCTGGAATAATTGAGTATAGGAAAAATAAATAAAATCAAACCAGTATTTCACCAGTTCCAGTTGGATTATACACAACCGTGAAAAGGAAAACTTAAGAACTTTTATAAGACAATATAATGAGCATCTTTATGACCTTGGTGTAGAGAAGGATACCTTAACAAGACATAAAAGCTCCCCATGCGGAGCCTGTAAGAGTTGTCTTACAAAAGTTCTTAAGTTTTCCTTTTCACGGCTGTCTATAATCCAACTGGAATTGGTGAAATACTGGTTTGATTTTATTTATTTTTCCATATACTCAATTATTCCAGCAGGGTATATGTATAGCTGATCCACTTTGTCGTAAAGCAGAAACGAACACACCATTGTAAAGCAATTATACTCCAATAGAGATGTTAAAAAAAAAAAACGATCTATGCACATGCATATTTGCCATACGGATTTGTACAATAAACTGAAAGAAAAAGAAACAGTCATAATGCACAACAAGGATTGGTTAAATAAATGATGGTAATAAAAGAGGGAAAAAAAGACAAAATCTCAAACGATAAAGGAAAATATTAATGAATTCAGGGACATTAAATTTAATACCTCTGTTTATCAAAAAATGTCATAAAAATAGAGTTAAGCGACAATCTGGAATATACGTGTGTGTGTGTGTGTGTGTGTGTGTGTGTGTGTGTGTATGTACTGTGTGTCTATCATATGTATGCTATATACACTATATATATCATACATATCTTGTTAGTGTCAAGTCAGCAAGAAAATGATACACTTCCAGTAGAAAACTGGGCAAAAACCATGTCCAGGCACTTCTCAAAAGAATAAATAACCACAAAGAAGTTAAACTTCAGTAAGCAGAGAAACGCAAACTAAAACACGATGAGTTACCATCCAACAGCCAACAGATCGACAAGAGCTAAAAACTTCAAGATCACCACTCAATACTCACGAGGCTGTAAAGCAAAAAGGACTCTTACACGCCAGCTGCAGGAGTACAACTTGGTCTCTGTCACTCTGGAAAACAGGATGCTACCATCTTATAAAGATGAACATACTCAGACCCTGGTGACCGCCATCCCAACTGCGGGCACACACCTGGATACACCTGCACCGCTGTCCCAGGGTATGCAGCCAAGCATGTTGACCGACAGCAATGTCAGTGTTAGCGACATGCTGGAAACCACAAAAATGTCCATCCATGGTGGCCTGTCATATATCCATACACCGGAATTCTACACGGCGCGAAAAGGAATGAAATGCTGCAGCCTGCAAGAATGAATCACGAATACAGTGTTGCATGAAAAACACGTGTCGCCAAAGACTACATAAGGGATGTTTCCATCTGTATGAAGTTCAGAAATGGGGAAAACCTAACAATGTGTCATTTAGAGGTATAAGTGTGATAAAATTACAAAGAAAAGCAAGAGAATAATAAACCCAAAAGCCAGGGGAGCAATTACTACTAAGTGCAGAGGGGAAGTGGATGGGATCAGGACGGGGTGCTCCAGGAACGCTTGAAGTACTGGTAATATTTCTGAAGTGGGGTGGTGGGTACATGGGTGATAGTTCTTTATACCTTATATTTTCTAAATAGGCTTTTGTTATCTATCCAATAATTAATACATCAATTTATGAATAAATAATTATTTCAACTGAATACTCAATAATAAAACAACGCTTATAATTAAAAAAATTTATAATATTAAGATGACTTTAAAAAACAGATCCACAGGGTTCTAAAGACTAGGGGTATTGAGTGTCATGCTAAGTGCCAGGAGGAACCCTGGCTACTCTGTAGCCAGGAAGGGGGCCACTCTCTCTGCAAAGACAGAGCATCCCTAGGGAGCGATGGACAGCTCGGTTTTGGACATGGCTCTCAGCAAACTGGTCCTCCGCTGGGCTGCTTCTGATAAACACACTGGAGAGCTTTTAGTAGTTGGCCTATTTAGTATGTCTTGGACAGTCAGTCCCATGAGTCTAGGGTGCTGGGTATGGCCTGGGTGTAGAGGCTGCAGGGCCAGCAGGGAGAGCCCTGAACAGAAGTCAGGCCTCAGTGCGGTTCCTGGAGACACAGCGGCTCAGGGCTGCCAGGGACCCAGGTCGCTGTGCAGTGCACATGCCCAGCGCCCGTGCCCTTCCTTCAGCATCAGTGTGTCACTTTCCCTCTGGAAAGTTAACCTTTCAGTGAACGCTGTCAATCAAGGTACCAAGGAGATGGGCCTGGAACCAGGCTAAGCCCATGTGAGGCTCTTTCTGGAACTCAATCTTTGGTGGGATGATAGAAGGTGGGACAACCCTAGATGCTGATCATCGCGGCCACGGCACCGAATGAGATTCTAGTAGCTGCTGCCTCCTGGGGGCCTGGAGCCAGTCTGACTTCTGGCCTTTTTTTTTTTTTTTTTTTTTTAATTTTTACTGGAGTAGAGTTGATTTACAGTGCTGTGTTAGTTTCTGCTGTACAGCAAAGTGAATCAGTTATACATATACATATACATATATCCACTCTTTTTAAGATTCTATTCCCATATAGGGCATTACAGAGTACTGAGTAGAGTTCCCTGTGCTATACAGAAGGTCCTTATTAGTTATTTTACATATAGTAGTGTGTATAGTAAGTCTCCTACATACGAACGGGTTTCTTTCCGAGAGCGCGTTTGTTAAGTCCAATTTGTTCGTAAGTCCAACAAAGTTAGCCTAGGTACCCAACTAACACAATCGGCTATACAGTACTGTACTGTAATAGGTTTATAATACTTTTCACACAAATAATACATAACAAACACACAAAAAAGAAAACATTCTTACAGTACAGTACCTTGAAAAGTACAGTAGTATCAGCTACATCACCACTGCTTTTATACTTGCTTCCAGACATCCTGGGCTTGAAATAAAGATACTGTACTACTGTACTCTCTATAGCACTGTACAGTAAAGTACACAAAAGCACAACCACGTGTAGAGGATGCACGCACGTGGCAATGTACGCCAGACACACGAACTAACTAACGTATTGGACACATGGACGCACATTCGCATCTTTGAAAGTTCGCAACTTGAAGGTTCGTATGAAGGGGACTTACTGTATATGTCAATCCCAATCTCCCAATTTATCCCTCCCCTCCTTTTCCCCCCAGTATCCATAAGTTTATTTTCTCCATCTGTAACTCTATTTCTGTTTTGCAGATAAGTTCATTTTTTAAAGCTGGGTTCACCATTTCCTTCCATCCCATGAATTACCTCAAATCCTTGCAAAAACAGTGTGTTTTTGCTTAAGGCAGAACCCGTTTCTTACCAACACCTGCTATTTACAAACAAAGACCCTTCACTCGTACAGAAGTGACATTCAAGTTTATTTTGTTTGCTTCCTCATTTGACCTTTGAATTTCCCATAGAAGAACTCCACTAAGTGTTCATGGGGCCTCGACTTGAATCCCTCTTGTCACTCTGGAATTTACCACCTGTCAGGACAGCTTATTCTACCTGCTGACAGCTCAGTCAGGAAAGTTCTTCTTTGCTTTAGAATAAAATATTCTCGCTGTAGCTCCCACCCCGTGAAACTACTTCCATCACTAGGAAACAGCAAAAATAAGTCCTTGTCATCTTTTTCAAGGCAACACCTCAGGTCTTGAAAAACTGATATGCAGTGGGAAGAAATGATAACTCTGGCCTCAAATACATCTGACATCCAAGCTCGGCTCCGTGGTTTACCAGCTGGGTGACTTGGGCAAGCTGCTTCACCTCTCTGACTCAGTTTCCTTATCTGTAAAGGGGAGGTAATACTTAGGTTGCAGGATTAAATAGAACGGTCGTGAACTGCCTAGCTCAAGGACTGGGAACTACTATGGTCAATGATGATGATGATGGTGATAGAGGCTCGTGCTCATGCCCCAACGAGCCCCCTTTTCTCCAGCTGAGCACCCCCCCGTCCCCCACTTCTTTACACAGTCCCTCCTAATCATGATCCTGCTCTTGGAAAGGCACATCCTAAAATCACAGCGTTTACAAGAAAAGCATTACTCCAGGAAAGGTTTTCCCAGCCCACATGGGCCAGAGCTATCTCCTTCCTCTTTCTGAGGCAGCACACCCATTAATGCTGCCCAGAACCACACCGGCTTTGGGGCCACCGCACCGAGCTATGGATTCGAGATGCTGCAAAGCCACGTGGACCTCACTTCCGGTTGGAGGGAAGTGAGTGTTTTGAACCCAAGACAGGACTGAGTGTTTGGACTGCATTACATTTCAGCACCTTGGCTCCTAGATGACCTCTTCTCCCCAACCAGTCATTCTCCACCAGCTTCAGACCATCCAAAAACTGGATGTGCACACCCTCCGTGCTATTGCCTAGATGACTCACTTCCCAGTTTTCGACCAGGTTTCCAGGTTAGTGCTAAGTGATTCATAGCCTCACCAGCTGTTTGCCTTCTCCTCCTGCCCATATTTCTCCATCTTTTCTATAAGATGCCATGAAGTCCAGCTAGGACTTCTAGGTCTACCAGACCAGTGACCTTGCCAGAGGAGAACATGGCTGAGAGATGCAGTCCTAGGGACCCACGCTGGGTCCCGGCACCCTCTGTCCCCTCGACTCACTTGTAGGGTCTCCTTCTCTACACCAATTTCTCAGAGCCTTTTATTAAGAGTCACAGACCTTGGCTTCCCTGGTGGTGCAGTGGTTGGGAGTCCGCCTGCCGATGCAGGGGACGCGGGTTCGTGCCCTGGTCCGGGAAGATCCCACATGCCGCGGAGCGGCTGGGCCCGTGAGCCGTGGCGGCTGAGCCTGTGCGTTCGGAGCCTGTGCTCTGCAACAGGAGAGGCCACAACGGTGAGAGGCCCGCGTACCGCCAAAAAAAAAAAAAAAAAAAAGTCACAGACCTTCCTTCAACTGCCACTTGGTGATCAATAGTCAATAAGAAATGAAAAAACCCACAGGATTATGACCCACGGAAACATTGCACAGCAGTTAAAAACGATGATGAAAAGACCAAGTGGCCTAAAGGCAGATGCCCAGGCTAGGAAATCACAGGATATTACAATTCAGGTCTACTTAGGATTATAAATAATAGTTTTCAAACCTCACTAGTACAGAAAAAAATGCATGAGAAAGAATATTTGGAAATTTTCTGTAATGTAATTGATTACATTATTTTACTTTTATATTCCCTTTTATATTCAAAACACATACATACGTAAATAAAACCATGAAGACTCCAAGCGCTTCTGTCTTTCTACAACCCTTAGAGAACCTTACCACCCAGGTGACAAGGACAAAGCGTTTGATGCTGGTGGGCAAGCAGCCACTTCTGTGACAGCATCTCTCTGCTGGAGGCAAGGAAGGAGGGAAGGAGCTGGAATTCCAGCTGGGAAATGGGCGTGGGTGTGTGTGAGAAGACAAATGATAAAGGTTCTGACACCATTTCTATTACAACAGAGATATTTAGGCTGAATGGAATTGGCTTCAGTACCCTTTAATTCTAGTAGAAACTCATTTTTCAAAATAATGCCAGTCTTGGGACTAAATCTGTGCTCCCTGACATGCTGAAAGGTACCACACATTGAAGACAGGAGTGGAGAGACGATTTCATCCACTTTCCATGACTCGCTGACTGCCTTCTCAGGAGTGGCTCTGGCTCAACTGTAGTTCCAAATTTCTGCATCTCTAGGACATTTAGATATTGTGGGGTGAGGACATTTCATTCCAATTCTGTTTAACAAGGATGAGCCTCTGCCTGGAAATTCAGAAACGCTGGGTGACAAATCCACCGGATGGTGCTTGAGCATTAAGGAAGCAAAGAATTTTCCCTGGAGAAGAGACCTCAGTAGTCACTTTAAGCACAGCATCCCCTGGGGAACCTGAAAGCCAGACTTCCCATGAGTATGCCCTGGGCATCCACATAGAGCAACGGGCATGCCCCAGTGAAAGACAAAGCCTTTGGCCCTCAAGCACCTCATGACCCAAGGAGGGGAAAACACAGCGTCACTATTGTGATGTGAGCCCAGGGCATGGCAGGGGGCAGAGCGGGGGCCACAGAACGGGGGAGTCCTGATTTACTTGGGAGGGAAGATGGGAAGGAGCTAAGCTGAGACCGAAAAGGCTAGCAGGACTAACTCGGCCCGTAGTAGGAGAAAACTAGGTGTTAGGAGACTGACAGGTGCAAAAAATAACGTGAATGTGCGGAAGGCTACACACAGAGTCTGGGCGATGAAGCATCATGGTGAGTGTGGTGAGAGCTGACGCCGCGGTGGGGAGAAGAGGCCAGACAGGGGCTCTTGTAAACCACTCAGAGAGTTTTGGAATTTATTCAGTACACCATGCAACAGGTACTTGGATGTTCACTTCATGTTTATTATCTCAATTATACATACACGCTATTTATATAGGAGATACTCCATAATTAATTAAAAAACCCATTTAGCTCCTAAAAGCAGACCACAGTAAGTAAAAGTTGGTAACTTGCTCTCCAAGATGAAATGTTTGGACCAGGTAGACGCCAGCTCTGCCCACATTCCACAGTGAAGCCTCGATCCTTGCCTTCTGAGGCCTCAGGAAATCAGCTGGGAGCCACTCTCCGAATGACAGACAACTTACACCCAGGCAGGGTCCTCTGCAGAATCTGGGCAAGAGTTCTCCAAAGGACAAACTCTTCCCTATGTGCCCATGCCCAGCCTAGGTGGCCACAGAATGGTCTGTCTGGGTTTCATTAGATGCTACTCAAGGGAGATGGCAGCCTGGACATCCCTGGTGAATGTAACCCCATGAGTTCTGAAGAACCATTGAAGAGAGAACATTTGTAAAGCATTTAACCTGCTCAGCAAAGATTTGCAATTATTATTATTATTATTACCGAGTTCAAGCTTGTACTGCTCACCACATGACAGGCTAATAAATGAGAGACCATTTGTTGGGGCAAGGAATAGCGACTTTATTGAGAAAGCCGGCGGACTCCTGTCCCAAAGAGCCATCTTGCCTGAGTTAGAATTTAGGCTTCTTTTATACTAAAAGGGGAAGGAGTAAAGGCAAAAATTTCCTGGTTCCGGTCAGCCTTCCAAGGAGATGTGTTAATGTAGTCCTTCCTGCAGTCATTCACAGGTGAGCCTAGTCAGGAGGTTTCCTGTGAGCTAAACAAAGGTATTTTAGCTTAACGGTCATTATCTGGGAGGCAGGGTTCCCAGAAATGGGCCATTGTGTATAATTTAAGCTTATAGGCAACATCTCTTTAGTGATTAACTTGTAATAAAATACAGAGATTCTTCCCTATTACATTATTATTATTAACAAGCAGAGTGTTGTCCCTTACTGTCAAGATATTGCTGGATCTAGCTTTGCACATGAGGCCTGTCATGATGTGACCAGTAACTACTTCTCCACCTACCCATGGTGATACCAATCACACCTGCTAATTAGTAAGTACAAGGTATGGGCCAAGCTCTCTATTGTCATCCAGCCTGTCAGCCACTCGACAAATTTTTATTGAGCACCTACTATATGCCAGGCCCTATTCTAGAGTATTGGGATACAGCAGCAGCAGCACAGACAAAAATAAGTGCTAGTCCCCTTTAAGAGATAAGGAATTGAGACTAAAAATAGTTACTGAACACCTACAACCTACCAGGCACTGCCCTAGGTACGAGGGATATTGCAGTGAATAAAACAAAGAACTCATCAAAAACTGAGTCAGGATTAAGCCCAGTCGCCGACATCCTTCTCACCTGCTGCCTCCCTCCCATGCCCCTCACTCTGGTCTGGCAGTCCCCACCCCCCAACTCCTGCCGTGTCCTTAACCGCAGTGCATCCGCGCTCTCTCTCTCTTCCTGGCTTGGACAACCGCCACTCATCCTTCCAGGCTCAGCTCACTTGGCTGCATCTCCAAGGACCCCTTCCTGACGTCGGGAGGCCCACTGTAGACTGTGTCTGAGAATCTCCAACCCTATTCTGTAACCATCCCTTTTTCTGGGTCCTTCCCCACTCATCTGTGAGCTCCTTAGGCAGGGGATGAGCCTGGGTCTGATTCATCTCCGGGTCCCCCAGCCCTTGCGCCTGCCCTGGAATACCAATGGCGCTCAGTGTATTGAGACGGCAAGTGAGTGAATGAAAAGATGGACCTCAAGGTAGCCTGGTGAGGTCCAGCTTCCAGGTTAGGGGAGGAAAAGTCAGGAGAGACAGCTGAATGGGTGACAGGGACAGCCCAGCCCAGCACACCCAGTTGGACCTCACTATAAAAAGACAGGCCATGAGGAGAACCTGTGTTAAAAGAGCAAGCCATCTTTCCCAACTCTCCAGGCAGGGGCTGGTTAATGTTTGCGTGGGGGGATGCATGGTGCGGAGAGCGAGGGGTCATCAGCCCTGAGGCCAGGTCAGAGAGATCACCCCTGCTCCAGCAGCTCCTGGAATCTTCCTTCTCTTGTCCACCATCTACAAATGGCGACACCATTTGCACTCAGAGTGAGCACTGGACAGACCGGGACCAGCTTCCTACCTGCTCCTACCTGGGGAAGAGCCTGGGCAAATCTCCCTGGGCTCAGCCTGTCCAAGTGACCAAGGAGAAGTGGGCCCAGTTGATAAGATATGGGGGCCCTCAGTCGATGTGCTTATTTTCTTTTCCACCTTGAAGTCCGATGAAAGGGAGGCTGTGTGGGGTATGAAAAGTTTAAATACTGATATAAAGAGGAAAAACAGCTCCCTGTACTAACAAACACTTAGGGGTAAATTAATCAGTATTTCTCTTGCTCAGAGGAGAATACATTTTTAGTTGTGGGGAAAATTAATTATATCAGCCTAGACTTCCCTGAGGAACACGTCATCAGGTAGCTCTGGGGTGAGACTGCTTAAACCCATCAGTGGAAATGAGACACAGCTCCACCAGAAACATCACACCCGCCTGCCTGCTACTTCCGCTGGGCCGTGTACCTTACTTGACAGTAGACCCCACCTCCAATTCCTAAGAGCAGCAGGATGTAGGGAGAGAGGCTGGCACTCAGGGCAGCTGGATGTGAGTTCCAGCTTGTCCCCCGGTGAGTTATATCACCTTAAATACATCAGCCTCCGTCTCCAGTCCACATCTATAATTGACTCGAGATGGACACAAACCTGGACTTTCAAGAAACAAATATTTGGGCTTCCCTGGTGGCACAGTGGTGAAGAGTCCGCCTGCCAATGCAGGGGACACAGGTTCAAGCCCTGGTCAGGGAAGATCCCACATGCTGCAGAGCAACTAAGCCCGTGCGCCACAACTACTGAGCCATCTGCTGAAGTGGAAATCACTCGGTGCTGGAGGAAGAGGCACAGATGCTAAGGGGTCCATCCTTGGTTACAAGGAGCTCCAGAATTGAAGGGAACTTATGAAACATTCTGTCCAACGTCCTCAGCCAGGGCTGGAGTCCTGGGGAGAAGGGCTCAGGCCCTGCAGGGTTCCCAGGCTGGGCTGCCCCTCGGCTCCCCTACCCCTCTGCAGACCCTCCCCGCCCTGCTTCTCAGTAGCAACCAGGACCCAGGGCTACCATCTCTCAGGGGCTGAGTCTCAGGGCCCTGGGTTCTGGTCACTTTATTTTTTTAAAAAAATTATTAATTTTACCTGTTTATTTTTACTTTTATTATTATTATTTTATTGGCCGGACCACACGGCTTGTGGGATCTTAGTTCCCTGACCAGGGATTGAACCCAGGCCCTCAGCAGTGAAAGTGCTAAAAGCTTGGAGTCCTAACCACTGGGCCGCCAGGGAACTCCCCCGGTCACTTCAGATTCCACATTTGCGGGCTGACCCCAGGCCTGGTCAGCACACCCCTGCGCTGCACTTCTTAAGGCCAGGCTTCTGCCTGAGCACAGGCTCCCAGTTCCTGTCTGAGAAGCCCGCTTGGTGACCCCGGGCCTGGGCCACTGACTCTCGTGTCCGTCTCCATCCTCCAGGGAAAGAGTGTTTTGCTCTAGAACCTGCCTGGTGGCTGGAGCTCTGCTCCTGAGGCCGGGGGGGTCAGGCTACCACCTTCCTGAGTCCTGCCTGTGCCCAAGTGCCCCTTGGCACTGCCCATCTTATGGCATGAGCCCCACCGCCCAGTGTCCCACAGACCCCCAATGTCAACTGCTTACCAGGCCTCAGTGCATCTGCCAGATTGACTTTTCCCAGCTCCCCAAAGAGGCAGGTCCAGGCCTAAGCCAACCACCCAGGCCAAGCGGCCTGTCTCCAGGTGTGTCAGGCAAGGCCCCAGATCTATTGTCAGGGAACTCACAGAACCCACGTTACATGAAAATGAGCTGTCAAACACGTTCACACCCTACGCCGTCTGCCAAAGCCCTCTTCGCCAGCTGTGGTGAGTCACAGATGACCACAAAGCCATCTGAGCCTCTCTCCCCTGGACAGGCAGGCATCCTTGTCCCCTCCCCTGGGGTGACAACACACAGTGGCAGTGACCCTGTGCCAGTCTCTGGGTCCGGCCTTAAGAGATGGACAGCTTCCACTTCCTGGACTTTGGAGCACTCCACTCTGGGGGAAGCCCGGTGCCCTGTGAGAAGTTCAACTACCCTAGGACTGCCTGCCGTGAAGAAGCGCAAGCCTGGTCCATGCAGAGGAATGAGGAGAGAGAGGCCTAACGGTCCCAGCTGTGCCAGCCCAGGTACCAAATGTCTGAGCGGAGGAGCCTTCAAAGCCAAGTGATGCCAACACAAGAGTCCCCACGTGGGAACAGCCCAGCCAGGCCCACTCCACCCACAGAGCCTCGAGAGATAATAACAACTTTTGTTTCAAGCCACGAAGTTTAGGCTGGTTATTCAGCAATAGGTAACACTGGCTAAAAGAAGCTCTTGTTTGCAATCCTTCAGGAAAAGGAGGTTTTTCTTCTTCAAGCAACAGCAAGTGATTCCAGCAGAATCTGATAAACAGGCAGACAGAGCCTTCTGGGGGAAGAGCAAAGATCATGGACATCAATTTTCTCATCCGTAAAATGGGATCATAATTCCCTGGGGATTCGGATGAGAACCGTGTGAGGAGAACAATGGACCAAGCTGACTGCATCTGTGATTTGTGTCCAGTGTGTGTCATTGCGTGTGTGAGGAGGGCGTTCATTCTGGAATCCGTGCACCTCAGTTCAAACAGATCCAGAGACCTAGCAGGGTCTCTAGGGATCGAGTCTGGTTGCCTCTCACCTGGACAATCCTGCTTGACTAAGCGATCATCTCTTACTTCCTGGTAGCTGAGGGACCTTGGACACACTAAGGGCAGTCAGCAGAGCCTGGGGTGACGGAGCCCTTCCTAAGGGCTAGGCAGTGTTCTGGGCACTTTACATCCACTGACAATTTTAACCCTCACAACAACCAAAGAGGAGGAGGTGCTGTCATCATGTTTTATCAGTGAGCAAATTCGGGCCAGTGAGAGGAAGGGACGTCCCAAGGCAGGTCTCACGGCTGGCAGGTGTAAGAGAGCCGGACTTAACCCACACATCTGGCCCCAAGCCCATGCTCCCAAGTGCCCTGTTCTATCGCTTCCTAGCAAAGGACCACAAGCCCCCCCACCTCCCTCCTTTCATCTCTGAGCCTCAGTTTCCTGGTGTACAAAATGCAATGATAACACGTACCTGCTATGTGTTACATGGATTAAATGAGAACTCATCCTCGGTGCCCAGCACACCTCTCTCCCTGTCCCCACTGCCACGCTTTATGGGTGAAGGTTGCAAATAAAGGGTATTTACTGAGAAAATGTATGTTCCTTTTTCTCCCGCAAAGATCCCACCAGGGAAAGGACAATCCTTTTAAGAAAATCCAACTTGAAGATCTTGATCAGATGAGAAACAGAAGAAGCTGAAGTGGTTGCAGAGGAATGTGGACCCCTCCCTGCAGACCGTATGGAGGCATCAGTCTCTATTCTTTGCCCCAGGGTCCAAGCTCAGAAGTTTCACTAGACTATGAAAGGGATGTGGCCAGAAAGTCCTTTTAAGAAGTGGGCTCCCCATCCCGGCACTTGGGTGCCCTCATTTCTAAAGGCCTCTGGGGAGATCCCACGGTTTCTGAAGGGCACAGCATAGAACAGCGCCTGTAATTGAGATTTCTTAGCGCTCAGGTTTGCTGAGCAAACAGCTGTGCCGGCTAGCTGCGGATCAACAGCCTGTATTTCATCAATATTTTTCTTTGGAGGGCTGTACCTATCAACATTGCACTTTCTCAGGAGCATTTGCATTATAATGTGATTTTTTCGACACGACCAGACAGCTGGGTGGGTTTTATCATCTACCGAGATACCCAAATCCCATCTCTGCATGTGGATCTCTCCAATGGTGCTCGTGTCCTGGCTGGAAATAGCATCCGTCTGAATGACAGGTTTTTTGAAGAAACTGCTACTGACATGCAGAGAGAAGTCAGGGTTACAATTCTGATCCAGTACTTGTCCAAAACTAATTGGAATTTTTTAAAAATGGATTTTGCTATCAGGTGTCATCCTCCCCGAAATATACATAATGCAGCTCCTGCCTACCTGTCCAAATTCCTCCCACGCTCCCTCTCAGTCATTCCTGTACCAACTACACTAGCACCTGCCACCATTTTTGCAAATACCACCCCAGGGCCTTTGCACTTGCTGTTTCCCTCTATCAGAACACACTTTGCCGAAACTTTTGAGCTGACTTGCTCTCATAGTATTCAGGTTTTGCTCAGATATCGTGCCACCAGGAAGTCTTCCTGGCCACCCTGTCTGTAAAGGTCCTCACTCTTCACTCTTCATTCACATGTTTACTTCATTTTCCTCAAGGTAATGATCACTACTTGAAAGAAAAGTATTTTTCGTTTCTCCTCATCCTCACTTTGAAGATTAGCCACGTGAGGGCAGTCTTGTCCTCCACTGGAGCCCCAGTGCCAAGAACAATGTCAAGTGTACTGAAGAGACTCAATAAGTTGATTTAAATGCATAAGTGCCCATTTTCCAGAAGAGGAAGTTGTGGCTCACTGGGGGTAAGTGATTTGTCCATGACTGCGGGAGCCAGAGGCATCAACCCTTACACTGTCGTGAGCCCCAAACTATTGGATTAATTCCTACATTCTTCATTTGCATAATTTCTATTTCCTGACTCAGTCCAAGCACACCGGCTCCCTTGACATCTCCGCTACCATCTCCATGGAGCTTGGCGCCCAGAAGATGCTCAGAAAACGTTTGTGGAAACAGGTCTGAATGCGTGAGCAGAGCCCCCTTCCCCTGATTCACATGGGGTGGGGTGGGGGAATGGGAACATTAAGGTTCTTCCCATCTGACCACTCGCTGAACACTCAGTCCCTCTTCTCTAATAATTTCCCCACATTTTTGCCCAGATTTCTGCTGGAGCATCTCAGGGCTGCAGGAATCACTGCCTCCCATGAGCAATCGCTCTTGTCAGCGCCAGTCAGAAAGTTCTTCCACCAGCCAGACAATAGCTCATGCTCATTTCTCTGCTAAGCACACGCCTTCTGGAGCTATTCCTTGGATTGCTGCCTACTCATCTCAAATGTTATGTTAGAAAATAAAAGAGAGAATCAATAAAGGATCACTGAAGATAAAAGGCTGGGGAAAAAACGTTCTTAAAAAAAGAGATAAAGAAGGCCAGAAAAAAAAGGAAAATAAGGAATTAAAGGTACTTGTAAATCATGTGCCCTCAGTCCTGTCTCAAGGCACATAAATGGGCCAGACTTCCCTCCACGAGCCCTTCTGTCCATAAAGTGGGGATGGGGGCCAGGCGGGTTTGCCCCTTCTAAAGGCATGTGTTTCCCTTCTGCTGCCGCTATTTGTTAACGCTGACAGTACTTAGAAATCCAGCACCACTCGCCCTTCTGAAACTAGCACTGCCTGGGACCTTTAGCCACCTTGTCATGCATGGTAACAGCTACCATGGATTAAGCGCTGACCATGTCCGGGCCACCTGCTCACTCCCCAGCACAGCCCCGTGCACGCAGCAGCCACTGTGTCTTCATCCAACAAGCTTAGGGCTACCAAAGGGGGAGGGGGAGGGGGAGGGGAGGGGAGGAGGGGGGAGGGGAGGAGGGGGGAGGGGAGGAGGGGGGAGAGGAGGGGGGAGGGGAGGGGGGAGAGGAGGGGGGAGGGGAGGGGGGAGGGGAGGGGGGAGGGGAGGGGGGAGGGGAGGGGGGAGGGGAGGGGGAAGGGGGAAGGGGGAAGGGGAGGGGAGAGGAGGGGGAGGGGGACGGGAGGGGAGGGGAGGGGGAGGGGAGGGGAGGGGAGGGGAGGGGGAGGGGGACGGGAGGGGGAGGGGAGGGGAGGGGAGAGGAGGGGAGGGGGAGGGGAGGGGAGGGGAGGGGAGGGGAGGGGAGGGGAGGGGAGGGATAAACCAGGAGTTAGGGATGAGCAGATGCAAACTACCATCTATAAAACAGATAAACAACAAGGTCCTACTGTATGACACAGGGAACTAGATTCAATATCCTGTAATAAACCATAATGGAAAAGAATATACATATATGTGTATAACTGAATCACTTTGCTGTACACCAGAAACTAACATGAAATTTTAAATCAACTATACTCCAATTTAAAAAAAAAGAAAAAAAAGAAGAAAAGAAACCCAAGCCTCCAAGTGGCAAAGTCTTCCGCTGCCCTGGGCTCTGCCCGCTGGGGCCTGGCTACCCTGGAAGAGGTCTTGCCCTTCTGTACCTCTGGACCCCGGCTCTTGCTCTATCCTCAGCCATGTCCTGCTGTCCTCACCTAATAACAAAATTCAACTCACACTGGGCACAGAGGCTGAGACTCATGCTGAGGGCAGACTGTACCTTCCTCACCCCTTGTAATTAGCACAGTTTTATGCTTACAGAAGGCTTTATATGCATTTGCTGAATAAATGAAAACCACCAAGGAACAGCGAAAATCTCCCAGTAAGTGCTTCCATCTCGGATCCCGCGTGATTTGAGGACCTCCCTGAAGCTGAACGACTGTTGTGAATTTCCTTTAAGTGATTTTACTGTTTCCTTTCTGTAAGTCAGAACATTCAAAGGAGAAAGTTCTCAATAGCAGAAGATGAGGATAAATGAACTAAAATACATGCAGTTAATTTTATTCCACATTTTCCTAATTCTGCACCTTATCTGGAGTCATAAACCTCTTCGAATTCTTCCCTATGCAGGTAGAAAGCCCTGGGGGACCTAGGAGTCCCTCGAGGGGCCGCTGTTCCACAGGCTGGTACATGCGGTCCCTACGTGGCATCCCCAATGCGAGGGTCTCCTGTCCTGAGAGGGAGGAGCCTGGGTATTTTCTGGGGGTTTGGGGGAGACTGGGAGTAGATTCTGCAGCCCTCACCTTTGGGCAAAGGACACTGGGCCAGGGAGGAGCAACCAGCCCAGGACTGATCTGCATGTTCCCTGACAAACACGCAACTTGGAAACTTGGAGGGAATTCAAGCAGGCCTCCTACTGGGGCGGCAAAGACAAGTGCATGGGAAATCTGACACCAGTCAAAGGAAATGAGAGAAAAGGAGAAAAAACCGAGGGTTTACACCTGTGTGGGGTGTGGGAAGAGTGTTGACTGTGCACCGGGTCTGTCACTGGCCAGCCTGTCACTGGCCAGCCGAGTGACTTCAGGCAGGCCACTCCCCCTTTGCAGGTCTCACTGTCCCCATCTTTAAATTAGGTGGAGTGGGCAAGATACCAGACAATCTCCAGCGTTGCTTCCAGCTCCTACATCCCATTATTCAAGTCTAAGTCGAGAAATATATGAGAGAGTAGATTGAGATCAGAAAGCCAGTCATCTATTGAAGCTACCAGGATCTGCCAGCAGAAATAACTCTTCCTCCTTTGCAAAGAAGCTGGGCCAACTGCTTTCCCTGGTATTGCACAGAGCACGCTGCATCTCACCGATGCTCTTTGACTACCCTCAGCCTCTTCTGCTACACTTTGCAGAATGAGAAACGTGTCTTACTCCTTTCTGGATCGCCAGCACCTAGCACAGTGCTTGGCACACCGTGAGCACGCAATAACACTTGCCAGACAGATGGGTGGGGCTCTGGCAGGTCTCTCCAGGATGGCTCACCACACCCTCTCTGGTGGAGACTGCTAACTGTCTTACCAAATCCGTGTTCCACTTTTCCCTGGCACACAGCCAGGCTTCATTTCCCATCTACCTTGCAGGTAGGTGTGGTCACGTGACTGAGGTCTTGCCAAAGGGATGTGAGCAAAGTGACGTATGCCAGGGCTTTGGGAGGCCGAGCAGCCGAGCTGCTCTCTTTGTCATTCCTCCAGCCTGGATGGCGACAAGGTCCTGGAGGATGGCGGAGACCCAAGATGGGGAAGCTGGGTCCCTGCATCACTGCATGGAGGAGAGCTGTCCACCCACCAGACACGCCCACACCACCGGGCTATTTATGCACGAGAAATAAACTTCTATTGTGTCTGAACCAGTACATTTTGGGGTCATTCGTTACAGTCCTTCTACTTGCCCTACCTAGCATTATCTTTGCCCTTTTAAAAATGGAAAAGAAAACTCTTGAATTGCAAAAGGGGAAGGTGACAGAAAAGCTGATGTTTTTGCAATTTTTTCTTTGGAACTGGTGTTTCTAGGGCTTTGAGGATCAAAGTTCCTGTCCTCTTACTGACACACCGATGCCACCTTTCTCCCACAACCGACGATTAGCAGAAAATTCCAGTGCTCCAACGGTCAGCAAAGTGAAAGAGTCTGGGCTTAAAACCTACCTAAAATCAATCGAGTCTTTTGGAAAACAGGTACTGAAGGCCTAGTAGGTATAAGGCACTGGGATGGATGCCCTAAATTTGCTGTCTATTTTTCCAAACCCTAAATCAGTCTGCGTGATCTGAGAAGCACAAATTCAATCAGCACAGTCAGAGGCAGCAGAAGAGAATAACTGACATTGAGAGAGTCCCAGAATCCCCAAGATGTATGGAAGCCAGAGGGCACGGTATCCAGACATGAAAGATCTAGGCCTTTTTACGGGGTGGGGTGGATAGCCATGTATGAAAAGAAAGTAACGCCCGGCTACTGAGAAGCAGGGTTTCAGAGAAAAGCAGATCAGAAATCAGAAGGTTGGGATGTACCAGCTGTGCCCTTCCTCCCTGTGTGACCTTGGCCAGTTATTCAGTCTTCCTGAGTCTGATCACTTATTAGCCAAGGAAGACACTCACAACAGCTGCTAGACTTTTCTCAACTCCGGATAAACAGGCACATAAGCAAATGAGCAACACGAGAGAAAGATCCAGATAAACAAACACAAAAAACTGACCTTAGAGGAGAGAGAAATAACTCACAGATTAAAGCAAATGAACAAACAAAAAGCTCTAATGACTATCCCGCCACTCAGTATATTAATGGCTATAAAACAAAAACCGATTTCCTACTAGGAAAAGGAGCAATCATAGAATAAGGAAAAGCTCTTAAGAATTAAAAATATCAGGGCCAAAATGTTTTTTAGAAATAATTTTTGAAAAAGATGGACAGGAAAATGAAGGCAACAAAATCTAGAATACATTTCTAGGAGAAAGGCAAAGAAATAAGAAAATACGAGAAAAAAAGGTGAAAGTACCTATTAGACCCATTCTGGAAGGTTTAAACGCCAACAAATAAGGGGTTCAGAAATGTGGAAAGGAAACAAATTGATTTTTAAAAAATCAAATATATTAGGACCTCCCAGAGCTAAAGGACCAAGTCTTCAGATTACAGGGATCTGTTAACTGTCCAGAAGAATGAACGAATGAAGGGTATCCTCATGTAATGTCCTCATGTACTGCATAAACGCCAAGGATGAAGAAAAAGTCCTAAAATCCGCCAGGAAAGAAAAAGAGGAAAATAAAAAAAACTACAAGGAACCTAGAATCAGATTTCTCATAGGCAACGTGGAAAGCTCGCAAATCTTCAAGATTCTTTAGGAAAATCATTTTGAACCTGGAAGTCTGCCCTCAGTGTGAGTATAAGACACAGACATTTTCAGACAGTCTACTTTCCATGTAACTTTTCTTAGGAGGTTCCAACCAAGGAGAGCAGAAAAGGGGAGCCCAGAAAGATCTCTAGGGAGCAGGTGTACAGAGGAAGCAGCACCGTTTGGTTCAGGAACAGAGAGGGTCCTGAGAGGATAAAAACGAAAACCAAAAACTGGGAGGGGCTCAACAGAACAGGTGGTGTGAAAAGAACGAAGATATGACAAAGGCAGATAAAAGCAAGAAGGAAAAAAAAAGGCAACTAGAAATTCCAGGGGGGAGGAAAAAACAAAAAGCAAAATCCTTCATAATAAGGTCATGATCCAAACATGAAGCAAACGAAAATATGGCATGATTTTAAGCAATGGATGGAGTACGAGCAAAGAGAACCCATTTGACTCTGTTACGAGACATTCTGCCTCGAGTGATCCAGAGGTTGTGACGCGGATCTCCGGAGGGAGAAATGTTATCCCAGCACATGGTTTAACCCAGCATCAGATACTTCTGATACAGCAATAATTGTATCAATGCTGCCTGCTGTGTCTGAGTTTTAAAGTCAATCTACAGGCAAAGCATATGGCAGAGAATATAGGACAGGAGGTAAATATAAACACCCCAATGTAATATCAGCCCTATAAGGTGCGTGATTCTGAATCTGAGGGGGAAGGCAGGAAAAATGGCAAGACACTGATAACCTCATCTTCCAAAATGCAGAGACAGAAGCACTGTGAAAGGATGATGGGCAAAGACATTTATTTAAAAAATGAAAAAGTAACTGATTGAAGCACTTTAATAAAAATAGGTTAAGAATGGTCAGGGGAGGAGTCAAACCTTCTTTTGCACTTTAGCTGACATCCACAGTTACGGCCCAAAGGTGATGAATCCACTGCCTGGATGTGAATCCGGGCTCACGCAGAAATGGGAACGGTCGAGGTGAGGATTAAATGAGTTTATATAAGGAGCATCCCCAGAACAGCGCTTGCCACAAAATAAGCACGCAAAATGTATCAGGTATTTTACTGTACCCCTGCCTACACAATTTGATTTGTTACAATGTACGTGTATTGATTTTAAAAATTTTCAAAAGTTAAATTAAGAGATATGCCAAGCAGAGCTATTTGAAGGAACAAATGCAAAAGTGAACTCGAATCAGGGCAGAAGTATAAAGTACTATTTTAGAGGCTGTTTCATAAGCAGGACAAGGAGGCTCCTGGTGGGAGATAACGGGTGGCCCGGAAAATATGGGAGGGGGGCTTTGGTGAGGAAGACTCCCCAGCGAGAAGCCTGGAAGGAGATTCTGTTCTTTGCGCTCCTAAACTGTTTGCAAACTGTAGAGCTCTCTATTGCTGCATTAGATCGACATAAAGTAGTAGTTTTTTTTTTTTTTCCAAATAATACAGACACAAAACAAGTCTGTACACCTTTGGGGGGGGGCCTGGGGACTTTAAAGAACTATTTGCAAGTGGGATTCAAACAGCTGCTCTGGTGCTTACATTATTTGCAGAGCTAGGCAAATGCGGCAGAGGTCTTTCTGTTTTCATGAAAAGAGAAACAGCGGAGGCTCGAATGGCCTCCGGAGTTCAGGTTGGAGTGATGCAGGCCCTGGCTTGACTCTAGCCTGCCCCAGCCCCTTCTCAAAAGTCCCGGCTTTATTATGAACCAAACAGGGCAGGAGGTACCTCGTCCCAAAAGATGTGGCTGGAATGAACCTTGTCGCCCAAGACAGTCTCCAGTGGGCTCAGAGTGAGGCCTGCACACTTCCCTGAATTAGATGCGTCCGTCCAATCTCTGTTTCTCAGCTCTGCCTCAGTCTCCCATGAAACCCAAATACTTAGGCCCTGACACTCCGCCTGGCTCGTGCCAGTTCCCTCCTTTCATGAGCCTGGACTCAGTTAGGGCAGCAGAGGCTGGGTGGTGCAGGGGGACCTGCACACGTGCGGAGCCAAAGAGAAGACCGGCTTTGAATGGCATCACTGGCATGTGAATGCCTCACTGGCAGCGTGACCTTGAGAACATTTCCTAATCTCACTGAGCTTTTGTTTTCTCAACGATTCATGAATTTATTTAACAGATAGTTTACTAAGCACCTACCTGGGGCCAGGTGCACAAGGCACGATGTACGCATTCAAGGATTAGCAAGGAGAAGACACTTGGGGGTGGATGCTGTGATGGGAAAGCCCTGTGCGCTAGAGGAGCCAGTGATGTGGGACCACAGGCTGAGGTGGGAGCGGCCAAGGTCAGGGAGAAGGGGCTGCCCGAGGTGGTACCTAGCCAAGATTGAAAGGAGCAGCAAAAGCACGGAAGTGCTCCAGAGGACACAGGAGAAGGCGTAGGGGCTCAGAGGAAGGAAAAATGGACGTGAAAGAAGTTCTGAAGGGTTAGGGCACAGAGTGGTAACGGGGAGGGAAGATTCCAGAAAACTCTGCCAGGAAGAGCAGAGGCTGAGTCCCTGACGGTGCCTTGTATGGATTCTAGATCACTGCTAACATGCGATGATAATTCCCACTTTGTGGACATGTTGGGAGGCTTAGTGAGCTGTGACCCTGGGGTGAGGGTTGACCCCTGGGACCTCGTGTGAGCCTGTATTGGCAGCCACCCAGTAAAGCACAGTTGACTGGTTGACGTGACCATCCCACTGCCTGGATTTTGGCTTGCCTCTTCCTGCAGCAACTCTCCACTCCCCTGACCCCCACACACATGAACACACACGCACCGAATACAGGTCCACATGCGTGCTCTGCTGGAGCCCAGCTCTGTGGACACCGAGCCAGGCTGGGCTCCCAGCACTTCTCCCAGCAGGTCAAACCTGCCTGCACATCTGTCTTTCCCGCCCCAGGTCTGGCGTCCCGCCCCTCCCACTGGCCCTTGTCAGGTCCCTGCATGTTTTGCCTAGAGCTCTCCCCTCCCCAGTTCTTCCTGCCTGGACTGCCCTCTTTCACGAGGCTGATTGCTACCCCTCCTCTAAGACACAGCTCAGAGTTTTCCCTCCCCAGGAAGCCCCTCTGATGAGCCTCTTCTGGCTTCAGTGCTGGTCCACACTCCCTGCTCTTACCTGGCCGACAGCATTTGTCACGTCCCCTAGAGACACCACTGTCTGACCCGACTCCTAGAGCGGTGAGTCTGCCTGATCCGTCCCTGCCCTTGGCTCCAACCCAGCACCAGCAGAGAGGAGCTACTGGGCAGGGGTTACGTGTGGATGAATGGTCCACCCAGTGGGGATGCCACATAGCGCCCCAGCAACTCCAACAGAGCCCTCGGAATGAGGACACTTCGGGTGCCTGGATCCTCCCATCCTGCCCGTAGCGACCTCTGGACCTTGGCTGTATACCCTTGCAGTACCATCAGCGGCTTGCTGAGGGGGACGGCAGGCAGGATCCTCTTTTTAGACCTCTTGAAGCTCCACAGGCAGAGAGAAGCAGGTCAACTGGTGGAAAAGCTTGTTCTTTCAGGCACAGCACGGCCTTAGGGATTTTTTTAAAAATGTAAAAACCTAACAATCTATATAGACCCACAGCTCAGCACCTGCAGAAGGTCACGGGCCTGATTCCAAACCTCCTTCCTCTGTCGACTGGGAACAGTTTATACCAAGAAAAAAAAATGTTTCGATGAGCACAAAGGCCACCAGAGGCCCCGCAAGGCCTGTCCCCCTCCAGCCTCGAGCCCGATCGTCTCAAAGCGGGACCGCCTCTCTCCCTCCTCTGCTCTCCGGCTGCCCGGAGTTAGACGGGGCCGGGGGTCGGGCGAGCCCAGAGTCTGCTGGGCTCCAACAGGCATGACTGTCTAATTTGTCCAATTCATTTAGTGGTCCCCAACCCCTTGCACAGATGCAGCACATAGCGTGTGTTCAACGACAGCGCATTAGCGGGAACTGTATCGTCTTGTCCCCAAGGAGAGGAGCTCTGACGAAATGGCATTTGCTTCAACCCAAAAGGACACCAAGTCCAAGGAGATGGGCTCTTTTCCCTGAAACACTCGCCCATCCCACTGGCCTTTTCTCCAGTGCCCACGGCCACTGACCCAGCTTGGGACCACCCGGCACTGGCTGCCCCTCTTCCCTCTTCCAGAAACCTGCTGTTTCCCCTTGAGCAGAGTTTGCCCAGACTGTGTGTGGCAAAATCGGCTCTCTGCTTTGAATCAGCAGGAGCCAGGGTGTCTGTGGACCAGGCACTGTGCTAGTCCCACCACAAGCATCATGTCTGCAAGGCTGGGCCTTGGGCTGAACGATGAGTCAGGCCCAGCAGGGCAGGGCCGGGGCCCAGTAGTGGAGCCACGATCGGTCCAGGTCTCGCATCTCAGCCCTGGAGGCAGGGTCCGTGGGCGCTTTCAGCAGTACTGCTGCCCAGGCCACACCTCGGACTAGCTGAATCCCAATGCAAAGTGAGGGAGCCCAGGCATTTCCACATGCTCCCTGGGAAAAATGTCCTCCAAGGCAGCGGGGGTTGGGGACTCAGCACGTTGCCTCGAGCAACGGATCTCTTCAACTGCGCCCGTGGACTACGCATCTGGCACTCCGCTGACTGCTGGCAGAGGCGGTGGTCTTTCAGGAGCATCCCCTGCCCTCAGGGAGCATTCAGGCAACTTGGGGGATAAAGGCCACACGGAGGGTGAGGACAGATCTAAACCATCAGAGCCATAAGGAGCCGGTAGAGCATGGCCCTTGCCCTGCTGGCCCTGGGCCACTTGGATTCTCCTCTGCAGCAAACTTTTTTCCTTAAACGGCCAGGCAGCCTCTATTTTCAGGTTTGCCAACCCCACGCCCACCCAGGTTGCCCCCAGGCTCCCGTTTCCTAAGACCCTGAATTCCCATCCTACAAACCTAAATATCCCAGGCTGCCTTCTGTGCTACCAATAGGACAGACTGCTTCTGCCCAGACTCCCGTGCTGCCCTCACCCCTGCCCCCCCTCTCCTCTTGGGTCTCCTCTAGCTCTCGGCAGAAGGCCTCTTATAGAATTCTCTAAAGGGTCCCTGCCTATGCTCCGCTCTCTGGTCTCCTCTAGTGACATAATGTTCCCACCTCATGGACCACAGTTGCTGCAGACTTGACAGATCTAGAGCATAACTCATCTGCACGTTTCCACTTGCAAATGCAAGAAGTTTCTACAGGGGACCAAACCCACCGTCCTTTCCTATGATCTGTTCCCACCGGGGTCACGTTACCACCCATCCCTGCGAGAGGAGCCACCTTTGACTATGCTCTGTTCTTCAGTCAAGTCCTGCCACTTCCTCCTTAAACATCCCCTGGATTATAACCAGAGTTGACATTTTTCGAGTGTGTGGTTTTAATGAACATACATGGGCTCATCGAATGCCGCAGCAGCCCCGCAGTGCACATGGAGTGAAGAGATTCGCCCTGGGGTGTCTCGGGGGCCCCAAGTGCCTGCCACAGGGTGACTGAATTTGTAAATACATGGCAGCTGCCATGCATCCAAAGCTGTGCTGAAGGGAAAACAGAGATGGCCAGACGTCCCTGCCCTGGAGGTGTCTGTTAGCTGGCAGGGGAAAGGACCAGACTAGCTCGAACGTCTAAGCTCTGAGCCACCTCCCCAAACACAGCTGTCCCTTGGCCGCCCTGAAGTCAGAATGATACCCAGACCGAGCAAGGCGCCAGGTGCTGTCTGGAGCCCCAAGGAAGGATGCTACAGCCAGCCGGGAGCGACCACGCTCCCCCAAACACGTAACGTGCCCATGCTGCCATCCAGTCGCTGCGTCCAGGCTCTGGCGGCATCCCAAACAGGTGCCAAAGCTCACAAGCCACCCCCACGGGCGCTAAGCGGGCAGCAGCTGAGTTTTCGCACAGGGGCCAGAGGGATCCAGGGGCTCCCTGGGGGCATGTGCTGAGTCAACCTGAGAAGGGGACAGGTAAGACCCCCCCACGGGCCGGAGAGGAGTGACTACTCATAGAACCTTCTGGTTGAGGACATGACATGGTCCACTAGAGACCCCGCCACCCAGGCAGTCTCTCAATGGAATGGGTTGAACTGTGTCCCCCAAAAGATATGTTCAAGTCCTAACCACTGGTACCCACGACCTTATTTGGGTCTCTGCAGATGTAAGCAAGTTAAGATAAGGCCATACTGGATGAGGGTGGGTCCTAAGGGACATCTGGATACAGAGAAACAGGACACACAGGGAGAACGTCATGTGAAGATGTAGGCAGAGGTTGGAATGATGCAGCTATAAGCCATTGAACACCAAGGATTGCCAGCAACCACGAGAAGCCTGGAAGAGGCAATGTTTTCCCCTAGAACCTTCAGAAGGAGCTTGGCCATGCTGACACCTTGATTTCGGACTCCTGACCTCCAGATTACACTTCTGTTGTTTTGAGCCACCCAGCTTGTGTTATTGTTACTGCAGCCCCAGAAACTAAGCATTCAGCAAGGACACATGACAAAGGAAAGCCCAGGTGAGAAAAACCCTCCCACTTGCAGGTGTACTGCATAACCACAGGGCTATGAACTTGGTAAGAAGTCATCCATCGGGGTGAGACTTGGCAGTACGGAGACCCTGGTCCACATTCCCGCTCTACCCGTGTGACCCGAGGCACGCTCCCAAGGTAGTCTAAGCCTTTTTCTTCATCTGTCTTTTGGGGCCATGAAGTCACGCCCACCCACAGAGCTGCTAAATTCGACTGTGCCCGTGATGGGCTTTATAAACAAAATCATTGTATGAATTACAACAAGACTCTCAGGGAAGAGGGTGGACGTTGTTCTAAAGGCAGTGGTTTTCTCCAAGAAGGGAATTAACATTCAAAGTCGAGGTCAGTCTCAAGGCTGCCCCCCATGGAGACGAAACCTTGGTGTAGCTTTTATACCAGAATGCATTTTCAGTAATCAGTCCATTTGCATCTCTCTGCATATGCCAAACATTTGCTTTATTTAAAAGTGTTTTCCAGCACAGATTTCTAATTTGCAAATGTTGGTTCAACCTCCACATTACCAACAGACTGTCTTTTTAAATCACAGACTGGCTGGTGTCGCTTCCCTGCACCCCAAGCTCGGCTGGCTCTGACTGCACAGTCTGGCCAGTCTGCCAGACCTGCATCCACACTCCTGTGTCCATCCCCTGCCTGGGGTGCCTCCTTCCCTCCTCTGGCCACTGCTTCCTTCTTGTTCTTCAGGAGTAAACACTTCTTTGGGGAAGTTTCCAGAGTCACTCTGTTAGTCTCTGAGCAGCTCGTTCATTCTGCTAGCTCACCCACATCACAGGGTTGCCTCTGTTATAGATGGGACCCCATCCATCTCCTTCACCCGAAAGGACCCTTTTTTAGGAGTCAACAACCTGGAATCAAATCCCGCTCCTTTTCTTGCTGTCTGTGCCACTCTGGACAACGCCCTGAGCTTCATTTTCTCCATCTCACAAGGGGGAGGCAGTGGGAGGCTGGGGATTAAATAGTGCACGGCAGGCTCTGAGCCCAGTGTCAGCACATACCAGTGTTTTGTTACTATGGGTCCACAGACCAGATCAGGTCTATGACCAAGGTCTTAGTTCTCTTAGGCAAAATGAAAACAAACCAAGAACAATGCATGGTGACTGGTTAATTAATTAGACTTAAATAAATGAATTAATGAAAAATAATTACTCTTTGAAAATTCCAGAAGTAGGGTTTTCCTATTTTTTCTTAATATTTATCATATGATGGTGGTAACAGAGGGCAGATTGGAATTTGACAATCTCATGCCAACTCCTCGATTAAACAAATTTCCCCACCTGTGTATACCAGAAGGCTGGCAACCGCAACCCTAAACCAGGAAATGGGGTAGTGAAACGCCAGCCCTGCACGCCCGTCCTGGGGAACCTTCCCAATTACAGGTGAGGAGAGTCAGCTCTCCCCACGTGACCCCACCCACCCAGCCACAGCTGCTTAGAACAGAAGACCCCACCCAAGCCAGGCCACTTAGCTTTTCTCCTGGGAATCTAGGCCCCCAAGGAGACGGAGTGAGTTGTGAGGTCACGCAGACACAGGGCTGAGGCTGTCATTTTGGGGTGACCATTACTGAGCCGTGTGCTCAGAGGAGTAGGAAGGGAAAAACAGAGTTGAGAGACGGGGGGAGGAGGGAGGGACCAGATGGTGAGACCTGGGGCTCCAGACAGCAGGCAAGGGAGACGTCCTGACAGCTGATCATGAATTTTCTGTGACCGTTTCTCCTTTGCGAAGCCAGGCTTCACTTCTGGCTTTAGTTTTCATGAAATGCTGATTCCTTATCCACAATCTCCTAGTGATTATAATTCACGTGTTGACTTTTCTGTCTTTCTGCCCCTCTGGGTTCCACGAGGACAGACACCAGGTAGGACCTGTTGGCACACAGAAGCTACTCAATGAAAAGTCTCTGGGTGGATGGAAGGATGATTATAAGCCTGCTTGGGGAGCAGGTGTTGATTCTTGCCACCCCATGTGCCAGTCAAGATGCAGGACCTCCAGGGCTTCCCTGGTGGTGCAGTGGTTAAGAATCTGCCTGCCAGAAGACCTAAATAGACATTTCTCCAAAGAAGATACACAGATGCCCACAAACACATGAAAGGATGCTCAACATCACTAATCATTCGAGAAATGCAAATCAGAACTACAGTGAGGTATCACCTCACACCAGTCAGAACGGCCATCGTCAAAAAATCTACAAACAATAAATGCTGAAGACGGTGTGGAGAAAAGGAAACCCTTCTGCACTGTTGGTGGGAATGTAAATTGATACAACCACTATGGAGAACAGTATGGAGGTTCCTTAAAAAACTAAAAATAGAACTACTATACGACCCAGCAATCCCACTACTGGGCATATACCCTGAGAAAACCATAATTCAAAATGTCATGTACCACAATGTTCACTGCAGCTCTATTTACAATAGCCAGGACATGGAAGCAACCTAAGTGTCCCCTGACAGATGAATGGATAAAGAAGATGCGGCACATATATACAATGGAATATTACTCAGCCATAAAAAGGAACAAAACTGAGTTATTTGTAGTGAGGTGGATGGACCTAGAGTCTGTTATACAGAGTGAAGTAAGTCAGAAAGAGAAAAACAAATACTGTATGCTAACACATATATATGAAATCTAAAAAAAAAAAAAAATGGTTCTGAAGAACCTAGGGGCAGGACAGGAATAAAGATGCAGATGTAGAGAATGGACTTGAGGACACGGGGAGGGGGAAGGGTAAGCTGGGACAAAGTGAGAGAGTGGCATGGACATATATATACACTACCAGACGTGAAATAGATAGCTAGTGGGAAGCAGCCACATAGCACAGGGAGATCAGCTCGGTGCTTTGCGACCACCTAGAGGGGTGGGATAGGGAGGGTGGGAGGGAGGTGCAAGAGGGAGGACATATGGGGATATATGTATATGTATATCTGATTCACTTTGTTACACAGCAGAAACTAACACACCATTGTAAAGCAATTATACTCCAATAAAGATGTTAAAAAAAAAAAGAATCTGCCTGCCAATGCAGGGGACACGGGTCCCAGCCCCGGTCCGGGAAGATCCCACATGCCGCGGAGCAACTAAGCCCGTGCGCCACAACTACTGAAGCCCGCGCGCCTACAGTCCGTGCTCCGCAACAAGAGAAGCCACCACAATGAGAAGCCCGCGCACCGCAACGAAGAGCAGTACCTGCTCGCCACAACTAGAGAAAGCCTGTGCGCAGCGACAAAGACCCAACGCAGCCAAAAATAAATAAATAAAACAAATAACTTTTTAAAAAGAATGTGCATTAAAAACAAAAGAGAGAGAGAAGTAGTGTCTGTGCAGGGAGGAGAGGGAAGGAGAGGCGGGGGAGGGAACGAGGGCAGGGAGGGTAGGTGCAGGCAGGCCTGACTTTTCCATCAGATGCAGGGGGCACAGGGCTCAAGACTCATAGAAACGTTTCCACTTCTTTTAAAATCAGAAGGAAAAAAATGAACTTTTATTTAGAAGAAAATGCTTTAATATATAACATTAAAATATTCATCCTGATATCAACTCAATCATGAGATACAACTTTTAATACTTGTTGATGCAGAAATGTTCACGGAGGCGAACGTGCTAAAGGGTCCAAGAAAGTGAGCAGAGGCCAGGGTGCGGGGGAGGGAGGCAAGGGGACGAAAGGGGAGGCGAGGTGGGGCATACACAGGGCCTGCACCAGCACCTCTTTGAACCGAAAAGCAGACATCGTGTTCTTAGCAGCTTTGCTGGCTGCTTCGGGGAGCACACCTGAAAGGCGGACAGGAGGGTGCCGGGGTTTAGGGAGCTCCGGTTTCCCACAGAGCAAGGTGGTCAGTGTTTACAAATGTCAGGGGGGTGGCCGGATGTGCTCAGGATCCCATCGCCTGGGTCACACCCTTACTCTGCCGCCTACCAAAGTCCACCCCCTGTACAAGCCACCTATGCTCTCCATGGTGGCTTAAAACGTGCCCCAAATTCTGCAACGCCCTTCCCATCAATGTGGGCTCCAATGTGGGCAGCCTTAGTAATTTGTTTCTAAGGGACAGAATATGCCGGAAGTGATGCTGTGTGATTTCCAAGGCTTGGCCATAAAAGGCGATACAGACGGCCCTCCCACACCTCCCTCCTTCTTGGGACATGTGCACTGGAGCCCTGAGCCACAATGTAGGAAGTCCAGCTGGCCTGGCCCACCTGCTGGAGAGACCACGTAGAGAGGCTACACAGAGATCCCAGGAGCCCCCCACACCCCCAGGCTGTGTGCGTCCTCCTGGGCCAGGTACCAGGCATGGAAGTGAGGAAGCTTCTGGATGATTCCAGCCACAGCCACAACCTGACTGTGATCTCACAGGCCTTCAGCAAGAACCATCGAGCTGAGCCCAGGCGGCCCCTGGACTTAAAGGATGACTAGTGTTTGAAGCCACTATTTGGAGGTGTTTCCTATGCAGCAATAAATACTCTCTAAGCCTTAGTTTCCCCATCTGTAAAATGGGAATAAGAAAAGTAACTGCTTTATTGAGCTGTTGCTCAGATTCAATAAACTAGTCCATGGAAAGTACTTATTTAGCACAAAGTCTCCACCCAGAGTAAGCACCTAGTATATAAAAGCTATGATCATCACTAACTGTTATTATTACGGTCATTGTACAGAAGAGAAAACAAGGTCCAAAAAGGCTAAAGCAAATTGCCTAAGAATCGCACAGTGAGTTAGATGCTCCATGGTTTGACTCTGAAAACAGGTTCAACTAAAACACGCATGCCCCCCGGAAGAGGGTGTGACAGTAATCAAAATCTCACTGAAGAACCTGCCAGTCCCGTCTGGAAGGGGCTAGGTCCTTGACCAGAAGAACAGAGGGACTGAGGTCAGACACTCTGAACGTCTTCAGAATAATCCCACTGCCCACCTGCGTGGCACCCATACATTTTCTAAAACATTTAGCCTCCCTCCACATGAGGATGGTATTTTTTAGCTCTGCTCTACTCTTCCATTATAAATAAGTGTAAATAAGGTGGTGAAACCTATGGAACCTGCCAGCAGGTGGATCACCTCTGTCCCAAGCTGCCATGACATACGGGCCTCGCAAGATTATTTATCTAAAACATACGTTTACCAAGTTTGGGGGTAATAAACTGGGAAAGTTTGCAAACAATTCCTTCATGTTCCTGAGGGCTGTGATGGACGCAGTTCACGAACGGGAACTGTACTTATATATCTGCCTAATGAAGCCTTGAAGGTTTTACAGTTGTGAAGTCAGCCAGCAGGACTGACATCCATCAGCTTCTCACGCATTTGGGAGAACCTCCTTGATAAGGCGAAACACAGCCAGGAGAGCCGGGTTGCTCCAGAAGCTCAAACAGATCCCTTTCCACGTAGCACCCCTCACTCAGCCACTAAGAGGCCTGGAGCCACTCCTACCACTAAGCGAGCTCTGTCCCTGGCGCTGGGGATGCCGGAACAGACAGTTGGGAGGAGACAGAGACACCGATGAGGATGCCAATGGCGGTTTGGGCTGGACTCGGGTACATCCAAGGAGCTTGGAGAGTCTGGGTGGCAGGCTTTCCTGGATAACTGGTGGGGCTTTTCATGATACCCTGAGCTCCAAACGGACCTCAGCCTCAGTTCTTCCCATGGCCAGACGCTGAGAAGCATTCTGATTTGCTCTGATACTGTTCTCTCCTTGCATCAAACACCCACACAAGCTTCACAAACGAGCAAGTGAGGAAAGGGCCAGAGATCCAGGGGTATTCCCAGCCCCCTCCAATTCTGGTCGCCCAGGACCCTGGCTCTGGGCCTGGCTTCCAAGAGGAAGGGTAAAGGAACAAGGAGAAAGCCATATCCTCTGCGACTGGTCGGGGACAAAGCGGTGTGAGCACAAACTGTCCATTTCCACGTGGACTTGCGCCAACACTGGGCACTGGCCAGCTTCAAAGATCATGACCAACTCCGGAATGACTTGATGCCCTGCTGGGTTCCAATCCCACTGTGTGACCTTGGGCCAGTTGCTTCGCCTCCCTGGGCCTCGATTTTCTGACCTATAAATGGGGCCATTGGGAGGGCGGAGCTGCACCCCTCCCCCGAGCCCACATTCTGGGGTGATGAGGTCTCCAGCAGGCGGCAGCTCTTCAAACTGCCCGGGATGCTTTGCCCTTGGCATGATTTTGCAGTCAGCCTGTCCTAAAGAAGGCTCTTTTCCAGGGCCAAACTCCCCAGAAACAGCTAAGAATTTGCCCACTGGCCTGTGGAACACGCCTTTTCTCTCCCTCCCCTTCTCTTAGCAATGAGAAGGTAGAGGACCCCTGGGACCCTCTTCCTTGTGTCTGCCCCACTGGCTCTGCAGAAGTCACCCAGCCCACCGAGCATGTTGATTTCAAAGTTAAGGATCAGAATGGCATGGGCTTTGCTTCCTGAAACTGACCCCTTTCCCACCCACTGAGCCCGTTGCTGGGAAGCTGGCCGGCGAACGCATGCCCTGGATTCTCTCAGCTGTGTTTGTAGGTCTGGGAGCATTGTTTTTAGGCCAGGAGCAGCCTGAATGCGTTTGCAGAGGTGCAGGGAGACCCACGGCTCAGTGAATCAGGCTGGGACACTGCCTGCTCCACTTCCCGTTGGCCGGAGTCCACGACGGCCGGGCAGCAAGTGCTACAGCCAATGGCCACCTCGCTTCCCCTCCGAGTCCGGCAGGGTCAGTGGAGCTGGGGTCTGGGCAGCGGGGCCTGGAGGATCACTCAACAGATACAGAGCAGTAGACACAGGGCAATCAGAGAAACAGGGCCTGGAGGTCATGCCCCAGACAGTCACACTCATCCTGCACAGACGATGCCTTATTTTTATACACCTTTTAATACATTTCTACCTTTTACACACCTTCACCATAATACAGCCGAGCAGGAAGCAGGACCACCAGCTGTCTTGTTAAAGCCCACACCCTCACGCAAGCACTTCCCACGGCTCCATCACCTGTGAGACACGGCACACTCCTTAACCCAGCACTCCAGGCCCACTCCCACTGGGACAGGAATGACGCACCTCTGCTCCAGCAGCCCGACGCTACAGCCCTGCACCACCTGCTCACCCACCCCTGATGGTCCAGCCTCTGCACATTTGCTCACACTCTCCCTCCTGCCCAGAATGCCTTCCGCCCTCATCTCTGCTTGACAAATTCCTACTCATCTCTCAAGACTCATGCTCCCACCCTCCCCCATCCAAAGCCATCGTTCCCACCTTTGCCTTCTCGGGGCACGTGAACCACTCTAATTATCTACAGGGTCGTTACACGTTTCCCCGACTGTCTCGGGGTCCATTGAAGACAGACAGCATCTTTTTTTCCCTTTATCCCCACACCATCCTACCTGATGGCCTCTCAGTGACGGCCTGGTCCATGTGTCCACTGCAGGAACCTGTGAGATGGATGCTAAGAGTGAAAATGGTTCTTTCCACGAGATTCAAGGAGAAGCACCTACCATGTGCAGGACCCAGCAGGGCCTGAGGTTTTCATGGCCTTTTTCGTACGATATACTGCCAGGCAGGCTGGCTTCAAGGGACCCTGAACTAGTGCCATGTGTTGACTTGTCTAAGACACGGTTTATGTCTTAAATCTCTATACCAGCTTATGCGGTCAGGTCTCCTTGGAAGCGAATCTTACGAGATGGTCCATCTCTCCCTCCTACCCAGCACGCACTCAATATTTCTGAGATCGGTTTGCTTCAGCCGGGCCCCAGGAGAGCCACTCCTGAAAAACAGGCCAGAGCTCCTCTTCCCCGGTGGAAGAAGGCACAGGCCAGAGGACTGTGGTCCAGGCCTCCCTGTTCCATCTGTATGAAAGCAAGAGCCAGAGTTGGAGACGAAACCAAGCAGACCCCAGAGCCGCTGCGTCTCCCGTGTACGGCAGGCCTGCAATGATGTCTGGACATAGCTGCTGCTCTGGGAATGTTTGTGGAAGGAAGAGGAGGGACGGCAGGGCCCCCAGGGTTAACTGTGGCTGAAGAAACATCCAGCCTAAGGGAGGGGATCGGGGTCTTTCTAGAAGATTCCTCTGAAAGAGATCTCCAGGCCCACTTCGATTATCCCGTCCAGTGATGACTCACCCCATAATATGGTGCTCTGAATTAAAGGGCTGCTCCTAAAACAGCATGTACTTGGTGGAGGGCCTGGAAGCTGGCCCCAGTGAGCGTGAGAGCATCCGTCCGTAGAGAGTTTCAAAGCAGTGGGGAGAGAGAGAACAGCACCTCCTCGGGGCTGTTCCCCACCGGCCGAGCCCCCTTCCTTGTCAGTCCCCAGGTCCCAGGGGCTCATGGAGAGTGACAGGGCTCTCGGGCAGCTGTGTGGGTTTCAGGAACGGCACGAAGCCGGTGTGGCTAGAAGGGGAGAAGCAAGGGGAGATGGCAGGAGCGGAGGTCGGACCCAGGGCCAGATCGTGCAGGGCCCTGGAGGCCGTCCCAGAGTCGTTGGCCAGTGCTCTCAGGGACACTGGCGAGCTCTGAGCTCTGAGCAGAAAAGGTCATGGTCCTATAGAAGGCTCCCTCTGGGGGCCACTGGAAAGCAAACTGTAGAGGGCAGCAGGGAAGCAGAAAGAGAATGGCTTGGGTGGAGGTGGGGGGAGTGGCCAGCATGGAGGCGGCGCCACGTTCCGCGTGTTTTGGAGCAAGAGGGGGACGAGTGATTAACTACCTAGAAGAATCTGGTTCTCACATTTTTATTGCTCCTGAGAGAAGAATTACTGGGAGGGTGCTAAAACTACAGATTCTGGGCCCCTACCCTTTGAGGTTCTGGCTCAATAGGTCTGCCCCAAGGCCCAGGAATCTGTATTTTAGCAACCTCCCCGGATGCTTCCACGGAAGTGGTACCTGGATCCCTCCTGGAAAAAAACCCTGCATGACTCAGTCCTTGCACTTCACAGCCGAGGGAAGCCAGTGGAGGGCCAGAGTGGGGCAGAGGCTTGTCCCCAGGTGCCCAGGTGAGACAGGGCTGACAAGCCCAGGCTGGGCTCTCCTCACTGGCCTCCTTGCTCCGCTGCAGATTTGGGATGGGCCCTAAAGGGCAGTGGTACCGTCCCAGGCCTACAGGAACAGAAGCCATGTGTGGATACACTGCAGCTGTCTGTGGTCCACCACTGCAGCCCCAATGCCCTGCAGTGCCTGGAACAGAGCTGGTGTTCACTGAATCTTTGTTCTACTGTTGACCATCAACACCTGTCCAATGGAAGAACGACCCCAGTGATCACCAGTGATCAGGCAGGACCAGAGAGGCACACCCAGTGGAGGAGATAGCACCATGGCTGGAGAGATGGACAGAGCAGCTCTCCAATTCCACAGGGATACCTGGAGCAGGCTTATGACAACTTCAGCACCTGTACGACATTTTCGGACGGGTGTTGATCTTGTCGGTAACACTGAGAAAAGTCTCAACACTCCCTTCTAGAGAACAAGTGTCTTCTTCTACTCCTGCTTTCTGGGTGGAGAACACGGGCTTCCACTTCTACCTTTAATGTTTAACACCACAAAGCCGGGCTTACTTTTTCAGAAGTTTTCAATAAAGCCCTCTCAGCAAGTGAACTGGGACTGCATGCACTCATAAATCATTTTCAGCTTATTCATGATGCCGTCAAAGCACATTCACTTTATTTAAAAACAGAAGACTTGTCGATAGGATCATTAGAAGATGACTGCCATTATCATCCGTCTTCTGAATGAAAAGGAATCTTTGGGGGGACGGGGCGGGTCACACAGAGGCCAACGTAACTTGAGTGGCTTCTCTGTGGCAGAACGAAACGGTCTTGGTCAGGATCCCAGACGATATTAGCAGACATAGGCTCAAAACCTGGGATGATGGAAAGACAGGAGGCCCTGGGCATTCCTTATGTGTGCTTCTGCTTGGAGATGCTAAAGGAGGCATAGAGAGTGGCTCATCACAGTTTGTTGAGAAACTGAAGTGAAAATACACAGAGCCTCCCGAACACCCCACCTGACCTGTGATTCTGGTTTCAGTGATGTCGAGTGCAGAAGCGTTCAGCCTAGCAAATGCTAAGGCGAGCCCCCGAAGCCTACCAGAAGGGCTTGTAAGGGTGCAGGCTTTCAAACCCACGTAGAGTCTCATTTACACTCGTCAGAAGCCACATACAAAGACGGCATGAAACATATAAAATTCTTTAGTAAATTTAGTAAAATTCTGTGCTTCTCAATGCTGGAAATGGGTGTTCAATCATTTCTACTTACTAAGTGTTCACAGGAATCACAAATCAGAGGCCAGGGACTTCACGGCCTTCTTGCCTAACTGCCGATGCCTCTGAATGGCCACTTTTGCATTCTCTGCCGTTGACTAGCCAAAGGTACTAAAAATCTGGCCCAGAACTGAAGCTACCAGGAATCTGTTCTCTCAAGGCTCGGGAGCACAGGGTACAAACTCTACAGGTCTCACTAGGGACATGCAATGTAATTTCTCATTCACTAGGGACATGCAATGTAATTTCTCATTCACTAGGGACATGCAATGTAATTTCTCATTCACTAGGGACATGCAATGTAATTTCTCATTCACTAGGGACATGCAATGTAATTTCTCATTCACCACATCAAAAAATTGTGCTGGCTGCTAAGATGTTTTGGTGTTTTACAGATGACAGGTGAATCACAATCGAGTTTTCCAACTCATTCTGTCTGCTTTTTCTCATTAATCACCTTCCATGAAACTCGAAGCTCTTGGCACAGAAGCCATTCAGGAAACCAGAAGAGGTGGAGGGAAGGTCCTTTTTGTTAAGACATCACTCCTATGACATGGGCAAGGCCAGCATCAGAGCTAGAAGGAATTTAAACTGCTGGCGAAGACAGCCAGCTTGAGTATCGTTACTAGAATGTAAGGAAGGGTGTTGCAGACAGGATTCTGGAATCTTCTGTCCTGGGTACGGATGATAGCCATCCAGATTTGTAGAGCTATCAGCAAAGACGGCAGCAGCTACGCTAACGTGGGTGGACTTCCGCAGGCTCCACGAAGTATCTGCTGTTACGGCATCTCTATTTGTTACGGCATCTCTATTTGGGGGCTTGAAAAGTTCTTGAAACTGACAATTCCTCCTCTAAGTCCTGGAAACTCTTAAGAGCTGTAGGTGAACCTTTAAGTTCCTGTATGTGCTCCTTCTATTTCTTTCTCTAGTTTGCTGTCTGGGGGAGGATTAACCCGTGGCATGCTGGAAGAGGAGTCACGCTCTTTCCGAAAGCTTCTGTTACATAACTTTTATTCTGCGTCCCTTTTCGCGAGGTGCAGGCTGGCAACGCCTTCCAAAATATCCCACGTGCCAGCTTGTGATCACTTCCCGTAGAACCCAGGGTGACATGGCACCTAAGGAGTTATTTTAGCTTCCCCCGAAGAACTACCAACGCTAACCCTTGTAGGGTAACACTTGGCTTATTTCTGAGTATCTTTCAACTCTAATACATTCGACATAGAGTTCAAAGAAATCCAACATTTTGGATTCAGGAGTCTCTCAAGAACGACATCACCCCCATATGTCATATACATCAAATCTTTGGCATGCCCTCTCTGTGCCATAGTGTTATTTAAAAATTTGGGAAGAAGGACAGGGTTTGATTTCCAGACACACTGCAGCATCAGTGGACATGAAGTGTGGCAGGGAAGGGAAGGATGCTTTCAACCCCAGCAGAATGCACTTGAAATCGTGCTTGTTTCTGCCATTCAGTAACCGTGCGACTTTGAGCGACGCGCTTCAGCTCTCCAAGCTCAGGTTCCAAATCTAGAACAAGGGTTCGTAAGATCTACTTTGCAGAGTCGGCGGGACAAAATGTTTAAGGACTGGTGGTTCCTTCCTCCCACCCTCTTTATCTGACGATGACTGCAGCTTCGCTAGGAAACCTGACCTCTGACCACAGAGTATTTAAAGTGTGACAAGTAAGCCTGCCCAGAGAACCCGGCAAAAACACCACTGCCAAATCTACGCACTTCTCACCATTTTTCAGCTTCAGCTGAATTCAAGGCTCTAATTAAAGTACTTTCCATTTTCAAAACAACTGCAAACAGTAATTACATACTTCCCCTCCTACCTTCCAGGAACAGCCTAAGACTACGGCGAAACCTCCATGTCCCCTGGACCTCGAGCTATAAAGCTAGATGTGACACTTCTCCTACCCCGTTGACCCAAATTACATAGTGGCTCCCGCCGCATGGACCCTAGAGAGGGTCCTGGCTCAGCCCTCTCCGTTGTGTGCCAAGATGCCACCCGCAAGGTGCCATGACGGGAAAGCTGGCATTATTGCCTTTAAGACGAAAAGTTCTTTCATCACACAGGGTAGAGTCCCCGCTTAGGATAATCAACACACTTTTTTACAATGACCAGTTCTTTACTGTTTATACAGATACTTAATTGAAAATGTTATGTAACCTTAAAGTACAGGGCACTCTGGAGCTATTAATAACCAGCTACATCCAGATTCCGAGGACTCTTCGGGCTTAGAGTTGGAGGGGGTCTCCTGGCACTAATGTACACCCATGCACATGAACACAGGGACACAGACAAACATACACACTCATTGCACAGATGTAAATGAAGACCCCAAGAATGGAGATGACTTATCCAAGGTCACAAAGTCAATTCACAGCAGAGGCAAGAATAAATCCCAGGTCTCCTGGCCTCTGGAGGATGTTCCTTTTAGAGAAAAGGAACACACCCCATAGGTACCTGCGTACATCCTTAACACTGCACAAATGCTGCAGCATCCGAAGTGGGTTCTCACAATGCGGGGCTTGTCAGCTCTGATCAAAAGAGTTTCTGGTCTAGACTCCCGAGTTAGAAATGGGATGCCCACCAGGGAAACGTCTCATTGTTGTCATTCATTTGTGATGCATACCCCTCCTGCTCTCCCAAGAGAAACATGAGGCACCTAGAATATACCTGAACGTGAGGCCATTATAGATGGTGTGGAAGAGGTCAGGTTTAGCAATCTTCCAGAAAAGAAGTGGGTTGAAGACAAAACAGAATCGAAAAGGGAGACTTTTATTTCTCAATTGCACACTTTCACGCCAGGAGGGTAAAAAAGAGCAAAGAATAAGAGAGAACTGATGCATTAAAAACTGACTATGAGGAACAGGAGTCATATTTTTCTGTGGAATCAGGCTCTGGGTAGCAATGGTACGATATGTGACATAAAAACTGTTCTCTCATAATTACATCATCATTTCCAAAAGTAACTTCATGAAGATTGTTTCTCTGCATTCATTTTTATTTAAAACCTCACCCGTCAGTCATGCGGAGCTAAAACACACAATGCTGGTAGATTAATATGTCCACACAAGATGCCTTACTTGCCATTCACAGACCCCATGAGCTTGTCAAAAATGAAAGCTTTGCTTTGGTTCCGTAAATATCAAGCAGTCATAAGACCCGCTGGGAGCACAGTTTCTGGGAAAAAAAGGTGGGCCATGCCCGTTTCATTTGAGATTCAGTAACACTTTAAAAGGTTCATTGATCCACATCTTTAAAAGATCTATAACAACCCCATTAAGTGCCCACAGGGCAAGTTGATGAATTTAGCTGTAATTACAGGCAAAGACCAAGTCAGGGTCTAAACCTCCTAGTGGCCCCCCTTTCTTGTGACAGTCCCTCTATTCCTGCTGAGACAGGCTCCACCCTTCCCTAATATAATCAGCAAACAATGGAGAGAGGAGAGTCTAAAAATCACTTTATTTACTTGCTTTAATTGTTTAGGCTGAGAAGGTTTTACCTATGCAGCTATGACAGTTTCTTTCTGAAAGGCACAGGCGGGCTCACCAGCTGGTCCCTTTCGAGCCAGCTGGACATCTAGTTGATGCGTTGTATTTCATCAGTTCTTAGGGGTCAATGTCATCTCTCCAAATGAAATGCCTAACCTGTCCCATGAACCCAATCTGGCACGTTGGGACATTTTATAGCCACCATGCTTTAGCCCAATAAATAATCCGCTAAAGCACTGCCCAGGCTTCACCTCGTTTGGGTGGAACCTGAATTTTGCAGCTCCCTCGGGCACCATATCCTCCTCTTGGAAATCAACAACCTATTTGATCAACAAGCGATCTCTGCAAATGTGTGGGTCTGATCAGCTCTCACCCCCTAGCTCCGGCCTGTAACCCCCTCTTCTGCCACTCGAAGAATCACTTCACTGGAAGGGATCTGAGAGTTCATCCAGTGTGACCCGTCATTTCACTGACAGGGAAACCGATGGCCTTTCCCTGTACTGACACCAACACTGTCCGAGTCCCTCAGACCACCAAGCTCAACGCTTGGTCACTCAACCGAGTAAACAAGCCCCTCAGACCAGGACCAAGTGATTCCGCGTGGCTTCCCCTCTCAGGGTCGACCTAAATGCACTTAAGCAAACAGTTAAGAGCTACACAACCAGAGAGTTGGGGGCAAGCTAAGGCCTCCTGTCTACATTAACCTCCCCCCTCCTTTTCTTCTGGATTGAGATGTGGGAAGTTCTGCTGACATGGAAGGTTGGCAAATTTGAACCAAGATAAAATTTCGGGCAGGGCTGGTTCCTACACAGTGGCCATCTGGGATCAGCCTGTTAAGTAACCATCTCTAAGACGTACACAACCAGGGGCACGAGCTTTGATTAGCCCTCACACAACAGAAGGGTCTACGACGTGGTTCTGAGGCCGAGCATGTGCTGGGCACACACAGCATAGAGGAGGCACACAGGAGGATCTGAACTCTACCCTTTCCAACCTTGAAGAGGCCTGGGAGAAACAGAATCCCAGGAAAGAAAGCACCCAGGGGAACATATCCTCCTGCTACCTGAATAGAAGTGGCCACGCACTTAACAGTTCACATAAGGGTGAGCAGCTATGTGATGGAGGGATGGACAAAAAAATTAAAAATACATGCTACCAGCAATCTATTTCATCCAAGCAGATACTCATCAGCACAAGTATTTTCACACACACGCAGGAACTCCAGACGGAAGCAGTTAGTAGAAGAAATGGGACAGGTGTGTTTGTTACAAAAGGATCAGCTCGAGGGAGAGGTGGAAACAGCACCCTGGTTTCCAATCCTGGTCTCCCTGGCTTGCGCTTCCTGGCCCTGTGACCTTGATTAAGTCATTCAGCCTCCCTGGGCCTCAGTTTCCTCAACTGAGCCAGAGAATAAGGGGAACGCACTTCCTCTGGTGGTCTGGAGACACACTACCCAGCACAGCCTGGACACCAGTTTCGAGGTCACTATATGTGAGTCGTCTCCCTCCACAAATGAAGCGTCTGAACCCAGGTTGCATATAGCATTATCGAGACCAAACAGGTCTCCTCCTGCCTGCGTGTCAAGCCCGCATCTGCCTTCCTGATGGCCCGGGAAAGCACCAGGTCTCGAAGGCGCCCGGGCAGTTCGGCCTCTAGGCAGGGTCTGGGGAACAGGGGAATCCAGGGGTTCAGTAAGAAATCCCACAGGCTCTAGGTGGGGGCCGAGCAGGGGGCTCGGAGGCAGCCTCTGGGGCCGTGAGAAGGGGCTTTGTTTCCGCGGCGGAGGGCCTGGCTTACCGAGCAGCGCATCCGGAGGCGGGCGGGGGGCGCGCGGGGCACGCAGCAGAGCCACAGCCTGGCCCGGGCCCGGGGTGCCTGAGCCGGAGGAAGGCGAAGAGGAGGAGAAAGAGAAGGCTGCCGCCGGCTCCTGCCTCATTCTCCCGGGCAGCGCCGATCCGCTGGCCGCTGCCAGCTGGGGCTGGCCGCCGGGCGCCGGACCCCGCGCGCGCGGCTCATGTCCCGGTCCGCAGCTGTCGAGGTGTGCGCGCAGCCGGGTAGTCTCCGGGCGGCGCCCCGGGGCTCCTCATGCCCCGCGCCGGGGCTCGGCAGGAGGACCTCGGGGAGGCAGCGCGGAAGAGAAGAGAGGAAGAGAGAGCGTGAGAGCGCGCAGAGCTGCGCCCCGCGGGTCCAGGGGTGGCAGGCACCCAGCAGGACCGCGCCGCCCCACCCACCGCGCCGCTGAGCCCCGCGCCGCGCGCCGGCCCAGTGGGGCGCGGAGCCCCGGAAACTTTAGCACATGGCTGGTCCGGCGGCCGTGGTGGCGGGAGCTGTCCCGGTCTTCCCGCTCCCCCTCCTCCCCGCCCCAGCCCCGGCCCCCGAGAGCAGCTTACCGGCGGCGACGGCGACCGCGACAGTGGGGCGCCCACTCTGCCGCGCGCAGAGCTGTGCGCACCGGCCGGGAAGGAGGAAGGGGCTGGCTGCGTCGGGGTCCCTGCAAGGGAGGGGCACCTCGGCGGCGGCGAACCGCGCGGGTTAAGGCGTCCTGGGAGTAGGGGGCGGGCCAGCCTGGTCAGCAGGCCCGGACAGGGAAGGGTCCCTGCGCCCCCGGACCCCGCTCCGCAGCGCAGCTGCTGACGACACGCCCGGGCTTCCCCGGCCCCGGGTCTGCGCAGCCCGCCCTGTTACCTAGCGACTCGCTCTGGGGAGCCCACGCTGACTCGCACTACTAGCGGGGCTGCGGCAGCCGAGGGGAGGGGAGAGGAGGGGGAGCTCCGGAGGTGGGGGAGGGCGGGTGGCTGCAGCCGGAGCTCCTCCTTCTGCTTCCCCCTCTGCGTTGGGGAGGGGCCCGGGGAAGACGTCCTACACACGGCCCCCGGAGTATGGGGGTGAGAGGAAGGCCCACACCCAGGTGGAGGCCGGGTGGGGGAGGCGTGGAGATGCGCCTTCCCCTTCGCTAAGGATGCAGCAGCAGGTGGCGGCGACGTGGCCCGTGGAGGCCCAGCGCTTACAGGCGCGCGTATATGGGCCCGGCCGGGGCAGGAGCGTGAGGAATGTGGCAGTGGGCGCGTGGGGGTGTGTGACACACTCCCACCCACGTGACGTACTTGGGGACACGAGGACTCGGGTGGCGGAGGAGCCTCCTTCCTCTGGTCTCTCTCACTCCTTCCTGGACATTTTGCTCCTGCGCTGTCTCTTCATCATGGAAGCCCAGGATGTCAGGGGCAGTTTCGTTGTAATCAAACCAACCCCAGTGTTGGCGCCTCCCCACCCTACCGCACCCTACCCCACCCCTGTATCCAGTTGCTCACGTTGGGGGTAGACACTTCAATCTGGCTCGGGATGACTTCCTATTTTGGGATTTGGGGCCCCTCCAATTTCCCGCAATATGTATATGGAATGTGCCCTAAGTTACTTCACATCTTCAGTAAAATAGAGCGTTCATCCCCAAAGCCTGTAGCTAAATGCTAGCACCTAAGGTGCCCCACAAGTGTGAACATGTATTAGTTGTAAAGCTACAGCCTGTCTCCTGATCTAGGACCTCCCCAAAATATACCCCAAAGCCCAGGAAAGTGGGGCAAGGGTCTGTGAAAGTCCTCATCGCAGGTAGGGACCACTTTTCTGGATGAGGGAGATGACTTGCCACTGGGAGCCTCAAAGCAACCAGAGCCCAGGCCTCCTGATTTCCAAGCTCCCACACACCACCACTGCCCCTCTTCAGCAGCTGGGTGCAGAGAGCCTCACTTCCCCACTCCTGGGAAGACCACTCATTCCTGCCGCCTCACCCCCTGGACCAAGCCCACACCCCTTCCTCACCCTACTGTCCTCTCTTCCTCTCTGGTGTGGATATGGGGAGAAAGAGGCAGAAGATGACCCCACAGAGGAGAAGGGGGACCTCTTTGCCCAAGAAAGTTCCCACATCCTAGCAGGCGGTCTCACCAGGGCAGATCCCATCCCTGAGGGGCTTTGGGAAATACCAGGACCCCAGCGGGTTTTGTTAGCCCATTGACAGGATTCTTCCTCCAATGGTGATGATAATGACCATAGTTATTATTCAGATGTCAGTAACTCTTGCTGAAAAACCCTGCAAACCCATCCAAACAGAAACCTGTATCTTAAGAAACAGAGGCCCAAAGGCAGCAGCACTTTTCTGAGAAAACCACTTTGCATCCCAGCCCATGTGCCGGTTGAGATCCAACATTTTCTAGTGGAATTGGGAGCAACACTTTTGCCCAACCAGTTTTTATGGGTGGCGGCAGCCAGGCAGCTGGTCCACAGAAACTCCAGAAGGACTGCCTCCTGGCACCATACTGGCAGCCGGCTCTTTCTTCAGCCCAGATTTCCCAATATGCAGATATAATTGGACATCTGATTTGGTCAGGGAACCCAGTGCTCACAATAAACAAAATCCCAGAGCTTGTATTCCATACACAACCAGTATCTGGGCCCCACTATTTCAGGAAACAAGGCAGCCTGTGAGGAAATGGGATTTGGCAGTCCAAACATCTCATTCACTGTGCACAAAGATTTGAAGAATATTGGCTTGCGTCAAAGCCAAAGCCAACATGTTCATCCTTTACAGTGTGTGTATGGGGGCAGGGCAAGAGGGCAGCAGGTGGGACTCCCTCTGCATCATATTGTTATTCCTCATGCTTTTCTTAATACAGGTGGGGAATGTATGAGCGCGTTGAGATTAAGGAAACCCGTGAACCCCCAGGGCCACATCTTTCCAGGATGTCCATCTGCATGGCAGTGGAGGAACATCTCCTCAAATTTGTAAGGAGCGTTCACTGGAAGTTGGGCACAATATTAGTCACTAGGGGTGCAAAGATGAATTAGATAAACGCTCTGTCCTCTGAGTCCTCCTCGAGACATTTATAGAGGGCTTAACTCATGCCCAGGTATTCTAGGTACCGAGGGCTCTATCTACAAGTGCTAATTTTAACTTCATTAACCCCTCTCTGCGGGATGCTCAAAAGGTTCTATATAGGTTCCCTAAAGTCACGTAGCTGGCAAATGAATGGACTTGGGAGTTGCAGCCTGGTCTCCCTAACCCCAAAGGCCATGCTCCTAACCATTTTTCTATTTTGTCTGCCAGGCTAAAGAAAAATGGAGACAACAATATTATAGAAAATGTCTGCCTGACATTTAGGATTACAAATGAGATGTGTGTATAAAGTCACCAGGATTTGTTCCTGGAAGAGTTAACTCTCAATAAAAGCTACCTATTGTTATCATCATTAGACCCTCAATTTTATTTTGAATTCATAAGCTCTGCCTTATCGGGATTACCAAGTACTATTCTTGGAGGCATAGACAGAAGTGATAAAAGTGCAGACACCTGTCTGCAGGACTGCAGCTGGCTGCACAGAGGAGGTGGTATTTGAGTTGGGTCTCCAGGCATGAGTAGGTGTTGGGTATGTGGAGAGGACATGAACAGAAATGAACTGATCGAGAGGACTGTATAGGGGAAATTCGCAGAGCTATGAATAAGCAGCTCATGTGGGCAGGAGTTAAGACCCAAGACAGGAAAGCAAGAGGATGGACAGGAGCTGTGGAGACCACGGTTTCTGAGTGCTGGCCCCCTCCCTGAAGGCACAAGCAAGGACATCTTTAGAGCCGGGGCTATGGGGTGGTGAGTGGGGAGGGACAACGCGGCAGAGAGCCAGAGAGAGGACCCAGCCTCCCGGCAGCCACCAGGCAAAGGTTTACTGGCCGTGCTTGACGGGGGCAATGGGGTCATGATGCCTGCCAACCTCAGTGCTTTGCAGGGCCACTGCGAGGGTCAGAGCCCACTGCGTGGGTCACTAAGTGCGAGAGCGGGCTTGGCAACGTGTCGTGGGTACATTGTATGCACGGGAGGCCTGACTCGTTCACCCATTCTTGGGATTTTTTTACAACTCATTCATTCATTTGTGTGTTCATTCATTGAATATTATAATATTACATTTATTGTTATGTTTATTGAGCATCTACTCTGTGCCCAGCACTCTGTTGGCTCTAGGCATTCAGCAGTGAACACATCGTGGTCCCTGCCCTCATTTTACTCACAGTCTAGTGGGGAGAGAGACCAGTCAGCAGGGTGGGGTGGCAAGACCGGGGCTCAGTGCTGTGTTGCCTGCAGGCCATGTGGACGCACAGAAGAGGGGCTCTTCCCTGGATTCAGGGCATTGAGGAGGGTTTCCTTGGTGGGATGATCCCTCGGCCTCAAAGCTGATACCTGGCAGACCTCATGGCTGGAACCTGGGGCTTCTGCCTGGGTGGTCTGGTCCTGGTGATTGCAGCCTCCGGGATAAGCAGCGTTGGTGCTAACAGGGCGGCTGAAATAAAGGATAGGGCCTGTGGAGTGGGGAGAGGGTGTCTTAAAGGACAGGTAAAATGAAACACTGTTTTTGCCTAGAAAAAGAGGCTTTAGGTCTGAATCTTTCCTTTCCAACACCCATATTAACGTGGTTATCAAAATAAAATAACTCAGCCAACCACACTTAAGAAGAGGTGAGAGGGGCTTCCTTGGTGGCACAGTGGTTGAGAGTCCGCCTGCCGATGCAGGGGACGCAGGTTCGTGCCCCGGTCCGGGAGGATCCCACATGCCGCGAAGCGGCTGGGCCCATGAGCCATGGCTGCTGAGCCTGTGTGTCCGGAGCCTGTGCTCCACAACGGGAGAGGCCACAACAGTGAGAGGCCCGCGTACCGCAAAAAAAAAAAAAAAAAAAAAAGAAGAGGTGAGAGACTTGGAATTAGGACAACTGAGGAGAGATGGGATCATGGGAGAAAAGGAAACAGATAACTTGGCAAGAGGGTATCATCACCTTAAAGAGATGAAGGACTTCCTTATAGGAGAGGGTTGTATTAGCTCCTACGTGTGGCCCCAAAACGTTGAACTAGGCCACCGGGGAGACGGTGTTTTCAGGACAAGGAAGGATAACACTTAGATCAATACCTGGCCCTCTGACTACTTTTGTAAACAAAGCTTTATTGGAACATAGCCTGCCCGTTCATTCATGTATCGTCTATGGTGCTTTCACGCTACAAGAGCAGACTTGAGTATTTGCTACAGAGATTGTATGGCCCACTAAACCTAAATAATTTAGTATCTGGCTCTTTGCAGAACAGTTTGCCAGCCCCCTGCGTCAGAGCAACCCAGATATCAAGTGAGGTGCTTTGGGAGGGAGTGAGCTCCCCATCACTGGGGGTATTCAGCAAAAGCTGAAGTCCTATTAAGCAGTGATGTGGCTAAGAGTTTGAGTGAACTTTTAGATCATAAGGATCCAGCAGTTCATGACAATTATTCAGATTTCTGCAGTGCCTGCTGGTCACATAGTCACAACTATTGAAAAATAAATCCATCTTCAGAGCAGCCTCGGTCAGATCTACAGTGTTTCATCACTGGACCTGAAGTCCATCAAAAAGAGCAACGGCTGTGTAATGTAAGGTAGATGATGGACAGATTCAGGCAATCTCAAGGGTGAACATCTGGAGGAAATCTTTTTACACCCAAGCCTCTCTTACAAGGAAGACGCACTCACATGTAAATTCATGGATGAATGACGGCGTGGATCGTTTCTGGGCCACCAATGTACCCACGAGGCTAAGATGTTCCTCTGTGTTTCAAAAGAATTCGCTATGGAATAAGCTAATTTACCTTTGTCAGGCTTCTGTTGGGGTCAGTGGGGACGTCATTCGGCAAACTTGGAGCCAGACCTTGCACTGGGCAGAGCACCTGCCCTTGAAGAGCTGGTGGCCTGGGCCCCAGCTAGCTCGGTCAGAATGTGATGAGTATCTGATAGATCCCAAAGGCAGGGAGAGGCTTCCTCGGCCAGGTGCGTTTATCCAGCAGAGCAACATTGCTGCACAGCACTATTAACAGAAATTTGTTTTCTTTCCAAGTGGAATTGCAAAGAAAAGCAAAATGTTCTCTTTAGAGGGAAGAAACGTCTGTGGCCATTTCACCGTCTTGTCCTCAGCTAGGTTGGATATAAACAGAGTCAATTTCCCCGCCTCAGCTGTCTTGCAAAACCGTGATGGACACAAGAAAACATTTTCTCATGCAGTAATCCACAGCCTGTGTGCAGAAGCAAAGATTTTCCAACCAGAAAAGGAGAAATGTGCTTTATTACAATCCCCTTATGAAGCGCATTGGCAAAGGCGAAATTGATTAAATACTGTTCCTAGTGTCCACATGAAGGACTGCTTCCCTGATCCTTACTGGCCCGGTCCAGTTTACACCACGGTGAATTCCAGGTGCTGATTTTCCTAAAGCCTTCCTTCCTCTGAGTCTCAAAGTAAACACAAATTTACATTTCGCATTTTTCTTACTGCTGGTTTTGTTTTCGGGTGACAGTTAGATAAGCAAGATATCTAGTTGTAGGTTGCCTTTGGCAGGATTTCCAGCTGAGAGACAGACACCCCTAAGAGCTTTCTCCTGAGAAGAATTCAGATGTTATTCAAGCTCTGACGCATCCATTCTCAGACACTTAATCATACTCAAAATCCATTTGAACCGAAGTTTTCCTAGCTCTCCAGCTAGGGGGAACCTTAGTGTTCACGGAGAATTTTAAAAGACCACAGAGAATGCTGAGGCCTTCCACCTGTCGATAAACAAAAGAACTGCCACGGGGGCTTCCCTGGTGGCGCAGTGGTTGAGTGTCCGCCTGCCGATGCAGGGGACACGGGATCGTGCCCCGGTCCGGGAGGATCCCACGTGCCGCGGAGCGGCTGGGCCCGTGAGCCATGGCGGCTGAGCCTGCGCGTCCGGAGCCTGTGCTCCGCAACGGGAGAGGCCACAGCAGTGACAGGCCCACGTACCACAAAAAAAAAAAAAAAAAAAAAAAGTGCTACGGAAAGGGCTGTCAGTGTTCCATGCCTTCACGGGCATCGCTAAGCTGGCTACTCCTTTGTCTTGCCTTCCCCATCTGCTGTCTGTGACATGGATTGTCTAATCTCAATGCTGAGGCCTCATGGCCAACCTCACCTCTGTTCCAGGCCCCAGAGCCCATGAACCTCAACTTTACCCTGTTTTTACCATCTCCCTTAGCCATAGCTTGAATGGCATTGAATTCCTGAGTGAGGGTTGATTGGTGTGTGTGTGTGTGTGTGTGTGTGTGTGTGTACGACAACTTGCAATGCAGGGAACGAGGTAGTAATAGCCTGGTCCCCAGTTAATTACAAATAAAATGATTCCTAGATATTTTATTGATAGTTACCTGGCGTCAGCATTCTGGGTTGCAGGTCTCAAGGTAAAATTGGAAAGTATTGTTAAATTAATCTCTCCGTGTACATTCAAGCACACATTACCTTATTCCAAGGATTACTATTAATGTAGTAATTTAGTTCTGCTGGGGAGATCTTCCCATAAAAGAGACCTTTCCATAAGATTACTAAAAATGTGAAGGTTGTTTAAGTCATTCTTTCTTCCCTAGTCTCAGCGATCCATAATGTTAATTGCTCTGAAAATTTACAAATATCCTCCAATGGACCATGGGAAGCCATGGTCATTAAGAGAGAACATGCCACAGAGCAATGGATCATGGGAAGCCATGGTCATTAAAAGATAACATGCCACAGAGCTGATCCATGATCAGAGACCTTGAACCTGCCCCGCTCCACCACACACACCCGGTTAGCCATGGCATCTGCTAACGTTAAACACACCATCACAACATCACCTCAGTCATGTGCAAGGAAGGAATCTCTTGCCCACAAAGAAGGCAGAAGGTTTCCCACCTTGTCTTTCCTATCAAGACCCTTGCTCAGACTTTTTATTTGTTCCAACAAATCGGCCAGAGGCTGACTTGGCCTCTTTGAGACTCTGCATAAAACCAAGTCTTGTTCAAGGAAGCTGGTTTCCTTGCAATAGGGTGCGTCTAAATGAATAAAGAGGGAGGGGCTTTCGATTGCTAATGAAAAGGTATCTCATAAAACACACGCATGCTGAATTGCTAGGGTGATGACGTGAATAACCCGTTCAGGAAAGTGTCCAAAGATGTTTCATTGATTTAAGACACCTTTCAAAAGGAATAATCAGGATACACAAATCTCTGCTGAAGTTTCTTCATCATGTTTACTATCACCACTACCACCACCACCACCATCATCGTCATTAACATCATTGCCAGCATTTACCAAACCTCTATACTACGCCAGGCACCTTCACATACATTATTTCAACCTAAAATTCACAGAAATGCTGCAACTACATCTCCTTATCCCCATTTAACAGATGAAGAAACAACGGTCCCGAGATTTTTAATCTTTACAAATGTAAACTTAGCTGATGAATATTTCAAATTGTTAGAAGTTTTTAATTTAATGGTAACAGTATATTTATATTTGACCAGCCAAAGCCTATAGCTAATAAAATGCAATGTGTTCTGTCACGGCAATGAACATAAATGCAGAACTCTCAGGTAATAATTTCTCCCTTTTCCGAGTAACAAAACAAGCAGTGGCTGAAAGACTTACCTCTCAGCCTTCTAAATGGCTAGTATTTTAAACTACCGTTATTTTCAGAGTCTACCCACTCCAAACACTTAATCCCTGTACCTAATTTTGAATGAAGAAAAGATGTCCTTTCATCTCTTATCTGTTGTTTTCTAAACTGTTAAGGTTTAAGTATCAATAACCTTGTTAAAACATCATTGTCATCCATTACATTTTTAGAAATCATTGAATATACAAGTCCAGAGGATACCTCTCTGTTCGATCCCAACCCACTCCAGTCTTCTGAGGTCCTTTCAAAGATCACTCACTAACTGTGTTTCCAGCTTTTACATTAAAAGAGCAAGTCCTGCGGTTGGCTTGAGTAGGATGGAAAAGGTAGATGAAAGTGCAATCGGTAAAAATGAAAATGCGTTTATGATTTCTCCAACAATCAAATTGCTGTCATTTTAGAGGTGAATGGCATCCTCTGTGTGTGTGTGTGTGTGTGTGTGTGTGTGTGTGTGAGAGTGTGTATGTGCTTCATCAAATGGCTGGAGAAGTTATAAAGGAGGAGAGATGCAAATGATGGTACAGAAAGCAGCAGGCAGCGATGGGTCTCTCCTGATGACTCTGAGTTAATACTCCTCTGGGGAAGACGGAACAAACAAAGAAAAAAGATAAAGAAAGCACAAATACAGCAAAATCTGTCCTACAGAGTTAAAATCTGTTGGATCAGCCAAGTTTTTCTGGCAAAGCAGTACAGAATATATGTTTACCCTGTTAATTTTAAGTATTACAACTGGATGGTGACTAATATCCAAAGGTTGCAATCTGCGTTGGGGGTTAAGTAGGATGGAAGAGTGACAAAGAAAATGCAAATTTTTGTTTCCACAGTAACCTGGGGAAACACTGCTTTGAAAAACTAGCACAATATTGCCCTTCGTCCCCCTGACATAAAATAAACTAATTAGTATGTATCACAAATCCAACCACAGGGCTGGACCCAGGAATTTCTTTGGTGTGGCATTATCGAGAAGCATGTATAGTCAGGGCCAACCTGAGGAACTGAGAGGCTTAAGGCATCTAGAGGGTTTGTTTTTTGGGGGGTTTTTTTGCCCTTATTCTGGAGATGAATTTCTGGGAGCAGTTCATGGGGCCACATTGATTCTTTCACTAAGTGACAAACATGAACAGCTTGTAAACCTTTCTCGAGGGTTATTTTCCTTCTTGTGTGGTTGGTGGTGGTTGAGGTGGCAGCCGTGACTACCACTGATGCAACACCTACCTCTAGACTTGTAGGATGCTGGCACTCCACTTGTTTCATTTAATCCTTCTACCAAATCTGAGAGGTGGTTCAGGTATTACCTTCCATCGTAGAGAAGAAAGCCAAAGATCGGAGGTATGAAGAACATACCTAAAGCCACTGCATTAGTTATCCATTGCTGTGTGAAAAATGACCACAACACTCCATGACTTAAAACACACATTTATTATTTAACAGTTACGGAAGGTCAGAAATATGGGCATGGCTTAAGTGGGTCCTCTGCTTCATGGTGTCTCACAAAACTGCAGCAATGTATCCACCAGGTCTGGGGTCTCATCTGAAGGCTCAACTGGGGACATATCCACTCCAGGCTTTTTTCCATATTGTTTGTGGCAGAATTTATTTATTTATTTATTTATGGTTACTTTCCATTTCCAGTTACTACAAAATATTGGCTATATGCCCCATGTTGTACAGTACAACCTTGAGCCTGTCTTCCACCCAATAGCTTGTGCCTCCCACTCCCCCATCCCCCTTCCCACCCCCACTGGTAGCCACTAGTTTGTTCTCTATTTCTGTGAGTCTGTTTCTTCTTTGTTATATTCATTAGTTTGTTGTATTTTTTAGATTCCACATATAAGTGATATCATACCGTATTTGTCTTTCTCTGTCTTATTTCACTTAGCATAATGCCCCCCCAAGTCCGTCCATGTTGTTGCAAATCGCAAAATTTTGTTCTATTTTATGGCTGAGTAGTGTTCCATTGTAAACATACACCACAACTTCTTTATCCATTCATCTGTCGATGGACACTCAGGTTACTTCCGTGTCTTGGCAATTGTAAATAACGCTGCTATGAACATTGGGGTCCATGTATCTTTTAGAATTAGTGTTTTTGGCTTTCTCAGATAAATACCCAGGAATGGAGTCCCTGGGTCAAAGGGTCGTTCTATTCTTAGTTTTTTGAGAAACCTCCATACTGTTTTTCACAGTGGCTGCCCCAATTTACATTCCCACCAGCAGTGTAGGAGGGCTCCCTTTTCTCCATATCCTCGTCAACATTTGTTATTTGTGTTCTTGTTGATGATGGCCATCATGACTCGTATACGTGATATCTCATTGTGGTTTTGATTTGCATTTCCCTGATGATGAGTGATGTTCAGCCTGTTGGCCATCTGCATTTTCTGTTTTAAAAAATGTCTATTCAGTTCTTCTGCCCATTTTTAACCAGGTTGTTTGTTGTTTTGATGTTGAGCTGTACAAGCTGTTTATATGTGTTGGATATTAATCCCTTTTACTGGTCATATCGTTTGCATATATTTTCTCCCATTCAGTAGGTTGTCTTTTTGTTTTGTTGATGGTTTCCTTTGCTGTGAAGAAGCTTTTAAATTCAATTAGGTCTCATTTGTTTATCTTTGCCTTTATTTCCTTTACTTTAGGAGATGGATCCAAACAAATATTGCTACAATTTATGACAAAAATGTTCTACTGTTGGCAGAATTTAGGTCCCTGAGGGAAGCTGGACGGAGGACCTCACCTCCTAGCCACCCATTGGCCAAAGGCCACCCTCATTCCTTGCCACATGGGCCCCTCCAACATTTCAACTGGCTTCATCAACACTTGCAGGTGGAGAAGGCAATAGAAAGAGTCTGCTAGAGAGATGGAAACCACGATCTTCTGTAACCTAATCACAGAGGTGACATCCCACTCCCTTTGCTGTAGTCTGTTGGTTAAAAGCAAGTCACAGGCCCTGCCCTCACTCAAGAGGAGGGATTATTCAAGGGTGTGGATACCAGGAGGTGGGGCTGCTGGAGACATCCTTGAGTTTGCTCACTATGCCTACACATATAGTTCCAGTTGCCTTGATGGCATCTAGTCTCCAGGCTTCTTCTCCTGCTGCTTCGTTCTCCTCACCAGATCTTTCTTATCCTTGGAGGCTCTGCTCCAGTCACACTTTCCTCCAAGAAAACATCTCTGGAAACTCCAGCCTTCCTTTTCCTCTTTTTTCCTGGTGAATTCCTCTAGCATTGATAGCAACAGACGTAGTAACTTTTAAGTAGTTCTGTTGCAGACCACTTTTCATGTAAGCTGTTTGGTGGACTCCTAAGGCACACTTTCAAGGGGAACATACTCTTAAACCATGCACCTTGTAACCCCAGGGCTCTGCAGAGCTTCCTCAGGGCTGATGTTTTGGGGATACATGGAAGGCAAAATTCTGAACCAAAAGCCCTATGTATAACTAAAAATCCACTTCCCATATTTTGTATTAGATTTCATTTGAAGAAAGATTCCATGCTAAATAGATATCTGGAAGCCATTTGTCGAAGAAGTAATGTTACAAATGATAAGTTCCCAGATAGACCACCACTTATAATACTGTTTCTTTGGGAAAACACATTTAAAAATTCAAATTTGATCCTACGTACAGTAGAGGATCCTCTAGAGTTGCTAAGGTGGAGGAAGGAAGGGCAGCGGAATTTATTATTTTAATCTATGTAAGAGAAAGCACTTTTTAATATACCTTCTAGAATCCACCCAGCACTGTCCTTCTCTACATTACTGTCATACCAACTTTATTTCAGGGACTCAGACTTCCTCACCTGAATGACTGCAACAGGTTCCCACCTGGCCTTTTTGCTTCCAACTCATCCTCCATGCTGTAGGCCAAGGGAACCTCCTAAACTAGAAGAGTAACCATGTCACTCCCTTACTTAAACCCCTTCAATGACATCCCCCAGGGCAATGGCAAAACTCTTTGTTTGGTCACAAGGTCCACTGTGAACAGCTATCGTTCATGGGTGTCTAATATCTTTTGGAAAACCTGTCTACACTTTGACAGTTCCCACACATGAGGCCCACATTCCCATGGATGAATGAAAAACAACGTCAACAGCAGCTAGGATGCAAGCATGCGACCTGGGTTCTTCCAATCACATCTGCCCATGAGAACTGGCTGTGGAAGTATTCCATGAGGCATCAGGCTCCATCATCACCCAGGAGATGGTGTCTATCAGGCACGACAGAGCAGAATCTGATTCCTCTGGGGCAGCTTCTGGTGTCCTGCCTGGGATGACTGGTGCTAAGTGGTGTGTATTTGCAATCATGGCGTTGGCTGGTGTGCTCGGTATTAGTCATGGCTACGTGGTTTCTGACCACATGGTGTCTTAACCCTGTGAGATAATGAAGGCAGTGAAGTCTATGACTTGCTGATAAGAACCCTGACCAATACAAGGCCTTTATTTTCCAGCCCTGACAGATCTTTTCAGCCTCCCTCTTGGCCCTTTCCCCACAACCTTCGTGCTATGATCTGACTGCATTAAAAATATTTGGAGTCACCAAACACTTCCTTCCTTCTCTGGCTCCTGGGCTTTTTCACATGATAGTCCCTGTGTGTCTGAGACATCCTTCCCTGCCCCTCACTTACATGGATTACTCCTCAGTTTTCAGGTTCTACGTTGGTATCACTTTCCCTGGAAATTCTTTCCTGAGTCTCAAGTCTGTGTGAAAGGCCCCTCTTTGACGTGTACTTCCTCAACTGCAGCACATCAACGATTGCATTTTCATAGGCTATTAACTCATCTACATTTACTTTGAAGTTATGGGAAAATACCATGTTTATATTATTCACCCTTTGCAGTGGGCAGCTACTGCTCTGCCTGACCACACTTGCTCTTATTCAGGAAAATATTTTATTGAATTCAGTTAGTAAGAATGGAACTGCTATCTTCCTAGTGATTCCAACCTCCCTGGTAATTAGTAGGGTAGAAACCTGACGCAAGCTGGGCTATTCAGAGTCCTCCATTCGGATTTCTGAACAAGGAAGGTGAAAAACTGCCCTTCAGATCCATTCAGTTTCCAAATTTTGACATGTGGGTCTGGGGATTTTAGGGGCCATGCCCCTTGTGTTATTTATCTATTGCACAACAAAATGCTACAGACCTAAACACATTAAAAGAGCACACGTTTATTATTTCAGAGGTCCTGTGGTTCATGAATCTGGGCACAAATTTTCTGGATCTCATCTGACAGCTATAATCAAGGTGTCTGTCAGTGCCCTAGTCTCATCTCTAGTTCAAATGGGGAAGAAGCCCTTTCCAAGTCTGTATGGTTGTTGCAGAACTTGGGTCATTGTAGCCTATAGGATTGGGGTCTTAGTTTGTTGGCTGTTGTTGGCCAGAGGCCACCTTCTGCTCCTCCCTGGTTGTTGGCCGAGGTTGCCCTCAATTCCTTGACACATGAGGCTTCCCAACATGTCCCCTGACTTCACCCAAGCCAGCAAGGGAAAATATGCTAACAAGAAAGATGTTACAGTCCTATGTAATATCATCTCAGACGTGACATCCCATCACCTTTGCCATAGTCTGATATTTAGAAGCAGGTCACAAGTCCTGCCCACGTTCAAGGGGAGATTATACAAGGTTATGAGTGTTCAGAAGTTGGTATAATTGAGAATCATCTTAAATTCTGTCTGCTGCACACATTCTGAGTCGAAGAACTCATTTGGAATAGAGCAGAAAGAAGAAAGAAAGAAGACCCGAGGTGTTACAAGTCCTCATTCCAATTTTACCTTAGTCCCAGCTGTAATCCTATAAGTTACCACATTATGATTACCATTTTCCCACATAACCAAGTGTGTTGTTGTCTGTTTTAAATGAAAAGGTTCTAACTAAAATATCGTTGTATTTTTAGAGCCTAGCACAGTACATGGAATATGAAACATGACCCTTAATAATGTTATATTGAGTTAAATTGAGAAGCCTGCCACCTGTTCATTATTTTGGCAATTTTAAGCCACCAAAACATAGGATGTTGGAGCTTAGAGCCCTCTTGTTCAACTAGTTCATTTTACATTCTGAATAAATCAAGGTTGAGAGCGAACAAGTGAGTAATCTGTCCCTTATCACATAATTAGTCATATAGTGATAGAGCCAGAGCAGGGTTCTAAATCCCAACTCTGAGTCTGGCGTTACCAGAGGGAGGAGAAAACCAGACTCTAAGGTGAAATGATGGGTAATTCAGGACCACAGACAGTGGCTCACACATGCTGTTCCCTCTCAGCAGTTTAGCCTTGATTGGCCAATGGTTTCCTGAATCCATGCAGTAAGTACTGAAATAAAAATATCTGATATACCAAGTAAGAACTTAGATGCGTCAAATTATTAGTTTTGATGTGATTTACAGTTTCGCTCTGTATGAGACTCATATATCACATCTCACTTATGGCTATGAGTACATAATTTTCCTTAATGCTTGTCAGACAAGGAATTTAGATTAGTTGTTATTTTTTAACATAGTTTCAGTAATTCTTGATAATCAATTTGTTTCAGCAAGAAATCAACATTCCTGCAGTTCATTGATCTAAAAATATGTTCTAGGGAAAAAATTACTTTATAGCCTAATGCAGAATGTATGTCTTTTTTGCTGAATAATGTTCTTTGTTTCTGCAGAGACATGTGCATTCCCCACTGGTTTGGTTCTCATAGTTAAAATAGTTGAAATGTTTTGCTGGCTCTTTTTAATACTTGAAGGGTGTCAGCATGCATTTGGGCATAGCTGGAAATAGCCCACAAGGGGTTCTCTTTACAATATTTGAAAAAGGCGATCTCTCAAATTTGCTAGTTGTAGAAAATGGAACATAAATACTTTCCACTGAAAAATACTGCCTGACGTAAACATCTCTGCTTCTGTGGTTTTGAGGCACGCTGAGTAGGAAAGTGTTTTGTAAACTTTAAAGCACTATACAAACGCTAGCTGCCCTTGTTAGAAATAATAGTATTACTGTGGTGGAATTTGTTATTAAGAGATGTAGAGCGATACCTTTTCTATTTGACACACACAGAAAGGGTAGCTGCCAACAGGGTAAAATTTTGGACTTCAGTAGAAGAAATTAGGGGAGGACTGTTACAGAACTCACTGGGTGAGGCTCACATCTGAGTTAGCAATGGTTGGGTCCATCTTCCCCAGCAGATGTTGAACTCCTTGAAGTCAGGAACTGTGCTATTCATCTTTCTGTCAGCCCCTTCCCCATGCCAAGTACCAGAATCTCAACAAATGTTCCTTGTTTTGCAGTGAATGCCTTTCCAAGCCGAGTCACCCAAACTAATTAGTTCTGTATGTTGTGAAAGGACCAAATTTGCTTTCTTCACCAAATTACATCTTGTAGCTTTCTTTCCTTTTCTTTTGGTTTTCTGCAAGATATCAGAAGTTGTAAAACTCCAGAAGGATGCTAATTAGAAGTTAGTGTAACTCACGGAGAAAGCTCTTTAAAATGGCAGACGTGAAGGTGAAAGATTATAAAAGAATTTGCAAAATGGGTACTTATTTTACTATGTCATGTGGCATTAAATTAAATGCTTTTAATAGAACCACATCTTTCAAAAGCAGCTAGCCACTGCTAGCTGTTTTCATTGTACCTAAGTAAATTGAAATTATTGGCCTATATTGCTGTTATCTGATATGACAGGTTCAACCTCACTTAATTTTGAAGGGGAGAAATGATCTGCATATATCCTGAGTTCCTATTCTTTCTCTTTCTCATCCAGTTGTCAGCTCTGTAGAAAGGAATCTCAAGAAGACCATGAGATTTTTTTGGCTGTATCTTTTACGAGCAGTGTAAACTTGGGCAAGAGATTTACCTAAGTTTCAGTTTGTTCATCTGCAAAATGGGGATTATAAGCTTGCCTCAGAAGCTTCCTAAGAGAATTAAATAAATCTATGTGGAACACTTGGCAGTGTGGCAAGGACCTATCTCTCTTCCTTCTCCCCTCCCTCCTTCCCCCCACCCCGCTTCCATTCTTCCCGCTCTACCTTAAAATCATTTTCAATGTTTCAGCAAGATATACCCTCCTTGAAGGTGGAAGAAAGAATAAAAGGGGTGAAAAAAGAGACAGAGAGAGAAAAGCAAGATGGAAGTAAACCCATAACTTTGCAGACCTCCCTAGTTTGCTTTTATTGGCAGCAATAGAGTAGGTTGGGGAAGAGTCAGAGAAGAGAGTACAGGTGGACTTCAACGGTGGTGTTGAGGGGAGACCAACTGGATTGCAGCCTTGGCTCAGCCCTGACTGTCCATGAGACTTTGGGCAAGTCACTTCCCCTCTTTGAGCCTTGGCGTCCTCACCTGTGAAATGGGGATAATAACTGCTGTCTCACAGAACATGTGAGAATGTATATGAAAGTCTTATATAAACCATAAGACTCTACAAAAGTACCAGTTACTATTTTATTGTTAGTTAATGATGAATGTAAAAGCACTTGGAAAATCTAAATCCTTCGCTCAAAAGGGGATATTCTCAACTTAATCCTTTCATTGTAAAGGTGTAGAACCATGGAATACCAGTGCATTGGCTAAGAGGTCTATTTTATATTCAGGTAGTTGGGAAGGGCTGTCATTGAATTTCATCATTAATGAAACTGACGATTAGGAATGTAAGTTTCACTTTTATTTCTTCAAACCGTATTTATTGCACATCTACTGTTGGCTGGATTTGGGACTGGGCCCTAGAGATGGAGTCAGGCCTCTGTCCCCTTACCCATCCTCCCCCAAATGGGTGGAAGAATATTTCCGGTAGAGGAAGGGCTAGGGATCAGTAGAAGCAGGGGGCTTCTAGGGGATCTGTAGGTAACAGGGTAGATTATGGTTAGGACATTACTTGTAATGTCATTCTATGTTGAATCTAGTAGGTTTCTTTTTCATATTATTTTCACTATCTTTGCTGTTGATTGTTGACTACTTGGGAAAAAAACCTACTACTCACCATTTTACTGGAAAAGTTCTGTTTTCATTATTAACCTCCGAGTCCTTCGTGTCTTTCTAAATGAGCTCTATAGACATTAACCCATAGAACTTCAGAACTGGGAAATGGCTTTAGAGTAAATATATTATGGTATCCTCATTTTACAGAGAGGTGAGTCAAGACCCAGAGAGACTAGGCGACTCCTTCAAGGTCACACAGTAAATTAGTGGGGTTGGGAATACAATCCAGGTTCATCTCTAGGACTCTTCCCATGGCTCCCAACTGTTCCCAGCTCTAAAATGTGTTCCTACCTTCCATACTGCTGACAGCCTTCCTCTCAAGTCACCATTGCCAGCTTTCTTTCCTTTTTTTTTCTTTCTTCTTTTAAGAAATATATATTTTGTCTTTTAAAAAATTGTTTTATTATTTTTTATTCTTTTATTATCTTTTAAATTTTATTCTTTATTTTTAAAAATTCTTTCATTACTTTTTTTTTTTTTTTTTTTTTTTTGCAGTACACGGGCCTCTCACTGTTGTGGCCTCTCCCGTTGCGGAGCACAGGCTCCGGACGCGCAGGCTCAGCGGCCATGGCTCACGGGCCCAGCCGCTCCGCGGCATGTGGGATCTTCCCAGACCAGGGCACAAACCCGTGTCCCCTGCATCGGCAGGCGGACTCTCAACCACTGCGCCACCGGGGAAGCCCTCTTTCATTACTTTTAAAATAATTTTCAGGAGTACAACATAGTGATTCAATATTTACATAGGTTATACTGTATTTAAAGTTATTATAAAAGATTAACTGTATTCCCTGTGCTGTACAATATATCCTTATAGCTTATTTATTTTATACGTAGTAGTTCATACCTCTTAATCCGCTACCCCTATCTTAATCCCCCTTCTCTCTCCCCACTGGTAACCACTAGTTTGTCCTCTGCATCTGTGAGTCTGTTTCTGTTTTGTTATACTCCATTCATTTGTTTTATTTTTTAGATTCCACATATAACTGATAACATACAGTATTTATCTTTGTCTGTCTGACTTCTTTCACTAAGCACAATACCCTCCAGGTCCATCCACGTCGTTGCAAATCATTGCCTGTTTTCTGAACTAATCATTCAGGATCCAAGGTTACACTGATGATGCTCTGGGTACCTTTCTTCCAGAGAAGAAATCAGATGAGAGATTGAGTTTGGCATCACAGGTAAACACGTTCTGGTTTGGTTATTTGGGGATGACACCTTGCTTGGTCTACTTCGTGGCACTCCAGAGCCCTGGAGAAAAATCTAAAGCTAGTAAACTTTCCAGCTTCTTTTCTCCAGTGGGAAGTGTTAGAAAGAACAGAGAGCTGGGAGCCTGAACGGCAGGGCCCGGCCCCAGCCCCAGCTCTTTGCCCTGATTCTCCGTATGGCCATGGGCACGCGCCACTATGCTTTTTCATTCTCTGAATTTGCCGGACAGTTACTCAGTTCATTTAGTCACTGAAGGTTAGGACGTCATGCTATGTACTGGGGATCCACTCACATATAAAACATGGGCTCTGTCCTTGGGTAGGGCGGTCTCCTGTGGGGGTAGCAGACACACAGAATATACACACTGTGCTGCAGTACCTGGGCTCACAGGAGGCTTGATGAAATGGCACCAAACTTAGACTGGGGGTGAGATCCAGGGGAGACGTCTCGAAAGAGGAGAGGTTGAAGGTAAGGAAGCCCTGAAGGATTATTAGGTAACAGGTGGATGCCAGAGGTAGAAAACAGCATTCATCCATCCACCCATCCACTAAACTCTTCATTCATTGTATTAACAGGTGTTAAGCATCTCCTACAGATCAAGGAATAAGGAGATGATAAGACATGTTCTCTGTCCCCAGGGAGCTCCCATGACCTTGAGCAAAGACCCCGGGACCACAGAAGAGCATCTGGCTCCAGGGAACAACAAGTAACTTGCTCTGGCTGGAGCAGAAGCCCCTGTAAAGAAGCAGCAGGAAGAGAAACTGGAGAAGTGGGCAGGGCCTTGTACACCACGAAAGGCCTTAGGAACCGTCAGAGGAGGTTTGTGATGTACCTGAAGGACCAGGAGGGCGGCTCACGGGAAGGTCAGTGCGGGAGGAGGGGAAGGGCAGAGAGTACATCACCCAGCTTGAGATTTTGGAAGATCTCTCTGGCTGAAGAATTAAGAATGAACTGTGCTGGGGAAGGAGAGGGCAGAGCAAAGGGGACAAATGAGGAGACCGTTGCTGATATCAGGGGGACTGTCCTAGTGACACGGACAAGGGCAAGGGCAGAAGAGAGAGAGGGGATATCACTGAGCAGGAATCAGAAAATTTTATTTTACACGCCCGTGTCACAAAAAAGAAAGTTAAAAGGTAACAAGTCTCACCCATGGTCATGACCCTGAATTAACAGAATTATCCTAACAACCCATGAAACTCAGTCTCAGGAAATCCGGATGTGCAGCAGCTCCACTACCGGCCAGAGTCACGTGCTCCCTTCTGCTGGGTGCATTTCTTCATCAGTCATGCCTGAGACTTGAGCTGGACAGAATTAGGTGTACATTTTTCTGTGCTTTCCAGGCCTTTATTCACACCTATGCTTGGTGTTCATCACAGTCTCATCATGGAATCTTGTGTGTAGTTACAGGTCTGTCTCTCCCACTAGGCTATGAGCACCTTGATACTAGGAACCGGCTTCAGCTCTGTGACCATCTATGCTCTGCGTGCTGACAGCTGGCTCCTGCAGCACCTGCTTTTTCCAAGGATGTTTAGGGTCTCATGATGGGAGCAATTTTAATAGTCTGGCCCTCTAGGGAGACGGGGCCATTGGAGAAAATTGACAAGTGCTGGAGTAATCAGAGAAGCCCTCTGAGGAGGGGGTAGGATGGGTGGGGTGCAGCAATGAGGAAGGGATCTCACTAGGAAAAAGAGAGGCCACCGCGTGGGGTCAGAGCAAAACTGCAGGGTGGCCCTGGCAGGACGGCCCTGGCTGCCTATGGCCAACTGCTACCCTGATTGGTCACAGCATCCCAGGCTGGCTGGCGAGTTGGTGAACAGCACCGCCCAGTGTAAGCCGTTAAGGTGGCAACCTACCTTGCTACGATGCATTCTGTGAGAGGAGAGAAAGGACAGAGGAGAAGTTAGAAAGAGAAGGAAGAGGTCACACTGCAGGTATGGATGGAACTTGATCATGGGGGCCTTGAAAGCCAAAGTTCAGGCAGGAGCACAGGGTTCCCCATCCCACCACCTCCCTGCTCCCCAAACCATCATGCAGACGATCCAGTTCAGAGCTTGAGGGTGCCGGCTCCCTCTCCAATCCCAGGTCTAGCCCAAACCTTAGATAAGTTACTCAACTTCTCTGTGCCTTGGTTTACTCATCTGTAATATGGGTCAGGAATAACAGTTCCATCATGCCCTGCTCTGTTGAGATGATGAAAGGAAATAATGCGTTTAAGACCCTAACACAGTGCCTGGTGTGCCGTAAGTGCTCAGAGCAGGTTGGCTGTTAATACTGTTTCAGAGCGGCCTGCTGTGTCCTTGGTTTTCTGACCTGCCTGGTCTGTTTCTTTTTGAATATCTTTGCATGATTTCTTCATCCTCACCCACTGTTGGTCTCGTCAGAAGCCTGAGCTACTCTACAACCAGCAATGTGATTCTTGTCTTCTAAAAGACTCCTGTCAGTTTCATGCATTTTGCATGACCCTCTCCCTGGGAAAGTGGTTTTTCAACAGTAAATGCTATTTAGAAGAGCACACTTTCCCCCTGCCACGTTTCCGTGAGCCCTGTACAGCTGGGAGAAGGACCTGCCAGGGGTTTGCAGTGAGTATGCTTGGCTGTGGAAATCCTTGGGCTATAAATAGTGTGTGTGTTTTTTTTAATAGGATGGACTCATTTTCTCTGATCATAAAATCCATGGCTTCTATCTATAGCCACAGTGTTGCTCTGCTAGTACTGAGGGATTTTAAAAATAAGCTTCAGGAAACAAGATATGCTTACCTAACTCTCTCAGTATGGAGGCAGCAGAAGGGGCCTGGAGATTTGGGACTGGGATTTAGGGTCCTGGCATTAACCCTATGCTATCTCTAAGTCATCCTCCGTTCCAGGTTGCCTCAGGCCTTGTGCCTTCAACTTGCATTACATTTGCTCCAGTGAAGAAGTTCATTCATTCATTCACTGGGAACCTGCTCTGGGCCAGCCATGATTTCAGGAAATAAAGGGTTCCTAATATCAAGGTGCTCATAGCCTAGTGGGGGAGACAGACTTGTAAATACGTACAGGATTCCATGATGAGACTGTGATAAATGCCAAGCGCAGGTGTGAATAAAGGCCTGGGAAGCACAGAAAAGGGTACATTTAATCCTGCCCAGGGCAGCAGGAGAGGCCCCTCTGGTAGGTTGAATAATGGCCCCCAAAGATATCAGGTCCTGATCCCCAGAACGTGTGAATGTTACCTCTATGGCAAAAGAGATTTTGCAGATGTGATTATGCTAAGGATCTTGAGATGGGGAGATGATCCTGGTTTGGGGGTGGGCCCAATGTCATTACAAGGGTCCTCATAAGAGGGAGGTGAGAGGGTCAGATAAAAGAAAGAGAGAGGGCTTCCCTGGTGGCGCAGTGGTTGAGAGTCCGCCTGCCGATGCAGGGGACGTGGGTTCGTGCCCCGGTCCAGGAAGATCCCACATGCCGCGGAGCGGCTGGGCCCGTGAGCCATGGCCGCTGAGCCTGCGCATCCGGAGCCTGCACTCTGCAGCGGGAGAGGCCACAGCAGTGAGAGGCCCACGTACCGCAAAAGAAAAAAAAAAAAAAAAAGAAAGAGAGAGAGGAGAAGGAGGGGTTGCCGCAGGAGCTGGGAGAGATCTGAAGATGCTGTGCTGCTGGCTTTGAAGATGCAGGAAGGGGCCATGAGCCAAGGAATGCAGCTCTAGAAGCTGGAACCTGCAAGGAAAAGGATTCTCCCTGGGAGTCTGGGGGGAAGTGGAGGCCAGCCAGTACCCTGGTTTCCGCCCGGTGAAACTGACTTCAGACCTGTGGCCTCCAGGACAGTAAGAATCCATTTGTATTGTCTCAAGCCATCAGGGTTGTGGTGATTTGATTTAGTGGCCATCGTAAACTAGTATACCACCCAAGGGAACACTTCAGCTGAATGGTTGCAACAAACAGTTGGTGTTTAGGGCCACTCAGTATCCATTGCCTTCTGTTGGTACCTGCGCCCAGGTTTCGCTTAATGACCCCTTCCTCAGCACAGCCCGTGCTGCAGTGAGGCAGGCTCAGGTCCAGCCCTGGGGCCCCCGAGGGCTTAAGTCCAAACTTATTAGCATAATCCGTCCCCCAGGCCATATCATTGCCTCCGGACTGAGCGTACAACGTGTGTTGATTCAATTAGATGTTAAAAGAGTTGCCTTCCTGCCACACTCCAGCTCTGGGGGAACAAGGAAGCATGTAGCCCCAGAAAGAGCCCCTTGGAGCCATGTAGAAAGAGGCATCCTGAGAAGGGTGCAAACTCCAAGCAAGTGGAATCTGAAGATGCTGAGAGACGTAGAGTCCTGGCTGTCTCCCCTGAGCTGCTAGACTTTTAAGATGCACAAGCCAATTACATTTCTGCAACGGTTAATTTATGTGTCAAACTGACTGGGCATCAGGGTGCCCAGATATTTGGTTAAACGTGATTTCTGGGTATGTCTGTAAAGGTGCTTCCTGAAGAGATTAGTGTTTGAATTGGTGAACTGAGCAAAGCAGATGGCCCTCCCCTCTGTGTGTCAGCATCCTCCAATCCACTGGAGGCCTGAGTAAGGGATAATTTGGTCCCTCTGTCTTCGAGCTGGGATGTGGATATTCAAGCTGGGTCATCCGTCTCCTCCTGCCTTTGAACTTGGACTCAGACTGGAACTTACACCACTGGCTTTCCTGGGACTCCAGCTTGCCAACCGGAGATCTTAGACTTCTCAGCCTCCTGAGCATGTGAGCCAATTCCTTACAGTAAATTTCTTGATATTTATCTCCTATTGGTTCGATTTCTCTAGAGAACCCAGACTAATACAATTTTATTATTAAAAATGGTTTGCATGGGAGTTTTTGTTACCTGCCCCTGAAGTATCAGATAAAGAATGGAGAGGTTCTGCTGTGAGCAGAGAAAAGGGAGAAGACTGAACATGAAGTCAGAAACAGGTATTATGACTGCAATGTGTGTATGGTGGAGAGGAAAAAGGAGACCCAGAGACTTGAAGGCCAAGATCACGATGCCCAGTGAGAGCCAGCTAAGGATTAGATCACAGCGCTGAGTGTCAGAGCTGAAGGGAGCTTGGCCAGTGCTGATTCCAAACCCTTTGTTTTACAGATAAGAGATAAGGATACTGATACAGATAAGGATACAGATTAAAAGACTGAGGCACAAAGAGAGGAGAGGCTTGCTCCAGGTCGCCTTGTAAGTTACGGCTGACACAGAACGAGAAGTCTCTTCTCTCTAGTTTCCCTGCCTGTTTCCCCAGGCTCTGCTCTGTCTCTCTAGTTTCCCTGCCTGTTCCCCCAGGCTCTGCTCTGTCTCTCTAGTTTCCCTGCCTGTTCCCCCAGGCTCTGCTCTGTCCCAACTCTGCTGTTGTGTGAGTGAGTGGTCAGCATAGGGCCAGGTCAGCCACATATATACAGGTGCCCAGAACCCTCAGATGGGCAGTCTACACCCAGGGGCTCAAGGTGGTCCAGGCTCCAAGGAGAAATCCGTGTTATGCTTTCTCTCGGTATGTGGCTCAATGAGGAAACAGAGAGGGCTACCCGGGACCATACATGATTTTCTATAACTACAGGCAGAGGACGGAGCAGGAGAGTAGGAGTCCCACAGTTGGGTCCAGCCAAACTCTGCCTCTTGAAACTCTATGCCCAAAGAACGTTGTTTAACCAACGGCCCTGCTGTTATCCATGTGATCTTTCTACCTTTCAAGGGTAACAAATAAGTAGAGATATTGGAGGCAAGGTGCTTTCGGAATCGTAAAATACTGGGCATCCGCTTAGACAGTCATCCCTCAGATTATTCCTTCTCTGAGGGATGCTCTGTAGAGGTTGATAGCCTTGACAACAGGTCCATGTGGCACTCCAGGAATTGGGGCTAGGTCCCAGGGCCGGGCTGTAGTTCAATGCTTTGATCTAGAAATAAGCCGTCTAGGAATCTGTCTCGACCTGAGCACGGAGTAGCGTGCCAGGGACTGTGGAAATACTCATTCGAGTCTCACTGTGCTTCTCGGTGCAAAAAGAAAGTGAGCTGGGAGGGAGAGTGGGGCAGATGGCTTTCAAAAGAAGAGAAATTTCCCTCCCAGTAGCTCAATATAAGAATGTGCATCCTGGGCTTCCCCGGTGGCGCAGTGGCTGAGAGTCCGCCTGCCGATGCGGGGGGCGCGGGTTCGTGCCCCTGTCCGGGAGGATCCCACGTGCCGCGGAGCGGCTGGGCCCGTGAGCCATGGCCGCTGAGTCTGCGCGTCCGGAGCCTGTGCTCCGCAACGGGAGAGGCCACAGCAGTGAGAGGCCCGCGTACCGCAAAAAAAAAAAAAGAATGCGCATCTTTTATGCAACGAAAGTGGAAGGTCAGCAAGTGGCATCAAATGTTGTAGCAATGTAAGGGACTTTATAAATCACCTAACCACACTCATTTTACAAATTAAGAAACTGAGGCTCCCAAGAAGAAAACATCCTGCCCAAGACAGTGCAGCAAATTCATAGCATTGCCAGGGATGGAGCCCAGCTTCTCCGACGCCTAGGTGTGTGCTTTTCACATAGTACCACGTGGATGCCCACAATCAGGTCTTAGAGCTAGAATGTGCCCGCCTTTCTCAGTTGGGTATTTGTATTGACCAAAGAACACATGTTATTAGTGTGTTAAATAGGATGATATTTATTTGTTATGCTTTGGAGACATAGGAGAATCTTTGCATGAGGTTTCAGAGCATTCAAGAGATTTCTTTCTAGACAATGGTGTGAGTTTGTTGATAAGGGCGCATTTCAACAACTGCAGACTTTTAATTTTCCAGCTTTAGGTCCACGTTTCTTCTGTAACAGCCACAACACTCTACAAGTCAACATCTAGCCCACTAAAATGCAGGCTGCGCTATCCTGGGTTCAGTCAAACATGCCTTTGGAGTCAAATCTGGATTCAAATGATAGATGTCACTTTGCAACCTTGGCCAAGGGACTTCTTCTTTTTACTCTGGGGATCAGCTTCCTCTCTAACCTTCACTGCTTCTCCAGTTTGATGGAGAATTAGATGCAAAGTGTGCAAGATACCTAGTTTATGGCTCTGTCCGTGATGATTGTTATTCTGTTGGCATTGCCGTACTAGCCACCATGATGGGCAGAAATGACAGACACTGGGAGATGGAGAGAGGAGAGGCTTTTGATAGCATAGATAAGGACCTACTTCACAAGAGGAGTCCCTTGTATTCAACTGATATTACTGAGGAATCACAAGCTGCCTGTGGAAGGGATGCTGGGATGAGAGAACCAAAATCTTGGCTCTCGAGCAGCCCACAGTCCAGTGGGGATGCAGACATGTGTGAATCACCACACAGGGCAGAGACAAATCCTGACACATAGGCAAAAGAGCCCATATGAGGAAACGATGAAGCCCATCGTGGGATCGTACCCGTGTAAACCTGATGAGAATGTTAATGATCAAATGGTACAACTTCAGTTTTTGATGGAGTAGTCGATTCAATCCTAGGTGTAGCCAAATTGGGAGGGTTGCAGGATAGACTCCTCAAGTGTCACAGCCAGGAAGGATATTTGATAATGCAACCTAGGAAGGGTTTTTCAATCATTGATTTCTGTGCAATAAGGATGACTCTTTTTGTAGCTAATAAGGAGCACTTTCAACGTTGTGCTTTTCCTGCCAAACCCAGGGGTACATGAACTTTGCTTCCATGACATCAGAGTGTACTGTGCAGAAAAGGCTCCGTGTTGGGAAAACAAACTAACTTGTGCTTTTCTCACTGAATGAATTTGCTCAGTCTCAGACTAGGAACGGGGCCAGACAGAGCTGCGGACCACAAATAGGGAAGACGCTATCCTAAATTGTGACCTTCTTTGAGCAATTACAGATAAAAAGAAGAAAACATTCTCTGTTTTGTCATAGGAACGTCCTATGACACTACGGTTGCCTACTGATATCCTCTTTCTCTGACTTCTTTATTTAAAAAATCTATGATTTATGGCATATAACAAGGAACCCAGCTTTAAAATATTCCTGCAATTCCCAGCCTTTTGTACTCTTCCAGCCTATGAGAAGTAAATGAAAGTTTTGCAGTTGTGTTCCCAGGAATGCTCCTCAAAGGGAGAAAATTCTTCTCCCATATGTCTTTTTTCTTCTTCCATGCTTCTGCCTGGAGCACAGATATGGTAGCAGGAACTGCTGCACCCACATTGCAACCATGTAAAAAAAGGCTAAGAATAACATAGTGTCACTGGCCCTGAACGAATACCAGCCACCCCCTACATTTTTCTTTTTTAACATCTTTATTGGGGTATAATTGCTTTACAATGGTGTGTTAGTTTCTGCTTTATAACAAAGTGAATCAGTCATACATAAACATATGTTCCCATATGTCTTCCCTCTTGCGTCTCCCTCCCTCCCACCCTCCCTATCCCACCTTACCCCCTACTTTTTTTTTTTTTTCCTGCAGTACGCGGGCCTCTCACTGTTGTGGCCTCTCCTGTTGCGGAGCACAGGCTCCGGACGCGCAGGCTCAGCGGCCATGGCTCACGGGCCCAGCTGCTCCACGGCATGTGGGATCTTCCCGGACTGGGGCACGAACCCATGTCCCCTGCATCGGCAGGCGGACTCCCAACCACTGCGCCACCAGGGAAGCCCCTACCCCCTACTTTTGAACGTATCTTTTTGTGAGAACAATAAACCTATATTGTTTATGTCACTGTTATTTGAGTTTTCCATGGCGTCATCCAAATGCAAATCCCTACCTGGTAAACACTGATAACAGAAAGTGGTATGAGCTGTGTATCAGCATGGGATTCTGATGAGGATAGATGTAAAATGAAGAACCAAAGTAATCAAGAAGAGGGTCTGGATCGGGCCAGAAAGTCTCAGCTACCCTAGGGCAAGAACTGTACCAGGTCCCAACTAGGAGAGGTTGGCATTTCAAGTGTAACCAAACAGACTTGTATTCCCCTTAATTTGATTTTTATTTGTTTATCAGCTTTATTGATGTATAAATGACACAAAATTGTGTACTTTTAACATATAAAACTTGATGAGTTTGGACATATGCACACACTGATACCATCACCACAATCAAGGTAATAAATATCCCTCCTCTCCAAAAGTTCCTCGTGTGCCCTTTTTAAAATTTCTTGTGGCAAGACCTTATTAGGTCTACCCTCTTAACAAATTTTTAAGTGCACAATACGTATTGTTAACTGCGGTATGATGTTGCACAGCAGATCCCTAGAACTTACTCATCCTGTATACCCATTGAACAACGTGGTTGTTTCCCCTCCTCCCATCCCCTGGCAACCACCATTCTAGTCTCTGCTTCTATGAGTTTCAAAAATTATTAACTATCCACAAATGCAGTAACAGCTTTGTTTTAGAAGAAAAAAAAAAGTAGCTTTATGTTAAATGTGAATGAAAGAAAACCTAGAAGACAATCTGCTCATTTATACCCCTTTCTTCTTCAGTTTCACAGTTTAAGTTTAAGCTGAGAGCTCTTACCATAGTCAGAGTCTGAAGTTTCACTCACCTTGGTCCATTGGCATTGACTGCAGAGAACCGTGGAGACATGCTTTTAGTGCCATAACTTCTAAAGCCATAACTTCTCTGGCTTCTTAGCGTCCTAAGAATGGCAGCATAGTTCAAGGCTTATTGAAGAACACTGATGCTCTGTCTGGATTTCCTATTTGGTTTAGCTCAACATTTTGGCTTTTTTCTTTAATTGAATTCCTGTTGGTGGAAGGTAGAAAGCTTCTCGTGGAAGTCAGCTCGTGACTCCTAAGTCACCCGCCTGCATCAGGGTGGGTCAGTCACACTAATCCAGCTTTCATGTTTGCTAATCTGTTCTAAGGGACTGGTCAGTTAACACAGTTAACTCTGTGCCTGACTTGTGCCATCATTTTACGTGTCTCACAACAGGACGAAAATTTACTTATCTACAGACATTTCTGGAAAGGACACGTATGAATGGCCAAAAGGTATATGAGAATCTGCTCAACGTCACTAATCATCAGGGAAATGTAAATCAAACCCACAATGAGACACTAAATGACACCTGTTAGAATGGCCGTTATCAGAAAATACAATAAAATAAATAAAAGATAAGCACTAGTGGTGATGTGGAGAAATTGGAAGCCTTGTACACTGTTGGTAGAAATGTAAGATGGTGGGGAAGTGGTGAACAACAGTATAGAGATTCCTCAAAAAATTAAACATAGGGGCTTCCCTGGTGGCGCAGGGGTTGAGAATCTGCCTGCTAATGCGGGGGACACGAGTTCGAGCCCTGGTCTGGGAGGATCCCACATGCCGCGGAGCAACTAGGCCCGTGCGCCACAACTACTGAGCCTGCGCGTCTGGAGCCTGTGCTCCACAACAAGAGAGGCCGCGATAGTGAGAGGCCCGCGCACCGCGATGAAGAGTGGCCCCCGCTTGCCACAACTAGAGAAAACCCTCGCACAGAAACGAAGACCCAACACAGCAAGAATAAATTAATTAATTAATAAACTCCTACCCCCAACATCTTCTTTAAAAAAAAATAAAGTATCTATCAGGGAGCTGGATATGTATGACCATGGGCACAAATGTAGTACAGTATAAAAGTAAGAAAAATCAGATACTAGCACCATTAAATCTTTAAAAAAATAAATTAAAAATAGAACTACCACGTGATTCAGCAATCCCATTCCTGGGTATATATCCAAAAGAATGGAAATCAAGATCTTGAAAAGCTATCTGTGCTCTCATGTTCATTTTGGAATTATTCACAATAGCCATGATATAGAAACAACCCAAATGTCCGTCAACAGATAAACGAATAAAGAAAATGTGGCACATCTGCACCATGGAGTATTATTCAGCCTTTAAGAAGAAGGAAATTCTTTTGCCGCAACATAAGTGAAATTGGAAGACGTTATGTTAAGTGAAATTAGCCAGTCACAGAAGGACAGATAGTGCGTGACTCCACTTACATGTGGTACCAAAATAGTCAGACTCCTAGGAGCAGAGACTAGAATGGTACCTGCCTGGGGATGGGAAGAGGGGAAAGTGGGGAGTTGCTCAGTGGGTATAAAGTTGCAGATATAAGTAACATGAGGACGTTCTAGAGACCTGCTGTGCACCAGAGTGCCCACAGCTAACAATATGTATTGTGCACCTAAAGATGTGTTAAGAGGGTAGATCTCAGTTTACCGCACACATACAAAAGCAAAGGGACACAAAGAAACTTTTGGAGGTGATAGATATGTTTATATAACCTTGACCGTGGTGATGGTATCAGGGTGTATGCATATGTCCAAACTCATCAAATTGTAGACATTAAATATGAGCTGTGGTTTTGTATATCATTTATGCCTCAACAAAGCTAGAAACATATTTTTTTTTTTGCCACACCACGCAGTTTGTGGGATTTTAGTTTTCCCACTGGGAAAACTAACCCGATTGAACCCGAGCCCTCAGCAGTGAGAGTATGGAGTCCTAACCACCGGACCACCAGGGAATTCCCAACAAAGCTGGAAAAAGGAAAATAAATACAAAATTACGTACACACACACTGGAGCCATTTAGGTTGTAGATTTGCATTCTCCCTCCCAGATCCTGTAAACACTTGATTGTTGCTTTCAAGACACTGAGGCAGTGTGGGACCTCCAGCCATAGATATTCACTTCACTCTCAGTAAATTTACCACTTGGAGCTCTACACTCAGGCTTTTCTGCCCATAATAACTTTTGTTTTAACATTGCACCAGAAGGTAATCTTTTTGAAGACATTGCAAGTGACAATTAGGGATTCAATTTAAGATAAAATCCAACTCTACGTGGTACTGCCAAGTCAAATAACTCACGTTAGGTAACAGCACCAGACAGGCAGAGACAACATTTTCACAAAAGGCAAGTTCTTTTCAAAGTCAGTTGTAAGCTGCAGCCTGGTTTCAGGTCCATCGACATTTGAAAAGATACGATCTTGCAGCTGAGAAAATACAATGTAATAACTGTCATATGGAATTTACTAAAGTTAATTTTTCAGTAAACACAGTGTTAAATACATTTCAAAGTACAGGTGCAGCTCAAATCAATGATTTTCTTACTGCCTCTTTCTAACACTCAGAGGTCAAAGAATGCTTTTAGGTATCATAAGAGCCCATTCAGCCTCGGGAGACTTCCTGCTCCATCAGGCAGAGATGGGGGTGGGTTCTGGGGTCACTGCATTACCAGCACTGAGGCTGCCACATAAATGGGGCTCAGTCACAGCAGACGGTTGTCAAACGACCTCCCCGGACTATCATCATCAGGATTCTAATCAGTAAGAGAACAGCTTTTGCCTAAAACAGCAGCATTTGAACGTGGTCTTCCTTGAAAGATGGGCGAGACGGTGTATCAGTCAGATGTGGCTGCTATAACAAAATTCCATTGACTGGGTGGCTTCTGAGCAACAGAAACTCATCTCTCACAGTTCTGGAGGCTGGAAGTCTAGATTGGGGTGCCAATGTGGCCAGGTTCTGGGGAGAGCCTCTTCCAGTTGTAGACTGCCCACTTTTTGTTGTACCTTCACGTGGTGGAAAGAGGGAGAGAGAGCCCTCTTCTGTCTCCTCTTATAAGGGCACTGACCCCATCATGAGGGCTCCACCCTCATGACTTAATGACCGTCCAACAGCCTCACCTCCAAAACCCATTGCATTGAGGTTAGAGTTTCAACACGTGGATTTGGAGGGACACAAACATTCAACCTATTGCAGTCAGGGAGTGGAGGTTGATCAGTGGAGGAAGGAACATATGGGGAGAGGATAGAATTCTAGGAAAAAGAGCAAGAACAAAGCACAAAGATGGGGACGCATCTAGGAAGCCCGAACAATGAGGGCTGTCTTGCTGTGACAGAAGTGGGAGGTGAGAGGTAAGGAGCCTTGACTCAGGAGGTTGGAGGGGGGCTGGCTAGAGTATCCTGGGCCTTTGCTGCCATGCTATGAAATTACAAATTTTTCCAACTCCATTTGGCAGAAGTTAGAGAGTTATGAGGTATTTGACCTTTATCTTATGCCATTTAAAAATGCTTTTAAATAATCAGGTCAACATTAGCACCTGGACCAAAATGATGAACCTTTTTTTAATTTCAAACTAGCCAACTAGGATATCACTTCAAACCTTATGTACAAATATGACATTTCCTGCTAAACAAACTCCAAGTCACAATGTAAGTGCTCCGCGGCTGCCCTTGCCAGCATTCACACTTCACTGTGATGTGTGCGCCTAGACAGTCCCACTTCCAGATTTTCGAAAGCCTCCCATTCTCCAATTCTGACACATCCTAAGCATGTTTTGTTATAAGAGGAGACATACTACAAGGCTAAAATGGCTGAGCTACTTGGCAGACTACAACTCTTCTGTTGCAATAAAACTTCCTCCAATCCCTTCAATTAAGAATGGTGTGGGTTGAGTTCTAGCCCCCAAAAGACACGTTCAAGTCCTAAACCTTGGTACCTGTAAATGTGACCTTATTTGAGATAGGGTCTTTGTGGGTATAATCAAGTTAAGATGAGGTCAAACTGGATTAGATGAGTGTCCTCGTAAGAAGAGGGAAATTTGCACACAGAGACCCGGAAACAGGGAAGAAGGCATGTGAAGGCAGAGGCTGAAGCGATGTGCCCACAAGTCCAGAAACACCCAGGACTGCAGGCAACACCAACGAAGTGAAGGAAACGGCAGAGCATAGGTTCTCCCCAGAGCCGTCAGAAGGAACCAGCCCCGTCGGCATCTTGATTTGGGGCTTCTGGCCTCCTGAACTGGGACGAAGTATACTTCTCTTGTTTGGAGTCACCCATTTGTTATGGCAGCCACAGGAAACTACTACATGGGGACACTGAGAGGAGGGGACCTGCCTCAGATCCTGGAGCTGGTTTGTCACAGTGCCTGTCTTAGATGCCTTCTCTGATGCCTGGGTCCCTAATCCAGCTTAAAGGTAAGCACATGTTCACCTCTTAGGCTGCATTTTACTAAGCTTTGTACCAAAGCAATGAGCAGGAGAGAGTGAGTTATTGAGGTTGGTGCCCAGTTTTCTAGAAACAAACACCATTCTTCCCTATCAAATCACTGTGCTCGTCTTATCTACCTAATGAATTTCTGTCACATACTAAGGATATTCCCCAAAATGTAAGCTCTACTATGCCTCATGAGCCCAAACACAGGCTGGTGCATTCTACTTGCCTTTATCTGCCCAGTCCCTGTTCAGCTAGAGTTACTAAAAGAATAATAAGGAGAAAATAATTGTGCACTTCTGTTCTGTTTCTTAAAGAAATGAATTAATAAATATGGTGAAATCCTGTCATACATTCACTCCCTATAGATCTGTTATCTGACATCTTGGTCCATAATTCAAAATCTCTTTAATGAGTGAATTTTTTCAGCTACAGGATTATATTTAGTATTTCAAGGACTTCTCTGAATAGTAATATTTAGGATAAGCTCCGCTGATCAAATTTCCCTGGGATTTTTCAGAAGATTCAAAACACCTCACCCAGCTGACACCAATATAAAGAGTAAAACTCAAGCCATGTTTCTGAATTCCCAAACCCTGATCCTGGACCCTTTACATCATCCTGTGGGAACGTAAGTGGCGGGGGCAGCAGGAAGGAGAGGCAGAGCCCTGGAGGAGAAGAGGATGAGATTCGGAGTCAGAGATCTGTACCCTCGGATCCTGGTTTTGCTGTGTATCATGTGGGACTCTGGTAATTGAATTAAGCTCTCTCATTTTTCCCCTTTCCACCTTGCAAAGTGAGTGGTGGTTCAATGAAACAATACACACGTCTTGGGTAGTCTGAGTGGGAAAGAAACCTACTGAATTGGAAGACAGAAATACATTTAGTTCGAATGGGTTCAGTTAGTCAAAAAGGTGGAAAATCATGTGATGCGTAACATGTATGTTTGGAAACACTTTGTGTGTGATGGCGGCAGGAAGATCAAGTGCTGAGTTGGGGGTGAGGTGATATCGTGGTCAGTAAGACGTAAGGGAACTTAGGCAAGAAAGGAAGACGAGGAGGCTCAAATCTCTGTGGCCTCATGAGTGACGGGAACCAGGGACTCAAGGGATGTCAGCCAAGGTACTGAAGGGTCTGCTTAAGACCAGGTGTGTGGGTAACCACCCTGGTGTGGGGTCCATCGTCATGCGAAGAAGTAAACAGTGCCAGAGACAGAGAGGAACACATGGTCTCAGGAGATCCCCCTTGCAACGGGCATTGGAGCAGAGCTTGAGCTGCATTTGATAGAAGATGAAAAAGGACATTGTTTGGGGAAGAGAGATCATTGAGAGACAAACAGACTGGTACACGCATGCACTCAGAGTGAGAGAGAGTTGGACTGCGTGTCTGAGAGCATCGTGAACTTGCCCGATCATTCTCCTGTGGGACGGTTTCAAACTGGAAAAAAAGAAAAGAAAAGCTACATGCTCCTAAACTTGCATGGCCTCCTGTGCCTGCTTACTCTGTCCCCGCAGTGGGTCTCGGGCTGGGACAGGCAGAGTTCATGGTCTCCATGGCTTATGAGCTTGTGTGGTTGCTGTGGTTTGGGGCAGTTGCAGTGTTTCGCTGGCTCAACTACTCTCATCCCCCTTGCAGTAACCAAGAAAGGTTGAGCCCATCCAAAGGAGGCAGAAGAGGGGAAAAGGCAGTCAACACATATAAGTGTCTTTCTTACAGTAGGCACTCAATAAATGTCAACTTCATCCACTCCTAGGGATTTATCAAGAAAAGGTAAAAATTGCTCATCATGAATACACACAGAAACTTTAGATCCTCAGCACCAAGTACGTAAAAATTAGAGCTGCATGGGTTTTGGTTTTTGTTTTTTCAATACATTTTTATTGGAGTATAATTGCTTCACAATGCTGTGCTACTTTCTGTTGTACAACAAAGTGAATCAGCCATATGCATACATGTATCCCCATATCCCTTCCCTCTTGCGTCTCCCTCCCTCCCACCGTCCCTATCCCACCCCTCTAGGTGGTCACAAAGCACCGAGCTGATCTCCCTGTGCTATGCAGCTGCTTCCCACTAGCTACCTATTTTATGTTTGGTAGTGTATATATGTCCAGAGTTGCATGGTTTTTAAACAGTGGTTAAAACAACTCTGGGATGTACTGCCCTGATATTTTAAATAACGTTAAGATGTGGACCTAACTATTCCAGTCAGAGAGCAGAAAGGAACTTGGGCGAAGGCGCAGAGGCCCAGACCCTGGATCTGACTGCAGGCACCCTGACTTGGTGTCACCAAAGGATGCCAGGTCCTCCCCCTCCTGCCTACCGATCAGCCATGAGGATGAAATCCCTGTTCGCCCATTGTCCTGAGTTTGGCAGATCATTGTACAATCTGCTCTGTCCTTTGTGGAGGGACCTGATGGACAGAAGGCAAAAGTCCCTGGTAAGTAAAACAGAAACAAAAATATTATGCTTTCTTTTTGTTTTGTTTTGTTTTTGCGGCACGCGGGCCTCTCACTGTTGTGGCCTCTCCCGTTGCGGAGCACAGGCTCCGGACGCGCAGGCTCAGCGGCCATGGCTCACGGGCCCAGCCGCTCCGCAGCATGTGGGATCTTCCCGGACCGGGGCACGAACCCGTGTCGCCTGCATTGGCAGGCGGACTCTCAACCACTGCGCCACCAGGGAAGCCCTATGCTTTCTTAAATTAGAAAAAAACCCCAAACATTTAAAAAATTACTATTTTTCTTCCCTTAAACTTGCCAAGAATTAAAAACAGACTTATAAAGGCTACTAGACCAAAAAAAAAAAAATCATTAGAAGAGTATCAAAGGATACGGGGAGTCCAGAAATAAACATATGAATTTAGTACGAGAATGTTTCATCTCAGTGGAGGAAAAAAGGAATATTTAATGAATAAGATGGATAATTGGCAAAACATCTTTAAAAAGTTCCCAGTGTTCCTCCTTATACCAAAATAAATTCCAGATGGAAAAAGATAGACATATAAGAGATAGAATCACAAAATGACTACTGTGATAGTATCAATAAAAATAAAACAACACTAGCTCATCCCTGCATTGGGTACAGTGTCTGGCATATTTGAGGCATCCAATAAACATTTTAGAATCGATATGCAATGTGCCAGGTTCTCCATAAAGTGCTTCGTATGTCTTATGTCATTTAATCCTTCTGTCAGTACTACGAGATAGGGAATAATAGTTTCCATATTTTGCTGATGAGAAACAGAGGCACAAAGAGATTAGATAAGTCCCAAGGGCCACCCAGCTAATAAGTGTTAAAATGATGTTTAAACACCGAAATTCTGACTCCGGAGTCCTTGCTTGCTTTTTCCCCGTGTGTGTGTGTGTGTGTGTGTGTGTGTGTGTGTATGTATGTGGTGCACATGTGTGTTTTTCTGATAGATAATATTTTTAAACGTTTTTATTATGGGAAAAGCTTACATGCATACAGAAATAGAAAGAATAGTACAGTGAGTCTCCAAGGACGTACCACCCACTCGAAAGAGTCGTCATAACCAATCCCACTTCATTTGTAGCCCCACCCATTTCTGTCCTCCTTGGGTGACTTTGAAACAGATCCCAGACTGCACATCACTTCGGGTGAAAGTATTTCTGCCTCTGGTTCTAAAAGACAGAAACATTCTTCTTCAAACATAACCACAGTTCCATTATCACTCTAAAAAAATAATTTCTTAATAGCAAATATTCAATCAGTTTTCAAACTTCCCTGTTTGTCCCACTTTTAGGGAGGGGTCCGTTTATTGAGGTTGTTTGACAGTGTTCTCAAGTCTCTTCTAACCCACTAGTTCCCCACCTTCAACTCTTTTTTCTCCATCCTTGCAATTTCTCTGATGAAGAGTCAGGGTCGCTGGTCCTGCAGTTTCCCACAGTCTGGATTCTGCTAGCTACATCCCCTGGTGTCACTGAACATGTTCCTCCATCCACCATGTTTCCTGCAAACTGGCAGTTCAGTTCAGTTGAGTCTGTATGGCTTAGTCTGTACTGATGAGTGAATATTTTTTAAACGTGTGTGGTGGAGAGAAAAGCCTTCCAAGAATGCCCCCAAAAAAGAAAGAAAAGAAAGAAAAACATAACCCAAAAGCTGTTTAGAAAATGGTTAGATTTTTCTGTCTAAATATTTAGAATTTCTTTCCTTTATGGCAGTCTTCCCTTCTCTCTCCCAAGAGATCATAAGACATTCAATAAACGGGGGGAAATATCTGCAATGTTCACAATGGTTCATATGCATAATCTATAGGGAAACTCCAGCAAATTATCAAGAATAAAATAAGCAGCCTGCGGCAGCCATAAAACTGTGTACTCAGCTCTCCTGCTGGTGGGAGGAGTGGTAACCAATAGACAGCTCTGGCTGTGCTCTGAATTCACCACTTCATCTGCCCCCAGGCCGCACTTCCCAGGGCTTCTTGCCTACCCGTGAATTTAACTGGCAGAGGTACTAGTGCAGCCCCTTCCAGTATGAAGGAAACTCCTCTGAGGGCGACTCTGGCTTGACGACCCCACCGGCCTGGCTGAAACTTTCTAAGAACTTTCCTGAATCTTAGACTCTGCCTCCCAGCCCTCCTTTCTTCCTCTGTCCTTCATGGAGTCAGCCCTGAGTTGGCATCTGACGGCTCCTCCCCATTCCCCCCACAATAACTCTCTTGAATATCTAATCCCATCTTGACATCTGCTTTTTGGAGGACCCAAAGTGACACACACCTCACGTTTCAACTATCAGGTGGGAACAGTGAAAATAAGACTGAATTTGTACTGAGGGTGTGTTGAAGTTGGCACGCCCATCTACTATCATGGGGGTGGAGCAGATAAACAGAACAAACTCTTACGAAGGACAATTTAGCAAAATGTCTCAACATTGTAAACGTTTAACCTCTTTAACCCAATGATTCTGTGTCTAAGAATTTAGTTTAAAAAGTTAAAGGATGGTCTTCCCTGGTGGCGCAGTTGTTGAGGGTCCGCCTGCCAATGCAGGGGACACGGGTTTGTGCCCCGGTCCGGGAAGATCCCACATGCCGCCGAGCGGCTGGGCCCGTGAGCCATGGCCGCTGAGCCTGTGCTCTGCAACAGGAGAGGCCACAGCGGTGAGAGGCCCGCATACCGAAAAAAAAAAAAAAAAAACTTAAAGGAGAAAATATATATCCATCTCAACAAGATGAGAAAAAGCATTCCATAAAGTTCTATAGCTATTTATGACTTTTTTAAAACTCTTAGCAAAAAAGAAATAGAAAAGGATTTCCTTAGAACTTCCCTGGCAGTCCTGTGGTTAAGACTCCAAGTTTCCAATGCCAGGGGCATGGGTTCAATCCCTGGCCGGGGAACTGAGATCCCACATGCCATGCAGCCAAAAATTTAAAAAAATATTATTAAAAAAAAAAAAGAAAAGGATTTTCTTAGCATGAAGAAGAAGTTTCTTTTTTAAAAAGTGCCTGGGGACAAGGATTGTATCTGTCATCTACATGAACCTGGCCCTAGTCCATATGCTACCTGGCACATGGTCAGTATCTGAAAAATATATATTGAATGAATGAATGGATGGATGAATGAAAGAAAGAAAGAATGAATGAATAAATACTGAATGGACGAAGTACCCCCAACTCTGTTTTCAACCACATCTTCCTATTCTCCTTCCCACATCACCTACTTCAGCCAAACAGAGTGACTTTTGGTCACTGCTGCTGACATATGGTTGCACTTGATGGAACGTCTGTGAGCTGAGCTGGGAGTTTGATTCACATCCTTTGTGATTATTACCACAACCCAGAAGGGAGAAGAGAATTCCCCATTTTACAGATGAGAAAAGTGAGGCTCACAGAGGCCAATAACTTGCCCGTGGATGTGCAGTCAGTGAGAGTCAGCATTTGGATTTAAACCCACGTCTGTCTTGAAGGTTTGTATTCCTTTCTCCTTCTCACGCACAGCCTTTCTGTGGCAGTGCTAGGATGTCTGAAGACCCTGTACTTAAACCTAAAGTCCCTGATACCTGGCCACTTGTTCTGAAAAATGACAGTGTCCAGTCCGCTTCTCCCTGGACCTAAATGTGCATTATTCTTCCATGTGCCTAGTGTCTGCTGGGAATTCCATTGGCCACATCACGTCTGCCCTGTGCGAGATGCTCCAGCCACCCTTGCAATTCTAACCAGTGTGAGCACCACCCATTGGAGCTGGGGAACAAGGATGCGGGGACATCATGTGACAGTGAGCATGTGTGACTCCAGCAGGCTCATCGAAGGACATGGCCTTGGGGCCTCTGTTCCCCACAGCCACCTGGAAATGCTTTAATTGGGGCCCAGCCACAGACGACATCTTCTTTACAGGCCCGCAAATAAGAGGCCAGGTCCTCTGAGAACAGGCTGCCCAGAGCACGGTTTGTCCTCTGCTGACGTTGATTTCAGCCATTAAACTTCAGTCACTTTAATAGTCCTGATAGTATCTTTGGGAGAAAAAAAAAATCTAATTTGCAGAATTGTAGAGGTTAGAGAGCCCTTCTGGCTTTGTTAGTCATATCCTAACCCAATTCCCTTTTTTAAACATTGATAGATTCGTTTTTTAAAAAGTTATCCAAAGGGCTAAGTGCTTTGCCCAGGTGATACACCTGGCCTGAAACACAACTTTGAGTGGGAAGCCAGGAGTCCAGTCTCCCCATCTCATGCTCCTTCCACTCTGCCCAGATCCCTGGGGAAATGACTGTCCATTAGGGCAGCTTCCCACCGTAAGAGTCCAGGGTAGTGGTTAGGATTATGTTCTGGTCTAACCCTAGCTCTGCCACGTGCCACAGGTATGGTCTTGGGCAGTTAAAAATCTTCCCTTGCCAGGACTTCCCTGGTGGTCCAGTGGTAAAGAATCTGCCTTCCAATGCAGAGGACATGGGTTTGATCCCTGGTCAGGGAACTAAGATCCCACATGCTGCAGGGCAACTAAGCCTGCATGCCGCAAACTACAGAGCCCATGTGCCCTGGAGCCCGTGTGCCACAACTAGAGAGAGAAAATCTGCAGGCCACAACTAGAGAGAAGCCCGCGTGCCATACGAAGAGCCCGTGCCACAATGAAAGGTCCCGCATGCCACAACTAAGACTCAATACAGCCAAAAAAAATAAAGAAAATAAATAGTAAAAAAAAATGTTCCCTTGCCTCAGTTTTCTCATCTGCAAAATAAAGATGATAAAACATGATACACACCTACGGGGGTTATCGTGAAGGTCAAATACATTAACATATACAAGTAAAGTTGTTAACACATTGAGTGTTTGGTGCATAATAAGAACTATGTAAACATTTGCTATTACTATTATCATTATTATGTATCTATGAGTTACTAACCCCAGGTATAGGAAATAAACAGTTGTATCTTTTCAGGGTGAAGTTAAAAGGATTTGTACTCGTTTATAATAACTCCTCAATGAAGGAACAGATGAATAAATGAACGCACAGGTGGATGATCGGATAAGTCAAAATACCTCAGAAGGATAGCTAATGGCTTTGATATTTCTCCACATGACATATCTACTTGACAGAGAATTCCTTCATCTTAGGGTGTTAATGGTGTGACTTTAGACACTGTGGTTTCCCAACAGGGTGGACGTTTAGGGGAGGCGGAGTGGCTGGGCTTCCCAGGGGATTTGACCTCCATATTAAAATAATCTTCTTAGCTACAAAGGCATCAGGCCCTCCCATGTTCTAATGCAGGCTAATTGGGGCTCTGAGTTGCAGAAGGGACTCTCAGCTATGATCGATATGCATTTAAGCTCCTAAGGCAGCTTGTCAGCTGACGGAGAGGTAGAGTACAGATGTGAAAGTTAATGACACAGAAAGACAGAAATGGATGGGAAAGGTACAGTTATCTCTAGCTTTAGCATATTCTGCCCTGCCAGGAGCACAGTTAAAGCCACACCATCTTAGGAGATAAGATGAGGTTTGCCTTGGAAAGGCATCCATTCTGTCACCATCCAGCAAGCACCTACTACATGCTAGGCACTGTGCCTGAGGTTGGGAATGCCAAGGTGACCCAGACGCAGCCCCTCTTTTCCACGACCCAGTAGAGAAGTGACCCAACATTTCAGAGTGCTGCAGGAGAGAGAGCATGCGCTGTGAACTGGATCCTGACCAATGCAAGAAGGTGGAGGGGGGTCTCTTAGACTTTCCTTGAGGGGGTCAGAGAAAACTGTAGGGGGAGGGGACACTTGACCTGTAGTTCCACAGATAAAGAAGAGCTTACTGTTAGAAAAGCTGGAAGGTCCCTAACAGAAGCAAAAGCATGTTCAAAGGCACGGGAACATCAAGGGAACCTGGCACTCGTGTCACAGCCATAGCAGCGGTGAATGCGTGTCAGGGCGGGGTAGGAGGTGGGGAGGAGAGACGTACGAAGGAACTTACACTCTATCCTGCCAGCTCTTGCAGGGTCATGAGCAGGGCCGGATCGTGATGCAATTAGCTCATCCTCTCATTTTTACAGAGGAAGATAAACGAGGACCTGGATGTGAAATGACCCCCCCCAGGGGCACGGAGCAAGTTCATGTATGGGCCAGAATCCAATTCTCCAAACTCCCCCTTCAGTTCCTTTCCATCCTGTTCTATTGCTCCCTCCAAACCTAGGAAATTTTAAAAAATAACATAAAACGAAGCTCCATTCGGAGAGAGGCCACACGAGGACAAGGAATTCTGTTTAGGGCTATTTGGGATGGCATCCCTCTTCCACTTGACAACTCAGAGACTCAGTTTACTCATCTGTAAATTAGACAAGATTATATTTTCTACCCGTGACTAAATGAGATACACGCTGCGAAAATACCCAGCATCGTGCTTGGAAAGTAGTGGGGGGATCAGCGAACATTCACCAGAACCGTTGATGGGATAAGACCTTATTGGTGCCTTTGGTGAATGGGAATCTCACATCAATTCATAAACTCAATCTGTAGACCAGGGCTATTTTCTTGGGGAATCTTTAGGAGAAATGCTCAGGTCTCCCCGCATTAGTGGTTTCCTTTAACCCACCCATCTTCTCTTGGCCAAATTAGTATGGGGCCCCCTGGGGTGACTCTGCTCATGGAAACCTCCCTGCACAGCACAGCATTGGTATGCTAAGCGGCTTTGGTTCTCTGAAGTGATTGCCCACAAGTTACTTGGGCACTCATTTTCATGTCGTGTTTATTGCAGTTTGAAATGGTTCTTTTGTTTTTGGTATAGCAGAAGTACTGGAGGAGGAACTTGGGGAGGAGTGGAATCTATCTGAATTTGAGGGTAGTAAACAGTCTTAAGCCAGGCCCTGAGCTGTGTCTGAGCTGAGAACATTTGTGTGTCTTTGAAGCTGTGATTACACTGGGGTGAAGGAAGTGGGAACCGCTCTGCGGGGTGTGCACGTCCATAGCACACTGCGTTGTTTCAACCGAGCGTCCCGGACGGTACCAGACTGCCAAACCAAACCAGAGAGGGAAAAAAAGGCCCTTAGTGCAACTGTGTAGTTAAGGTGCAGTAGGCTATGCGTCATCTTATAACGACCAAGTACTGGTGAGTCTCCCTGTTCATGGGACAGTGAAATGCAAAAGACTCTTTTTTTTTAAATAAATGTATCTATTTATTTATTTTTGGCTGTGTTGGGTCTTCGTTGCTGCATGCGGGCTTTCTCTAGTTGCAGCGAGCGGGGGCTACTCTTCATAGCGGTGCACGGGCTTCTCATTGTGGTGGCTTCTCTTGTTGTGGAGCACGGGCTCTAGGTGCGCGGGCTTCAGTAGTTGTGGCATGCGGGCTCAGTAGTTGTGCCTCGTGGGCTCTAGAGCTCAGGCTCAGTAGTTGTGGCACACAGGCTTAATTGCTCCACGGCATGTGGGATCTTCCCGGGCCAGGGCTCACTGTGCCACCAGGGAAGCCTGCAAAGGACTTTTTGATGTCTTCTTCTTCTTTGCCTCTTGGCAGTGGTGCCCTGGTTTTTCATTTTAATTCCTTAAAATTCTCTCCTTTCCTGATTTCCAAGAACCACACTCCTGTGGGTCCCTGGCTCCTCTCTGACCACTTTCTATGCCCTAAAACTCTGGATTCCCCAAAGGGGTGGACCTGCAACCCCTTCTCTTTTCTGTCTACTCTCCCCTTCTTAGGAATCTGTCACTCATGTCATGTAGTCTCCATGAGCATGAACCCGAAGCTCTGTTCAGTTTCAACCTCTCTCCCAGGATCACTATTTTTTTTTTTAACTTTCATTAGGAAATCTTTACTTTCATAGCCAGCATTTACCTGAAACGCAAACACTTTGTAACAGGACTTACTATCATTCCTCTGCAAATTGTTCTTTCTCTTCCTATGCAAAGAGCCTGAAACTTGAAACTGGAGGATCTTTACTTAATAAATCATGCGAATTTGACACATTCATGTAAATTCTCAAAACCTCAGTTTCCTAAAACGGGGCTGATAATACCTACTTCAAAATGCAATCATGAAGCTTAAATGAGAAGAGGTATGGGGACGTGTCCTGGAAATGCCAACGTGCTGTTTACTCTTGGGCCATTTTGATGAATACTCTTACCAGCCAAGGGCCTGCGCCAGGCAAGTGGCTCCCTTGCACTAGGTGCAAAATATGAAGAGGTGCTAGAAAAAAGTCTTAATCAAGATAAATACCATTTTAATACAATATTTAAAAAATCCAAAATAATGCAAAACCCCAAGATGAACAAAATATTAAAAACTTTAAATGAAGACAGGATCTCACCCTGCCTCGCATCACCAGCCTCACTCACCTCACCCTAATTCCACTCCTGCATCGACCTCAGCAGCACCTGGGCCTCCTCCCCGCCCCCAGATGCCCCATATGCAATCAGTTACAATGCCCATCAGTTCTGCCTTTGTCATCCCTCTGACATGTGTCTTGTGTCCGTCCTGTGTCCTTGGATCCCAGGAAGACTGCAGTAGGCTCCCAGCTGGCCCCTCAATTCCACTCCCGCGCCTACCTGAATTCTCTTTTAATGTCACTGCCACCCCTCACTATAAAAGCTTTCAGCAGCTACCACCATGTGTCTGGCCAGGGGTAGATTTGGTAAATCAGCACTTGACTATAATGTGACTTCCACTGGGCAGGGACTTGGCTATCTTAGTCACCATGGGTCTTTCATTTTTAGAACATCTCTGGAACAAAGCAGGTGCTCAACTGATGTTTGTAAAATGAATGAATAAACAAATAAAGTCCTTAGCACAGTGCTCTAATTGATAAAGTTGTTTCCCACAGGGGTACAGCTTAGAATTTCTGCAACTCCCATGCAGGTACACTGGAATTGAACAATTAAAGAAACAAATGGCAGAGGGTAAGAGGCAGATTTCTGACTGTTGGAGACAGAAGTTAGAGGTAAACAAGGGGAGAAAGCTTAGAACGATCCATGTGGAATGGATTAGAGTTGGAGCCATCAGAATGAACTCATATTTATAGATATGTGTATATACACAGGTTAGTATACACACCTATATTTCCTTTATCCGCCAGCTAAGAGGACCTTGAAGCAGCAGATCTTCCAACAGCACACAGTAGCCAGATCGTGGTTTCTAATACCATTCTCCAGTAAAAGTAACCAGGGCTCCTTGGAGAAATGGCTGATGCTAGGACTAGGGCTGGACATATGTAAGATGAGCCTGGAGCATCTTACAGTGACACAAAGTAAGGACGTGCTCACAAAGCTCACGACGAGGGGGGTACGCCAAAGGGACATAGGAGCCAAGCGAAAGGGGCAAAGCTGGAACAATCTGAACAACAAAATAAATATTGAGTGTTGGATTATAACCCAAAGTATAAAATCAATATCCATGGGTCCACACTGATATAAATACATGACTGAATAAATAAATGGGAGAGAATAGTCAAGTCTTCCATGCAGAAAAATGCAAATAATTTATGTAGATCCTCTACCTTTTAAAGGCGGGCTGTGCATAGTAACGTCCTTCCAAAGATGACAGTATGGAAAGTGCTGGGGGGAAGGAGAGTAACTTTACAGTGGAGAAACCTGGCAAGCATGACCTCAACCTGGTGATCAAGGTCAACAGCAACAGTGATATCATATTGATAGCGTGAAATGCTTATAAATGTGATAAGAATGGCAGTTTAGCACTGTGGTAGTCTTCCCCCAAACTAACAATCCCAGTTAACTATGAGAAAAACATTAGAAAAACACAAAATGAGGGATATTCTATGGAATACCTAGCCAGTACTCCTCAAACGAACAAGGTCATCAAAAACAAGGGAAGTGGACTTCCCTGGAGGCGCAGTGGTTAAGAACCCACCTGTCAATGCAGGGGACGTGTGTTCGAGCCCTGGTCCGGGAAGATCCCACACGCCACAGAGCAACTAAGCCCGCGCACCACAACTACTGAGCCTGAGCTCTAGAGCCCACAAGCCACAACTACTGAAGCCCGTGTCCCTAGATCCCGTACTCCACAACAAGAAAAGTCACCACAGTGAGAAGCCCACACGCTGTAATGAAGAGTAGTTCCCACTCACCGCAACAAGAGAAAGCCCGCACACAGCAAAAAACACCAAACGCAGCCAAAAATAAAAATTAATTAATTTAAAAAAAACAAGGAAAGTCTGGGGACCTGTCACAGACCAGAGAAACTTAAGGAGACATGATGACAAAATGTAATGCAGTGTCCTGGATGGGATCAGGACATTAGGTAAAAACTAAGGAGATGAAGGACAGTCAGTACCTGACTTACGATAGCGCCACCCACGATTTTTTGACTTTACACTGGTGTGAAAGCAATATGCCTTCAGTAGAAACCATACTTCAAATTTTGAACTTTGATTTTTTTCCCAGGCTTGTGATACGCGGTACAATCCTCTCTCATGATGCTGGGTAGCAGCAGTGAACACAGCTCCCAGTCAGCCACGTGATCACGAGGGTAAGCAACTGATACACTAACGACCATTCTGTACCCAAACATTCTGTTTTTCACTTCCAGTGCAGTATTCGATAAATTCCATGAGCTATTCAACACTTTATTATAAACTAGACTTTGCGTTAGATGATTCTGCCCAACTGTAGGCTAATGTGAGTGCTCTGAGCATGTTAAGGTAGGCTGGGCTAAACTATGGTGTTCAGTAGGTTAGTGTATGAAATGCATCTTTGACCTATGATACTTCCAACTTATGATATTTTCCATTTACAATCATTTTATCAGGACTAACGCTATTGTAAGTTGAGGAAGATCTGTATAGGCTTGAGTTTATATTAAAGTATCAAGATTGGTTATTTGTGACAAACATATCACAGTTATGTAAGATGCGAATAAAAAGGGAAACTGGGCAAGGGGTATATAGAAACTCTCTGTATTATTGTAACTTTTTGGTAAGTCTAAAACTATTCTAAAATAAAAATGCTATTCTGAAAAGGTAGGAACTTATTAACAACCATAGTACAGTTTTGTACATGCTAAATTGTCAAGAAGTACATAAATACTACAATAAGTATGTCATTTTACTTTGAAAAAATTTCTCTGCATTATTGTTGCTTATAGGTAATGTTGGTGACAGTTGAGATGGACAGATAAACAGCTCATTTAAGACAATTTAGTGGGCTTCCCTGGTGGCGCAGTGGTTGAGAGTCCGCCTGCCGATGCAGGGGACACGGGTTCGTGCCCCGGTCCGGGAAGATCCCACATGCCGCGGAGCGGCTGGGCCCGTGAGCCATGGCTGCTGAGCCTGCGTGTCAGGAGCCTGTGCTCCGCAATGGGAGAGGACACAACAGTGAGAGGCCCGCGTACCGCAAAAAAAAAAAAAAAAGACAATTTAGTAATTGACTGTGAGGAGGGAAGGGCCTTCATCCCTCAACTATTGCTGTTAAAGAAAAACTTATTCTGACACTTGTTAAATGGTACGGAAGATTTTATTCACAATATTGCTATGGGGGAGAGAGATCAGGCTCAACTCCAGACACAGCAAGACAAGGGGGGATTTACAGCCAATGAGCGGAGTGAGGGGAGTCAGTGGATGGAAAAATACCAAAAGGAAACATCAAGGGTAGGGGGATTCTTACTAAACTACTAAGCCAACTTAGTGAGATTCTTGCTGAAAACAGGCCAGAGTGATTAATTATCCAGGATGGGGGATTCTCTCTAAACTGACTTAGCAGGATTCCTGCTAAAACTGGACTTGGCAAGGACAGACCCAAGAGACCTAGGTCGAGGCTGTGTCAAGAAGAGGAGCCCAGCTAATGTTTGGTTAAGGAGAGGGTGTCTGCCATTGCCTGGCTTGGCCTCATGCAGGGTAGGCTGTCCCAGGTAGAGTTTGCTTGGTTACAGTAAGAAGCAGTCAACCAGCCCCAATAACGGGCCACTGAATGTACTCAGCGCCTTCCACGTTTATCGGACAGAGCGGCAGGAAGCACAGCGGGGCCTCTGGCTTCCTCCAGCTCCTTCTCCCTGGGGCTTCATGGTCCCCCAGCTTGGCTTCTCTCTCAGCCCGTTTCTCCTCTCCTCTCCTCTCCACAGACCATCTTCTGTCACTCATGATCTCTGCCCAGCTGGGCGAGAGGCCAACTCCAACTGGGCAAGATGTCAACACAACTAGACTCCCCCATACCTTCTTGGTGAATGGCCACCACATCTGATCTCTGTGACATGGTTCCTCTTATGAGGGTCTAATTGGCTCAGCCCAGGCCACAAATGAGCCATCCTTTTTGGGTTTTTTTAAACTTATTTTTATTGGAGTCTAGTTGATGAGCCATCCTTGAGTCATTTCCATGATCAGTCCAATCAGCTGTTGTGGGGTCAGGGTCACGTGACTTCTTTTTGCAAACGAAATGAGCAAAGCCAGTTAGGTCAGAAGGGAAAGTTGGGAATGGGAGGTAAACTGATTGGCCTTCTGATAGACAGCCCCTTGACCTATGTTCCCTTCAGGAACATGACTGTGAATGCTGGGAAGAAAGACTGGAGTGTTCTTGGGGTTGACTGTTGCTTCTCTGAGCCAGGAGTCTATGGCTGCATTTCTTCTATTACTTTCTTGTGCTGAAATGCCAAGGTGTCAGGGTAGGAGGGAGGATTCTGATTCTGATTCTTGGGCAGCCTCTGATGTAACGCTACGTGCTAGGAGCTTGAAGACCTCCTGCTGTCCCTGCTCTGACATCCCAGCTGTGTGGACCCTGGCCCGGTCACTTACTCACCTGACTGAACTGTATTCCAATAGGCTGAATTGAGTTAGGACAGCTTTTGGAGACACCAGTTGATCCAGTCCACAGTCAATCAATAGTCAATGAGCATTTACCCCCTGCCTGCTGTGTGATAAGGAAGGCTCTCTCCCCCCAGCGCTTGGTTTTTAGAGACTAAAAGGAGGGGCTGGCACTACCTGATTTCTTAAGCTCCTCCCATGACTCCCATTAACTGTTTTACAGTTATCAACGCCCAAGAGCTGGATTAGTGCTACTGTGAAAAAGAGAGCTAGAGAGCAACAGCTTGTGTTCAAGAGAACGTACATGACGAGGCTGCTTTCAAGGAGGAAAATGGAAAAGCCAAGAATGTGTTTGTCACTAGAGAGAGACAGGAGCCAGTCTGTGAGGGGTGGAGGCATAAATCTCTCCCACTTAGAAGCTCCTCCCAGAGTTCTCTCTAGTGGGAAAAGACTTAAGGGCTGGAGAGAGAGGTTTTGGGAAAAGAGTTGACAGAGCCCCATCTTCAAATGGGCCTGTGCTCTCTTGGCTGGAGCCAGACACACCAAGTTCAAGGCTGGCTGTATAACCCAAGGCAGGTTGCTTAGACTGTTCTAAGTCTTAGCTTCCTTAGCTGCAAAATGGGAGATAAAATACCTTTCTCCCAGGGCCACTGTGAAAAGCATATGATAGTAGACATAAAGGTAACACCCTCAGTCCCTGATACATAGCCCCTATTTATTAAACGTGAGCTTCCTTCCTCTCAAGCCAGGAGGCCCATTAATTTAGGGAATCTCAGAACTGATGGAACAGAGTGCCCATCCATTTAATCGTTCAGGTAAAGAAACTAAGGCTCAGAAGGGGAAGGCACTTGCTTGAGCGTGGGACATGGCTTTGCTGCCGGCTGCACGATTGGGTTCCCTTAATCACAAGTCCTATAGGACAGGCTCACGGGATGCGTGCGCCTGCGGGTGAAAACTAGAACTTCAAAGTGGCTCAAGTCCGCAGAATCAGTGACCTACTCCCTCACCGAAAGCTAGCAGACACAGCAGAAATGCCAAGCTGTAGTTTGAAGTTTGGGATTCACAGGAAAGAGCATGAACTTCCAGAAGCCCACGGTGAACACTGATGCTGGTGAGGATAAACCAGAGGCCTGAACGCGGCCCTAGAAGACCCGCCTGGGTAACGGGGGGCCGGGAGAGCACCTAGTTCTGAGGCTGCCTTCACGGGGAAAACGTTCAATCATTGAGTGGCACCCTCTTGTAGCTGCCTCCTCAGCATCCATTCCCTCCTTTCTTGGTGTCGGCCCCCCAAAATATCCTTTGGAAACCACCCCTCCTCATTTTTAATCCACGACTTACCTTTTCGGATCGGCATCCATCCATCATCCTCCACTTCAAAGGTGGACCTAGCACCATGCCTGGCTGGCCAATCAGAGCAGTGCATGCTGCCCTGCCCATCGTGACTGGTTCAGGGATGAGCACGTGACCGGGGCCAGACCAATCAGAGCCAATGAAACGTAACAGGTGTGTGCGCTCCTGGGAAAAAGACCCTCTCTTGTTTCCCGAGTTAAAACATGGTGTGTGGGCTTCCCTGGTGGCGCAATGGTTGAGAGTCCGCCTGCCGATGCAGGGGACACGGGTCCGGGAAGATCCCACATGCTGCGGAGCGGCTGGGCCCGTGAGCCATGGCCGCTGAGCCTGCGTGTCCGGAGCCTGTGCTCCGCAACGGGAGAGGCCATGGCGGTGAGAGGTCCGCGTACCGCAAAAAAAAAAAAAAAAACATGGGGTGTAAGCCTGGAGTTGCCACCACCAGGTGGAAGCCGGCCTGACAAGAGAACCCACACTGGAATGCAGTGAGAGGGTCCATGTAGATAGAGCCCTCCCCCCGCTTGGCTTGGGTAACCAAAATTTCGGAGAGAAACACCCCTGATATCTAAGCTCTTGGTGGCTCTGGGCGTGGAACTGGAATCTGTCTTTGGGGAGGACTCCAGCTTTGTTGCAGAAGCTACCATATTGAACAGTGCCTTTGGCCACGCAGAGATAAGGACAGAGTTTACCCGGTGTTCTTGGAGTAGCCCTGAACAACCCGTAGCAGCCACTTCACTCTAAGATGTTACGTGTTCTGTGTACAGAAGTTGAAGACTGTTATTACTGTGCTCAGGGGGGTCATGGGCTGGGAGGTGCCATGCCCAGAACCCCATTCACGGAAGGACTTGTTGCCCAAATGCTGGGTGTGCTGCCTGCAGACAGCCTGCCCCCAGCACCCCCCCCCCACAGTGTTGCCTCAGCTGCAGCGAGCACCTAGCTCAGGGGCACAGGTGCTCAGTGGGCCTGCGTCGCATCTCTCCTCCTTCCTCTGCCCACTCCTGCTTCCTTTCCCTCCCTCCCAGGGGAGTTGATCCCAGGGATGCTCTTTAATCAACACCCCGCACGCTAAACTTCTCTGAGATGGCTGCCCAAAGCCCCTGCCTGCTTTGTTCCCTCCCCAGTCTCTGATTAAGACTGTGAGCTGAGCCCAAGCCCCTTTGCGACATGCAGATGACGCCAGTGAGTGATGAGAGCGCCAGCCCAGCCTTAATACACGTTTTCTTATTTGCTGAATGTTCCCTCTGCAGGGAGCCATCGGGGCCATTAGGGCTCTCATTACAACATCTACAAGATGAAGGGCCCCTGCCAGGAGCCTGCATCTGAGTGGGAGGGAATGAGCCTGGAGCAGGGAAAGCAGGCTCAGAACTGGGGCATGGTAGGAAGAGTGGAGGGACCCAGGAGGGGAACAGAGTGTCAGGGCAGAGTCTGTGGGTCTGACTTCATGTCTGGAGAGAGAGGGAGGGAGGAATTGCTGAGCACCTGTTTGTGGGAGGCACGGGGCAAGGGCCCACCCCATATAGCATCTCTTCTATTTTTGTCTTCGCAGCTACACAGGGAGGCCCATATAGCTGTCTTCCTTTAGGTGATGAAAAGCGGAGGCTCAGAGAGGTTAAGTAACTTGTACAAGGCCACACAGTCTGCTTGGAATAAGAATATCTGCTTTCCTGCTCCAGGGGCTGAAAGCCAGGCCTCTGCCATCTTGGTCCCCAAATTTCTACCAGCCACCAGGCAGGTAAGCTAGGGAGGCCACTCTGCAGCCTCTGCTGCCTTCAATGCACAGGGAAGATTTACACTCTGACCTGGGAACTGACCACTTTCTTTCAAAACTTGTCAAGAAGCCCTGTGCCATATAAAGGCATCTGACTCAGTACTCTGTGTGCAAACTCCACTTCATGGAGGGGAAGGAGCTGAATGAAAGCTTCATGCAACCAACCGCTACCTCCGGACCTCCAGCTGCAGGCACTGTTATTGCCCTCATTTTACCGCTGTGAGGTCGAGCACTGTGTTGCACAACTGAAACCATGACCGAGCCTGTGTGATACCAGAGTCTGCTCTAACTCCTGCCTCGTGTGGCCTCAGACGGCTCAGTCCTCAGCACGGCAGAGACGGGCCAGGTGTGTTTGTTTGATGAATGACTGGATGAATGCTTGGATGACACCCTGTTGATCAAGAGCTCCTGGGACAGGGAACAGAGCCCTTTGCACACGTGTCTCTACAGCTGGCCTCACGCAGGAGGTGTTCAGTAATAACAGTGGGATGACTTACAGGGCTGCATGGGTAGACGGATGACTTTTCTGGGATCTCTGCCCAAGCCCATGCTTTGGTTTTCCTGTTGTTTCCCTTCACTAGCGACAAGGTAGTCTAGCCTGGCCATTTTCCTCCATGAACTCGCGAAGACCAGACCGCTGTGAGACCCAGGTGTCCCTGATCAGAGAGCTGGTGGATCCCTAGGTCGAGTGGCTGGAACTGGGTGCAGGAGGGCTTGGCTCGCAGGGTCCCCTCCTCAAGTGGGACAGGAAGGGGTGAATAGCCACAGCTCCCCGAAGGTGGGCAGGAACCACGGAGCTGGTAAAGGGGGCAGCAGCTCTCTTGCTATTGCTTTGGAGGCATCCATCCCTGGTAACATGGGCCCATCAGATTGTCACCTGCCTGTGACTTGCTTCCTTTCACTTCTGCCATGGTGGTAAGTATATTGCCTGGGCTGGCCTGCTGGTCCCAGAAGAGGAGAGAGACATAGAACAGAGCCAAGGCCCAGCTAGCCATAGCTGGTCATAGGCACATGAATGAATGACAATGGCAGAACCACCTAGCTGAGCCCAGCTTGGTCAGAGCCAACATTCAGCCAACAACTCATGAGAAACTCTAAATTTTTAGGTTGCTTTAAGCCATTGAATTTGGGAATGGTTTATTATATGATTCAGGTGACCTAGGGCAAATTACTTAATCTACCTGTGCCTCTCTTTCCCATTTGTAAAATGGGGGAATTAGTAAAACTGCTCCGTGGAATTTTTCTGAGGATCAGATGAGTTAACATCTGGAAAACACTTAGAAAGACACCTGGCTCATAGCAAAAGCTGTGTAAGTGTTTGTCTAGTAAAATACACATCTTGGTGTTTATTTGAATAATGCCTGTCTCCTCCATGTGACTGTAAGCTCCATGAGATTAGGGTCCACACTTGTTTGCTCATAATGTCCCAATCACTAGTATAATGCTTGGCCCATAGGAGGCATTTAGTAAATACCTGTTGAATTGATAATACATTTTTCCCATCCCTAACACACATAGGAATTGTGAGATTAAATACTGAACTTCCTTTTTTTTAAACAAAAAAAATCTACCATTTAATGAGCACTTACTAAATGATAGGCACCACATGAAACAACATATACCTGTCAGTCTGCTAGGGCTGCCATAACAAAATAGCACAGACCAAGTGTTTGAACAGCTGATATTTATTTTCTCATAGTTCTGGAGGCTGGAATTCTGAGATCAGGTGGCAGCAAAATCAAGTTCTGTTACAGGCTCTTTTCTTGGCTTGCAGACAGCCTCCTTCTCACTGTGTGCTCACATGGGGTAGGGAGGGAGAGAGAGAGAGAGAGAGATAAAGAGAGAGAATAAAAGAGAGATATCTCTGGTGTTTCTTCTTATAAGGGCACGAATCCCATCACGAGGGCCCCACCCACATGACCTCATTTAATCGTAATTACCTCCCAAAGGCCTCAACTCCAAATACCACCACATTAGAGGTTAGGGCTTCAACATATGAATTTGTGGCAGGGTGCAGGGTGGATGACACAATTCAATCTGTAGCAACATCTGAAATAGGCAGACTTATTATCTTCATGGTAGAGGTAAGGAAACTGAGGCTCAGGAAGGTTAAATGACTTGCCTGCAGTCACACAGCTAGGAAGTAGCAGATTTGATCTCAAGTCTGAGACAGTCACACAGCTAGGAAGTAGCAGATTTGATCTCAAGTCTGAGACTCGAGTTCCCATGTTCTTCTTCCACCCTGCACACCTTAGTGTTTGTACGTGGGACACCTCAGCTAGGATTATGAAGGATAATGGAAAGAGTTGCATGTATCAAGAAAGGGTCAAGTTTCTGAAATTGCAGGCTTGGCCCGAAACAGGAAGCCAGTCCTCAGAAGAGAATCTTTAATTAGATGAGATCAACTTCCTCTCTCAGGAGTGTCTGGCTGGTTCTGTCACTGCCAGAGGAAGCCCAGTGTCAGCATGTCCTCCTGAGGTGTGGTGGCCTCTCTCCCAGTCACCAGCATGCACTTTCCGAAGGTAGTTTATTGGAGTTTGCTCCCTGAGGGCCACTTCCTGAGCAAAACAAGGAGGCAGCAGTGAGATGCTTATGTGGAGGTTTTCTTCCTTGGGCAGGCGTTGGAAGGGGTGGGCAGTGCTTCTGAGTAAGGAGCTCTGGGTGGCCTGGGACTTCAGGGGCAGGGATGCTCAGGGCTGCTAAGTCAGGCTGTCCCTGCCTCTGCCTTGCCCTCTGTGGGAGCAAAATAGGAAATGGCACCCTGTGGCTTCCCTGCCCTCTTCAGCAGCCCTCTCTTACCCTTTGGTGGCATCACATTCTGTCCTGGGGTCCTTGAAAGGAGAGGGAGCTGGAGGACGTGCATCATGGCACCAAGAGCCAGGGGTCTAGGACTCTGGTGTCAGCTGCAGCCTACCAGCTGTGCAGCCTACAGACACTTGATCTCTGTGAGCCTTAGTTTCCCCTTGTGGAAAATTAAGAGCTGTAAGTGCTCTGGGAGTTATAATTCAGTGTCCTAAATAATAATAAAAATACCGATTTTTTTATTCAACACCTTCTACATCCTAGGGCAAAGTGCTTTATATATACAGTCTCTTGTAGACATTACAAAGACTCCATGAGGAATTGTAGGATTGATTCACTTTTTTTTTTTTTTTTTTTTTTAAAGAAACGAGGAAACAATCTCAGGGAGGTTAAAGTTGCTTTCAGTGACAATTGATTAAACTTTTGGGCATCCATTTCCACCTTCGTCCTTCCTAATAGAACCACAGTCTTACCCAAGTAACCCTCTGGCCCCACATGCTTTGGGGTAAGGTGGCCACATCCCAGGATCCAGGTCCCATTATCTCTGAGCCAAGCAGCACGTGACATTCAAGGGCAATGCCATTGGGCTTGCTGCTCGTGTGGGGTTCTCCTGAGGTGATGCCGTTGCCCAGATGTGGCCCCAATTTCTGCTGGCAACCGTCTGGCCAGCATGAGGGAGTCCCCGTTAGGGTGGAGCCAGCGCTCCTCAGAGAGATGAAAGAGGCTGGGTTTCTGATGACATTGTTAGGCTGTTAAACCAACCACTCCCAAGGCCTGCCCTCCCTCTAGACTTCCTGTTTTGTCAGATAATCGATTTCCTTTATTTTTTTTTCAGTGTAGTTGGACATCATTCAAATCATCCTGATGGATACTGTGAATAAATGGCAGATATGGTGTAAATTGGGGTCAATCCAACTCCAAACCCATGCTTTTTGTAATCAGTCCCTGAATGATAAAGATTTCTTGTCTGTTTCATTAAACTATGGAACAAGCATTTATTGAGTGACTGCTAAGTAGGTAAACTTTTTACAAACAGGAGATTATTTCATTCGACCATAACCTGAGAAGGCAGATTGAACTGATAACATTTTTCCCGCAAAGGAGCAAAGATTAAGAGAGGTTAAGAGACAGAGGTCGAGGTCACGTAGCTAGTAAGTGGCCAAAAGTGACTTCAAACTCAGACATCTCTGAGTCCAGAGCCCATTTTTCCTCTCAGCATTGTGTACCACTGCCCAAAATCTTGTGACCTCCAGTCTTTACCTGTCTCAGGTGAGATCATCAGTGAGCAACATACTCAGACTAGTTCCCATCCTAGTTTTTTTTCCTATTTTTTTCAATTGAAGTATAGCTGGTTTACAATGTTGTGTTAGTTTCAGGTGTATAGCAAAGTGATTCAGTTATACATATATATTTATCTATTCTTTTTCAGATTCTTTTCCCTTATAGAAATAGACTCATGGACAGAGAAAACAAACTTATGGTTGCCAAAGTGGAAGCGGGTGGGTAGTGATAAATTAGGAGCTTGGGATTAACAGATACACACTACTACATATAAAATAGATAACCCATCCTACTTTTAACTTTCCCCTTATACACTCTAGAAAATTGCCCATAATACACTGGGACTTATCACTAGGCTCTTGTCTTTAATCCTCAGGTCAGATGAGAAAGACCACCTGGAAGTAAGGAGAGGGGGCAGGACCACGTCTCCCATTTCCTCAGAAAAGGAGGAAGTTCTACCAGTAATTCCCTCCCTAGTGAAAGTGCTAAGGGGGTACCCTGCCTAATCTCTCATCCTTGATTTACTTCTTCCCTGGAGGAATTATATTCAGCAACACAAATGTATTGAGCAGCTCTTATGTGCCACACCCAGTACTAAGTGCCGAGGGTAGACCGATGAAGAAGATGAAGTCCTAGCTATAGGAACCATCCCTTCTCTAGGGATGTTGGTTGGAGCCTGGCATTTGTTGGGCTACATTTTTCAGTTGCACAGGGCTTGTGTTTAGGGGCTGTTTCTCAGGTATCAGCCCCTTGTGTTCTCTCATCATGCCATCTTCCAGCAGGGCATCTCAGAGGATCATGGAGACTGAGAAACATTTATATATTTTTTGAGATACTTAAAAAAACTAACTTTTATGCCATAGTCACAAACTTATGCTGTATCTGAAATATATACATGTAGCAAACCAATGCCTTGAAAGTCAAAAATACAATGCTACCTAGTTGTCCTAGTCATCAAATAAGTACATGATTTATTAAAAATGTATTTATTCACTCTCTGTATTCATTGTGTCGGTTCAAAGTTGTATTGGTCGTTAAAAGAGTGTGGTACAAGTACATGACTAGAAAAGCAGATGAATGTAAAGAAAGAGGTCAAAAGACATACAAGAATTTAGGATACGATAAAAGTTGCATTTTAAATCAACTTGCGCAAAATGAATTTTTCAATAAACAGTGTGAAGTTGCCGAAAGGTCATCTGGGGAAAAAATTACATTCCTAACGAAGTAAAATTCTCTAAGATTTACATTTAAAAAAAGAATACCATAAATGTACTAGAAGAATATATTGGGATTTTTTTATAATGTCAGAGAGGAGAAAAACCCATTTAAGTATGACACAAAATGTAGAAGTTTATACAAGAAAAACTATTGCAGTCCTCTTTCTTTTGGTAGTGGCAAAACTATCCGTCAATTTCTATCAGTGGAAACCTGCCTTGACACTGAAGTTTTCACCAGATGGACCCTTAGGTTCTTCCTCCTGTGAAGGGTGGGCCCTAAGTTTACCCTGTTTGTCTCCCAGGGTTGTTGGATCTGGGGCAGGATTGTCCCAACTAAATGGTTGAGTGTGGGCTGTGTGGGGCATCAGGGAATAACTAGGGACCCCAACGTAGGTCCTCAAAGGGAAGCCTGTCCTACAAAACTCCCATTCAGAAGGGCAGAGTGACAGGAAAACGAGCAGAAATGTCAGTGTAGACCCCTGGCCATGGAAGGCGCTGGAGAGAGGTTGCTTCACATAACGGGGAGCCACTGGGGCACCAGAATATTCATGCTCTAAACCAGCACTTCCCTCCCAAGTGAAAGGAGCTCTCAGCCTAAGCTAGCACCATTGTCTCTCCAGAGGCATCTCCCGATACAGTAGCTTGCAAGCTGCAATTTCATTGCCAAAGCAACACCTGGTAATGAAAAAGGAGGTCGAAGGGAGAAGAAAAAAACTCTTAAAAGTCTGCCACTCTGAAGCCAATTTAATATTCTTTTCCAGTGCCAGGATGGCATGTGGATGCAACAAAGTGGGAAGGCTGCAGCTTCCAGCGCTTTTCACGATCACAGTGAGTGCAAACATTCTGCAGGGTGCTTTGGGGTTTACAGAACACTTTCGTGTGTCTGATGTTTCATTCACTCCCTACAAGCAGCCCTACAGAGGCGTTTGGTTGCGAGGGCCATCTGGACCTGTTGAATGCGGCTGGCGGGTGCTGTGGGAACCCCTCCAGAAGGCGCCAGGCAAGGCTGACCTTCCTAATGAGAAGGAGCTGTGACTTCCTGAGGGCGCCTGCACACCTGCTCTCCAGAGACCAACCACAGTAGCATCATCTCCTTTCAAAGAGGAAGAAGCAGGACAGGAGAGTAAGTGATGGACTTGGGGCAGCTGAGCTGGCTGTGAACCCGGATCTCTGGGACCCTGGGGAGGTGGGGACCCCAAGCCTCTGTGCTGCCCCACTCTGTAGTCAGCAGAGAATCTTTAAGCCGTGCACAGGGCTGCAGTGTGCTTGGGTTTTGCTGGGGCACAGCTCAGGAGGAGCAGGTGGCCCCATTAGGTGTGGTCCATGCGAGTGGGTGTGGCTTTCCTCAGCGTGCGTCATCGGAGTGGGCGTGCCTGTCCTGGGCCCGTATCACACATAGTTTAGAACCTAAGAGTGCAGAGATGCTCTTCAAGTTGCCCCCAGTGGCCACCTGCATTCTCAGAGGGGAGGAGCTATCCATGCGAGAGGCAGCTATGGCCCCCAGGGGTGACCAGAGGGTGGGATTTAATCTCCCATAACTCCACCCTCTATTTCCCCCATTCATTGTTATGGACGACTGATGGTTTTCAGTCCCATATAAAGTGCTACGGAAACACCTCAAACCCACATCCCTGCCCACAGGCCCCTCATCCACTCCTGCTCAGGTGCAGTTATAAGTGGGGTGTCTACCACATGTATCCCCGGCCCTCACCCCTGCAGCTTATACTCATGCTGGCTCTCAGCTCTTACGCAAGTTGCTTAACATTGTGGGTTGAATTGTGTCCCCCCGCCCCCAAAAAAGATATGCTGAAGTCCTAACCCCCAGTACCTCAGAATGTGACCTTATTGAAATTAGTTAAGATGAGTCATACTGGGTGAGCCCTAATCCAGTATGACTGGTGTCCTTATAAGAAAAGAAGGGTCACAGAGAGGAGAATTCCACGTGAAGACAGCAAGACACAGGGAGAGACGTACACAGTGAAGATAGATGGAGGTGGAGATGGGAGTGATGCAGCTGCAAGCCACAACATGCTAAGGTTTGCCAGTGACCTACAAAAGCTTAGGGAGACGCATGGAACAGACTCTCCAAGCCTTCGGGAGGAGCCCACCTTGCCAACACCGTGATCTTGGATCTCTGGCCTCCAGAGCTGGGACAGAACACACTCCTGTTGTTTGCAGTCACCCAGTTGGTGGCGATGTGTTACGGCTGCCGTAGGAGACGAATACACTTGCCCACACTGCAGACGGCTAACACAGAGCTTGAATCGTGTATCTCTCTTGCTCAGAACCCTTCAGTGGTTCCCCATCACCTTCAAGGTCAATGGCAGCTACTTGGTGTGATTCACAAAGCCTTCACGATCCGGTCCTGCCTGCCTATCTCTCTGGCCTCCTCCCCAGCCCTCCCTGCCACCGGCCTTCCAGCCCAGCCACAACAATGCCCTGCCACCCCTGCCTTCCCCAGGGAACTCCTATTCATTCTTCAAAACCCAGCCCAAATGTTGTCTCCTCAGGAAAGACTTCCAAGGTCTATCTGGATGGAGAGAACTAGTTGCTCACTCTTCAGTTTTGGAGAGCACCCTGAAATACCTCTGTGACGGCAGGCACCATGAGAACATAAGCTCCACGAGGGTGGGCATTTCTGTTTCATTCATTGTTGTGTCCTCAGAGCCTAGATAACAGGCTCTCACTAAATATTTGCTGAATAAGTGTATGAATTAACGGAGCAATGAATGGGTGAATGCAATGTGCTTTAATTACACTCACGAGAGAGTCTCCCTGTGGACTGAGCTTCCTGGTATGGGGAATATATTTTATTTGTTCCATGAGTCTGTAGATAACAGGGAGAAACGGGTTTCTTTTCAGCATCTGTGACCGGAACAGACGAGGTTTGAGGGACACAGGGCTAATGGTGGTAAAGTGAAGCCAGGCATATGTACCAAAATAATAAAAAGGCATTTTCACCCCTTCATGTCAACCAACTGCTACTGCTTTAAAGAGAGCACAGAAAACAAAGCAGCTTTGACAGAAGCAATTCTGCAGGAGCAGTGTGTCCCCGGGTACCAGAAACAATAGATATTAAATGTCATTGGGAATGTAGGACGGAGAGCAGAGGGTCACCTCGCCCTACCTCGGGTGAGGAAGCAGACCCAGGGAGGGAAGGAGTCTGTGGTGGGAATCACGGTCAGGTGGCCACGGAACTGTCATGCTATCTGCTGTTTTTATTGGAATGTTAATTGCTTCGTATTTGATCCCAGCACATAGAAAGTGGAACGCCAGGACAAGAGGGGCCCTCAGAGACTGCTCAGCCCAAATGTGCTGTCGCAGAGATGAAAAACAAAGCTCGCCAGAGGAGAAGGGAGAGGGATGAGGTAATAAACAAAGAGATGCACAAGAGGCAGAGTGCGCAGAGAGCAATGCGGGGAATTTAAATGGCCACTTTACATCGGTAGCTAGGGAGGCATCTCCACGCAGGTGACATTTCAGCTGAATGACAAGGAGCCTGCCAGCGGATGAGCTGTGGGAAGAGCGTTCAGGGCAGAGCAGACTGTAAGTGCGAAGATCTTGGAGTCAAACCGGGATGGTGTCATCCCTGAAAGAGAAAAGAAGGCAAGATGGAAATACCACAGAGACACTTGCACAGCACCCTGCCTTAGCTCAGCTTCCCTAGAGATGGAGCTGGAGATGCAGATCCTTGTGTGAGTAATTTAAAGAGGGAATATTCTCAGGAGAAACCTGAGAGGAGGTGAGGAGTGTGGAATGTGGAAGGAGGAGAAGTGGTTTAGGGAGAGTCTAGCCTCAACTGGATCCCGCAGGGAACTCTGGTACTTAAGCTGCACCCCAGAGACTGTCCTGCAGGGGCAGGGGCTGGGCACTTACACCCCACATCAATCAGTCACTGGCCTTGGGTCACTCCTGCAGAATTTGGCTATAGATATTAGGCATTTCTAGGCAAAGCAGCTCTCAGCAACCAGGGCCAGACCTTGGATCCCCCAGAAAGGATCCAAGTCTGCGCTGTTAGCAGTCGACACCTACAACAGCTGGGAATGGGTGCAGCTGCCCCTCTGCGAAATCTGGGAGAGGGGTTCACCAGCTCTACACAGTGCATGGATTTCACACCTTAAAGTGTTCAAGGTACTTGGACACCGATCGTCCCATTTGATATTTACAGTCACCTGTGTATAAATCACCACTATTTTGCAGATCACAAAACTGACTCTTAGAGAAGTTAAAGCACTTGCCAAGCTCGCTCTGCTAGGAAGTCAGAAGGCTGGGCCTAGGACCTGGGTTTTCTGATTATCCAAGGGCTCTGCCCACTCCTCCAGACTGCTTCCGATCCCTAGGTAAATGCCAAGCCAGGTGAGGCAGGTAACAGGTGCTATTTGTTTCGTGTCTTGCTGCACAGTATAAACAATTCATAACATCGATGTTAACACACTCCCTAGAGAGGAGTGATTCCTGATAGCCAGCGACCTTGTGGCAACCTCCTTCGAGCATCTGATTGGAGCCTGGCCTGCATCCCTGGTTAGTTCAGAAGACCTGTACTTACCAGAAGAGCTCACCACATTTCCTATCTGAATGGCTGCAAGTCAGCTCAGCAGAGACCTGGTGGGACTCGGGGCTTTAGGTGCACGGACTAAATGCTCCTAAAGCTTGAGGTTAAAACCACAAGGCTGATGCTGTGCCCTTCTGGGCCCTCGTCTGCTTATGCTGGGAATCCCCCTGAGATGCAAACTATAGCCCACATTTGTGCAGCCCTCACATGCCTGGTGAGCAGTGGGTCCTCAGGAGTGAGATTTGAGCCCCCAGCTTCTTTTACATTAGACATTTTTTTTTTTTTTTTGTGGTACGCGGGCCTCTCACTGTTGTGGCATCTCCCGTTGCGGTGCACAGGCTCCAGACGTGCAGACTCAGTGGCCATGGCTCACGGACCCAGCCACTCCACGGCATGTGGGATCTTCCCGGACCGGGGCACGAACCCGTGTCCCCTGCATCAGCAGGCGGACTCTCAACCACTGCGCCACCAGGGAAGCCCCACATTAGACATTTTTAATAGAAATTTTCCTAAAAGCTACTGAACAAAACTATCTCTTTGTAATGATTTAGGAATTGTTATTCTGAGTGCCATTTATCGTTTGGGGGCTGAATCTAGTATTTCTTTCAGGAATAGAGGCTGCTTGCCCTTAAACTAAATAACTCCCGTATTCTGCCTGTTATGGTTGAATATGTGCTCCCCCTCCCGATTCATATGTTGAAGTCCCAACCCCCCAGTACTTCAGAATGTGACCTTATTTGGAAAAGGGGTCTTTGCAGATGAAATTAGTTAAGATGAGGTCAGGCTGGAGTAGGGAGAGCCTGTAATCCAATATGACTGGTGTCCTTATAAAAAGGGGGAAATTCAGAGACAGACACATACATAGGGAGAACACCACGTGGAGATAATGTAGAGATCAGGATGGTGCTTCTGCAGCCAAAGATTGCTAATAAACCACCAGAAGCTAGACAAGAAGCATGGAACAGATCCTTCCCTCAGCCCTCAGAAGGAACCAACCCTGCCGACACTTTGATCTTGGACTTCCGGCCTCCAGAACTGAGACAGTACATTTCTGTTGTTTAAGATGCTCGGTTTATGGTACTTAGCTTTGACAGCCCTAGGAAACGAATACACTGCTCCTCTCTACTGTTATGTATAGATTTAGTTTTTAATCTTTGTTCTATGCCTTTTCTTAGCAATCTTACACCTGAATGTAATAGATTTTTCCTTTATTAATCCAATTGTAATTCAACTTCTAATCACATAAATGAAAAACTAATCAAGCTAGTTAGACATGTGGGTAAAATGGGACCCAATAAGATTCTGAGTAGGGTTTAATGCTTGAGTTTTGTAACTACTATTTTGTTTATGCCCAGACTTTTCCCTGAGGCTTTTAGATTTCTGTACCAGAAAGCCAAGGGACCCTGAAGCCTGGCCTTTAGACAAACAAGTTTTCATGGGTGAGGAAGGGAATTAACATGTCAGGGCTTAGGTTATCTCATTAAATCTCATTAAACCATTATAACCAAGGGATAAGTTAAGTTTCTCATCTCGACTTTATACTCAAGGAAGGACAATGGCATAGAGTGAAGAAACTTGCCCCAAATTGTACAACTAATAAGTAGTAGAGCCAAGATTTGAACCCAAGTCTTTATGACTTTGAATCTTGATTCAAGTCACTAGGTGACTTCTAGTAATTAAATCCGCTGGCCTCACATGTTGGTATCTTCTAATGGTCATACTTATCATGGTTCTTTGTATGGACAGAACTGGGATGTGACAGTGGGAAAAGGCCATCAGCCCAAGAGCTTTTGCTTGTCCGTAATGGGAAAGAGGCATTCATCTTGAACAACAACAACAAAAAATCCTCTTCCTTAGACGCCAGCATGGCTCTGTATGCAGTTGCCTCCTGGCTTAGTTGCCACTATTTTGCTATGGACCAGAAAGCCACATCAAACCACTTTGCTATCGTTGTGTGTTGAGTAAGAGTCAATAAGGCCATAATAAAGGACTTTGCCTTTCTGGGTTTATACCATTTTGAGAATTTGATGAGTGTTATGCACCCCCGTCCTCAATTCACATAAAATCATAACTACAAAAATGTTTAATATAACTTCCCGTATTCTCTGTCTCTTTTACAGCCAACCACTATTCGTGGCACCAGGTTAAAAATCCCTGACTCTAAAGGGGACCAAAAAAAAAAAAAAACAAAAGTCCCTTGAATGGTTTTTAAAAATATCGGTGACCTTATCCCAAGGCCAGTCCATTAAAATATGAACTTTGTGTTGCAATCCGATCAAGAAAAGAGATTATGGAATAAGATGGAAGAAAAGGGGCAGATAATAAAGAGGAGGAAGGGGGGGAGGCAGGGGAGAGGGGGGAAGGGGGGGTGAGGGGAGGAGACCTGGTGCAGAGTGACTGACAGGTGCTGGGAAGAAATGACCTGGAGGGTGAGACATACGTCCTGACAACTTGGACTGACTTGGAGTCAGATGCCCAGCTCCTGTCACAGTGACTTAGATTCAATTTGCTGTTGAAGAAATCCTCCATCTCCAGTCACTTGGGGATGTCTGCCAGCCCAAAACACAGCTGTGAGGCTGCACATTCTGCCTGGCCAGCCACCAGGGACACTTGGAAAGGACACTAGTTTTGTCTTCATGGAGAAAAGAACACTAACCTGACAATGAGAAGAGCTGCTGCTTACTAGCTGTATGACCCTGGGCAAATCCCTGCACTTCTCTCAGTCTCAGTTTACTCTTCTGAAAAATGGGACCCATTACCCCTGTCTGGCCTGCCTCTTGGGACTGTGATGAGGTGCAGGTACTTTACAGACTGAAGACGCCAGGTTGACATAAAGAAGGCCATTAGTCAGTGGGGTGATGGTTCATGGGCCTCAATAGACGTAGTGTCCGGAGTCATGGCACCAGCGCCTGGGACACATTCTCCTCCAGGGCAGGAGGCAGCTGGGCTAGAGGACCTGGAATAATCTTCCACTTTGTTCTGAATCATTCTCAAATACAGTTGATTCTGTCTGTCCACTTCCATCTGCCCCAGAGTTGAGAGATGGCCTCTCTCTTCTCCCACCAGCTGTCTGTCCTGCCTTCCATCAGCTCACTTCCACCTGGCACCAGCAAGAGCTTGCCAAATGCTTGTGGCACTGACTGCCCTCCCAGAGACTGTGCGGATATGATGCCACGCTTGGTGCCTGTTGTGCCCAATCTCTAGAAGGCATCTCTGGAGATAAGTGGGGTTATGCTTCTCATGTGGCAAAGCCACTGCCTTCAACCTATTTTGTGAATGTTTACTACATGGTAGGTGCTCTCTGGGGACGCTGAGGAAAGATGGGGTAGTCTCTGCCATTCAGGGGAGAAGGAACCAGCGACTGCTGAGTGTCTTACATGGGCTGAACACTGTGTGCACACTTTTCTAATCCCTGAAACAATCTAGTGAGCTCACATAATCCCCATTTACAGACAAGGGACACGAGGCACAGAGAACATAAGTGATTTTCTCAAGATGTGCAGCTGCTAAGAAAGGGAGCCAGCTTTGGTCTCCCTGGATCCAAACCCCATGCACTTTTCTCTGTACTGAGTTAGCTCACAGTCAGGAGGGGAGGGGAGGGGAGAGAGGTTTGTAATAACATCATAGTAATAGCTCACAATTGTTGTGCATGTGTTATGCACCAGACACTGTGCTAAGTGCGCTAAGCAAACTTCACATGGTCACAGCTCTTCCCATGTTCACAATACTACCACGTGGTTTCTATTTATAGCTCCACTTTACTCAGGAGATAACTTAGACACAGAAGGTTAAACAAAGTTTCCCAGTTCGCCCAGAGGGAAAGTGACAAACCCAGGATACAGATGCTGACAGTCCGGGGCTGCGCTTTCCTCATCAAATGGCTAATCACTCTGTACAGTGGTGAGACTCAGTACGAAGAGGTTCAGTGCAAGATTCTCCCTGTAGTGCTTCACTCCGTATCGCCTTGACTGGGCCCTAAGTGCCTGTATGTTTGGCCAAACATTATCCTAGGAGTGCAGGTGAGGGTGTTTCCGGGTGAGATTAACATTTGAATCAGCGGTCTGAGCAAAGCAGATTGCCCTCCCCAGTGTGGGTGGGCCTCACCTAATCATTTGAAGGCATGAATAGAAGAAAAAGACTGAGTAAGAGGGAACTCCTCCTGCCTGACTGCCTTTGAGCTGGGACATGAGCTTTTTCCTGCTTTCGAATGGGAACTGAAACATCAGCTCTTCCTGGGTCTTTAGCCTGCTGGCCTTCAGACTGGGACTACACCACCGGCCCTCCTGGGTCTCCAGCTGGCCACTGCCAATCCTGGGATTTGTCTGGCTCCATAATCAAATAAGCCAATTCTTATAATAAATCTACCTAACTATCTATCTCCTGTTGGCTCTGTTTCCCTGGGGAGCTCTGATTAATGCACACTTTCTCTCTGATGCCACAGGCAGCAGCCTCCAGGTCGCATTGCCTGTCCCTGACTCATCCCCAGCTCACCCCCATAAGGGCAAGTTCCAGTCTTCACTGGTGGGAAAAACTGAGGACCTTTCCACAGTCTCTGATTTCAGGTCTCCCAGCTCTTCTGACCTCAGCCAATCAAGTGACATTTACTGTCTTCCTTGGACGTCTGCTGTTTCTGAACTCAATTTAGCAGGAAGGCAAGAGAAGGAGAAGATGCAGCTCCCCGCTCTTGAGGACTGGCTGGTGAAAAGAGGAGACAGAACACCCCAAGTGAAGGCAGGGGAGTGTTGAGTGAGGATTAGGGTGGAGTTTACCCATCTCAAGAGTCCAACTGGCGCCAGCTGGTACTAGTTATGATGGGGAAAGGCCAGGGGGAGGGACTTTACCTGGGTCAGAGGCAGGAGATCCAGCAACCCGGAAGGACTGACTTTCCACTGCAAACGGCGGTCCCTGGTCTGAAGAGCAGATGCAGTGACAGCAAGCATGAGCTCACACAGCAAAAGGCTGGGGGTGATAGTGTCAGAGTGAAAAATGGCCCTCGTTGAAGCTGAGCATTCAGTGCTCTCCGAAGATTAACCAGTCCTTGGCCATGTTTGGAAGGAGACGCAGACAAGGCCACCTTGCAAAGCCCAGATTGTAAGTATAGGGAAGGCCCCCTCCGAGGAAGGCCAGAGATCCTCTCAGCCCTGGCCCCTTCTACATCCCTCTCCTGTCGGGAAACTAGGCAGAGGCCAGCAGCTGCCTCAGCCGGCCAAGGGAGAAAGGACCGGGCTGGTGCTGTTGAGAAGGCCTGGAGCTCCGTGGAGGGAACATGGCCTGCCCCAGCCAGACCGGCTGAAGCTCCTCTCTCTGAGTCCTGAGAAGGCCTTAACTTGGGCTCCCCAGGACTATTTCAGGCCCCTGTTTTCTTTGAATTGCATAGAATACCAGAGATGTCAAGCCCCCACTGCAAGATGGAGAAACCGAGGTGGATGAACCCCTGACCAAGTGAGGAGCCCTTCTCTGTATTTTAATCCACCGTGGCATTCATCATGCTGGATGGACCACCTGCTTACCACATCCTTCAGAGAGTCCACTGTCTCTGCCCATCTCTGAATTGCCAGACACTAGCAAAGAGCCTGGCACAGAGCTGGTGCTTCGTAGGTTATGTGTTGAGGGAATGAAGGAGTTGGTAAGTGAATGAATGAAAGTCTAAATGCTGGGGCACGGGGTGCCCTGGGCTTGTACAAGTGAGGAAGGGCAAGCTAGCCGTTCTGTAGCCATTAGATTATTGATGCTGGCTTGAGAGTGGCTTAGCCTGGAGTGTTCTGCTGCCTTTTGAGTTGCCTGGGCATGAATGGCTTAGAAGCCAGATCTTCCAGTGGTTTTCTTGTTTCCTCTCCTGGACTTGCTGGAAATGTGGGTCCCTCCATGCCTGTACCCATTGAAGCCCTCTGATGACCCCCTTGGCTTCAAATGGTCCAAATCACTCCAGCCACCTCCATAGGAACCAAAAAGCAACTGGTTACCAGGAGCTTTCTGACACTGTTTGCTTTTGAAAGGAATTTGGTATGCTGCCAACCTATTTGCAAATGGGCCCAGACATTTCATTCATCCATACACAGGCATTTTCAGAGGGCCAGCCACAGGCTCGGCACCATGCAGGGTTCCGGGGATCAGGGATGAAAGGCCCAGGTCCAGCCCTCAAGGAGCTCACCTCCAAGTGGAGAAGACAAATTATTATCATGTGGGGAATGTGTGTAGGATGGGGCTTGTGATGGGGCATGTGAGAATCCAAAGAGCGATTGTCCCAGCCTGGGGGAGAAGAGAGGATGCCACCCGTAGGAGGAGACACTTAAAGAGCACATAGGCATTATCTGACAGATGAAGGCACGGAAGGGCATCCTGGCTAAAGGGCTCCGCATCTCCTGGATGCTCAGAGCCACGAGAGGATCTCTGGGGAACTGCCGGTGTCAGTCTGTGTGTGCAATCAGGGATGACGGCATGCAGTAAGAAGGGAAGGGCGGATGGTCAAAAACTAGGCAGGGTCCAGAGCTGGGGCATCTTCAGTGGCATAAGAAGCAGTTTGGACCTTTATTCTATGGGTTCCAAAGTGCCCTCGGAGAGTTTTAAGCAGCGAAGTAGTGAGGTCAGAGTTATGTTTTAGAAGGATCTCCCTGCCTGGGATGTTGAGCTTGAAAGGCTCAGGGCAGTGTCTGACTTGTAACAGGTTCTCAGAAAATTGGTTCATCTGATACCTTCCAGCCCCTCCCCTCAGCCTTCTTGGTCCTAGTTTTATCCTCCCCTTTCCCCTGGTACCCTGGGCCCCTTCACACATTTACTCCCAACTTCTGCAGTAGCCTTTCCCCTCCTTCCTGCTCCAGGCTCACTGAGCCTTTCCAGGTGAGTGACAGGGAAGGATGGAGAAGACGAGGCTTAGATGCTGTATCTGGAAAGTTAATAGGGCTGTGATCTAGACCAGCGGGAGAGAAGCCAACTGATTTGAGAGACGGAGACTAATAGACGCGGTTCCACACGAATACATTTCCTTGAATCCACCCCCGCTGAACCACTAGCTCAGAAAATAAGGGCTATCTCGAGAGTTGGCCCAGCGGGATCACTGTGCACACAAAATCTTTCTGGTGGAGGAGGACCAATTGCTCAAATCTGCTCTAATGAAACAGAACATTTCCTAGTAAAGAAAGGAGAAAAATCCAGAACAGCCTTTGATTTTGTGCTGAATTCACAGTCGAAATGCTCGCAGCATGGAGAGGCTGGGCCCTTGGGGAGAAGGCTTGAAATTGCCAGAAGAGCAGAAACCATCCAAGAGGCTTGGCAGTGGCAGTGATGACGTGGGGAACTCAGATGTTCTGTCCCTCGCCAGGCGCTCAGACTGCAAACTGTCCCAGCGATGCTCTCAGCACAGTCATGGGGGACAAGCCAGAAGAACTGCCACACGTTCTGTCCACCCAACAGGTCTCCGGGGGTGTCGCATGCTGGCCCATGTGACAAGGCTTTCGCCCTCCTGCTGAGTTGACCTTAGTGCTTCTAAGCTACAAGATGATATGTGCAGAGCACGGGGTGCATCGTAAGCACCAATAAATGAAATTTCCCCCAGGCCTCCTGCCGCTGAAGGTTAAAGTGCGATGCGCCAGGCTGCAGGGCACGTGAAATTTGTTCTTTGTCTCTGCTTGGACGGGTCCTGGCTGAAAAGAATTATCCTCCAGTTCATCAGTCGTGCTCTGAAAGGTCAGCCTCTGCCAGCGTTCAGAGAACATTATGAGCACACTTGTCACATCCCCCTAACCTTAACCCTAACCCTAACCTTAACCCTAACCTTATAGGTCTCTGAGCCCTGAGGCTTTCCCTGGACTAGAATGCTTCCTTTGAATCTGTGATTGCTGGTCTTGTGGCCTTGAGAACCCAGGGAGACCTAGATGGTAGAGAAAGTCCTCTGACCGGGAGAACAATGCCTGTTCATACCACAGGGGTGGGCAGAAACTTGTCAACCCGAACTGGGCAGGCAGCCCCACTGGCCAGGCAATCTGTCCTTGCAAACATGACTGCAGAGGCAGGGTGGGGTAGGGGAGCAAAGCAGGGACATTTAGGTTGTATAGCTCAGTCTCTAACTTGGGCATGTGACTGCCCTCTCTGAGCCTGTTTCCTCATCTGCAAGGTAGGGGTAAGGGCGCTCTTCTCACTGGATCGTTGTGAGAAGGAGCTGAGATCACGGGCATAAAGGGCCTATAGAGTATTTGGGACCCGGAATCTGCTCAGGAGATATTGGTTCCATTAGTTTATCTCCCCGACTTTGCTCCTTCCTAAGGAACCACCCCCAAGCTCAAGTCCTCTTTGCAGGGAGCCAACCTCTGCTAAGGTTCCCATGCCCTTTGGGGGTGCCGGACTCCTTCCTTGTTGATGCTCCTAACGGCCTCCAGTGACTTGTCCTGTCTGTATCTCACAGGTGGGGTCTAGACTCACTGCCACTACTAAGATGACCGCCCATCAGTGCATCCTCTCCTCCAGGTAACTTCTGGGAAAACAGTGGCTCCCACATCCCTTATCTTCATCAAGCCCTGGAGAAGTAGGGGGCACACACCAGAGCAGTATCCGCAACGTGACCCCAGCCTAATCCTCTTATCCATCCCTACCAAACCCAGCCTCTCATTGCCCCCTGACCCACCCCATGCTCTCCTGTCTCCTGCCTTTGTTCTTGTAATGCACAGCCCTACAAATGCACGCGCACACACACATGCACACACACACACACCTGTGAAATTTCTCATCTCTGTCTCAAAGGCTCTTCTGCCCCGTGACCCTCAGCCAGCACCGTGGTTGCAAATCTTTCGAGCACTGAAGCCACATCTCCTTTAGTCAACTCTGTTCATAGGTTTTGGAAAGACTTCAGGAAGAATTTCTTTATTCTCCAGCCACATGAAATGTCTTTCTCCTTGTACCCTGTATTAGTCTGCTAGGACTTCCAGAATAAAATACCACAGGCTGGTAAATTAAACAACAGAAATTTATTTTCTCATAGTTCTGGCTATGAAGTTTGGCTGGAAGTCCAAGATCAAGGTGTCGGCAGGGTTGGTTTCCTCTGAGGTCTCTTCCCTTGGCTTGAAGATGGCTTTCTTCTTCTTTGTCCTTACTTGGCCTTTCCTCTGTGCACATGCATCCCTGGTGTCTCTCTCTGTGTCCAAATTTCCTCTTCTTATAAGGACACCAATCATATTGGAGTAGGGTCCACTCTAAAGGCCTCATTTTGACTTAATCACATCTTTGAACGCCCACCTCCAAATATGATCACATTCTGAGGCCCTGGGGATTAAGGCTTCAACATATGAATTTTGGAGGGTGGATACAATTCAGTCCATAATATAACACTACATGGATTTGTGATTCTTAGAACCCTTGGTCTTGAATTAGGATCATCTGTATGCTTATTCCATCTCCTCGACCAGACTGCACTGTCCCAGAAGACAGAACAAAAATCCAACTCATATCTTATGTCTCTGTTTTTTCAGTACCAACAAATGCTCCATTTCCCAAATCTCAATTTCAGGCGTACCATGTATGATGGTTAACTTTGTGTATCAGTTTGACTGGGCCATGCGGATCCCAGACATTTGGTCAAACATGATTCTGGGTGTGTCTATGAGGGCTTTTTTAGATGAGATTAGCATTGAATGGGTAGATTGAGTAAAGCAGATTGCCCTCCCCAGTGTGGGTGGGCCTCATTCAACTCATTGAATGGCTGGTAAAGAACAAAAAAAGCTGATCCTCCTGAGAGGAAGAGGGAAGTTTGCCTGCCTGACTGCCTTCCATCTGGGCCTTCAGACTTGAACTTGGACTGGAACTACACCATCAGCAGTCCTGGGACTCTAGCTTGCTGACTGTGGATCCTGAGACTTCTCAATGAGCCAGTTCATTGTAATATGATATGTTGAGATATATATTCTATTATTATTCATAATAATATTTTATGATATATATGTGTATATCTCCTATTGGTTCTGTTTCTCTGGAGAACCCACACTAACACACCAAGCTTGGACCACCCGCCACCTCCCTTCTTCCCGCTCACTTGTTCTGAGACCATCACTCCAGCATCTCCCTGACCCACTAGGACCCCACCCCATTGCCCCTCCCATCTTTCACTGTCCGTTCCCTTCCTGTCCTCCTATTCTTACTTCCCCGCCTTAGAATCCAAGGTTCCTCACTATAATGACTCCCTTGGATTCTCAGTTCCCTCTGCTCACCCTCTCCTGCTAAAACTCCAACCCTGCTTAAATTCAACTCTCTGCCTATCCCTGTACATTATTAGAAAAAGTAGCTGGGGAAAAAAAAAAAACTAACAACGAAACACTAACTGTGCTGAGTCCTATCACTTTAAATTTTGATCATAAACCTCAAGGCTGCCTTTGGAACTGTCCAGCGATCCTATTATATGTCCAGAGCCAACTCATGGTCCCCTTCCGAGATCCCATTCCTCGTCTTTTTCTTCGTCTCCAACACCCTACCCCATCCACAGCCATTATAGACTGAAAATATGTGTCCTCCACCAAAATCCACATATGCCTTAACCCCTAGTGTGATGGCATTTGGGATTTGGAGATGGGACCTTTGGGAGGTCATTGGGGCTAGATGAGGTGATGATGGTGGGGTCTTTATAACTGGATTAGTGCCCTTATAATAAGAGATACCAGAGCTCAATCTCTCTTTCAGCACCGAGGAAAGACCATGTGAGGACACAGCAAGAAGGTGGCTGTCTGCACACCAGGAAGTGAGTCTCACCATGAATCAAATCAGCTGGCACCTTGATCATGGACTTCCCAGCCTCCAGAGCTGTGAGAACTAAATTGCTTTTGTTTAGGTCACCCAGTCTATGGTATTTTGTTATGGCACTTGGAGCAGACTAAGACAACAGATGCTTTCTTCTCCTATTTTGTTAACAGCTTTATTGAGATATAATTCACATACCATACAATCCAGCCATTGAAAATCTAAAATGCAATGGTTTTTAGTATAATCACAGAGTTGTGCAACCATCACCACAGTCAATTTTAGAACATTTTCATCACCCCAAAAAGAAACTTTATACCTATTATAGTCACTTCCCCTTTCCCCTTCAACCCCCATCTCAGCCCTAAGCAACCACTAATCCATTTTCTGTCTCCATAGATTTGCTTATTCTGGACATTTCATATAAGTGAAATTATATAACTTGTGGTCTCTGGTGGTGGCTGGCTTCTTTCACTTAGCATAATATTTTCAAGGGTCGTCTATGTTGTGGCATGTATCAATACTTCATTTCTTTTTATTGTTGAAAAATTGTCCCTTATATGGATATACCACATGATATTTTTTCATTTTGCCATTCATCAGTTAATGGACGTTTGGGTTCACTTTTTGGCTCTTATAAATAATGCTTGAACATTCATGTACAAGTTTTTGAGTAGACATATGTTTTCATTTCTCTTGGGTATATACGTAGAAGTGGGTTTCACCTATTATTACCCTGAGAAACTAACATAAGAGCAATAAGAAAAAAACTACTGAATCTTCCCACCTCAAAAATCAACCAACCTGTTTGCATTCATCCTGTTATCGTGGAAGAATTGGTCCCGGACTCATCAACAGTGGTCCTTTCCAGCATACACCAGGGTTCCAAGCACTTTCCTACTCAAGGACTTTGTTTCTTCCAGCGTCATTGTCTCTCCTATGTCACCACTCTTTCTTTCTCTACTGGACTGTCCCCATCAGCACACAACCATGCTGGAATATCTCACAAATTAAGAACAGTTCTCTAGACCCCACATTCACTTCTAGACACACCCCTGCTTCTATGCTCCCGTTTATACGAAAATCACTCAGGAGTGATCTGCTACTACCTCTGCTTCCTTACCTTTTTCCCACTAACATTATTTGAGTTGAGCTATCTTGCCCTAAGACTCTCATCTTATTCCTTTCACTCTAGTTACATTGATCTGTTTTCCGTTCCTTGAATGCATCAAGCTAATTCTCACCCCAAGGCCTTTGCACCTACTCTCCGCTCAGCCTGGGGTGCTCTTCATATGACTTGTTTCATTACTTTGTCTCCGCTCAGAGGTCACCTCCACAGTGAGAGCTTTCCTGGTCAGTCTCTCCAGAATAGGTCCCTAGAATCATCTCTCTCCCTCTAAGTGCTTACATGGCTTTATTGTTTTTCTTATAGGGTTATCTAATTCCTTGACATTATCTGTTTACTTGTTTATTAGTTTATCAGTGCATCTCTTTCCCTAGAAGTTCATGAAAGCAAAGCCTTTATCTAGTTCATCACGATGTTCCCAGTGCTTAGAAGAGTACTTCTCATATAATAGATACTCAGTAAAGTTATTTGTTGAAGAACGAATATGTGGCTGTGTTATTCACAGCAGAGCCTGATGCTACCCACTATAGTTTTGTTCAGCTGGGACGACTACAGGACATGGTGAAATCAGAACTCCAGGAAAACCCAACAGTTCTAGGGTCTAGAACTAGGTTCTAGCTCTGGCTCTGTCACTAGCTGTGATCACGGGTGAGACACACTCCTGGTACGAGCCTCTGTTTTTCCATTTGTCGAATGACAATGTCAATTTAGATACTCTCTGCTCCCTTCCAGCTTGGATGTCAATGAACAAAATTGAACTGAGCCACTCTAAAGGCATTTCAGAATCAGCAGGAGAGGTTCAAAGAAAGGGGTTCAGCAATGCCCTTCAAATGACCCCACGTCGTCCTAGCTGTCTTGGCACCTGTGGCGGCAGCTCCCATTAATGGGAACAGCACCTTGGGTGGGCACCCTGAGTCAGTGTGGCATTGAACTCAGTGGTACCCAGGGAGAACTATAATGACTCCAGCCCTTCTAGAGGTAAAGAGTCACACACACCCAGCTTTTCTTGCTGGCTTATCCTATTAGTCTTGAAGATCACGAACTGATTCACGTCGCTGCCAAGAAAGCTTTTGCCCCATAAATATGACTCAAGAATGCAGGTCAATCAGCTATGTGTCACATCTTCAGAAAAAAAAAATACAGTGCTTGGTTAGAGTTTAAATTCTGCAATTGCACTCCACATGTCACTTAAATTTATTTGCTATGATATCACCACCAGACTGCTATTAAAATGGGAAGGGATCGTCCGTCAGCGTTATAGGGATCACCTTCAAGAAAAGCCACAGAAAAACGTCCTGATTCTCCTCATTAAAAACTGTAAGTCCTGAGCTTCTCCCTGTTCCTGCTGACTTTTCAAGTCCTTCTGCTTGTCAAGGGAGTCTTTCAAAAGGATGGACTCCAGAAGGGCCAGCGCTTACATATGTAGAGAACTCTGCTGTTTGCAATGCACAAGTTCACTCATTATCTTCTTGGCCCTAACTTGGGTCTCTCACTGTTGTGGCCTCTCCCGTTGCGGAGCACAGGCTCCGGACACGCAGGCTCAGCGGCCATGGCTCACGGGCCCAGCCGCTCCGCGGCATGTGGGATCTTCCCGGACCGGGGCACGAACCTGTGTCCCCTGCATCGGCAGGCGGACTCTCAACCGCTGCTCCACCAGGGAAGCCCCATTGGCCCTAACATTTGATGTGGGGTATCCCTGAGTCCTGAGGAAATGTCTGACTTTGAGTTTCAGTTTTGTGTCTTCTTTACTGTGCGGCCTTGGGAAAAATCACTTCCCTACCCTGGGCCTCAGTTTCCCCATCTATAATATGAAAATATTCACTGAGTTCCAATTAGGCATCCTCAGACTCCAAGAGATATTCGAAGGTTGAAATTGAGATTCAAGTGCTGTTTCCATATTTCAAGATGCCACCTACATTTGCCCATGATCAGGCCACACAAGTTAATTAAAATGTCAAGTTTCTTTGCTTTGGGATGGAACGATATCAACTCAGGTGGTAGTTTAGATTCTCACACATGGTTTAGAAGCTCTTATTGGCTGCAAGTGATATTACAGAATATCCTGGATATTATTTTATTGCCTACATGTGTCTGACTATTAGAATGGAGAGAAAGAATTAACTGCTTCTGACCTGCAGGCTTACAGTAAACACCTGCCAAAGGAAAAGGTGGGTGAAGAAAGAGTGTGGTGTTTCATTGTTGGTGCTGAAAATGAGCTCCTCCCCCATCTCCACTCCCTAGATGATCTCTGAGATTCCCTTCCTAGCTCTAAATTCTATGATTCCAACATTCGTATTCATTTGAGGATGCATTTTTATCCCTTAGGGAAACATATTGGAGAGGATATTGCTGTCTGTTTGTTTTTTAAACTAGCCCCTTTTACAAGAAAGTTACCCCTAGGCACAAGCATAAAGAGAAGACAGTTCATTACAGTCTGTACTACAGATGCAGCAATGTCGAGGCCCTGAAGTATGCCACCAGTTTAAAGAGATATGTCTCATATCATGCCCACAAGTTCAACAGTCATTGCGCTGAGCAAACACAAAAGACAGATTCTACCAGGGGCCACACGCTGTCTTCAAGGATGTATGGATGAAACTGTGAAACACGTTGACAATAGGGCCCTAACCTCAGAGACTGAGTAATGTGATCTTTGGCAAGTCATTGACGTTCCCTGGACCTCAGTTTCCCCGTCTGCAGCATGTAGGAGGTGTATTACAGTGGATGCCGCTGTGTGTATCCCACCAGATCCCCTCTGCTTCTGCAGAGCCTCCGTCTCCCCCCTGAGTGCTGGCTGCTCACAGCTCATAGTTGCCCCCTCTCTGGAGAACTGCCTTCAGCTGAAAGAAGCCGCTTCTTTTGGAAGGTTGTATCACAAGCCCCTCACTCCCTGGAGTGGGGCAGCCGATAACACCCTGATACTCCGGCATAAAAGTCAGCCTTTAATTCAAGCTGGGACCAGCTCTGTGGTGCAATTCACATCCCTGGGCTCCCCGTGGACCAGATGGGAGTTAGATGTCAGTGGAGGACACAGCCTTGCTGCCTCCCCTGAGCTGTTCCTTTTCCCTCATTCCCTTTCTCCTAAGACATCTACTTCATTATACTGTGTGTCCCGGAAGCCCTGTCTCGGGCTCTGCTTCCAGGAAACCAGAAGTAAGGCACTAATGCTTAAAAAAAATCCTTACACGTGGCTGATTCTTCAAATATGCTAGATGAGGGCTTTCTGGAGCTGGCTGGACTTCCCCAGAAGCATTTTATCACCATCCTTTCTCAACAGGAGGGTTTATTCCTTGGCCATTATTCTCTCCTCTTGAAATCCTGCAGTTCAGTCTAACCAGCCGGTGAAAATCACTATGGCCTCTACCCCCTCAGGCTCCTCTGTATTTGCTTCCTGTGTTTATCCCATTAATCTTCCCGGTCAGCACTCCAGCAGGTACAACTTGCTCCCTGACTCTCCAAAACCTGTTTCTCTAGGGATGCACTCATCCCCGGTGAAGTGGAGAGAGTGCTGCCCCTGTTAGCACATGGCCAGGCCATGTCTGTGTGTCCTGCTCCTGTTTCAACCTCGGTTTCATCCTTTTTATAAAACAAAGGGCGTGTGTCAAATCAGTATTTATGGGAGTGTGCTACCAGGATCACACGCCTGCAAATACTCTGAAAAGCTGTGATGTAAGATCACTTTTGCTTAATTTCAGTTCGTCTGTTCCCAAGGGAGGCTTTTATGGCTACAGAAAAACCCATTTTGAGACAATTCACTTGGTTCTCCGTGACCTTAAGGCCCAATCACAGAAGATCCTCAATGCGAGGCTGACGCATTTGGACTTCATTCTTTAGGTCACCTTTCCCCACACTGTACTCCGTGAAACACCTTTTCCACAAAAGAAAGGGGAAGAAGGTTTCCAAACAAGCTTGGAAACAGGGAGTCACTCCCGCTTTCTGGGAGTTTCACAGGAACATTTGTACCGGAAGGGCTCTGAGAGGTCCAGCTGCGTGGACACTCGCTTTGTGTTGCTCTGCCCAGAATTCCCAATATAATTTGGGCACAGAACCTTTGTTCCAAGAAACACCATTCTTCAGGAGCTATGGTGCCCTGGAACACCGCTTTGGAAACTGCTCTGGGGGGAGACACGTTCGAAGGTTTTCAGCCTGGTAGGGCATATACTGAGATGTGTGTTTTAAAAGGATCCACTGAGAGCTGTTGTAAAGAAGCTGGGGCAGCTGAGGCTGCAGGCTGGAAGACCAGTGATGGAGTTGTAATGGTCCATGTGACGGACACTGGGACCTGAGCCAGGACGGGGCGGCAGAGGAAGCCGGGAGGAAGAGGCAGACGCAGAGACACAGAGAGGTAGAAGGATCACAGCCTGGGAGCCCGGTGCTTTGCCCCTCACTGCCCGTGGGGTTTTCAGTTCTCCGGGAGGGGCTTGTTCCGACCGCCCTTTTGTGTCTCAGCCCTGCTTGCCCCTGCGCTGCCACGGAGCAGCATCAAGCCTGCCCTGAGGGTCTGTTCTCTGCGGGGATGATGAGAACCATGAATCCTGACCTCTGGTTCTGCCCTGACACTAGCAACCCGGGACCACCGTCCTGTGTCATTGGCCTCTGATCCCTCATCTCGTCTCCTTGCCTTAACGCTCTGTCTGCCTGCGGTCCTGACCAAGACAGTCTCTGGGCTCAGGATCCAGCCTGATGCCCTGAGTCCCCATCAGCGATGCTGACATCCACCTGCCCGCTGGACTAGCTTCTGAGTGTTCAGTTTCTAGTCTACCAAGTACCACCCTCTCTTAATGAATCCTGCCAGCAACACTTGAAGGAGATATCCTTTTTCCATTTTATGGATTAGAAGGGTCAGTAACATATCTCAAGGTCTCACGGCCAGTGAGTAAGGGGACCAGTACTTACACCCCACTTTAGTTCCAGGTCCTGTGCTCTCTTACAACAATTCCAAGGTGCAGTTAAGTCGATCAATCTCTCTGCCTTCCTCTGTCTCTTTGTCTGTCTGTCTCTCTCCGTTTCTCTTTTTCATCCCAAAGAGCTGCGCAATCTCCTGGGCCTCCCTTTGCATCCTGATGGAGCCGCAGGGATTCGAGGAGACCCACACTCCTCTCAGAGTCTGTCTTGGGGAGACTTTCAGAATGCTTGACTCTCTTAAGCCAAAGTCCAGAGACTCCTGCCAAGTGAAATTAAGTAAACGCTGAGTGTTGCAAAACATTCAAAAATTGCTCCTTTTCCCAAGATTTTAATAACTCCCTGGAATGGGGTGGACCTGCTGCCCCCCATGTGGATGTATGCAGAGTGATTACTGGGCAGGCCTGGCTCTGTCCCAGGGTCTGGCCTCAGCAGGGATCGCTGCTTTTCAGCCAGGCGGCAAATGCTCCCTGGGCCTACTACAGGCTTGCACAGCACACCCAGGAGAAAGGAGGGGCAGAGAACCAAACTCCCAATATAGGTGAAACTTTCCACTGCTTGAGGTGTGCACATTGGACTCCATCAAGAACACAAGGCCATTCCCCCAAAACATTGAGGAATCTGTTTGAAGAATGCTCTGAGTTTACCAAGAACAGGATGAGGATGGAGCAGGGGAACCTTGGAGGTCGCAGCAGAAGAAATGGAGAGCCAGTGTGGGAGTAGGGAAGGCTGAGGGATGCTGTGTGTCTGGTGCAGGGCGTGGGAGGTGGAGAGCCTGAAACTGCCGGAGTGGAGAGTGGATGGAATGTGCTAACCGCATGCTGTCTCACCTGCTTACCACTTTTTAAATATCAGACCCAGGCTAGCTTGACCATCACTGCTGCTCCCATCCACTGCTGCCTGAGTGTAGGAAACCACAGGAAAGCAGTTCTCCCAAGCAAATCTGAGCGACATATTTGGGGATCCCTTAGCGAGTGCAGGAACGTGTGCTGGAGTGAGTACCTGGCTATAGATGCAACTGGGACCACACAGGCAGCTCACAGTAGAGCCAGAATCCCTACCTGGGTCTCCTGACTCCCAATTCCATGTTCTTTTCAGGGTACCATGCCATCTGCTATTCTTAGGTCTTGGAAGCTGGCTAAGTCTCCCAAGCCCCGCTAGTTCTTCTTCAGTTTTGCAAAATAGCAGAGTCTCTAGGAGGTAAATGAAATCCGCATGCTTATGGCTCGTGCATTCCCACACCAGGACACTGTACCAGCCAGGCCCCTACCTATCATCATCATCACTTACTCCCTCTCACCCGCAACTGGGGTTCATGATGATGTTGCCTTCCTCTAGCCCCTTTCAAAATGCTGCTGCCCCATCATTTTGGTCATGGAAATGCCTAGTTTAATGGCCAGTGGAAGCGGTAGGTCTGTACCCTTTGGGAGGCAGATGAATTGGAGAAACCCCCTGGTTAGTGACCTTAACTTTCAGCTGGGTCACCGTATGTCCAGTATTGAAAGCCAACACCGAGTGGTTTCAACAGACACTTACTGAGCATCTATTATGTGCCAGATATTACCCTTGAGGTAAAGGGCCGAGGAGCTCCCAGACATGGAAAACTACTAAATGCAATGTGATAAAGTCAACAATAGACATAAGCTCCAAGCGCTAAGAGAACCCAGAGGAAAGCAAAGATGACTGCGTGGGGCTGAGAGGCTGTGACAGGGGTCTGGTCGAGAAACGCTGGCGGCCTGAGCTGTCCGTGGTGCTGTAAATGGAGAGAAGCAGAAAATTTGAAAGCCATGAAGAAGGTGGACTGGATAGGCCTTGAAGATTTGCTAACTGTGGAGGTAAAAGGGTGGCTGGTCGGCGGGGGCAGGTCCATTCCCTGGGAGAGGAAACCCAGCGAGGGAAGACTGGGGGCAGCAGAGGGCTTTATGCCACTATCAGATCAATTTATTAGAATAACGTCTGCACCACTATTTGAAATGACCTACTCCCTTCTCAGTCTGTCAAACCTCCCCCCCCTTTCTGAGTCCGGCTCAAATCTCACCTTCTCTGAGATGCTTTCCTTAAGCACAGCGGGCCCGTCCTTCCTTGCTTGGGGTCCTCTCGGTGCTCTGCTTACCCATCAGTAACAGCATGTGGCCTTCCTGCCTGGGGACAGGGCAAGCCGCGTACAGGTCTTTCTTTTCCCTGGGGCCTGTTTTTCTCCCCCTCATGCTTCTCCCAGCGCCCAATGCCTCGTGCAGCCCATAATAGAATGAATAAATGAGTGTTACATTAAACCAAACCGCAGGGCTTCTGCTTAGCCAGGGCAAGGAGCAGCAGCAATTTCTAGAGTCCTCAGCTGAAGCTTCTAGAAGGAACCAACCTGCAAGATACAACAGCCAGGCAGTAACTCCTTTCTCTGATGCACAAACAAAACCGGGCTTGGTGAAGGGAGCCTGGTTCCATGTCCGCCTCTCCACCGTCTGCCTCCCAGGTCTTCACTCTGTGAACAGGGCTGGGCTCTAAGAGGGCAGCTGACTCGGGCCAGCCATGTGCACAGTCTCAAACCTACTTCTGTGTCAGGCAGGATTTGCAGTCTGGATTCAGGCCTCAGGGAGCCACGCTGGGCCAATCTGGAGCAGTGAGGCTCGTCTTCCTGCATCCTCACCTTGGTTTTCCCCGCCCTGTCAATGAGACCATGCCTCCCTGTCTCTGAACACCCATCTGCCCCCATCAGCTTCCTCTTTCCAGTGTCTGCAGAGCCCACAGATGGGCAGCACAGCCCTTGTGCATCACCCTCATATCTGCAGCCATCATCAGCTTTGAACTCTGCTTCTCACATAGTGTTACCAGCCATGCCATTCAGCAAGAAACCTCAGAGCAACCTTTATGAAGCCAAGCCCGGGGCCAGGCACCCCACAGGAGCGGGAGGCCATATGGAGCCCATCAGGACTGCCGTGACCATCATGGGGTCTGGCACACAGGAGGTGCTCAGTGGATACTTGTTGAGTGAATGTTGGGTGCCTGAATGACAGTGCCTGTCCTGAGGCAGCCCAGGATCCGGCAGAAGAGGTGCTAGACAAGGGGGCTAACTTGGGATCCATGGTGAGACCACATGATCCACAAATTCTGCTACATATGAGCTGGGTGACTTTGGTTTCCCTGCGCCTCTGTTTGCTCATCTGTGAAATGCAGATAGTTTCGATACCAGGTTCATAGTGTTGAAAGGATTAAATGAGATGACAGAGGAAAAGTGTATAGCATAGTGGCTGGCACAGACCAAGCGCTCAAGAGACTCACTGAGAGTCAATGTATAAGTGAATGAATGAATGATGTCTAATGTGGGACAGAGTGCTACAGGAACAAGGAGGATTTGGGGAGCTCAGTGGAGGGGAGCTGTTTGACCAGCAGGGCAGAGCACTCCAGGTTGAGGGCGCAGTCCAAGCAGAGGCAGTGAGATGGGAACATGCAGGACCACATGGGGAGCAGGTGGCCTGGGCTGGGCCAGGAAGGGGAACAGTGGGACATGATGCTGAAAGGAAAGTTTGGGGCCTTAACTGCCAGGCTGGGGGCCTGGCAAAGGAGAACTTAGCCGTGAGAGAAGGGAAATAATGCCCAGAGCAGGAAGCAGATGATGCCCAGAGGGCTACAGAGGGAGCCAGACACCAACTCAACTCCTTCTGTTTTATCCAGGCCTTGTGCAAGCGAAGGCACTCTGATGAAGGTGCACTAGGGCCACGGGGAGAAAGCCTTCAAGGCCGTTACTGTTTGCACATCAACAAGCATTACTCGATTTACCGGATCCTAGAATATCTGTAGAACAGAGGATTTCAATGTCCATCTTATCCAACGCTCCTATGCTATAGATAAGGAACTGGAGACCCAGAGAAGAGAAGAGCTCTTGGACCACTGTCCCCTGGAACCTGGATATTTCCCTTTACCCTGATCTCAGGATCAGCAATTTAAACCCATTTTATCCCCCATTCCAACACAAATGATAAAAACAGGTATTTCATCCTTGCTAGGCAAGGTGAAGTTACCTACCCAAGGTGCTGTAACTAATGACTGGTGGAGGCTGTCTTCAAGGCAGCATGTCATGAGACATTCATTCACTCATTGAGTCACTCATTCACTCATTCATTCATCACGTGTTGATTATGCATCTTCTCTGTGCTGCACACTGTTCTGGGTACCAGAAACTGCAGGTTTGGCATCAGACTGCAGGCTGATTCTGGCCCTGCCTCTCCCACCTGTGTGTCCTTGGGCAAACCACATCATTGCTCTGAGCCTTCAGTTTTCTCATCTGTAAAGTGAGGACCCAGTGCAGAATTCTTGGAACTGCATTCAGTATTAAACAGATCACATGCATGGGAAGTGAGGTCCTGATGCCAGGTGCCAGCCCAGTACATGCTACAACACTCCTCACTCATATACGTTTTTTTGCTGTCCACCTGAGCTCCGAGGGGGATCCCATGCTCTGGGGACTTAATTTTTTCCATCTGATAGATACCATGGGCCATAGAAGCTGACAGTGGCAACTGGCAGTCTGACATTTTGAGATGTCGCATCACCTTTTGGAAGCATTTATCCCCGCTCTGTGAGATGGGAAGCCCAGCCCACGCTGTGGGCAGAGGGGAGAGAGCTGTGACAGCAGAGGGAATGCAGTGACTGCTAACATGCTGTCACTTTCCATCCACTGCCGTGTTCAAGCATCAGAGCATTGGGTTGAAAATGCCAAGCAATCTCTTCCACGATTCATCAAAGGCCACGGTGGCTTGGGGAATAATTAGAAGAGATGCTGAAAGCAATTGCAAATATATTCATGCGATGATGGAACTGGGACTCCTGCAGGTCACGCTTTCTCCTTTCCTTCCACCTCGTCATATGATGGAGCACTTAGGGCCCAACTTCAAGGCACTTAACCCACTGGGGCCACGGCTTCTTTACCTGGGAATAAGGAATCTATCTGGGCTTATTATGATGGTTAAATGATGGGGTAAGTTGTAAGTTTTTGTGTTGGAAGAATCCTTGGAGCCATGGTTAGACCCACCTGGGGAGCTATTTTAAAAATACCTTTGCCTGGTACCTCTGAATAGCTTTATTTAGTTGGTCTGTACTGGGGCCTGAGCTCTGAGCTTTTTTAAAACTTTCCAGGTGATTGAAATCTGCAGCCAGTGTTGAGAATCCTGACATTGAATCTGCCTACTCAGACTTTTTAAGCATGGCAGTGACATAATCGTATTTATGCCTTGAAAAGATTTCTCTGGGGTCAGTGTGGAGACTGGGTGGTAGGCATGTACAAGGCTGGATTCAAGGAGACTGACTGGAGCCCTCCTTCTGTACATATGGTCCATGGACCAACAGCGCTGGCCCCTCTCAGGATATACCCTGCACTGCCGGTGAATGAGAGCCTGCATTTTAACCAGACCCCAAGCGATGTCTGCACGCATTCCATCTTGGGGAGGGCTGGATCAGAAGGATATACGCTGCGAGGGTCCAGGCTGTAGACGTTGATGATCACACCCCGGGCAGGAAAGTGGGTGTCATAATAGGAGGAACCACATAGGAGTGGAATTGAGAGGGTATAATGGTGGGGCTTCCTGTGGGGATTTAGAGAGACGAGTTGAAAACAAGCATGCATTTCTTGTTTGGACCCTAGCGGAGAGGATGGGATCTCTGTGTGCAGGTCTGTGGGGAAAGGCTGATGAGTTGTGTTCTTTAATTCAACTACTTTTGCACAGCACCTTACACCGATAATTGTCTTGTATCTTTCACGCATTACGTAGTAAGTAGCTTCTACAAAATGTCCTCACTCTGGTATAGTCAGACAATGAGTTTTCCATGACAAGTTTTCACATTTGGAAACAGGCTTGGAGGAGTTAAGTGCTGGCCTCTGGTCACACATCTTGGAATTGGCAGAATGAAGCCTGAGCATGGATCTTCTGACTTCAAATCCTGTGTTCTTTTCCAAGCCTGTTCCAAGCATGTTGTTTGTTTTTTTCTGTTGTGCCCATTGGTCTTTGTTGTGATTGTTCGTATATTGCATACGTGTCCACCTACGTCAGCATAATTGGGTCTCTCATTAATCATGTGTCCTTTCAAAGACAACAACGCATATTGACTCCTGGTGTTGAATTTCAGCTGAAAGAAACATTGCTATCCAGGAGCACTGTCATTGGTTCTGAAAAGATACATAATTTTTTTTTTTACTTTATTTATTTATATTTTTAAACATCTTCATTGGAGTATAATTGCTTTACGTTCTTGTGTTAGTTTCTGCTGTATAACAAAGTGAATAAGCTATATGTATACATATATCCCCATATCCCCTCCCTCTTGCGTCTCCCTCCCACCCTCCCTATCCCACCCCTCCAGGCGGTCACAAAGCACCAAGCTGATCTCCCTATGCTATGAGGCTGCTTCCCACTAGCTATCTATGTTACATAATTTTTAAATGCTGTTAATAATAATAAAATTATAATTAAAATAGTACAAACAGTTAAGCTAAGGCATCAATTCTGTGTTCTGCAAGCCTGGTGAAAGTGGACAGTAAGATCCTGGAGAAAGGACACCTGGGTCCTAATCCTATCTCTGCCACCCACCACTGTGCTACTTGGGAGAACCATTTCTCTTCTGATTTCTGTTTTCTCACCTGTGAAGTGATACTACCCCAGCTCTAAATCCATGTGTGTTTCTATTAGAAGTTGATTGTAAATGACTTTCTTATTTTTTACACACATTTATTAAACAAAACATAGTATAAAAAATCATGTATGGGCTTCCCTGGTGGTGCAGTGGTTGAGAGTCCGCCTGCCGATGCAGAGGATACAGGTTCGTGCCCCAGTCCTGGAAGATCACACGTGCCACGGTGCAGCTGGGCCCATGAGCCATGGCCACTGAGCCTGCGCGTCCAGAGCCTGTGCTCTGCAACGGGAGAGGCCACAACAGTGAGAGGCCCGCGTACCACAAAAAAAAAAAAAAAAAAAATCATGTATCGGAGATAAAACCTGTACCTAAAGTAAGTGGGTATGCCATGAGCCGAAATACAATACTAAGTGCTCACGAAGAGGCCAATTTATTTGGAGATACTGAAGAAGCCGTGAAGAATGCATTGGGTTCCAATGGGCAAAAAAGTAGGGCTGGGCCAGGGTAAGAGGTAACTTCACTTACTCATTCATTGATCAGTACTGAATACCATCCTGTGCTGGGGACACAAAGGTAAATAAAACATCAACTTTGGCCTTCAAAGAGTTCCTATTCTGATGCAAGAGACAGAACTGTTAGAAGACAAGTGCTATCATGGAAATATGATCAAGTCTGATGAAGGTGGCAGATGAAAGAAGAGCCACATCTCTTTGAGGCGTGGAGAAAATGAACACAGAAAAGGTCAAATTAGAATTGACATTGGAGAATTAGCTGGAGATTGCCAGATGAAGAAGGAGGGAACAACATGAACAGAGGCATAGAGGTATTAAAGGGTCAGATCTGGGAAACAAATGATGAGAGGCTCAATGAGATTAGGACACAGAGGACAGGATGGGAATTAAGGAGAGAGGCTGCTAGACAGGAAAGAAGCTACTCTATTTTTTTGGGTGGGGGGGTTACATGGGCCTCTCACTATTGTGGCCTCTCCCGTTGCGGAGCACAGGCTCCGGACGCGCAGGCTCAGCAGCCATGGCTCACGGGCTCAGCTGCTCCGCGGCATGTGGGATCTTCCCGGAGCGGGGCACGAACCCGCGTCCCCTGCATCGGCAGGCGGACTCTCAACCAGTGCGCCACCAGGGAAGTCCGAAGCTACTCTATTTTGAAGAGTCTTGTATGCTCTGGAAGGGGTTTGCCAAGGGCATGAGATGACTAGATCCATGACCTTAAGAGGTCACTCCAGCAAAAGGATAGAGAGAGAATTATACCAAGGTGAGAAAACTTATTATAAGAAAACCTGGCTGAGAGGCTGAAGAAAGAGTCCGCGAGAGAAATTAAGACAGCTGAACCAGTGCCCCTGGCATGAAGAGGCAAAAATGGGGTGATTGACCTTTCAGAACCATAGACAGCTTCTTTTATTCCAATCTCCTTTTGCCAGAATATTTTATATTTTACTCAATTGTTTTAAAAATAGCTACCATTTATGGAGTGCCAGGAAACTTGCATATATTATTCCTTTTCATCCCAAATAACAATTCTAAAAGGCACAGCAGTTATTGACCCTAGCTTGCTGGTGAAAAAAAAAAAAGCATCTCACTGAGGAATCACGCAGTATCACACGACTGACAAGCAACACAGCCAGAATTTTATCGTGCTATTGACCATCACGTTAGGCTACTACCACCAAACATCCTCCAATTCTGATGTGTTCATTAGCTTCGTTAATTAAAAGTATATGGGAAGGTAGAGTGTTGCTTCCCACGGGCTGGGGGTGGGGTAAATGGGGAGATTTTGTTCAAGGATATAAACTTCCAGTTACAAGGTGAATAAGTTCTGGGAATCTAATATACAGCATGGTGATTATAGTTAAGAGTACTGTGTTATATACGTGAAAGTTGCTAAGAGAGTAGATTTTAAATGTTATCACCACAAAAAGAAATGATAGTTATATGACATGATGGTAATTATATGATGTTAACTGATGATACGTTGGTAATCATATAAATGTATCAAACCAACATGTTTTCTACAATGTTATATGCCAATTCCATCTCAATAAAGCTGGACAAAGAATATGGCATATTATATCTACAATGGAATTTAAGATTGTTTGTTAATAAATAGATTATTTTTGAGGAAAAAAATTAAGTTATTACCAAAAAAAAGTATATAGGAATTCTAATTGGCCACCCAGAACTGCCACGCTGCACTGTTCACATTTATAGCCTCAACCAAAGTGAGTTGGCCTTCCTTCTGAGCTGGGTTGCTTTATTGTGAGTAACTACCGGGATATCTATGTGTTTTTTGAAATATTGGGATAGATTTGAACACCATTAAATCCTCCTTCAAGGGCCCCTAGCCATCTGGGGTCCTTAGATTGAGAACCAAGACATTGGAAGGCAAAGAAGACATAGCATGGAACTCTGGCGCTCTTATTAAGGTTTATAAATTGGTCTTCTCTGGAAAGCTGAAAAATGGCCCTGTCACCCCCTTTTCCCTTCTTGGGTACCTTTCCTTCCATTTCCCAAAGTCAAGCCTGTGATTGTTTTCAATTCCAATATGAGCTTGCCCCTGCGTGTGGAATGAAAATGGGTTGGATGTCAGATAAATGCCTGATAAAGTTCCTGCCTCATAAACCAGGGGAATGCTCAGAGAACTTCCAACACAAATGAGAATTCTATGATGGTATGTTTTGGGGGCATCATTTGTTTCTTTGGTCAGAGTTCAGGCCTTTACCACTTCTCCCCGGGATTTTGCAGCCATTTCCAAGTTGTCTCCCTTCATTCCGTCCTGCACACAGCATCAGATTAATATTCAGTAGAGAAACTCTATTAGAGTCACTTTCCTGCTTCAAGACCCTCAAAGGCTCCCCATATAGTCTACAGTCCTTTGCTGAGTATTGAGGGCCCTTCACAATTTAGCTATAGCCTGTCATTCTAACCTCATATGCTGCTGTGTCTCTCCACAAGCATTATGGTCCAGCCACATGATTGCTATTCCACAAATCTATTGCCCAGGAAGTACAAATTGCCTTAGCCTCACCTTCTCATCAAGACAATCCCATAAGGCAAGTGATGGACAAGGCAATAGCTTCCTGGACCATGGCTCAGAGTATTTCATTGCTGTAATGTCCTTTGCCCATATAGGCACTTGTAATAGTTATCTATTGCATAACAAATTAACACGAAGTTAGCAGCTTAATACATCACACATTTACTATCTCAGTGTCTGTGGATCCGGAATCAGCACAGCCTAGCTGGGACCTTTGTTCAGAATCTCTCACAAGACTATAACTGAGACCTGACTGGGGTCTAATCTGAAGGCTCAACTGCGGAAGGGTCCACTTCCAAGCTCATCTGTATGCTTGCTGACAGGATTCAGTTCCTTTAGGGCTGTTGGGCTCAGGGCCTCAGTTACTAGGTGCCTATTGGCCAGAGGATGCCTCCAGTTCTTTGCCACATGGGTCTCCCCCAAATGGCAACATGTTTCATCAAAATCATCAGTAAAGGGAGTCAGCAAAACAGAAGTCAGAATCTTTGGTAATCTGATCATGGAAGTGACTTCCCCTCCACACTGTGGTTTTCTATTCATTAGAAGCAAATCACTTAAGGGAAGGGGATTACACAAGCCTGTGGTTGCCAGAAGGTGGGGTCATTGGGAGTTATCTTAAGAAGCTGCCTACCTGTTGAAGTTCTACCAACTCTTTAAAACTCGAGCCAAATCCTACCTCTCAGAGATCTTTCCATATGTCTTATTAGAATAATTCTCTCTCACTCTGTAAGATCAACTCCCACTTTGCTTTATTTTTCCTTCTAGAGGAACACTTGCCTTAACACCTGCATCAGAGACACTTAGAGATGTCTGTCTTTTCCACAATCTTAGGGCCCCTGGAGCCCAGGAACCGTGTCTTTTCTCTGTCTTTGCATTTTACACAGCTTAACAGAACAGAGGGGATGCTCAGGAAATGTTTGTTGAAGGTAATTGGCCAGCTCTTCTGCTCCTTTAGAATTAGCTTTTAGCCTTCGATAGCCAACAGAGAAAGTAATCCACCAAGAGGACGTTGATCTTGGGTGGCAAGGGAATATACGCTTTTCTCAGATTTTACAAAATCCAGCATTTGACAGGCTAAGAAATAGGAATTTATCATGAACTGGAGCAGAGAGAAGCAAGTTTCTCTGCAAACATTCATGTTGAAAACACATAAAACTCAACAAGTTAATAATAATAACAGTCATAAATAACATTTACCATGTCAAGAATTCTATGTTTACCTGCCTTGTACTACTTAAACACCACAATAGTCCTACCTTGTTGGTGCATTTATTATCCTCATTCTATAGGTGATAAAGGTGAGAATTAAAGAGATAACTAACCTGGCCAAGATTACAGAGTCTGATTACAAAGGCTATGCTCTTAACCACTCTCCTACGTGCCTCCTATAAATAAAGAATTTCTTTTTTCCGATACCACTTGAGAGTTGCCTTGGGTGTGTTCTAAAGCATAGCTTCAGGGACAGCTCATTGGTCCACACGCCAAGAGAGCTGGACTTTTGTTTCAGTTATGCCCCAAACTTGCAGCACAATCTTGGAAAAGCCACTTACCTTCTCAGGGTCCCAATTTTCTCTTCTGAAAACAGAGGCAACCCAGGTAATACCTAAGGTACAATACAACTCTAAAGTATATAAGATTTCACATAAACCATCATTGATATTTTAAATTGTATTGCTAAAATAGGTATTAAAATTAGACCATCGCTACTTTGTCAACAATCCTCTTTTTAAGAAATTTTTTACAAAGGGAGAACCATTTAAAGTTACATTTCAAAACGTCACCATGGAATAGAGAATAAGCTTCAGTTGTGTCATTTGGGACACTTTTTAATGAAACCTGTTCTAAAAAATCTTATCAATAAGTTATAATAGACTGTGGTCCCTATGCCAGACCCAGAGCTTCCATTACAGACCATTTAGAAAGATGAAAGAACATTCTGTCCAGGGGGACTTGGTTCTCAGAGCATCTAGGATATCGCATTAAGCATCTGAAATACTCATTTTAAGTTCCTAACAGTGGATTAATGAATCCACAAAGAACACACTTATTAACAATGACATATGCTGAGGGATAATGACCCTAATCCCTATTCTCATCTGTCTCTTTCTGCCTGTAAATAAAGAGAAAAGGAAGGTGAGAGTGAAGAAGCTTCCTACCCCAGCAGTCTTATCTTCTTAGTTGTGGTTGTGGGGTGGGCGTGGGGGGGGGAGTGTAATGGATTGAACACTGTCTTGGGGTCAAGTACATGGATCTAAGTCCTGACTGCCACTCACCTTGTACAAATCACCCAACCCCTCTAGCACTCCATTTCTTTGTTTTCAAAATAGGCCAGAGCAGCGATTTTCAAAATATTTCACAGAGCTCTAGGCATTTCTTACTCAGTGCCTGTGGGAATGCTCTTGGGTGATAACTTGATGAAAGCATTTCTCAGCTTTAAATATTTTTGTTAAAAAACCACTGGGCTGGTGGATCTCTAGAGTCTTTTCCAGTTACTTAGGTCTTGGAGGTGTTAGAAAAAAAATCTATCAATTTTTTTAAATCCTTAAATTTAAAACTTTTCAAAATTCTGAAATATGTATATTCTTTTCTAGCTGAAATAATGTATGAATTGATACCATCTTGTCAGATTGAGCCTCACTGGGGCCTCCTAAGAGTCAATGTCAGAATTTTCTGGTATAAATATCATCAGATTCCTAGAGCCGGAAGAAATCAGGAGAGATTCATTTAAAAAGGAAACTGAGGCTCAGAGGTCATGCAACCAGGAGTGAGTGGGACAGGCGTCAAGTTTTCAGGCTCCCAGTCCACGATGCTTTCTGCTACGCCAGGCTTCTTGCCCTGCCCTTCATCCTATGACATCTCTGCTTTGTAGTATAATTACTTGTGGGCATCATAACATTCTTCCTAAACTGTTAGATCCTGAAGGGTCAGGACTCTTCTGCCACAACAACCCACAGTTTATGTTTCATCTGCCATCTTCTGATGGAGCTGCAGACATTCGTCATCATCAGGAAAAGAAAAAGAAGACCTTGTGAAGATAAATCAATTTTCTTTCCTCTCGTGAGAAATGCAATAAACTGGAACCCATCTCCACAAATTATGGAACACATGTACCGAGGTGTCATCTTCTGCAGAAAACAATGATTCACCCAAGCTTTCCTGACTAGAGATTTAAATTGGGCTGTCCATCAACTTGATGTCAACCAGCTTCTCCTATTCTGGGCCCCACATGCAGAAATAGAATCAAAACGTCTTCCCTCCAAGGGTGAGCAGGGCTAGGTTTTGTCACTTGGGCATTGCCTTGTGATCCAGCCAGTTGACAAACATGTAGCAAGTACCTACTGTGTGTCAGGCACCATGTTAAGGCGCAGGGTGTATGGCAATGAGGAAGGCATGGACCTCCCCTGCATTCATTCTCCATTGTTCTCATAACAAATTACCACAAACGTAGCAGCTTAAAACAGCATACATTTATTATCTCACGATTTCTTTAGGTCAGAAACCCAGCACTGGGCTACAATCCAATGTCAGCAGGACCACATTCTTATGGAGGCTCTGGGGAAGAATTCCTTTTGCATTTATTCAGGTCATTGGCAAAATTTCATTCCTTGTGTTTGTAGGACTGAGGTCCCCATTTCCTTGTTGACCATAAACAGGGGGCCTTCTTTGCTCCTAGAGGCTTCCCTGGGCTTTGCATGTGGCCTCCTATATCTCAGAATCAGCAACAGCCTATCAAATCCTTCTCATACTTGGACTCTCTCTGACTTCCCCTTCTGCTGCCTCTCTCTGACTCCCGCCAAAGAAAATTCTCTGCTTTTAAGGGTTCGTATGAATAGATTGAGACCACACAGACAATTCAGGATAGTCTATTTTAAAACCCCAACCTCAATTATATCTGCAGAATCCCTTCACAATACCTAGATGTGTGTTTGATTAAACAATCAGGAGAAGGGGATCTTGGAGAATGTGACGGTTAATTTTATGTGTCAATTTGACTGGGCCGCAGGGTGTCCAGATAGTTGGTCACACATGATTCTGGGTGAGAGAGTGTTTCTGGAAGAGATTATCATTTGAATTAGTAGACCGAGTCAAGCACATTGCTCTCCCCAAGGTGGGTGGGCCTCGTCTAATCAGTTGAAGGCCTGAGTAGAAGAAAACGGCTGTCCCTGCCATGAATAAGGGGAGTCCTCCTGCCTGACTGCCTTTGAGATGGGACTTTTTTTTTTCCTGCTTTCAGACTTGAATTGAAATATTGGCTCTTCCTGGATCTCAAGCCTGTTGACATTCTGACCAGAATACACCATTGGTTCTCCTGGATTTCTGGTTTGCAGACTGTTGGTCTTGGGACTTGTCATTTCCCATAATCATGTGAGCCAATTCCTTATAACAAATCTCTTTCTCTATGTATACATTGTGCTGATTCTGTTTCTCTGGAGAACCCCGACTAATACAGGGAAACATCTTTGAACACACCCCTCCAAAGAGCTCACTGTGGCAGAACTCCAGCAGGGGTTGCAACTCAAATGCCTTCAGGGTCAGAGCAAGGATTTATGGGACAGGAAGTAACGCAATAGGGCAGTGGTGGGGTCTGTGGCAAAAGAACCTCAGAGAGGGACTTCCCTGGTGGCACAGTGGTTGGGAGTCCGCCTGCCGATGCAGGGGATGCGGGTTCGTGCCCCGCTCCGGGAAGACCCCACATGCCGCAGAGCAGCTGAGCCCGTGAGCCATGGCCGCTGAGCCTGCGCGTCCCGAGCCTGTGCTCCGCAACGGGAGAGGCCACAAGAGTGAGAGGCCCGCGTACCGCAAAAAAAAAAAAAGAACCTCAGAGAAAGGAAGGTTGGAGAATGCTTTCACCTTTCACCGGAAAGAGACTTGCATTGAGCCTTGATGGTTAAGTATAACTTGTCCAGACCAAGCAGGAGGAAAGGCACTATGGACAGAGAGGACAGCATAAGCAAAGGCACAGCGTCCTGATAGTGCCCACGACTGCTGTGCAGTGGACAGGGGCCTAGGGGGCCAGGCGCGTAGCTCGAGGGGTAGGTGGGAGTCAGCCTCGGAGGACTGCTGTCAGGACAATAGCCGCGCGGCCCTCATACTCCCTGAGGCACAAGGCAGGCCTGGGCTGAGAGCTTCAAATCAGTCAGAGATTCATTTCACTTTCTATGAAGGGGTTTCACTGTGAGAGATTGGAGGAATGAGGCCAGTACAGCCATGAAGACCTTGCTTCCTCTTGTTCCCAGCAGGCAGGGCTGACCTGCACACCAGGGCCTGGGCTGGAGGGGCTGGCCCCCTGGGGACCTCGGCACCTCCTTCTCCCACCTTATTCATTCTCGCCGCCAGCACCCCTCATCCCTAATGATTTAATTCTCTTGATTGGATACCTGACACCTAGGCAGGTCATTCCCCAGCTTAAGCCTAGGAAAGCCTGCAAGCCACCCAGGTGCTCGGAGGCAGCTCCTATGGGGGAAAGGACCCAGGCAGGGTCTGTGAGTTGGGTCCATCTCCATCCTTGACCAGCTATCTTCCTGGGATCCCAGCCCCGCCCTAGTCCCAATTCCCATCTCCTGAGGAGTCATGGCCTTGGGCTGATTACCTCCCAGGACCTGTCCAGGCTCCTGAGTTCTGGGGTGACTCTAAGTGCAAGTCCAGGCTTCCGTAGATCTTTAGGCAGAAGGAGAAGAAATCCTATAGAGGCAGCAAAAGCAGAGTGAGAAATTGCAGGACAAGGACTGGATTTCACTTTTGCCTAAGGTTGAGGTTTGGAGACGTTGGTAAATAAGACTCTTTTTGGTTTTCCACACCAAGTTCAGAACACATCACAGAGAAAAGACACAGGAGCCAGACAGGGAAGCCTCAAACCTCAGCTAAGAAAAGTCAGGTTGAGGCAAGGGGCTCAGTGGTGAGACGTCCGGATAATTGTACCTCTAAGTTAGACTACTGTGCCGTCCCAGCAACTAGCTCTCAAAGAGGACCCGGAAAGGGCTGGGCCCAGCACGCGCGGTTCCCTCTCCCAGGCGCCCGGTCGGGCAAAGGTTGCCCCCCTTCCCTGAGGAGGTATGAATGAGTGAGGGGAAGAGACCAAGAGTCTCACCTTAGTGGGAAACACAAGGGAAACACAAGGAGTGGGGAAAAAATGTTCCCCCCAGGAGTTGGTGAGAATAATGATGATAACAATTAATAACATACGTTGACTGCTTAATGTACCAGGCTCTGAACGCGTTACTACCTTAACTTCTCAAGACAATCTCATGAGATAGATGATGGAGAAATTGAGAAAATGGTATGGGGCCAAAGGTCACATGCCTGGTCACCCACGGCAGGTTGTCTGACTGCCAAGTTCTCCTTCCAAACCACCTTGCTCTAGGGCAGCTCCCTCTTTACAGCTGTGGGACCCGAGGCAAAGCTCAGGACCATTCGGGTCTTGGGTCCCTTATCTGTAGAAAGAGAGTCACAGGAATACTGGTCACACCAGGTTGTGGTGAAGAGTGTGCACCAGAAACTCCTGTATTTTATAGTTAATCAGGTTGGAGAGACGAACGATGCAGTGGAAACAGCAGGGCTGCAGGGTCAACCAAGAGGCTCCCGAATCCTCACACTTCAAAAGAAATAATGATATCGACATCACGTAGCTCCACATCTGAGAACAGGACTATTGCGATTGTAATCTTAGAATATTATAATGATTACAGCTATCATGCAAAATGTCTAATAGCCGTTATTTTGTTGTCATTGCTGTTATCAGAGCTTTGAAGTCTTCTGCCCTCCTTCCCCTTTTAGGCTCTGAACTGCTTGAGAGAAGATGCTCTGTCTCTTCCCTCTGTATCCCCAGAACTATGATAATGCCTGGCATATAACAGTCAATTGGTGAATATTAGGTGAACTGAATCGGCTTCATTTCCCTCCTCCCCAAGCCCACCCGACCACGCAGCTCGGGTGAGGTCTTTGCACTCTTGTTCTCTTAGCATCCTGAGTTTCCACTTAGAAGAACACCCACCACCCTTGTAACAGATTGTTGAAGTGCTTTCCCTATCACACTTGGCGGAGGTCTACGTCTTTCTTATTCACCATTTACCTCCACTCTCGGCAGAGCGCGGGGAATCAGAAAATGAATGTGACCCTATGCAATTCCAGAAATGACCGACAGAGGGAGCTCTGCTCTATAGCTCTTAAAGACAATGAGATTTCTGTCTTGTAAAGATTTACCCGTACTGAGTGGCTTATGTTATCAAGCATGTGGCTTTAAGTAATGCCCTATTTAACTGTCTCATTTGAAGCTGCCCAAGCCCCACCTCTGAGCTCCCGGCATGGCTGGGGCAGTAAGACAGCCTTGTTAGGACTAAAAAGCCATTTATGCATTTTGAAGATATTGGAGCAACCCCAGTCTGGCGTATGCAGTGGCCTAACTTTATCAGTGGAGTCTTCACATTTTTGAATCAGGCATTCAAGGTGGTGGGATGCACACTGGCATGGGAATCCTGCTATTGTGCTCCCTATACAAGAACAGGGTTTTTCTGAGTGTTAATTATGCCCCAAGCACAAAGATATTAGAGTTGAAAAACCAAACCCTTGACCTGAGGGAGCTCAGAGTTGAAAGGGGAAGATAGACATGAAACACACATTTCAAATCCCAGCACCACACAGGGACCCTGTGGGATGCTACAGGAACGTGGAGAGAGAGCGTGTGCTTCATCCGGGGTGGTGGGCAGGGGCAGGGGGGTGGTGGGCAGGGGTCAGAAAACCCTTCCAGGAAGAGGCGTCCTTCAAGCTTAGCCTAGAAGGCGAGTGGACAGGTGCAGTGATGGAGTTGCTGACAGGAGGACCAGCAAAGAGCAAACACAAGGAGGCTTGGAGGTACACATCCTGCTTGGAAAATTTCAGTAAGTACACTTATAGTGAAGAAGCCTCCTGCAGGGCCCAGGTAACGCAGGGTCTTTGGTACCAACAGAGGAGGTGTCACTGTATCCCAATGGCAAGGAGGACTGAGTTCTGAAGGACTTTAAGCAGGTGTGTAATGAATTCAGCTTAGAATTTGAAAGATCATTCTTTTTTGTGTGTGTGTGGTACGCGGGCCTCTCACTGTTGCAGCCTCTCCCATTGCGGAGCACAGGTTCCGGACGCGCAGGCTCAGCGGCCATGGCTCACGGGCCTAGCCGCTCCCGGACCAGGGCACGAACCCATGTCCACTGCATCAGCAGGCGGACTCTCAACCACTGCGCCACCAGGGTAAGCCCGAAAGATCATTCTTGACTACGTGGAAAGGAGACTGGGAGTTGGGGGGGCGGGTGGGCGGGGAGGGCAAGGGTGGCATCAGGGGACCTCTCTCACCTGAAATGTCAGAGTCTGGAAGAAGATGGTCTTGAAGGTAACTTTGGACTCTGAAATCCTCTTTTTCTACAGAGATAGACATAGTTGAGTCCTTTAGAGTGAACAGAGGTTATCGGAAACATATCACAACCAGGGGAAAGAAAAGTTTCCACAAGGCAGCGTCTAAAAATACCATTATTTCACCGGGCCTGCCGGTCCCACACTTATTCAGCGAGTTTGACAGGGTGTCAAGGAGCTGGTGTCAGTTCCTGTCTGCAGCTCCCGTTAAGAAGAGGCTCGAGGAGGTAAGCAAGAAAGGAAGATGTCACTCACCTTGCTTCACGGGCATCCTGCTGGGGCCACGCTATCCCAGCAAAGTGTCCAGAGGCAGGAGGAATTAGAGTCAGTTGCCTGACTGGAGTCAGCCCAGATTTTCCTGAGAGGGAGTGGCTTTGACTGTCTCCAGAAAACAGTCCCGCCTGCCTTTTCTTTTTTTTTTTTTTCGCCATGCCGCGGAGCTTGCAGGATCTTAGTTCCCCTACCAGGGATCAGACCAGGGCCCCCCCCCGCCCCCCGTCAGTGAAAGCCTGGAATCTTAACCACTGGACCACCAGGGAACTCCCCCTGCCTGCCCTTAGAATGCCAAGGGCTCAGGAAGCAGCATTCTCTATCATTCATCCCAGGTGCCCCATACTCAGGAGGGCTCAGTTCCGCTCATGAGACAGGGTGGCAGTGAAGGGGGCATCTGTGAGAAGGGGGCGTGGTCCTTAATTTGCAAGGTCACCAGATGCAGACAGCAGGAAGGCTGTTCCAGGGAGAGGAAATAGCATCTGTAGTGCCCCCAAGCTGGGAACCATAGTGACCTAATGCATTCGTTCTGGAACAGGGTTCGAGTGTTGCTTTTTCAGTCACTGAGGAGACAGAGTGTACAAGGGGTCCTGATGCCACAGTGACGAGGCTGGTAGGACCCTATACACCAGGGACCCCTAGTCCTTGCATACATTAAATATTGGAAACATTCACCTCTAAGACCACCTGGTTCGGCAATTGTAACAAATGTACGTGCCTCTGGTGTTAACTAACAATTGAATGCCTTCTGCGGTGGCCACTGGACCGGCCACATAGCTGAGGACGGATGAGTCCAAGCGCATGTCCAGCTCTTGGAGTCTGGGCTAGTCCTAGGACTGATGCTGCTGTCCATAGTGGGAGAGGTAGTGGGTTGCAGAGCGCAGCAGGAAGCATAGGGAAACTCTCTACTTTCTGTTCAATTTTCCTGTGAACCTAAAACTGCTCTAAAAAATAAAGTCTATGTTTTCAATGAAAAAAAAAGGCAAAAAACCACCTGGGTCTGGCAGGTGTGTGTGTGTGTGTGTGTGTGTGTGTGTGTGTGTGTGTATTTTTAAAACTTGCCACAGAGTATATGCAGTATGGTTCTATGTGTGTACATTTGAAAAACATACAAGATACCACTATAAATTGTTTTGAAGCAATTATACCCCAATAAAGATATTAAAAAAATTGTTTTGATATTTACCTTGAAATTGTGAAAGTGTAAAAATATGGGCAGGAGGGCTTTACGCTAACTTCAATACAGAGATAACTTCTGGGAGGAGGGAGGTGAAAGTTTGGTACTACCTGCAGTACTTTTCTTCAAAGAAAATACGCTGTGACATTGTCTTTACTTTTTTATAGGTGTTTTAAATATTTCATAATTTAGTATTAAAATATGAAAACAGAAATCATTGTCAGCGGGAATGAAATGAGAGCTCTCTGCTGGAGTTCATCCAGCCTCTGGTCCAGCAGGGCTCCGCCCCCAGCCCCACCCCTACTCCCAGGGGTCCCAGTGGAGACAGCTTTTCTCCCACTCTCTTCCTCCCACTCTCTTTCTCCCAGAGTAGGTGGCATCTTAGAATCAAGCCACTTTCTCCAGACCCCTGACCTGTCCCCACCATGGGCCTTTCTGAGTCTGATCGGTGATGCAAAGATGGGGTCTGATGCCTGCATTGTCACGGGGTTCAATCCCTCTGCCACCTCGTCCTCCATCCTGCCCCAGGCCCTAAAAGTGACCTTCTGCTTTGGATACTGTTCTGGGAGTAGATGGGCTAGAAGTTGCCCCTCATGGGGTGTTTCTGATGCATGGGTACAGGATCAACCCCCTTGGGTGTAGGTGAGCCCTTCAAACCTCTCCCTTCCCTCTCTTCTTGGCCACCATCCCACCTGTAAACCCCTCCACCTCCCTATGTTGCTCCCTGACCCAAATTTCCTCTGCTCTCCTTTCCTCCCCATTCCTCTCCCCATGCTCTCTGGAACCCCCTCCTGTGGAACAGAATTTCCATCTACCCTGAACCTCTCAGCCCACGCTCTGCATCCCACCCTGAGGCCAGGCTCTCCCCCAGGTACCATTTCCCTGACAGGCCCCTCCAATGAACACTGCTTGCTCTCACGTCACGATCAGAGACGGGCTGAGCATCCTTCTTAGTCCCCGCAGCCCCCTCTAGACCAGCTTCAGATACAAACCTTTTTAAGAATCACATCCTCAGGCTCCCTGGTTCCATGGCCTTTCCCTCCTGCTAACCACCTCCCAAGCTCCTGGATATTCTTTTATTAATGGAGAATTTGGGCACCTGAATTCCACCACGAATGACTTTGACTAACAGATTGCAGACGAGAGGGGCCACAGGCTGAATCAGCCTGTACACATTTATATGTTTGTTTTAAAGAAGGAATGTATGATACTCAATTTTGCATCCATAACAACTACCATAAACTGGGTGGTTTAAAGAACAGGTATTTATCTCCTCACAGTTCTGGAGGCTTGAAGTCCCAGACCAAGGTACCAACCTGGTCAGCTCCTGGTGAGGGCTCTCTTCCTGGTTTGCAGATGGCTGCCTTCTTGCTGTGTGCTCACGTGGCCTTTTCTCTGTGTGCACACGGAGGAAAGTGAGGGAAGGGGGCAAATGGGGAGAGAAAGAACTTTCTGGTGTCTCTTCTTACCAGGACACTACTCCCATCAGATTAGAGCCCCACTCATGTGATTTTAATTACTTCCTCAGTGCCCCATCTCAGATACAACCACACTGGAGGTTAGGGCTTGGACGTAGGAATTTGGGGGGACACAGACATTCAGCTCCTAACAGAAGGTGAAGGGCTTTAAGCACTGTCATTTGCCACAGTCTCCACCTCTCCCTATGTCTTCTCCCTTTCTGCTGCAATCATCTGTCTATGCATCATGCGTGCCGGCCTGCATGGTCTTCACTCCTATCCGTCTCAGCATCCCAGTTCAGCTACATCCTGAACTATGTTGTCACCCAGAACCCTTGAACCCCTGAATCCCATATAGGACCCAGCAATTCCATATCCGTCTGGTCCCAGCCTCCTAACTTTCTATCCTGCTGACCTGGATCCATTGGATAAAGCCCAGAACTCTGCTTCTAAGTCCCGGGTCTTGGGATGGCTTCCTAACCAAGAGCCTCAATCTGGCTCTGTTCTCCACACCTGAGTAAGGCCAACAAACCTGGCCAAACCCCAAACGAGAAGAGCCCTGGAACTGGAGTCAGGAAACTGGTGGGGTCAGGAGCAAATCACAGCCTTTGGGGGCCTCAATTTTCCCATTTGTAAATGGGAAAATACCAGTTCCTCCTTCCCAAGGTTTTTGTGGAAATTAAACTGGAGGTCTGTGGAAGCACTTTATAAACAGCAAGCACTGGGCACAGGGCGGTAGTTGTCACTCGGGAAGCATATGTCCCCCTAGTGGATGCTGGAGAGTCACCATCTCCTTATACTGATGTGTTAGTCAGGGTTTTGCAGAGTAGAACCAATTCGATGTGTGGTTCAGTCTGAAAGCCGGCAGGCTCATGGCTCAAGAAGAACTAGTTATTTAGTTCTAGTCTGAAGGCAGGAGAAGACAGAGTCCCAGCTCAAGCAGTCAGGAAGCAGGAGTTTCCTCTTGCTCAGCCTTTTTAATCTTCTCAGGTCCTCAGCGGATTAACTGACGCCCACCCACATTGGAGAGGGAAATCTGCTTGACTCAGTCTACAGATACACATGCGAATCTCATCCAGAAATACCCTCACAGACACACCCAGAATCATGTGTGACCAAATATCTGGGCATTCTGTAGCCTAGTCAAGTTGACATGTAAAATTAACCATCACAAAAGGGGACATAGAATTCCCAAGGTCAGTGATTTCTTCTCCTTTTGTACACATAGATGAGCATCCTGGTCATTTAAACAGTCCCACAGGTGCTTTGTCATCAATTGCCTTAGACTTTATTACATTCAAGGGTGACAAACTAACGGGGCCAAGACAGTAAAGTAAGGGTGCTTTGTAAAAGTGGAGAGTTGCCATAGGGATGTCTAGTGGTGTTGTACCAAACTGTATAACAAGTTCAAATTGGCTCAGACCAACGTTTGTTTTCTGAGAGCCAATCACTAGCAAGACCCGCCCACTAGAAGCCCAGCTGGAGAGAGATAAAGGTCTTGGCGTCCCTAAAGCATCCTGGTTCCATGCGCAACAAGAGTCTGCCTGAGAGCAGGTTGACGGTATGACCTTGGGGCTCTCCCTGGGCCTCAGTGCCCTCATCTGAAAAAGAAGGCTCAAAACAAGGTAAGGACGTGTAGCATCATCATAAACTGAAGGTCCAAGAAGCTGTAGTCAAGTCCCCGAGATCTCTGAGCCTCAGTGTCCTTGTGGGTGAATGAAGTGAGTCATCATTGCCGCCATTGTTTGTTGTGAGTATTCACGAGGTAGTGTCACGAAGACACTAGGCACACGTGGCAGGCACCCAAAGGCACTTTTACAAGTGCCACTTATTCATGAGTTTGAACACTCATTAAACATGGATTGCCTGAGGGTTTTCTATGAGCAGGGGCTGTGCCAGGGGCTGGAGAAGCAACAGCTAATAAAGAAGCTAAGTTCTCTCCCTTGATGAGAACACCCGGTGATGATGCAGAACCAGCTCAACAGCTATGCCATGTGGTGTCAATACTCAACAGCTATGCCATGTGGTGAATAATATGGGAGGTAAGAGGGGTGCTCTGGGGCCCAGAGGGGTGGCATCAGACCATGGGTGGGGCTGGGGTAACGAAAAAGACCTCCCAGGAAATTGGAACCCTGTGCATTGCCGGTGGGAATGTACCATGAGGCAACTGCTGTGGAAAACAGTATGGCGGTTCTTCAAAAAGTTAAACATAGAATTACCATAGGACCCAGCAATTCCACTTCTGGGTATATACCCCAAAGAACTGAAAGCAGGGACTCCAACAGACATTAGTACCCCTGTGTTCGGGGCAGCCTTATTCACAATAGCCAAAAATGTGTAAGCAATCCAAGGTCCATCGACAGATGAATGGATAAAGTGTGGTATATCTATACAATGGAAGATGATTCTACTTTAAAAAGGTAGGACAGGGCTTCCCTGGTGGCGCAGTGGTTGAGAGTCCGCCTGCTGATGCAGGGGACATGGGTTCGTGCCCCGGTCCGGGAAGATCCCACGTGCCACGGAGCGGCTGGGCCCGTGAGCCATGGCCACTGAGCCTGCGCGTCCGGAGCCTGTGCTCCGCAACTGGAGAGGCCACAACAGTTAGAGGCCCGTGTACCGCAAAAAAAAAAAAAAAAAAAAAAAAAGGTAGGACATTCGGGGCTTCCCTGGTGATGCAGTGGTTAAGAATCCACCTGCCAATGCAGGGGACATGGGTTCGAGCCCTTGCCTGGGAAGATCCCACATGCCACGGAGCAACTAAGCCCGTGCACCACAACTACTGAGCCTGAGCTCTAGAGCCTGCAAGCCACAGCTACTGAGCCCACGAGCCACAACCACTGAAGGCTGTGCGCCTAAAGCCCGTGCTCAGCAACAAGAGAAGCCATGACAATGAGAAGCCCACGCACTGCAACGAAGACCCAGCACAGTCATAAATTAATTAATTAATTAATTAATTAATTTTTTTAAAAGGTAGGAGATTCTGACAGATGCTACAACATGGATAAACCTTGAAGACATTGTGCTAAGTGAAATGAGTTGGACACAAAAGGACAAATATTATAGGAGGAACCTAGAATAGTCAAATTTATGGACACAGAAAATAGAATGGTGGTTGCCAGGGGCTGGAGGGGGTGGAAATGGGGAGTTAATGTTTAATGGGTACAGAATTTCAGTTTGAGAAGATGAAAACTTTTTGGAGATAAATGATGGTCATGGGTGCACAAAAATGTGAATGTACTTAATGCCACTGAACTATACACCTAAAAATGGTCAAAATGGTAAATTTTATATAAAATGGAATATGATTCAGCCATAAAACAAAATGAAATCTTGCCATCTGGGGACAAGATAGATGGACCTTGGGGGCATTATGCTAAGTAAAATAAGTCAGACAGAAAAAGACAAGTACCATATGATCTCACTTATAAGTGGAATTCAAAAACAACAACGATGACAAAACCAAGTTTATAGATACCGAGAATATATCCGTGGTTGCCAGGGGTGGGTGGGAGAATGGGTAAAGGGATTCAAAAACTAAAAACTTCCAGTTATAAAGTAAATAAGTCATGGGGATGTAATATATAGCATGGTGACTATAGTTAATAATACTGTATTGTGTATATATATATATATATATATATATATATATATATATATATATATTTTTTGCGGTACGTGGGCCTCTCACTGCTGTGGCCTCTCCCGCTGTGGAGCACAGGCTCCGGAAGCGCAAGCTCAGCAGCCATGGCTCACGGGCCCAGCCGCTCCGCGGCACATGGGATCTTCCCGGACCGGGGCACGAACCCGTGTCCCCTGTATCGGCAGGCGGACTCCCAACCACTGCGCCACCAGGGAAGCCCTGTATTGAATATTTGAAGAAAAAAAAAAAGACCTCCCAGGAGAAATGGCCCTGGATTTGAATCTTGATGAGCGAGCATAAATTTGGGACCTAAAAACAACATATTTAATTCCTTCTCTTGTTCTTTTTCCACTTGAGATGACTCAGACTTCCTTTCCTAGAGAGACCTAATTTTAGACACTCAACATTCCTGATAAAGTCCCAGGATCCAGTCCAGCTCACAATGGCATCCAGTTGTATCCAGTCGTAAGTTGTGCTCATCTGGGCCCTTGCAGCCACATGGAGAATGAAGAAATAAAGAACCAAGAGGAAAACCTCTCACTCCACACATCGCAATCCATTCCAGATGGACTACAGAGGTAAGATAAAAACGAGAAAATCAGTGCGACACTGGAAGAACTAGAAATGAATGTTTATCCAACATCTAGGGGAGAAAAGACTTGCTAAGTATAGCAGTAATAGCAAAAAAGCCCAGGGCTTCCCTGGTGGTGCAGTGGATAAGAATCTGCCTGCCAGTGCAGGGGACACAGGTGCAGAGTACACAGGTGCGATCTCTGAACTGGGAAGATCCCACATGCCCTGGAGCAACTAAGCCCGTGCGCCACAACTACTGAGCCTGCGCTCTAGAGCCCGTGCTCCGCAACAAGAGAAGCCACCGCAATGAGAAGTCTGCGCACCACAACGAAGGGCAGCCCCCGCTCGCCCCAACTAGAGAAAACCCACGTGCAGCTATGAAGACCCAACACAGCCAAAAAAAAGAAGCCCAAGGAAAAACAATGGGAAAAAGAGACTCCAGCAAAAAGTAAAATTTCTACACATGGCATGTGGGCAAGTAGGAAAAATATTTGCAGCAAAGAGTTACTGTCTTTATTCTGTAAAGAATTGATACCCATTAGTAAGGAAAACATTGAGCTTTCTGTAGCAAAATGAGTAAAAGATACAATTTCCAAAAGAAAAAAGGACACAATCAGTAGGGAGGACGATTGAGGATGAGCTCCCGTCTGCGTCTAGCAATGCGGCTAGTGTAGGACAATTCCAGGCTGACAAGCAATAGAGCCAAAAGCTTTCTGTCCTTTGTCTGTGCCTTGGCGGGGGCGGTGGGGGAGCGTCCTCTGGTGAGACAAGTTGTCTTCTTAAAAAGACTTTTGATAAACACATAATATGCAGAGGGCTTTGTGTCATAGGCAAGAGAGAGCAACTTAATATTTCCCTAGAGCCCCAGGGCTAAACTAAGAGAGATGCAAGGACTTGTCAAGGTCATTCATTTATTCTCTTACCCATTCTACAAGTATTTATTGAGTATCTGCTATGTACAAGGCACAGAACTACAGGATCTGCCGGTACAGCTGTGAAAAGATGGACACGGTCTCCCAGCCAGCTCGTCCCCCCCTTCCCCCTCAATCCATCTATAATGTTGTACTGAGAAGAACTTCAAGCAGCTTTTCGGGCCATTAGGGTCTTCCCTCCAACATATGAAAGACGCAGAGTGCCTCTGACCCTGCAGAGAGCCAGGAGCCTCTGGTAATTAGAGTCTCTCAATAATTTAGGATGACACAACACCTTGGGGATACTCACTAAGGAGGAGGTAGCTGCCATGGCAGGATCTGGAAGCCAAGGACCTGGATTCGGGACTTGGTTCTTTTCTGGCTGTGAGCTCCTGAGCGAGTCACTAACCCCGTGGCTCTGACCACCAGCCCTACCCATGGAGTGAGTGGCAGAGGGTTCAAGGTACCCCTGGTGTGAAAGCAGTTGGCAAACTGTGATGTGTCCAATAAATAGGATGTTATTGGATAAATAATAGGATAAATAAATGTCCTTACTCAGGACACCAAGCGGCTGTTTATTTCGATTAAGGCCGCAGAATCTGACCCCTCCCGCCAGGGCTGCAGCATCCCAGGTGAGGAATGGGTTTCCCTTCTCAGTCTCGTGTTTGCTTAGAGGAAGGCTGTTCCACGTGGTCATGACTCCCCGTTCCGTTCAGCAGTTATAGAACTCTAATGACTTGATGGCTAATTCTGCTCTGATTTATATATGGGTTAATTAGGATTTTTACCCTGTAACAGGTGGTGTCTTCATTAAATCATGATCCACTTGCTCTGACTGGAAGCAGCTAGTCTGGGGTAGGGGTGACGGCCATTTATTTCCTGCGTGTCAGAACTGAGCCGTGAGGAAGGGAATTCAGATGGAAATCATGCAATGTGTTTCACTTCGTGTTATCTGTAAAATTAGGGCTTTCCGTCCCCCACCCCCTTGAGCCTTTTAGAGGTCCCCACTATTATCTTTACAAACTTTAAGCAGTCAGGGAGGCTGGAGGCAGCGTCGTCTCCTGAGAAACTGATGGAGGGAGCAGGTACCGTTGATGCTGTCTGGGCCTCCAGGGCCTGGCGGTACAGCAGCAGCGGCCAGACAGCACCAAGGTAGACCAGTTTTGTCACACTGAGAGGCAAACCCATTGGTCTTGAAAAGGAAAGTGTTTTGTTTTTATTTTTTCATTTCTTTTCTTTTACAGACAGGAGAGTAAGCCTCAGCGAGGAAGGTCACTTGCCCCAAAACAAGTGGTCTTGGTCAGGGTCAGGTCCACAGACTGGATCCTCGCTAGACATCCTGGGGTCCCTGGACCAGTATCATTGGCATCACCTCGGAGCTTGTGAGAGATGCAGAGTCTACACGCCACTGACCTGCTGAACCAAAACTGGCCCTTTATTAAGACCCTCAAGTGATGTGTGTGCTCGTGAAGGGGACGGCAGTGACTTGGGCGTGACTACCTTGGAAGTTTTCATTTGTGGAGCACATACCAGGGACCAGGAGCTTTACAGCTTCTGCAAGATGCTTCATGTGTTTTATCTCATTTAATATTCACAAAAGTGTTGAACGCAAAGCAGGTACTTCATCCCCACTTTGCTGATGGAGAAATCGAGGCCCTGAGAGCTGAGTTTATTTGCCCAAAGCCACACAGACAGTAGATAAGATTTCAAGCTAGTTTTGTCTAATGGCTAAGTCTGGGCTTACAACTGTTATAGCCAACATCATCTCGAATGCCAATGATTTTTTTTAAATTAATTTTTATTGGAGCAGAGTTGATTTACAATCTTGTGTTAGTTTCTGCTGTACAGCAAAGTGAATCAGTTATATATATATACATATTTCCACTCTTTTTTAGCTTCCATTCCCATATAGATCATTACAGAGTACTGAGTAGAGTTCCCTGTGCTATACAGTAGGTTCTTATTAGTTGTCTATTTTATATATAGTAGTGTGTATAGGTTAATCCCAATCTCCCAATTTATCCCTCTCGCTCCCCCTCTTCCCCCTTGGTAACCATAAGTTTGTTTTCTACACCTGTGACTTTATTTCTGTTTTGTAAATAGGTTCATTTGTACCATTTTTTTAGATTCCATATATAAGCAATATCATATGATATTTGGCTTTCTCTGTCTGACTTACTTCACTCAGTATGACAAGCTCCAGGTCCATCCATGTCACTGCAAATGGCATGATTTGATTCTTTTTTATGGCTGAGTAATATTCCATTGTATATATGTACCACATCTTCTTTATCCATTCCTCTGTCAATGGACATTTAGGTTGCTTCCATGTCCTATTGTATTTGGATATTGTATTGGATATTGTAAATGCCAATGACTTGTTAACAACAGCTAGAACCAAAGATGTCTTCAGTATCTTTCTAAATGTATTACATTCATCCCTGCCCTCTGAAATTAAATAGCTGAAAATTAATGTTATCTTTCCAAATTATAAACTTCATAATGAATATTATTTTAGAATACAAGGAGATCCTAAGATTCCCTGGTGCTATCTTGGGGCTGAAGTGTGCAGAACTGTTTGTCCCTTTACTGAATGAATGTAGTCTGCTGAATTTTTAAATAAACTTTTAATTTTAGAATAGTTTTAAATTTATAGTAAAATTGCAATGGTAGTACAGGAGTTCCCATATACCGTGCATGCGGTTTCCCCTATTATTATCTTACATTAGTGTAGTATATTTGTCACAATTAATGAACCAAACTTTGTTCAGATGTCCTTAGCTTTTAACGATCTTCTTTTTTTGTCCCAAGATCTCATCCAGGACACCACAACACACTTAGTTGTCACGTCTCCTTAGACTCCTCTTGGCTGTGAAGGTTTCTCTGATTCTCCTTGTTTTTGATGACGTTGCCAGTTTTGAGGAGTCAAGTATTTTGTAAAATGTCCCTCAGCTGGAATTTGTCTGACGTCTTCCTCATGATTAGGCTGGGCTTATGGGTTTTAGGGACGAAAATCACAGAGATCATGACATCATAACAGGGGAGGGTACACACTATCCACATGACATCACTGTTGATGCTGACCTTGATCGCCTGCCAAGGGGTCATGCTTGTTAGATTTCTCCACTGCAAAATTATTCATTCCCCATCTGCACATTTCCATACTGTACCCTTTAGAAGGAAGTTTAGGGGAGGAAAATCTCTACCCATCTTAGCTTCATGGGCTGAGGCCCTGCAAATTAGACTTACAAAAGACAGATTAACAAGAGAAAAACAAAGACGTTTATTAACATGTGCATCGTGCATACAAGTGGGGGTACTCAGCGATGAATAACTCATAGGGGTGATTAGAACGTGGGCTTTATAGCATTTTAACAAAACAATGAATTTTGTAGAGAAAACATGGGCTTTATAGCATTTTAACAAAACAATGAATTTTGTAGAGAAGTGACAGGACAAAGGAAAAGGATTTTGAGTTTCTAGGGAGGGCAAATGGTGGGAACACAAATATATGGGGGAACTAATGGAAGATAAGGGCTGGTTAATATAGTTTGTTACGTAGATTTCCCTGGTGCTATCTTGGGGCTGAGACTAGAGTTATCTCCTACGATTAACTCTGCCCTTCCTGGTAGAGAGGGGAATGGAGACATCTTTACAAATGTATGCACTGCTTTTCTACAAATAGAGAGAGGTCAGAGAGCTTTTCTTGTATCTGCTTATTCTCAATGATCTTCAGCTCAGAATAATCCTTATGCCAAAATGGTACACTTTGGGGTGGCATATCCTGCCATCCTTCAGAAGTCATTGTGAGCTGTCCACTCTTGAGGAGTGGGGAGTCGTGCTCTACCTTCTTGAGGATGGAAGACCTACTGATACATAAAATATGTGGAATTCTTCTGCAGGCAAGATTTACCTTTCTCCCTCATTTATTTAGTCAATCATGTGTTTATATCACCGTGGACTCATGGCTATTTATCTCATGCTCTGGGTGATAATCCAATACTACTTTATCTCGACGCTCCAGCTGTGGGCATCGGGAGCTTTTTCAGTTGGCTGCTGTACACCTTTGGCATACTCCCATCACTGTGGATTTTCTTTTTAGCACTTCCTTACTTTCTGACACTCCAAGATGCTCCAGGGTCACCTTGTCTCTTCCCTTCCCCAGCCCTAGAATCAGCCATTTCCCCAAGGACCACATTATGTTTGAGTTTGTGTTTATAGATGCCATCTAGTCTGATCTTCCCGACAGCTCTGTGACAATGGGGAGTGTTATCCTCCTTCACAGACATGGATCGGAAAGGAGAAGCTGTTTGCCAAGAGAATGAAGGTTGGAGCCAGTATCTGAGTTAACATCTGCCTGCTCCAAAGCCTTCACCACCTGCACTGACCTGTTATATTACACAATGGAGCGATCTCTCTCAATTTAGGGGATCCATGAGGTTCCAAGGAGAGGAAGAATGAGAAAGAGAGCTGAGTGGAGTCACTGAGAGGTAAGAAGGAGCTGGGGGTCCTGCTTTTATGAGATTTCTACGTCTACAGAATATACACACAGCCTCCCTCTTCTTCAGCCCCGCAGTCAACCCACCTTGCAGTTACTTTTAGATCTCCCCACCCCTTAGGTCTCCTTCCACGGAATCCTAGAATTCCAGTTCTAGAAGACACCCAGCAATCACATCATTAACTCTTCTCCTCTTACAGATGATACAACTGAAGGTCAGAGAAGGCAAGAGGCTTTTTCAAGGGTGAATAGCAACTACTTGCCAGAATTGGCGCTGGGATCCAGGTTCCCTGGTTCCTAGATCGCTGCCCCCAAGGGCCCTTCATCGTAGTAAGCTGGTTTCACCTGGGAGCCAGGAACCTGGGCGTTGCCATGAGGAATGGCATCACTGATCCTTCGGTCCGTCTCTTTCTGTGTCCTGGGCCTGCAGAGTATAGCCTTGAAGATGGGGAGGGTATTAACTTCCACCCTTTACCCGCCTAAGGACTCTCCCTCGGCCCCACAATTAGGCTTTAGCAAAAGACTCTTCTCGAAACTCACTCGGGGTCCTTCTCCTGCATTGCTCTGTTACACATCCTCAAAACCCAGCCAGAGCAGCAGGGACCTGGCTACGGAGCCTGGAGTTCCCAGTTACTGTTGGACCAGAATCCCTAGTTCATCAGGCCTGACACCCAGTGTTCGATGGAGACAGAAACCACAGAATGATGGATAGTGGCTGATTAATTTCCAGCCTGACGGCGGTAGAGCCGTCCACCTTGCCATTAAGAGAGCCATGTTTGGCAAGGGACATGCAGGCAAAAAGAGATGAATATTTTTATGATCCAACTCTGAGTGAATTCATCTGAGGGCCTGTTTAGCTTCAGGGCAAGCAGGAAGAGATTAAATAAGTGAATGGATGCGATAGCACTTTCTAAACTGTAAACTGGTTGTGAAAGCACTTCCTAACTGTAAAGTGTTACGTAAATCCTGAGAGAAGGCTGGTGGAGTGTGGGTAGTAGCATTCCAGAGCTGAATACAGCAATGTCTGCTCCAGTATCTCCAGCTACTTTATGAATTTAGGTTTATAAATTTTGTAATCAAGCGAATCTTTTTTCTCCCCTTTCAAATAACTTTCCTCTGCAGCAGACTGTGCCTCCCTTCCTTTATGGCTTCAACTTAAAAGGACATGCAGACTGCAAGGGAAATTTTCAATGGCTCCCTCCTTTAATAAAATATCTAATTCTATATGAAATCAGCGAAACGTTGTAAATCCTAGAGAACAACAAACGATTCCTTGAAGATTTATAAAAGGCAAAAACGGCTCTATAAAGAATTTGGTAGTTTTCTAACTAATAATTATTACTAGCGATTACATGGCTATTTACCTTGGTTAAAACCCATAAAATTATACACTTAAAACTGGTAAATTTTGTAGTATGTAAATTACACCTCAATAAAGATGCTTTTTAAAAGGCATAAACACCCAGGCACAGTTTGGTATTTTTCAAATAATATTAAATTTCACCTAATATATTCCTAGGCATAGAATGTTTCTTTCCACATTTTTTAAAAATTTGTCTTCAGGACAAACATCTCAAGCTGAGATAGAGTTCTGAAACTTTGGACAAGCGCCCCATCAAAAACTCCTCTCTAAGAATTTTCTCATATTCTGTAGCTTTGTATTTCAAATTAAAAAGCCATTGTTGGGCTTCCCTGGTGGCGCAGTGGTTGAGAGTCCATCTGCCGATGCAGGGGACACGGGTTCGGGCCCCGGTCCGGGAGGATCCCACATGCCGCGGAGCGGCTGGGCCCGTGAGCCATGGCCGCTGAGCCTGCGCGTCCGGAGCCTGTGCTCCGCAACGGGAGAGGCCACAGCAGTGAGAGGCCCGCGTACCGCAAAAAAAAAAAAAAGCCATTGTTTTCTATAATTACTTCCTGCTAATTACAGGAAAGCTCTTGTTTAACTTCCTAACACATTTAATCAGGTAGAAAATTTCTGCTGACTCTCTGCGGCATTCTTTACTGGGTAGATGCTCAGAGAGGAACTTTAAAGATTGTTTTCAACGGCACTGAGGGAAGCTGTGTCCCCTGCACCAGCTGTATTCTAGCCTGAGCTCCTAAGGATTCATAACCTTCTAGACAGGCATGATAAACTTTTTCTTTGCAACAATCTAGCACGGACAGTGTGTCTAGCATTTTCAGTGATTCGTACTGTTATGTGGGAACACTTGTTTCTTACTCTTGATACTTCCACTGTCAAGGAAGGTACATGATTAATGCACTTCCCGATGTTTCCTGGTTCCTTCCATGGGGAGGAACGTTGTAAGTGGCCTCTTTCTGCCCCTTTCCTCAATCCTAATGGGAGGCTGAAATGACTTATCCAATTGGCAACTATGGAAAACTCAACCAGGCAAACTCAAGTTAATTCCTCCCGTCTTCATCCTGAGACGGAGCCTCCCTGCTGAAGCATGAACTCTCTACTCTACCATATGCCCTGAGACTAACCTGGGCAAAGGGCCCCACACATGGACCCAGTGCCCTGTCCCACCCCAGCTGCTAGGACAGGGTGGTTAAGTCAGTCTAATGCTAGGGTTTAATTTCAGTAAGCTCACTTACCCAAGGATAAAAGCCATGCTTCCAATCTTGATGTTCCATCCACTTTCTTTTTTTTTTTATTTATTTATTTTTTTTATTTTTTATTTTTTTTTCCATCCACTTTCTTATCTGAACAGGGAAGGGGGTGTCATTAACGAACTACCCTCCAAGACCCCAGCACTTGTAAGAGAAAGCAATGGACATGCACTGAATTCTCAGTCCAACCACCTAACTAGATTGTGACTATCGACCTGCTACTTGATCTTTCTGAGCTCCATCTGTAAAACACAGAGGAAAACAGTAGCAGCATCACAGCACCATCACAGTATCAGATGAGATAGGGAAAAGGAAAGAGGCTGGTAAACTGTGATGACCTCCGTACTTATGAGCTATGCTTAAAACTGTTTGCTCTAGACTAAATATTTGTGTCCCTCACAAAGTTCATATGTTGAAACCTAATCCCTAATGTGATGGAATTAGGAGGTGGGGCCTCTGGGAGGTGATGATGTCATGCAGGTGGAGCCCTCATGAATGGGATTAGTGCCCTTATACAAGAGCATCCAGGGAGCTCCCTTCTCCCTTCCGCCACATGAGGACACAGCAAGAAGACAGTGAGTGGGTCCTCACCAGACACCGAATCTGCCAGCACCTTGACCTCAGATGTCCCAGTCTCCAGACCTGTGAGAAATACATTTCTGTTGTTTAGAAGTCACTCAGTCTATGGTACTCTGTTATAGCAGCCCAGATGGGGTAAACCGACATCATAAACAATCTTTAGTAAACAGATCCAAATGTACTCAGGCATGCAGAGATCTAAGCTATTTACATGACACCTGTTCTCTTAGCATCTCATAGGCCATCGACCAGCTTGTAGTCTTGGCTCTGGGACTGGCCCTGACAAGACTGTGTAGCAGGTGAAAGCACCGTTTATTGGATGTCACATGAATGTAGTGAGGTGGCTGAGAGCATAGACTCTGGTGCCAAACAGAACTGGATGGACTCCTAGCTCCACCACCCACTAGCTGGGTGTCTGTGGGTGAATTTTTTTACCCTTTTGTCTGCAAAATGAGAAGGATAATAAATGAGGGTAATACTGGACCTGCTTTGTAGGGTTATCATGAGGAATAAATGAAGTAAGGCATGGGATAAATTCAACTGGAGTTCTGGTACATCATAAGCATTCATTACACGTTAACAGACATTAGGATATCTACCCACCACCTCCACATGGCACCTATGATATTCACAACCCCCAGGCTAGTCAGGATCCTCGCTAAAACTCCTCGTCTGAGCCTAGCCTCCTTCTCAGCCCTTGTAGCCCACTCATCTCAGCACCACTCATGCTCTCAATTCCCCCAATCAAGCAGCCAGCTCATGCCCTGTTTGCCCCAAGCTCCTTGCAGGTGATCAGGAACTATGCTCGTTTGTTCATGCATTCATTCATTCAACAAGTGCGTACCTAGCACCTCCTCCATGCCAAACCCTGGGCTGGCAGTTGGGGCCATGGAGACAAATCAGTCTCCTTCTCCCACCCTTGCTGAGCTCACCTGAATGGGTAACAGACACAAATGGCTCCACTCCACAGCTGGCTGTGAAGGAGCAACCTGGAGGGGCAGGCAGTGCTTTGGGAGCACAGAACATGATTCCTTCCAAGTAGGTCATGTTCAACTAGAACTTTGAAGGCAGGAGATGCTGAGGAAGAGCCTCCTGAGCTAAAGAAAGGGTGAGGAAAGGAACCAAGGTGGTCAAAGGCATGGAGGTAGGAAGCCACAAGGATTGTGAGAGGAAAGGTTCTGTGATCCAGAACCTAGGCCCACCAGGAAGAACTCTGTAATCAGAGATGAGGTTGCTAATTCCATGCTAAGGGCTTCTAGATGCTTGACCAAAGGCTTGAAGTAATCAGGGCTGCTCCTCAGGACGATGAATAGAGCAGGCTGGGAGGATGGGTTGTGACAGGGTGGGAAGGCCCAGGTGCCTTCTGAAGACCACTGGACAGTGATGGTCTTCAGTCACTTGTTCACTCATTCGTCCGAGAAATGGTCATTGTGTTCCTGATGACAGGCAACAGCTGTGCGTCTTTGAATGGGACCCCTGAGCCTTCCTGGGCCTCCAGGAACCTTCCTTCATCCATGAAGGGAAGATGTCAACATTCAGGGACTGAGGTTGTGCTGTCTGAAGCCAGGTCTTGGGCACAGGTTGCTTTCTGGAGTCTCCTGCAGCCTCAGGACTCCACTCTGCCCAACCAGCAGTATTGGACTTGAGGACTTAAAAATATCTCATCAGCCTTTCCCAAGCTCCACTAGAGTCTCATCTCTCTGACTGCAAAGGAAGGTATTTCCATATCATCTGGGCACACATGGTGGGTGCCTGCTCAGAAACTGGATGTCCCATGAATGTCAATATCCTCTGAAAGGACCTCCTGTCCAGACGGATGAGGAATCACGGATGCAAAGAAGGGACTTTAATCCGTTGAGCCTTTACGTCATGTACAGACACTATGACTGGGAACTTTAATGGCCTTCACTTAACCCTCCAAAAACCAAAGGAAGAAGGTATTTGTATTCTCAAGTTCCCAAGGACCACACTGAGGACCAGGGAGACAAAACAAGACATTTGCCTCAAGTCACAAAACAAAGACACAGCAGAGCTGGGACCTAAGTCAGCTGGGGCTGGTTCCACATCCCATGTTCTTTCTGCTGTATCACTGTTTGGAATCACACTGGCCTCCTCCCCTGTCTTGCACATCTCATCCTCTGGGATCTGGGGTGGCCCCTGCATATCTCAGGATCCCTGGTATTATGGCTCACCCCGGCTCAAGAACAGTACTGCTGTGGCAACATGATCCAGGGAGGAAATACCACTTTAATGCATCTCGTCCATCACCCACTCCTACCCTTTCAAATCCTGGCAGAGAGCAGCAATGAAAACTTTTCATTGCAGGAGTCACCCTGGAGACAAATGAAAGGAAACTGAATGCAAAATGGGGGGAGAGAAGGATTTCTGTGGGGATCTGGGTAACTTCAGGGTTGTTCAGAGAGATGAGCATTTTACAGATGGTTTGCCAACAGTCTTTGGATAGAAACTCTCAAAAACAAGCCCAGAAGACTTCTCTGGTGGTGCAGTGGTTAAGAATCCACCGGCCAATGTAGGAGACATGGGTTTGAGCCCTGGTCCGGGAAGATCCCACATGCCGCAGAGCAACTAACCCCGTGCGCCATAACGACTGAGCCTGTGTCTGGAGCCCATGTGCCACAACCACTGAGCCTTCATGCCACAACTAGTGAAGCTCATGCGCCTAGAGCCTGTGCTCTGCAACAAGAGAAGCCACCACACCGAGGAGCACGTGCACCGCAACGAAGGGTAGCCCCCGCTCGCCACAACTAGAGAAATCCCATGCGCAGCAACGAAGACCCAACGCAGCCACAAAAATAAATAAAATCAATAAACTTATTAAAAAGAAGCCTAGAAAATGTGTGGTCAGTGAAAAATAGCATTTATCAATATGAATATAAGTTGTGCACACACATTCATTTATAACAATGCTTTCTAACTTAAACACTAAAAGATGTTCATTAAAGAAAATAATGAAAGTAATAGAAGCAGGAAGGGAGGAGAAATCGCCTTTGGTTCAGCTCTTGCTTCCTTCCCTCGCCCAGTAAACAGGTTCTCTCAGAAATAGAGTCACGGGTAACATCTGATTCACGTCATTCTACTTCTCTTTTCACCTGTTCAAAGCTATGATTTGGAGGGAAGTGGAAGTATTTATTTAACACCTACAATGTGCCAGGCAAGTGCCTACTGCATTGCTCTTGTTGCCTTATTTAATTCTCATAATGATACTGTGAGATCAGTATCATTATCCCTGTTTTAGGGAGGAGGAAACTGAAACTCAGAGAGGTTCAAAAACTTACCCAAGTCATACAGCTTCTAAGTGGTGTAGACAGATTCCCACTGGGCTCCAACAAGACTCCAAAGTCCCTTTTATGCCTGGTACCTTGGAGGGAACACATAGAATAAGAGTAAGACTTGGCCCTTATTCTCCAATTGCTCACAGTTGAACAGGGACGGTTAGATACATGTGGGATTTATCTGAAGCCCAGACAAAATGCAAATGGTAAGAAGAGGTTTAATTTAAGTCCTCTGAGCACTCACAGAGGGACGGTGGTACTTTCAGTTGGAGGAAGGCAAAGGGGGATCAGATTAATGGAAGGGGTGACATTTGACCTGATTCTTGAGAACAGGGTGGGATTTTAAAAGCCATACTGGTGTGTGGGGGGGTGGGGAAGGAAGGGCATTCTAGGCAGAGGTAACAGCCTGAAGAAAGAAAAGAGGTAGAACACTCAACAGCCACGAACAGGGGTTAGATTCATTGGGCTGGAACTTAAGGATGTATGAGTGGAAGACACAGAAAATGAAGCTGGAAATGAGGTTAGAGACAGATACTGAAGGGCCTTGAATGCTTGACTAAGGATCTAAATTTCTGTTATTGAACAGGGGAGTGACGTGCTCTGAATAATAGTTTAAGAAAATCTCTCTAGCAGTAGAGGCTGCAATCATCACAAAGAAAAGGGTGTTGATAACGGTGATGGGGAAGATAAGAGGAGGAAAGTACTGGAATATGAGATACGTTAGAGATGAGATTTCTGACCTGGGTTACAGATGGCGGAGCCATCATTTGGGAGAGGGGACTCGGGGAGAGAAGCCTACTTGGAGGAAAAATACGACATCAACTTTTGTCCAGTTGGGTTTGAGGTGCCTGTGAGGCATTTAAGTGGAATGTCGAGTAGATGGTGGCTGTATGTGTCCAGCAGTAGAGACGCTGGTCTAGCCGGTTTTAGCATATCCCATCGTAGACCCAGTGCGGGCTTTGGAGATGATCCATTCCAGTCTCATCATCCCTATAGCAAGCTGCATTGATTAGGCCTGCTAAAAATTCATGGTCTTTCCTAGATCAGGCCACCCATGTCATTGTCAAAACGTTTTACTTGTCCTTTTTCAGCTTCCTTTCTATCTATCGTCACATGGCTAATTTCTAAGAGTTCTTCACATCTCAGCATAATTGTCACCTGCTCCGGGAAGCCCAGATCATGGAATTACACAATGGGGGAGTCAAGTAGCTAGAGGAGAATTGGGGCCAACTCATACCCTGCCAATCATAGAGGGGCCAGGAAAGCATCTAGTGAGTTACCAGGACTGGCCTGGGCCCCATCCAGGGCTGCTTACCCCATGGAGCAGAGGAGTGGGAGGGAAGCTCTACCCTCTAGGGTCTGCAGAGGCCAATAGAAAGAGCCCAGAAGGGTCCAAGACACTCATGTACAGTCCCTTTACCCATCCCTCCAGCCAATTAAGTCGTTCTTCCTGCTTCCAGAAGTAGTCAATTGATAGAGTGGACTAAAGGGTAGAAACCACTTTCCAACATTTCCAAAAGAAAAAACAGTTTCTATTTTACAGACCAAGGTAGAAAACTTGATTAAGAGAGAAAATAGTTTCTCCTTCACATAAAACATTCTTAATAATAGTCTTAACAATAACAGGGAAATGGGCCATTTAAGTGCATCAGAAGAGCCACATGGAAGCCACGGCCTGCTGGCTTAACACAGGTGATGCCTTCTGAAACGCTCCTTGTGGCTCTGAGAAGGGGGACACAACAGAGCCTAGAAACAGAAAGTAAATAGGGATCAAATGGCTCCCTTTCTCGGCTGTTTGGAGAACTGAATGTTAAGTCTTTGATGAGCATTACCACGGTCTGAGTTACAGAAGTCACTCTCACTCCCCGCTTCTCATTTTCGCTGCAATCCCTCTGGTTATTCTAATTAGGAAGGTGCTTGGACTACACGTTCAGCTTCTGTTTCTCCTCCTCCAAATGTATTCTGGATGCCCACTGTGTCACTCAGTGTCCAGGCCCTGAGGATCACTCCTTCCTTCCAAACATTGGCTTCTTTTCCATTTTGCCTCCACTCAGCCCCTCTGGTTCCCATCAATCTAATTCGTCTCTGTCTCCCAAATCTTGGACTGCCCACGACAGGAGGAATGCAAAATGCTAAGCGCTAAATGCTGTGAAGCTGTTTCTCCATTGAATGCATCAGCAACCTCTCTCCCCAGAAAGATGCCATTGTCTTTCCTTTGGTCCAGACCCACCTCATTTCCGGCTGTCCCACCTTATTCTGATAGAGGTTGAGACACAGCTTGGTGCCGCGTAAGGAGTAGGCCTTGGTGTCCACAAAGCTCTGCTGCTTTAAGCCGTAAACAGCTGCTTCAGTTTAAGACACTTAACTAGTCTGGGCCTCAATTTCCCCATCTGTCAATGGAGATAATAATATACAAGGCACAAAATTTGGGATAACAAGTTAAAGGACCTCGGCACTGAAAAGCCCATAAATCCATCAGTTCACTGGAGCCAGGCTGGGGTTTTCAGACCTTCCTGAAGAGTCATTCCTCATCATTAGGTGGTTGTGAGGCTCAGACGTGAATACGAGTGCGACGCCTGCTGTTCAATTCCAGGCTGGCAGGAGCGCCCTTCCAGCCCTGGATCATCCACGTGTCCCAGTGTCCTGTTCCTCCTGAACGCCCCCAAGACCCTCTGAAAGATGCAGTTAACCCCCCGGCCTCCCTTTGAGCTGGACTCCCACCCTCCATGCCCTCTACTCACTTTACGTTGCCAGCTTCCTGAGCCCTATCACCTGTTTCATTAAAAATGGCTAAATTGATAAACGCTAACTGCTCAGCGAGAGAGAGAGAATAAAGAATGGTGTGTGCAGTAGACTCAGGGGACAAGCCACATAGAGAGGGCTTATCTTCTGTCTGGAATTTAGTGAACTCTTTCCAGATTTTAATTACATTTCTCAGAAACAAAAACAATACCCATTCTGCTAGGAGGGGTTCACCCCCGTTTTATGGAGAGCAGAGCCAGCTGTGTTAACCGGCAGAAAAAAAGTCAAGAGACAATCACAGCTCACGGGGAGTGGGCAGGACGGCTGCCGAGCGCTGTGCTGACGGCTCCGCATGGCATCTTCACAACAAGCAGGGGAGGTAGTGACTGCTATTATCCTCGTTTTGCAGGTGGGGAAACTGAGGGTCAGGCAAGCTAGGCCATTTGCTCAAGGTGAGAAGGTATGGGCCCAGCAGAGCTAAAACATGAACACAGCTGTCAGATCCCAGAGATCGTGTTCCCACCCCCAGGGCATCCTACCTAAGGGAGGGAGAGGGACATACACGTTCCCCAGAGTTCATCATGGCAAATGACTGCAGGGATTTGAACAGCCCCAAATCCCACCTAACTTTGTAAACAGCAGCTCTGCAAGTGTGGAAACAGCCCTTGGACCTGGACTCAAAGGACCATCATTGGAGATTTGAATGCTTTGAGGTTTGAGTTCTCGTTGGAAAAGTCACTCAACCTCCCTTCATCTCAGTCTACTCATCTATAAAATGGAGCTAGTTATCTTCACTCTATGAAACTTCCAAGGTTGTTGAGCTGAAACAAGGAAGACACCGGACGTGAAGAGTCATGACCCAGAAACCCCTCAACAAGCTTTGTCATCGACGGTAGAGGAGTCACCCTCAGCAAAGCTCTCTGTTCTCTGAGTCCAGGCAATGGGTGCAGAGAAGAAGGGTGACGCCCTTCTGGTAGCTGCGATGATTGAGGAATGTGGTGGCTTTTGTGCCTCCTGGTTCTGGGGGGTTCTCTCCATGAGTAGCTGGAACTGACCAAGTCCCTTGAACCTGACCGGAGAGATGCCCTTTTAGGTTCCATCAGGATGGACTCTGTGGATGCTGCCTGGTGAAACAGGTCAGCATGGAACGATCTTGCCAGAATGGACCCTTCAAGGCAGCCTGATGGCTCACCCCCATCCCTCCAACCCGACCTTTTGCTCAGAAGTTAGGGGATGCTGACAGCTCAGGTAGAGTTCTCAGCCACATTTTCCTTAAACAGGTACAATAGTGCCTGGGGATTCGTGTGCTGTGCCTTAAAGAGAGCAGGAGCGAGAACTAGGAAATGTGGCCCCACATCTACACGTCTCATCAGGGATTCCCTACATCAGGGGTTCTCTACTCCAGTGATTCTGATCCCCAAGGGCATTTGGCCGTGTCTGGAGACATTTTAAGTCATCACAACTCGGATGTGTGTGTGAGGGTGCCACTGGCATCTAGTGGATGGAGGTCAGGGATGCAACTGAAAACCCTACAGGGCACAGGAAAAACCCCACCACAAAGAGTGGTCCAGCCCGGAATGTCAATAGTGCTGAAGTTAAGAAACTGTGGTCTAGATAATATTTCAAGGTCTCCTTAACAGCAGCTGCTGTTACTCCCACTATCCTTTCCTTGTCTCTACTTAATGGCAAATGGCCCTTGGAGGGGGAGGTCCTGACCTACCATGGTTACCACCGTGAGCTCCCAAATAAGAGTTATTACCAAAGAAAAAGTCATTTTTTTTGCATAGAATGATGATAATTGCCACCCTATTTTAGATAAGGGTTTTAGACTCATGCTACGATAGCATACAGGCTAGTTTAACTCATACTGCGCACTCCGTCTACCATCTCCCTAGTCTGCCATCCCATGAATGATGGTGTTAAGACTTGATCTCATGGTCAGGACAGGTAGGCTTGCAAGGGATAAAGGTCCTTTACATTCAAAGAATTTTCCTTCGCCAGTTAGAACTCTTCTCTTATACAATGAAGCATCGCCTTTGCAAATCACAGTGTCAGTTCAAAATTATATTAAATTCAAATAAGATCCAACTCAAGCATTCATGCACTCATCAACCTGCCAAGAGAAACGTACAGAGCACCTTTTAAGCCCAAAACCTTCTGCTCCAGCCTGGAATTCTAAATAAGAAGCGGCGCTGCAACCCACACGGCCGACCACCCCCGCAGAGTGCACACTCAGATGGGAGCGTGCACTCACATACCTGCAGGGGAACAGGACGGATTTGCTGTGGAGGCTCGTGGTGGAGACTGACAGCTCCAAACCTACTTCCTTTCGTCTTGTGCGTGCAGCTAGACGCCATTTCTCATCTTCCTCTGCAGCTGGACGCACCTGGGTCTCTGAGTTCTGGACTGTGAGCTAGAAGTGAGGAGAGTCCCTCACAACGTAGCCCATGAGAACCTCTCGGGCTTGGTCTCTTTCCTTTCCCATCACCAAGCCAGAGACAGAGGATCCAGCAGCAGACTCCAAGACCCCAGGGGGTGGCACAGCCATAGTGTGGAAGGGTCCCAGGATGGTGGGGGGAAAGACCACCCCTAAGCAAGAATGCCGACACTGGAGTGAGACGTCAATTTGTATTGCATTAAGCTACTGAAATTTGGGGCATGGTTTTCACAGCAGCTAGGGTTACTTGTCCTAACTAATAGCAGATGTGCGCCCAACCGTCCACCCAAGAGGAGCTGATTCTCCTTTGTGTCCCCATTATGATCTATAAAGACCTTTATCACAATACCTGGAAGGCCTTGCTGCACTAATTTGTTTATCTCTTTGTGTCCCTACAGTGGTCGCCACAGACTTTTTTCATGGTAGGGGCTTAGGGGTGGCCATCTTACCACCAGGGGAGATAGGAAACTTGTCTTGAAGTTATAGCTGCCTAGAAAATGCACCATTTCACTCTCAACTTAAAAAATAAGAAGATACATTTTGTTGGCACTTTTTTCCAGCAAGGATTCTCCCCTAGATTCAACTAGGATGGCAAAGTCAACATTCTACCAGGGTACTTCTCCATTTTTATTCTCCTCTTAAAAAAATATAATAAAAGACTGTAAGGCTATTTTGTTTGGAGCAGTAGAAGGTATTAGCCTACGTCCTCCCTGTAGCAACGCATGTTGCATTGAAGAATCACCCAGCTGTGCTACCTGTTTTTGAAAAGAGACCAGAGGCAGCCCTAGGGATCCAGGAGCCATTGGAGGATCCGGAAGACAACGGTCAGACTCGGGGGCTGTTAAAACCAGAAGAGGGAGGCGGGGCGGAGGCGCCGGGGCCGCTGTTATTGTTCAGCTGGGCTCCGTTGGGCGCCGTCTCCCTTGCCTCCGATGGTGTCGATTTCTCCCGCTTCCTCTCGGCACCTCACTCCCGGCGGCTGACGACGGCGGCGGCGGCGGCTGCGGCGGGCGGAGCCTGGCGTTTCGAGGCCGAGCGGCGCCGTGGTGAGGGGCGCGGCGGAACGGGAGCCGCCTGCCCTGGCGCCGGGCGGCCGCGGCCATGCCGTACCCTGTCTGTTCAAGTACATTATCATCGGCGACACAGGCGTTGGTAGATCATGCTTATTGCTACAGTTTACAGACAAGAGGTTTCAGCCAGTGCATGACCTTACCTTACTATTGGTGTAGAGTTCGGTGCTCGAATGAAAACTATTGATGGGAAACAGATAAAACTTCAGATTTGGGGTACAGCAGGTCAGGAGTCCTTTCGTTCCATCACAAGGTCGTATTACAGAGGTGCAGCGGGGGCTTTACTAGTGTGTGATATTATAAGGAGAGACACATTCAACCACTTGACAACCTGGTTAGAGTATGCCCGCCAGCATTCCAATTCCAACATGGTCATTATGCTTACTGGAAATAAAAATGATTTATGTAAGGCCAACTGGCCCGAGGCAGGGGAACGCAATCAGACTCCCCGGTTGAAACTGACCTGGAGACTTTCCGGACCACCCAGTTCCAGGAACTGACCTGGGGACTTTCCACCCGGCCCAGCCTTCCCGCCTTTCGAGGGGCGGGACTAACGGTCCCAAGACTGATGCCACTGGCACCAGATATTGACACGATACCCAAAAAGACCACCAAATAAGGAATACCCTGCGCCCTCCCGGATTCACCACACCCCTTTCCCTTCTTCCCCTATAAATTCTGCCCAAACCCTCGCCCGGGCGTCTCTTCTCCGGCCCCTTTCTCTCGGGCCAGTGCACCTCGCCCAGGAGCGTTCCCAAATAAAGCTTGTTTAAGCTCTCCTCCGTTTTTGGTGCCGTTCCTTACAATTTAGAATTTAGAAGAGAAGTAAAAAAAAGAAGGTGAAGCTTTTGCACGAGAACATGGACTTATCTTCATGGAAACTTATGCTAAGACTGCTTCTAATGTAGAAGAGGCATTTATTAATACAGCAAAAGAAATTTATGAAAAAATCCAAGGAGTCTTTGACATTAATAATGAGGCAAATGGTATTAAAATTGGCCGTCAGCATGCTGCTACTGACGCCACGCACGCAGCACGCAGGCAGTCAGGGAGGACAGCCCGCCGGGGGAGGCTGCTGTTGAGTCTGTTTTTACTGTCTCGCTGCCCAGAAGGGGCTACTCACCTACTCTTTCACCCACCTGCTCAGCTGAGACATGAAACTCTTTGAAATGGCTTTATGTCACAGAAGACTTTAATCCTTCAAATTCCTGTGTAACTTTGAATAAATGGTTAACGTTCACTTAAAAAGACAGATTTTGGAGATTGTATTCATATCTATTTGCATTTGATTTCTAGGTCAATTGACATGATTATTTTTGTTCAATGTTGTCTTGTGCCCTTACCTACGAACTGAATTGTATTGAACACTACAGAGTCATCCTGAGTATTTTAAATCGGTTTGTGTAGTTAGGTGTCCCCACACCTGTGGTTACCTAATGTTTAATATTATGGAACTGTCCTCAAAAGTTTGTCAATTTTCAAGGCCATAAGGAAAACAGAAGGACTCTTTTCATTCTGTATTTTATCATTTACTTTCTGTATATATAGTTTAATAACCTGCTTGGGTGTAATTTGCCAAGCTTGGATTCTTTAATGCATTTGCATAAATTCTATACCGTTCAGAGCTTAAAGCTACAGAAGCATCGTTAGGAATTGCTTGGACACTGAATTTTAAACTTTTTGACATTGTTAACAAGCATGTTCATCTTTTTCTTGTCACTAGTCTGAGAGAAATACGCTTAATGTACATTCTAAAGGCTATGTGTGTGTTAACCTGTTTTAATGCCAAAAGTTTGCTGTTTGTCCACAGTTCTTTAAGACCTCTTCAGAAAAGGATTTATTTGCCTTAATGCATACTGTTGGGTAAAAACACAGTATAATGAGTGAGGTGGGCGGAAGAAAGAACTGCCCCCGGCCTGAGAGACTCCAGGAGGAGTGAGTGTCCACATTTAGACGGCACATTACGAGGACTTTAATCTTTCCTTGAACACAATCACGTTTTCTTTTATTCACATGATTTCTAAGTATATTTTTCACGCAGGACAGTTTTTCAACCTTGATGTACAGTGACTGTGTAAAATTTTTCTTTCAGTGGCAACCTATAATCTTTAAAATATGGTGAGCATCTTGTCGGTTTTGAAGGGGCTATGACAATAAACCTACCAGATGGAAAATCCTGTTAAAAGTAGAAAAGCTTCAGTAATTTGCTCAGTGTGGTGGTTTTAGCCTTCTTTTTCTTTTTCTCCCTTGGACTATAATGAAATTGTTATAGCAGTGCAAAATAAAATCCTATGTATAAAAAAAAATTTTTAAATACAACAAGAACCTTAGGAATCATCTCAGGTTGTAGATGGGAAAGCTGAGTCCCCACGAGGGATCAGATCACCCAAGGTCATCAGCTGGGAAGCAACTGGCGTCCCAAAGTCTTCACTCTTAAGCATCTCCCACTAAGGTGCCAGGTGAAAGCACCTGGGTTCTTCCTAAGGCATCCTTCCACCCTCTGTCCCCAGGATCTAGTGCAAGCAGAGTCATTCAGGCTTGCTCCTCCAGAGGCCGGTGTGGGTGTCTGGGGACCTTGGCCCCAGCCTGAAGCCCTGATGTCACACTAGAAGACGACTGGGCCAAGGAGCTGAGTAAGGCACATGGCAAACATTTTCAGGGAAAATAACCTCTGAGTCACAAGAAGGATAGCCAGATGGGTCATCTCCAGCAGCAAAGAGGGGGTCAAAGCAATGGGTCCCAGTACCCCTTGGGGTCATATTGCCTGCAGAATAACTTAGGGGATGGGGTAGATGGGGAGGAGGGGTGAGCGCAACAGAAATCTTACTCAATGAGCTGCATCTCGGCAACCTGTCCAATTCAGTCCATCTCCAATCCAATGTCCAGTCCGATGTTCATTCGTCTAGACACGTCACACTTGCTAGAGGTTAAAAGTACAACTCTGGGGCCAGACTGCCTGGGCTTGAATCCCAGTTCCCCTGCTTACCTGTGAGACTTTGGATAATCACTTAGCTCTGCTTGACTCAATTTTCTCCTCTGTAAAATGGGGACATTAATTGTACCTGCTTCATAGGGCTGCTGAGAGGATTCCAAGGAGGCTGGCACCTTATGAGCACTATATAGATACTATATGTATACTATACATACATATATATATGAGTATAAATATATATAAATGTGTATATACGAGATTACTTTATAAAATACCTTGTGATTGGCCATTTCATGGTTTCACCCCAGGACTAGCCCACCTACCCTGGAGACGATGACCATCCAGGCGGCTCTGTGCATCACGAAAACTCTCTTTGTTGACTTAAACCAAAGGGAACACAAATGTCTTCTGCTATCTGGAGTGTGACTGCTGCCGTAAGCTTGGTGGCCCACTGCCCCAAGACTGGCTTTCGGGGAAAAAGACCCAGGAGATGTGATCTAAAGGAGGATAAATATTTCCCCCTGTGTCTGGAATCAAGGGGCATTTGCTTTCAGCGTTGAGGAATCCATTCTCTTCTGTAGCCCCAAATCTTTATGGAGGGAGGAAATTACCAGAGGTAAAACTGAGTCTGTTTAGGGGTGCCTGACTCACCTGGGGACAGCACTGGAATGCCAGTGGGCCCAGGCCCTGCTGGTCACCCCTCTCCCGGAGCAGTCTGCCCACTTAGAGGGCGGAAGTGGGGAAGGGGGCTACCCTTCTGTCATCTGGCCGACATCCTGCAGTGACCTCACCGCTGATGCTCTGGGTGGCCAGGAGAAAGATGCTTCACCTCTTTCTGGGTTTCTCTTTCCTCTTCAGTAAATGTAAGAGAATAATGATGAGTCCTGCCTTGTATTATTAGCGTTGATTAAATCACAGATGCAAACACCTCTGCACAAACACCAAGAGGTATTATTCCAATCAACTCGTGGCTGATCTGCCCCCTCCCACCCACGAAACTCAGCCTCTCCTTCCTCTGATAACTCCAAAGGGGTTAAAAGATTTGCATCCTGGCTCTGCCATTTACTAGATTATGCCTTCAGACAATGCATCACTTCTCTGTGAAATGGGGCTAATAATAGTACCTCCCTGCAGAATTGCGGGTGAGAATTAAATGAACAATTCCATGGTAAAGCACTTAACTCACATCAGTACCTGCCACAAAGCAAATAGACATTGACAGAGATTAGCAGTAAGGGCACACTTAACACCTCCTGTGTAATTTGTCCCTCTTTGTGCATTCCTATGCGATTGTGAGCTCCTCAAGCACAGGGGCATGACCTTTCTATTTGAATCTATTCTCCTTTGCAGTGGGTATGGGATGCCTCCCGCATACCTCTCTCTCTAACGGAGTACAAGGCTCTCACACCCCCCACCCCCACCTCACCCCTTTTCCAGCCACTGCTGCCCTGGCCTTTTCTGCTGAGCTTTGATCAGCTTTGTACAGGGTCGCTTGGTCTCAGCTTTTGGCCATGTGTCTCTTATGCCCTGTCCCAGGGCTTCTCTCATGGGTGTCACACTCCTGGGCACTCATCTTTGCCCAACCGGAAGTGTGGGAAGTTAACACCGACGGGCAGGTCTTGACCAATGGGACAGGAGCCGATGCCTCCCACTGCCTTCCCCCAGGAGCACAGTCCTGAGAAGCATTTCATAAAGTGACTCAGAGTGTCCATGGGACGGAGCAGTCGCTCAGAGTGGTGGCCAGTTTAATAAGGCCTCCTTGCATTGGGCTCTCCCTTCCTGTTTCACTTCCCCAGGCCCTCCCTCCTTCTCTCTGGTACTATGTTCTCCAATAAACAGCCCCACTACAAGCCTTTCTCTCGGGTTCTGTCTGCAGGGGGCCCAGGCTAAGACATCCTCTTGCTGTGTTTCCCATCACAGGGAACGGCAACGCCATCCACACTGGTTCCAGGAAAGAATTTGGGGAGAGATTCCCTACTCTTCCTCTCCCTTCTTTACTCCTCCCCCGCAAAAAAAAAAAAAAAAAAAAAAAAAAAAAAAAAAAACCCATCCAAATGATTTCCTTTCTGTTGATTCTATTTTATTTTCTGTTGGTTTGATTTGACTTCCTGTTGATTTTATCCTCCTAATTATTGATTTTACCTTATTTCCTGCTGCTTCTTTTTTATTTCCGGTTGATTCTACTTCCTGCGAGCTTTTTCAACAGCTAGTTTCTTTCTCAGCATCTCAGCTGCCTCTGCCTTTGTATGGGCCACCACCATCCCTCTCCCAGCACACAGCAGCAATCTCAACGGTCTCCCTGCTTCCAGCACTCAACAAGGCCAGAGCTCAAAGACTCTTGTATAGCTTGCTCTGTAGTTTGAACTTTACCCTTACTCTGGTGGGAGGGGTATGGTGGGAGTGGAGGGTGGTGATAAGGAGAGTCTAGAGGCAGGGAGGTAATTTAGGAGGTTCCCACAAGAACCCCAGGCAAGAGGTGGGAGATTTGGCAATAGATGTGATTTTTGGGGGTGGTTTTTTTTTTTTGCGGTACGCGGGCCTCTCACTGTTGTGGCCTCTCCCATTGTGGCGCACAGGCTCCAGATGCGCAGGCTCAGCGGCCATGGCTCACGGGCCCAGCCGCTCCGCGGCATGTAGGATCTTCCCAGACCGGGGCACGAACCCGTGTCCCCTGCATCGGCTGGCGGACTCTCAACCACCGCACCACCAGGGAAGCCCTGCAATAGATGTTTTGAGTTCGCCCTCCACTTCTTGTTTCCTGGGAGTCCTGCAACTCATAACATTGACCTCCCAGATTTCAGTGGCAGGAAGCAGTCTCAGAATCTGAAGAATCATGCACATTTGACATCAGGGGACTCAAGAACCCACGAGCAGGCTTCTTGTCCTCAAATAAAAGTGCTGCTTCATCTCCAGGCAGGGAATGGAGCAGTCAAAGGGAATTAAATTAATAAACTGTAAGGAGCCTAGACCCACTCCAGCCCCCTCTGTCCATCACCCCAGCACCGATGCCCTCGGCCTCTGTGCTGATTAACAGCAGGTCCAATCTGGGGGGCAGGGAGTCTGAAGTCTGCTATTTCTATGTCTGTCATTGTCACCCACAGGTGCTTGGTGGGGAGGAGGTCCAGAAAAAGCTTTATGCTTAAACTGAAACTATAATACACAGTTTATTTAGGGACCAAGGAAGGCCATCTAGGGCCCATCTTTTATTTTCTTTTAACTAACATTTTTATGTCAACCATCATATGTAACTCCCCTGATCTTCTGAAGGGACACTTTTTCCCTTCATTTTACAGATGAAGAAACTGAGTCTCAGAGAAGCAAAGTAACTTGACTAAGATCACGCAGGTATGTCTCCATCCCCACTATATGCTGAAAGTCCCTTTTAATCAGGCTGGTCAGAAAGACTTCCCTGGGTGGAAAGTGTAAGGCCATATGGCCCGAGGCGGGGGAACGCAATCAGACTCACAGGTTGCATCAGACCGACACTTTCCGGACCACCCAGTTCCAGAAACTGACCTGGAGACTTTCCGGACCACCCAGTTCCGGAAACTGACCTGGGGACTTTCCACCCGTCCCAGCCTTCCCGCCTTTCGAGGGGCGGGACTAACGGTCCCAAGACTGATGCCACTGGCACCAGATATTGACACGATACCCAAAAAGACCACCAAATAAGGAATACCCTGCGCCCTCCCGGATTCACCACACCCCTTTCCCTTCTTCCCTTATAAATTCTGCCCAAACCCTCGCCCGGGCGCGACTTCTCTGGCCCCTTTCTCTCGGACCAGTGAACCTCGCCCAGGAGCGCTCCCAAGTAAAGCTTGTTTAAGCTCTCCTCCGTTACTTGGTGCCGTTCCTTACAGAAAGAATAGGCTATAATCATTGGCTCACTTTTCAAAGGTTATTTTTTATCTGGAGCCGAAGGACCTATTCCCTTTCATCCAGAGGCTGTGTTTTGAGGCCGTTCCAGTACCCCTCCCCCACAAAGACCACTGGCAGCGCTCCAGGCCACGCCAGCCACTCTTACCTCCAAGTTCCAATAGCACCTAAGCCTGTGCTGATCCTTTGGCTTTTAATTATCAGAATTCCATATAACTTCTCTTTCTTTATTATTTAACACTTGATGGTCATTTCATTTTAACAATAGAAACCTTCTAACTGAATATAGTATATCTCCAGCAAATTGTAAATATGGTGAGTGTATAGCATGTTAAATGATCACAGACTGAATCCAGCTGTGCCACAGGATCCAGCCCATAAAGAAGAACATGGCCAGACCCCTAGGAGCTTCCCTGTATCCCCTTCCAGCCACTATCTCCCCAACCGAGAATAACCAGTCTCTCGACTTATGACGCTACAGAGTAGCTTTGCTTCTGTTGGTGCTTTCCGTGAATGCAAATGTAAATGTCATGCAGCACGTACCCCTTTGAGCCTGGCTTCTTTTGCCCACACAATGTCTGTGAGTTCACCCATGGCTGTAACTTTCCTCACCCTTCTGTTTGTGGGATTCATCCATTTTGTTGTGCATAGCTGTAATTTGCTCATTCTCATCGCCAAGTTGTATTCCATTGTATGGAAATACCATGATGGAATGAATACCATTTGACCATTGATGGGCTTTTGAGTGGTTTCCAGTCTGAACAGTTTTGCAATGAACATTCTAGTCCATGACTTCTGGTGGACATAGGTTCACATTTCTGTGCGGTGTGTACCTGGGAATGGAATTGTTGGGTCATCAGGTACATGTGTTTTCAGCACTAGTAGAAATTGTCAGATGATTTTCCAAATTGCATGAATTTCCACTTCTACCAACAGGGCATAAAGATCCAGTTGTTCACAAGCTAACCAGAAGTTGATATTTTCTTTTTCCTTTTATCAATTCTGGTTAGTACACAGTGGTCTCTAGTACTGGGTTTAACTTGCATTAAACCTGATGCCTAATGAACTTGAGCTTATTTTCATATGTCTATTGGTCATTTGGATAACCTCTTTAGTGAAGTCCCTGTTCAAGTATTTTGCCAATTTATCTACTGGATTGCCTTTTTTTTTAATATTGATTTGTAGAAGTTCTTTACATATGTTGTATAAGAGTCCTTTGTCAGATACATGTACTGAAAATATCTTCTCCCACTTGGTGAGTTGACTTTTTATTCTTTTATAGTGTACTATGTGAGTAGGCTTCCTCAATTTTAATATAGTCCAACTTTATTTATTTTTTCTTTATGATTAGTGATTTTACGTTCTACTTAAGAAGCCTGTCTACTTCAGGGTCACAAAGACATTCTGTTATGTCTTCCTTTTAAAGTTTTATTATTTAACCTATCTCATTTAAATCTGCAATCCATCTGGAAATATTTTTTGCACATTGTATAAGATAAGGATTCATTTTGGTTCATGTATATATCCACTTCCCCCCATACCACTGGCTGAGAAGACCATCCTTTCCCCACTGCTTGTCAATTAAAAAAAAGACTTCTAGGATTTGGATTGGGCCTGCATTGAATCAACAGATCAGTTTAGGGGGAATTAGCATCTTAGCAATAGTGAATCTCCCAAGCCATAAATATTCTATTTCTCTCCATTTATTGAGGCCTTCTTTCATTTCTCTCAGCCATGCTTTGTAGTAGTCAGTGTACAGCTCTTGCACATCTTTTGCCAGATTTCTCCCTAAGCATCTCATTTTGTATGCTATTCTAAATGCTGTTTTTAAAATTTCTGATTGTTTGTTGGTAATATTGAGAAATACAATTGATTTTTATATACTGATCTTCTAAAATTATTACTTCTAGTAGCTTTTTAAAAAATAGATTTCATCAGATTTCCTACGTAGGCAATCATGTCAACTGTGAATAAAGACAGTTTTCCTTCTCCCTTTCCAATCTGATGTCTTTTATACCAGGGGTGCCCAACGCCCGGTTAGGAACTGGGCCGCACAGCAGGAGGTGAGGGTGGGCGAGCAGGCGAAGCTTCATCTGCTGCCCCCCATCATTGGCTTTATCGCCTGAACCGTCCCCATTCCCCTCCCCACCCCACCCTGGTCCGTGGAAAAATTGTCTTCCACGAAACCGGTCTCTGGTGCCAAAAAGGTTGGGGACTGCTGTTTTATGTATTTTTCTTAATTTATTGCCCTGACTAGAAACTTCACAATTTTGAATAGAATTTGTGGGAAGAGACATTCTTGCCTTGTTCCTAAACTTAGAAAGCATTAAGTATGTTAGCTATAGATTTTCATAGATTACCCTTTATCAGATGGGGCAAATTCCCTTTTATTCCTAGTTTCCAGAGGCTTTTTATCAGGGATGGATGATAGATTTTGTCAAATGCTTTCTCTGCATTTACTGAGATGATCATACTTTTTTTTCTTTTTTTTTAGTCTGTGAATATGGTAAGTTACATTAATTCATTTTTGAGTGTTAAACTAACCTGGCATTCCTGGGATTTGGTGGGGTATTTTTGTTTGTTTAGTTTATTATGCTTTCTTTTAGTTACTCATGACTTATGAAATCTTTTATCTTTGCTTAATTTTCCCTAATCTCTGCTAAAGATTATTAATACCTATGTCTTCTCTCCACTACTTCCTTTCAGCCAAGATAAGAACTTCAGCATGGATGTACTTATAGGGTTCCTAACCTCCTGCCCCAAATTATGTTGTTATGTTATGTTTAATACTGGATTTTGAGAAGCATGTTTCTTTAAAAATCATTCCTTATTCATAGAACAATAAGCTTTACATATTCAGTGCCCTTTCCTTACTTCCCATTCCATGTCTTTGCCTGCATAGTACATTTTGACCACTTAAGTAGATATTGCTATGGTTGGAACAAAGAGCATAGGGTGTGGGGTAGGGGAGGAGAGGGTAGTGGAGGTTAAAGGCCAGATTATGATGGGCCTTGGCTGCTAAAGAATTTTTTTTCCAGAAGGCAATAGGAAGGTATAAATCAGGTATAAAGGAAAGGTAATTTTGATATCAAAAGTTATCATAAATGTAAAGTAAGTAAAAGTATGAAATTGATGCAGCAATAGATAAATAGGAAAATGGAACATGATAGCTCAGATATATGTCCACACCTATGATCCTATGATAACTTGGCACATGGAAGAAGTATATCATAGGGCACTAAGTAACAAATGCACTATTTGCTTAATGGAATTAGGAAATTTTGTGTGGAAAAAATTGAACTTTATTTTACGTAACCCCCAAAACGGCTTCCAGGCATACTGAAACCTAAATGTTAAAAAAATAAACTTTAATATTTCTGAATCAAATATAACTATATATGTTTATGACATCAGGGTAGTGAAGAAACTACCCTGGAGGATTGGGATGTATCTTCCATTTTAGCCATTGTGGTGGGTAGGATTTCTCTGTGGTCTAATTGACATTTCCCTGATGAGTAAGGAGGTTCAGCACCTTTTTATATGTTTATCGGTCATCTGGATATCCTCTTCTGTGAAGTGTCTGTTCAGGTCTTTTGCCCATGCTTCTATTAATTTGTTAGAATTCTTCATGTATTCTGGATGCGAGCAGTTTGTCAGTTCTAGACCTTGCAAATATAACACTCTGGGTTTTTATTCTCTCTCTCTTTTTTTTTTTTTTTGCGGTACGCGGGCCTCTCACTGCTGTGGCCTCTCCCGTTGCGGAGCACAGGCTCCGGACGCGCAGGCTCAGCGGCCATGGCTCACGGGCCCAGCCGCTCTGCGGCATGTGGGATCTTCCCGGACCGGGGCACGAACCCGTGTCCCCTGCATCGGCAGGCGGACTCTCAACCACTGTGCCACCAGGGAAGCCCTATGATGAAGAGAAATTCTCAATTTCATGAAATCCCATTTACTAATGTTATTAAAGGTGAATTTAGGGTTGGGTTTGGTGACTCCCTGTGTTGCTCCACTCCCCACTCTGGGTGACCCAACAGTTGATGGGAGAATGTGCTTCTGCCACTTCCCAATGTAAGACTTTTCTGGACAGTAGTTTTCTCATTCCAGTATTTCTTAAATGTCTTCTGGGTGTCAGGTTCTCATAGGTGCTCAGGATACAAGGAAACAAGACCAAGCCTCTGCCCTTATGGAGCTTACATTCCCGTGAGGAGTTAGAAAAAGAGTAACTTGGAAATCTTCACTATGAGTAAAGATAATAAATCAGCAAGACTGCTGAGTGGGCTGCGCAGGATCAGACATGATGAATGTATCAAATCAGAAAAAAGCTATGACCTTCTCCAGCAGCCCTCAGAAACCTGGGGCGAGATCAAACCAACAGCAGAGGGTTGTAAATTAGAATGAGGGAAAAAAACGGCAACTGTTCCAGAAATATATTCCAGTCTCCCAAGGTTATTGCCACAACTGGTTTGTTTAGTTTTAACAAAATGTAGCAATGCCCAGATGAATCCAGTGGTCAGATTTTTGGCACAAATACAAACCAGGAAATGAACAAGATCATAGTGAGGACACAAAGCTTTAAGAAAAACGGCCCTTATGCAGCCTCTGCCATCCTTAGCCCCTCATCCAGATAATGTCATGTAAGTTTAGACAACAGATTAGAAGAAGGAAGATACACAGGCCCTCATTAAGGAGTGGTGAACAGGAAGAGGAGAGAAAGTAACTAAATGCCTTCGGAAGTAAATAGAACTAAAAAGGCACAGGAGTAGGGGGTGTACAAGCTATTAGGGAGAAGGTTGGCCTGGGTATTAAAACTTCTTATGAATGTTTCCAAAGCATAACATGGTTAATCACTTTACCTGAGAAGTCAATAAGAGAAAGCTTATTTATACTTAGTCTACTATCTTTATGAACTCAAGGACAGATGTCATACTCCGGAGGAGAGAGATTTTTCCCTAAAAATGATTTAAGTTGTCCTAAAGGAGAGGGGAAACTTCAGTTACCAAGAATCACAAATCACATGATGGATAATTCTTAATTTGTAGAGTCTTGGACCCTCTTCCTAGAAAAACGTCGTATATTTCCATCCAAATAAAATTGTACATACAATTCCAGGATCCTGGTACCTAGCTTTGAATTTCAGACTGCAATCTCTGACTCATTTCCCAGCAACGTGAATAAACAGCGTTGCTATTTTTGTTCCACTTTGCCAACGTTAATGAACCTTCCAGGAAGCCCTCTCTGCAGTTTTACTCTTTAATAATAATGTGCTTAAAATCCATGTTTATAAGTATAGTGTAATCTTAGCTAATCTTCCGCAGCTCTATTTCATTGCTGAGTAATTTACATAGGACTAGAATTTATTCACTGATTCATTGCACCACCAGATGCCCCACCCACTGGAGACATCTGGCCTGATCTCCTCTTCCTTCCATCCTTGCAGGTCTGTTTCCAGATCCCAGCATGCCTCCTGCCCAGGTGCACCTGAGTGTTGAAGCCCTGTATTCCGCCTCCACCCTCCAATATTGCCTCTGTATTAGTCAGGGTTCTCCAAAGAAATAGAACCCATAAGAGCTATCTATCTATCTATCTACCTATTTACTGATTGATCAATCCTTTTTGCTTGTTGACAAGGATTTTTAAAAAATTTATCCTTGATAATTGTTTTACAATGTATTTAGATATCTTTTCCCTTATTTATTCTATTCTGATGATATCAATTGTCTTTAGTTCTGGAAATTTCTCAATTATTTATCAAATATTGCCTCCCTTTTATTCTCTTTTCTCTGCTTCCGGAATTCTTATTAAATAGATATTGGAATTTGTGCATTTATCCTCCAGGTCTCTTAATTTCACACTTTCCAACTTTCAGTCTGGGATGCATTCAGGGAGGCAACCTTCCAGGCTTCGATCTTATCTATTCTGCTATTCAACGTACCTAGTGAGTCTTCAATTTCAACAACAGCATATTCTGTTTCCAAGATAATAAGAACAAATACTAATTGAGTACTTACTATATGTTAGGAGCTACTCTAAACACTTTACAAATATTAACTATTTAATCTTCATAAAAACCCCATGAAGTAGATGTAATTTTATTATTCCCATCTTCCAAACAACAAACTCAAAGCACAGAGAAGGTAAGGGACTTGCCCAAGGTTACAGACCCAGTAAGCGACTGATGGAATGTAGATCCAGGCAACCGATTCCAGAGCCTGTGCTTGTACCCCTACAGTACTGCATCTCCAGAATATGATTTTTTTTTTTTTAAAAAATAACCGGGCTTCTCTGGTGGCGCAGTGGTTGAGAGTCCGCCTGCCGACGCAGGGGAAACGGGTTCGTGCCCCGGTCCGGGAGGATCCCACATGCCGCGGAGCGGCTGGGCCCAGTGAGCCATGGCCGCTGAGCCTGCGCGTCCGGAGCCTGTGCTCCGCAACGGGAGAGGCCACAGCAGTGAGAGGCCCGCATACCGCAAAAAAAACAAAACAAAACAAAACAAAAAAAAAACAAAAACAAAAAAACCACTTATACTTGTGTCATTGCCATAAAACACAACCTTGCTTCCTGTGGGCATATCAGTTAGGCTTGTTTTAAATACTGCTTCTTGCTTTTGGACTGCTCTCTTCCCTTAGGTGTAAGTTCTTCTGTTTTTTGCCTCTTTTGCGTGGCGTGTGTGTTCTTGCACCCTCCTGTGATTCCTTTCTGTGAGCTCATCTCAGAAGTTGTGCTCCCCTATCAGAGTTTCAGCTCTCCTGGCTTTGGAAATCCATCTGGGGGCTGGGCAGAACCTCTATTGGGCTTGTTTCTCTTCTTGTCCAGGGCTAAGGAGTTTGCCTGGGTCTCCAGTGGGCGGGGGTGGGGGTCATCTGCTTATTTATGGACTTCCTGCCCCCCTCCAGGGCACTGCCCCAACTCCTGAGTACCATTCCTCCAGAGAACAGATGTAATTTTTCCCTTAACCAGGGCAGTGGGTGTGGAGATGGCAGTGAGATCTTCACAACAGCTGGACCAAACGCCCTGCTGTAAAATTCTAGTTAATCCTTTTGTTGCCACTTCCATTCCCTCCTCCCACTACGTGTGACCATTTCTGTGCATGGAGCTCCCATCTTGTGACTCACACCTCATTTGGATGTACTTCCTTGTAAGCAGGCCTGCACTGCTTTCTCCTTTGATTGAATTTCTTTTTTTTCCCCCACCATTACTCTTCATAAACCCTGAGTCAGTTTTAAAGTATCTTTGTAAAGTGTCTGGAGTTTGAGGAGAGAGACTAAGAGACAGGGAGAGGTGAAGAAAGGGAGTGTGTTGCTTATCTTTTAAACCACCTTTTGTGTTTGCTAAACAATTTTTTCAATTTATCATTCTTTTCCAGTTTTGTTTGTGGGTCTTGTTTCTTCGTGAAAAAAAAAAAAAACATTTCTTCCCAAGGTCATAGAAGCAGTCTTATGTTTTTCTTGCAATCGTTTTTAAGTTGTATTCTTCACTTGCCTATCCCCCACCAAAAAAAAAAAAAGAAAAATTGTGGAAACAAAAATAAAACTCCTGAAATGAAAAACTCAGTAGATAGGCTAAACTGCATAATGGATACCAGTAAAGAGTAAATTACTGAACTGAAAAATCAGTCTTAGGAAGTCTCCTGGGATGTATTAGCTAAAAGAGAAGGAAAGAATAAAAATGAGCTAAGACATAGAGGATGAATGCAGAAATATAAACACCTATTTAATAATGCTTCCAAAAGAAGAAAATAAAAAGAATGTGAGACAAACCATAATTGAAGAAGTAATAGCTGAGAACTTTCTAGATCTAAATAAAAAACAGCTTAGGCCTCCTGGGCCAGAGCTAAGGCATGTGGTCACCCCAAACCAAGAACTACCTTAGAGAAATCAGGATTTACCGATGAACTGGGTCATCATTACTCCCAGTTACCTGAAGAACTTAGAGGTAGAGACCCCCCAAAATGAGGGTTCTGCAGCATGAAGAAGAAGAGAAATGCGGGCTGGGTAGCTAACCTACGGCATCACAGTAACCGCTTCACCACAAATGTAGATCATTTCAATAGATACAAAACAGGCATCCAATAAAATTCAACATATATGTTAAAAAAAAAGCTGAAGAACTAGGAATGGTAGGACATTCTTTAACTGATAAAGCATATCTATCAAAACTTTCAGCTAAGATCACGCTTACTGGTTAAACTTTAGAATTCTTATTAAAGACAGGAACACCTACCATCAACCACTCCTGTTACTTAACATATTTTAACAAACACCAAAAGTCAATGAGACAGAGAGACCGAGAGAGAGAGAGAGAGAGAGAGAGAGAGAGAGAGAGAGAGAAAGAGAGAGAGAAAGGGACAGAGGGAGAGAAAGGGACAGAGGGAGAGGGAGAGGGAAACAGATAGACATTAGGAAGTATAAGGATTGGAAAGGAAGAGGGAAAAAGAAACTATTATTTGCAGATAAACCAACCATCAAAACTAATACAAGAGCTCAGCAAGGATGCTGGGTGCAAAGTCAACACCAAAATTTTACACCAGAAAGGAGCATAAAAAATACCATTCAACAAGAATTTACTATATAGCACAGGGAACTATATTCAATATCTTGTAACAGAATTTTTAAAAAAGAATATATATATTTGGTGTGTGTGTATATATATATATATATATATGTATATATATTAACCAAATCACTTTGCTGTACACCTGAAACTAACACAATAAACTAACTATAAATCAACTATACTTTAATTTTTAAAAAAGCTTAAAATCTCTAAAAAAAATACCATTCATGCATTCCCTCATGCAATTTTCTGTATGTATGTTATAGGTCAATAGAGAAATAATTTAAGTGTATCCTTTCCAACTTTTAAGGCATAGTTATCTTCTCACTGATACAAACACAGAGAAAATATGTTTCCATTGGCATGCAGTGACAGAGATGGACGCAACAATTCTGATGGCAAATTAAAAAAATATATACCATTTAGAAAAGCAACAAAACTACAAAATATCTAGAAGTAAGCAAAACAAAATATGTAACACTTTCAAAGGAGGTATTACAAAATGTTTATAAGAATATGAGGTTTTCCTTAACTGTTTAAATTCAATGAACTGCCAGTAAAAACCCCAAAAGTATTAAGAAAAAATACAGACAGGGAGATCAGCTCGGTGCTTTGTGACCACTTAGAGGGGTGGCATAGGGAGGATGGGAGGGAGATGCAAGAGGGAGGAGATATGGGGATATAAGTATATGTATAGCTGATTCCCCTTGTTATAAAGCAGAAACTAACACACCATTGTAAACCAATTATACTCCAAAAAAGATGTTAAAAAAAAAAGAAAAAATACAGAGATGCAAAAGTACAAGTTTGAAAAAAAAACAGAGAAGACCTATCCCATCAAGTATTTCAAATTCAAATTTGTAATTTTTTTTTTTTTTTGGTACGCGGGCCTCTCACTGCTGTGGCCTGTCCCGTTGCGGAGCACAGGCTCTGGACAGGCAGGCTCAGTGGCCATGGCTCACGGGCCCAGCCGCTCCGCAGCATGTGGGATCTTCCTGGACCGGGGCACGAACCCGTGTCCCCTGCATCGGCAGGCAGACTCTCAACCACTGCGCCACGAGGGAAGCCCTGTAAAAATTTTTAAGTGTGGTTTTACCATAGTAACAGTCAAATGCGACAGAACAGAGACCAGAAACAGACTCATTTGTACATGGGAACTTCATATTTAATAGGGGCACTATCAGGGACTTCCCTGGAAGTCCAGTGGTTAGGACTCTGTGCTTCCAATGGAGGGGGCATAGGTTCGCTACCTGGTCGGGGAACTAAGATCCCACATGCTGCGTGGTGTGGCCAAAACAATAAAATAATTTTATTTTAAAAATTTCTGCTGTCAGAAATCTTGTGTGGAAGGATAAATTATTCAGCAGTCTTTGGGAGATTGACTAAAAATTTGGAAAAATTAAGATACAACTAGATTCTGACCTAGCACATAAAATATACATATTAGTATATACATACTATATTTATATACCTGATGTAAAAATAAGTCCCCCATGCTGTTCACTGATGAGAATTCCATTTAAAATATCCTAAAATTGAAAAGCTAGGTCAAGAGATATTGTGTAAATGGGACAGAGGACATTTTCAGTATGAAAACTAAAAGCGCTATACAGTTAATATATTTATCTCAGTTTGTATATGTTAGAAGCGTGAAGACGAAGAGCCACTTTTCTAGGAGGAATAAAGAGAAATGCAAAATATTTTTCTGAGGTCAAATTAATGCAATCAAACTCAATTAAAGAAGAATTAAGGGTGCAGCAAGAAGAACCATGCGGGGGCTTCCCTGGTGGCGCAGTGGTTGAGAGTCCGCCTGCCGGTGTAGGGGACGCGGGTTCGTGCCCCGGTCCGGGAGGATCCCACATGCCGCGGAGCGGCTGGGCCCAGTGAGCCATGGCCGCTGAGCCTGCGTGTCCGGAGCCTGTGAAAAAGAAAAAGAAAAAAGAACCAGGCTGATGGGCAGTCCCAGCGATAGGGTGGGTATAATACCCAACGTGTGGAGTAATCCCATGCTTGAAAAGGGCTTCGGATACAAATTTAGGTAAGTTTTAACCTGTCTCCGGGCAAATGGGAGCCTCATTTCCAGCTCCAAGTGTCCGTTACAATTCTATTGATCCTACGTGCTGCTCACTGCACCAGTTTGTCAGCGTCAACCATTTTGTGTGTTTTGAGTAGGGGTTATGGGTGTTTGCTTTTGCAGTTGTGTTGTGTGTGTATTGGGTTAGCATAGGACCTTGCTACTTGGAGGTGGTTCATAGACTGTCGGCGTCAGCCCCACCTTGGAGCTTGTTAGAAATTCAGGATCTCAACCCAACTCTATCCAGTTAGCATCTGCATTTTACCAAGTTCGCCATATACACCTTAGAGTTTGAGAAGGGCTTAAAACTTAAAGAAAACTCTGTTTAGAGAGAGACAGTAGCCGTGCAAGGATTAAAGCTATGATCAGTCCCTGACTCTTACTTAGTATATCCTTGTCTCAGATTCTCCATTAACCTAGAGACAAAATTTCATCCCTATGGGTTAAAGTTATAACATCCCTTTTACCCTGAGCTCACTTAGTCATCAGCCTTAATTATCTAAAATATGGCCCAGGTATAGGAATTAACAAGAAGAACAACAAAACACTCCAGGCAATTAGCATGGATGCAGCTTCTATATTTCACACATTGGCGAGATTTCAGACCCTCACAAGCCTACTAATCTTGGTGTTATGGTTCCCTGTACACAAAAGATTGGAAGCAGCAAATTAAAAGTAGAGCCTAGGAAAGGAAGAGCAGGCTTGGGTGAGGTTCAGAATGAGAATTGACGGTAGAAAGAATGGCTTTAACATTTTCACGGTTATTTAGTTGTATAAGTCTTGGTCATACCTCCAAAACAGTAACTCAGATCTTAGAGAAGTGGTTCTCAACCTTGGCTGCCCTTTAGACTCACCTGAGGAATCCTTTAAAAAATAAAACCCAAAACCTCAGTCTCAGAGATCCTGGTCTCATTGCTCTGGGGTGGAGTCCAGGCACAGGTGTTTTTAGAAAAGCTTCCCAGGTGATTCTAATGAACAGCCAGGGTTGTGATCCATTAGCTTAATGGTGTGGAGCCACTCATTGTAGGGCCCGGAGCATCCGTCTAGCTTGGCTCATACATTACCAAAGTGTGGAGATGGGGCCAAGACAGCAGAGGATTTGCTAAGTTCATACGTGATAGAGGCAAAGTCAAAACGGGCTCCAAGTCAGGACATGTGTCAGTTAAGGATGTTATTAAAAAAAGGAGTCCACGTAATTGCTTTGTGTTACTTTCTATATGAAAGTTACTTTCTGTATGAAATATCGCCTTGATTATCCTCAGGGAGCTTGCAGACTAACAAAGGCCAGAGCTGGAAAGGAGCACAGAACTCTGAAGCTAGGCTGGCTGGCCGTGAGCCCTGAGATGGAGCAGATAACATGCTGAAGGGGCTCCCCTGTCTCTGAGACCCCACAGGAGCTATGTTTTCCCTCTCATGGAATTTCCATAAAGAAGGCTCAGGTCTCCAACAGCAGCTGCTCGATGAACTCCACAGTCATGCTTATTTCACTGATCATTTTTTTGGACCCGCTTCTCAAATGATTTTCTAAATCCTACACAAGAATGATGTATACTCCCATTCAATGTTAAGAAGCCCTCTTGTGAAACTGAAGAAGTATATTATTCTTTCAAAATGGGGGTGGGAGGAGAGGGGGAATCATATTCCCAGAACGTTCAGAAGCATATCCAGCCAAATGGTTCTGATTCTTGGTCCATTATTTGTGGCCTCTTAGAAAAGCAGAATGAGTGCTAATGAAATCAGCAGACCCAGTGGCATTGTGCGTCCTGGAGCCATCCATGTGGCTGAGTCAGTGGCCACAATGGCTCCTGGGTGCCCCCTTCCCTTGCCACAAGAGGTCATCCCAGCAGCACTGTTTAAGCTGGACTTGTTTTCGTTTTGACCTCAAAGCTCAGGACCCGGCTGAGACTTCCTCAACAGAGTATATGACCGTATTATCTTGCTCCCAGTGGCTATCTGGGTCCGGAATTAAGAACCATTCACAGGGAAAGCCGCCTGAAAGCCACAAGTCTGAATATTAAATAGTAGCACCATTAGGGGCTGCAGTGGGAAAGAGGTTTGCTGGGCTCATGTCACCTGCCTCCGCTCCCAACTTTACTTGGCTTTTGTCTTCTATTTTGTGTTCATGGTAAATCTAATTATATCTCCATCACCTTAGCTCACCTCAGCACCTTCCTGGGAATTAGGCTGTCTGGTTAGGCAGAGAAGCAGATACATACCTTTGCTGACAGAGGGATCAGGTGTTAAGCTCATTTTCACTTCTGAGACATTTCAAAAGATCATAAATTATTTTCTTAGTGCCTAGTCAGAGAGACAAGAAAGAGCTGGAAGGTGAGGCACCACTGGTATCGTTTGAGCAACGAGGCTGGAGCTCCTTTTACATGTTTCTCGTATTTTAGTTTCTTAATTGCCTTCATGGGCATGTGGTACAGCAAGATGAAGTGAAATTCTTTTCCTTATTCGATGTAATTTACAGAGAAATGCTTGATTCTAGAACCCCAGGGACTTTTCAAATCCATTGATCTTGGGGTGGAGGGAGGGGTTTCTTTTTAAGCATTCATTTTGGAACGGATGTTTTCACTAATGAATTCAAAGACTATAAAGGGAAAAACCCATGCTTCTTCACTACCACGTTTCAGAATAGCTATCAGATGACCACAGCATCATCAATGAATGGAAAACGTGTTGGAGAGAGGGAAGGGGGGCTTCAAGAGCTGCAATTTACCAAGGAAATTGACTGCGATACCCAAATCCACAGGCTGACAGTGGTGCCGTGAACCTGGGAAAGTCCAGGCCTGCTTCAGGCTTGCACTGTTCTGATCCCAGATGTGCAGGGGCCCTGGCTCCGGGCGGCCACATGTCGACTGTGAGCTCCAAGCAGAGGCTCCGAGTCCCAGTCTTGAGCGGCCACACATAGTGGCTGTCCCGGACAGTGGGGCACGGGTGTCGAGGGGAGCGGAGGACGCAGGTGCCTCCTGACAGGAGAAAAGGCCAAAGCCACAGACCCGAGTGCCTCCCCAGCAGTGGGGAGTAGGGGACGGAGGGCAAGGCTGGCTGGCTGTGAGCATGGAGGAAGTCCTGGGTCTGTGGGGCTGGATCTGCGCTCCTAGACGCTGCCAGGGTCTCAGGGCACAAGGCAGGCCTCGGTGCAGGGTCAGATCCTGTCGCTTCGGCACGGCCCGCCTCCCGCCCCGCCCTCCTCCCGCCCCGCCGCGTGGGGGCGCCCGCGCACCGTCCCGTTATAAAGCATCGAGGTTCCGCAGCCCGTGGACCAGCGAGAAGCCCGGAGAGGCTCCAATCCTTGCTTCCTAGACCGCTTGCGTCACCATGGGCGAGCTCCCTTTCTTCAGGGCGCACACGGCCTTGCACCCGGACCACCTGTGGATCTGGGAAAAGGCCGTGTATGTGGACGAGAACCAGCGCACCTGGCTGCCCGTAACCATCGAGGTACAGACGCTCTGGGGTCGGGCGCACGGGGCAGCATGGGCGTCCCATCCGTGGCCCGGGCTCTGGAGCCGGGTCGCCCCGGGCCGTGCAGGCCCTGGAGGAGCCCCTCACATGCCGCAGGGCGAGGGCGGCGGGGAGGCTCAGAAGGGCAGGTCCACCCAGGGCGGCCGGGGACTCACAGATGAAACCACTTTGCACTGAGTGCAAGGATGAACAGTTCTCCGGGCCAGGAAGGAGGGTGGGAGAAACACAGAGAGAGGCACGTTGGCCAAAGGATGGGGACCCAGTGCGTCTGGAGTGTATGAATATGATCTTGAGTAAAATAGAACTTCTCTGGGCCTCAGGGTTCTAATCCATAAAATGGGAATAATCTCCAAAGTAAGTGATTCACACACATGGCCAATTATCAGAATCTCCATAGATGAGCCCCAGAAATCTGTATTTTGAAAGAACCCTCAACAGATTACGATCAACCGAGTTTGGGAAGCACTGCTCTAGAGTTTGGAATATTTCATACCTCCTCTGTGCTCTGGAGGAAACAAACTTCACAAGGTGTATAGTAGTATAAAAGCCAGTATTGAATAGACGTTGACTTTGTTTTATGTGTAATGCCTTAAGATGGCTCTTTAATTAATTTTTTTTTCTTTTTTTAAGAAATACAACTCTCTTACAGCACTTTCCATCGGAGCATGGATTTCCTCAAACTTAGGTGAAAAATGTTGAAACTTTCCATATATAAACCAAAGAAAGAACGTATAAAAGAAAAATTTAAATGTCGTATTAGAACATTTATGTAATGTAATATCAGGACAGCTAAAAGTTACTGAGAGTGACTGTGTTCCCATTTTATAGATGAGGAAACAGAGGCATAAAAATGTAAATCTGTTCAAAGTAGTGCTGCTTGTAGGTAATGGGGTTGGGATTCCAGAGTCATAACCACCATCTAAACTTTGCATCTTTATTGGCTTTTAAGATTTTGAAATACATATTTATATACATATATATACTTTTTTTTTTTTTTTGCGGTACACGGGCCTGTCACCGTTGTGGCCTCTCCCGTTGCGGAGCAACAGGCTCCGGACGCGCAGGCTCAGCGGCCATGGCTCACGGGCGCAGCCGCTCCGCGGCTTGTGGGATCTTCCCGGACCAGGGCACGAACCCATGTCCCCTGCATTGGCAGGCGGACTCTCAACCACTGCACAACCAGGGAAGCCCCATATATATACTTTTTAAAATCAAGTCAAATATTCACTGTAAGTCAAGTATTTGAGGAAAATTTAAGTGAATATCTTTTTTTAATCTCTGGTTGGGACATATCTTCTTCAACATGATGCTGAAACTGTGAAGCAGAGTTTTTCAGCTAATCATTATAAATTCTGGACAAAACATAACCCTTTAGCAAACCATGGGGCAGGAATTTCCCCACATAACTTAAAGGACCAGTATTCTTAATATGTAAAGATTTACATAAGTCAACAAGAGAGAGATGAATAAACAAACGTAAAATGGTTAAAGGATATGGAAGGTTATATACTAACACAGCAAGAATGATGATTTCCACACTTACACCTTGCAGGGTGATCTGAATTATTTTTTAACAGTGAGTTCTAATTTACTTCATAGACAAAAATTTTGAAAAGCTATTTCCACTTTGGAAAAATAATCATTGAACAAAGATAAGAGTCCAATTTTTATGCCAAGCAGGATTCTAGGCTGTGGGGTTTTGCAGTGAATGTGATTAAATCTCACTGCTTGTGAAGCTGACATTCTGCTGGGGGAGAAGGACAGCACTCTAATTGAGGCCGGTGGTAAGTTCTGTAGAATAACTACAGTGGGAGGGCAGGCAAGGATGAGTGGGGTGAGGTCTTCAGGCTAGTCCTCTCCAGAGTTTTTCTTGTTTGTTTGTTTTTAATTTATTTATTTTTGGCTGTGTTGGGTCTTCGTTGCTGTGCTCAGGCTTTCTGTAGTTGTGGCGAGCGGGAGCTACTCTTTGTTGCAGTGCATGGGCTTCTCATTGTGGTGGCTTCTCTTGTTGCAGAGCATGGGCTCTGGGCTCGTGGGCTTCAGTAGTTGTGGTTCCCAGGCTCTAGAATGCAGGCTCAGTAGTTGTGGTGCACGGGCTTAGTTGCTCCGCGGCATGTGGGATCTTCCCAGTCCAGGGCTTGAACCCGTGTCCTCTGCGTTGGCAGGTGGATTCTTAACCACTGCGCCACCAGGGAAGCCCTCCCCTCCAGAGTTTTAATTGGCATGTGCCTGCCACATTTTGCCCATCATTTTCTTTGAAACCTTTCTGGACATCTGGGACATGCCTCTTATGTATATCATAAAAGTTGGATTTTGCTGACATTTGTCTTTATAGACATACATTTGAGCAGAGACCTGCCTTAAAAAAAGGGTGTGAGCCCTTCATGGATTTAGGGGAGAATGTTCCAGGCAGAGGACAGCAGGTGTGAGAGATTTCTGGGTGTGTGCACATCCCAGACACTGCGAGGAGGCCTGTGTGGCTGGAATGGGTGGAGGGTCCAGGATGGAACAGAAGGAGGTGAGAGAGACAGGGAGCCGCTCTGGGGGCCTTCGGGCCATGGTGAAGATTTCAGTTCATCTGCCTGCGATTGGAAGGTGTCGGAGGGCAGCCAGCAGGGGAGTGACGTGATTTTTAGGTGCACACCTGGCTGCGGTGCTGAGTCTCGGCTGTGGGCCACAGGGCCGAGTAGGCGGCAAGTTGGGCAGTTGTCACAGTAGCCCAGCAAGAGGTGATGAAACAGGAACAGTGGCAGAGATGGTGACAAGTGGGCTGTCACCTGATTCTGGGGTCTGGGGAGATCTTGTTTAAAAGAGGTTGTATGATAAAGAAGAATCCAAGAAAATCCCCCATCAGCTGAAATAGGCACCAGACTCCATAGTTACAGAAGCTCCGGGGCCCCACGGCATACCCCGGCAACCAGGCATTTGTCACGAAGTGGACCTTTTGTGGCCCTGTCTGGGTATCTAGACCCATTCGAGTGCTGGTCATCTCGGCCCAGCCAGAGACCCTGAGAGGAGCGTGCCTGGCTTAGGGATTGGAGCCTCTGGGAACAGTGACCACCAGCATCTTAGATGCGGGCTGGGCTGGGTGGGTGGCAGGATGGACCGTGGGTATTTGTGCGTGCAGGACCGTGAAGGTGTGCCCTGCCCTTCTCTTCTCTTCAGTTAGAAAGTAGCCTCCAAGTCCTCATGCGTCAGGAGGATGTCCCCCTGGGGGAGCCTGTGTGCCCCAGCCAGCTGGGCCCGTACCTGCTGCCCGTCATGTGGCAGCTCTACCCCGGGAGAAGGTACCGAGGCTCAGACTCCAGCTTCTGGCGCATAGTGTACCACATCGAGGCAAGTGTGCTTCTCCGGGGACCCGTCAGGGCATCGTGGGTGGCCTGCTCCCCTTCCCCCATGTCCGGCCTCTGTGGTCTATCTGTTCCCTCCGTTTCTGTACCAGAAGCTAAAAAAATGGAGGGACTTTACAAGTGCAGATTTTTAAAGGACCAGATTGGAGAGACATTAGAAGCAAATGACCAACCACCCTCGGGGGTCTCCAGCGGAAGCCCCTGGGTGGCAGGAGCCTCTGTGGCAGGCAGTCCCAGGGTGAAGGCTGGTGGGAGGAGGGGCCCCTGGGGTCCCCCCCATGCAAGTTCCCGCCTGCCACTCCAAGCCCAGGGGCCGGGAGGGGAAGGAGAATCCCGGACTCTGGCCTCCAGCTCCTTCTCTCTCACAGTTCGGTGACACGGAGGACATGCTCCTGGAGCAGATGGCAGACCCAGAGTATGAGTGACGAGGTGAGCCCCCGGGGCCAGGTCAAGGAGAGGGAACGCCCCTCCTGCCCTCCGTGAAGGCAGAACTGACCCCCACCCCCTGACTGCGCTGCCCTGCGACGGTCCCCAGGGTGGGGGACCCAGGCTCTGTCCTTTAACACCTCAGAAGCCAATCATTTTTAGGCCCCCTTCATGTTAGGGGCACACAGCTAGCTGCACAGTGCTTCACAGGTGTGGGCACTGTCCCTTGATCATCGCATCAACCAAGCTGGGTAGTATGAACTTTACAGGTTATAAAAAGGGGTTTTGAGAGGCACAATGACTGGTCCAGGTCACAGAGCCAGGTTTCAGATCTGGGTCTTCCGACACCAAGCCGCTGGCTCGGACGCAAGGCCTCGGCTCTGGAGACCGGCACCGACCACCCAGCTCGCCCGTCCAGACTCTTCCCGGCAGCTCCACTCCCACCCACCCCGCACCCTGCCCCTTCCTTCCCTTTGCCCTTGACCCTGTCTTCTCTCGTCCCAGGTCCTGCAGCTCCCATCTCCTCCCGCCCCCTGAGCCCCAAGCCTGCCGCGGCGATGTTCGTGCTTGTGTTCACCTTCGTGCACCAGCCCTGTGTGTTTTGCTCCGCCACACCCAGGTCCAGGAGCGGAAGGATGGGCAGAGGATGAGCCCCCCCACACCGGCCCTGCCTGCCAGAGAGGTCGTGTGTGGGTACAGCTGCCTCCTCCTGCCCCGCCGTACCCGTGTCTCCGGCTTTCTCAGCGGCCCGATGGTCTTCAGCCTCTGTCCCCGTTCTGTCCCTCCCAACAACTAGCGTCACGTCTGGAATGCCCTGGGCTGCTTCTCATTCTGTCACCTCAGCTCTGTGTCCTTCCGGCCGTAGGGGATGGGACCTACTCGCCTGAGCCTGGTCTCTGAGCCCCTGGACCAGCTGTCTCCTGTGGTGCCGGCCCACACATGCCCACACCTCGGCCAGCGCCCCCTGCCCCAGCAGCCTCGAGTGAAGGCCTGAGGAGGGCCCAGGTCTGTGTTCAGGACCCAGAAGCCTGCCGGTCAGCGATCCCCAGCCAGGGATGTGGCAGGAGGCTGGACAGGCGAGCACTGTGGACGGGACCTCGGGTTGCCCACCTGTAGAAGGATAGAGGTTGGAGGTCCCCCTGTTTTACAGGTGCCCGCAGACCTGGATGTTATGAAGTTGTATGTAGCGTGAACACTTTGTAATGTTGGTTGATTAAATGTAAGACAGTTCATCTAACTTTGTGCCGGACCAGCTTCTATCCTTGACCCAGATTCTAGTGGAGAGAAGCGGGAGCAGATGGTCACTGAGTAAGAATATTTGAAATGGAAAGAATATTCGTGAATTTAATGTATATATATTTTTACTTTGGAGGAAAGGTTGGAATTTTCTTTTTTTTCCGTATAATCCAAATGCTCAAAAGCCCAGTGTTCATAGAGGTATAATTTTGACAACCATTGGAATAAGTGACCTCAAAAAGTCTCAATCAGCATCTCCTGGTATTCAAGACCCCCCACCCCCGGCCCTGTCCTCCTTACCCTCCTGGCCCAGCCAGCTCTAGCTCCTCTGTCCTCACCTGGGTAGTTCCAATCCCAGCAGGAGTCCCTCCTCCCTGAAACTGTACCCAGCCATCCGCCAGAGTCCCTTCCCTACTTCACGTGCCCCACAGTCACAGCCCAGCCCCGATGCCTCCTGCTTCCTTCTCAAGATCCGCTGCCCCTCGTCTACCTTCTGAACAGGTAAGCAGGACCTCAGGCATTACAAAGGGATGCCTTCCAGTCAAAGGAATCCATTCTGTGTGGAATACTGCTCCTCTCCACTTAGTGTGACTTTAGTCTATAGCTCTTCATCACAGAGGGATGTCAGGGTAATGACACAAGTAGGTTGTTAAGTATCTAATATGAGAATTATATAAGAAAATACTACATTTCCTATTTTTTATTCTCTGACCCCAGTCTTCTTACTCGGCCCTAGAGAGATAAGCGTCGGGTACCACACGTGCCAGGTGTGCATCTTTTATCATTTTAACCCTATCGCCTTGCCTGGTGTTTGGCAGTGTAAAAGTTTGGTCTGTCGAAGCGTCAAAACATCAGACCAGGAGGAACATCAGTGATCAATCAGTGGCCTCACTTTAGGAACAGGTCCAGGAAGAGGAAGGTTCTCATTTGGGGCTAAATGCTTGTGTGTCCCCCAAATTCAGATGTTGACGCCTTAACCGCCAACGTGTGTATTTGGAGGTGGGACCTTTGGGAGGTGATTAGGGTGAGAAGAGGTCCTGAGGATGGGGCGCTCATGATGGAATTAGTGCTTTTTTAAGGAGAAGAAGAGAGAAAGATCACTCTCTCCACGTGCACGCACCCAGGAAATGCCAGGTGAGGACACAGCGAACAGACAGCTGTCAACGAGCCAGGAGGAGGCCCTCACCAGACACTGGCTCTGCCAGCACCTTAATGTTGGACTTCCAGCCTCAGAACTGTGAAAAATAAACATCTGTGCTTTAAGCTGCCACCACCACACCACACGGAGTCTGTTGTGTTCTGTTACAGCAGCCCGAGCAGACCAAGACAGTTCTTGTGCAAACTTCTCTTGTTCATGAAACTTTGGCCATCACCATGAACTCTGCTGAGGCCTGCAGATACAGCAGTGAACAAAGCTAAGCTGCTCTCGTGCAGCTTTCATTCTGGAAAAAGAAGAACAAGAAGCTTGGAACGTGCAAAATCCTACAATGAAAACAGAACACAGTAACCTGGTAGCGAGTTAGGTCAGGTGGTGAAGGAATTCCCACCTGTGTAGGTAGCCTTTAAGATTGAACCTTGAAAATGAGAGGGATCTAGATTCTTCTTAAATCGGGGGAGAGTCCCAGGACGAGGAGATGCAAGTGCTGTGCAGGTTTAATTTGCTACGGAGGGCTTGTCTGGTGGTACAATGGTTAAGAATCCGCCTGCCAATGCAGGGAACAGGAGTTCGAGCCCTGGTCCAGGAAGATCCCACGTGCCGCGGAGCAACTAAGCCCATGCGCCACAACTACTGAGCCTGCGTGCCACAACTACTGAGCCTGCGCTCTAGAGCCCGCAAGCCACAACTACTGAGCCTGCGCTCTAGAGCCTGTGACCACAACTACTGAGCCTGCGCTCTAGAGCCCACGAGCCACAACTACTGAAGCCCGTGCGCCTAGAACCTGTGCTCCACAACGAGAGAAGCCACCGCAATGAGAAGCCTGCACGCCGCAATGAAGGGCAGCCCCCGCTCACCGCAACTAGAGGAAGCCCGTGCACAGCAACGAAGACCCAACGCAGCCAAAAATAAATTATTTTTTTAAAAAATTTGCTATGGAAACTGAAACAGCAAAAGTTCTTCTCACTAAAAGAAAATGCTCTTTTATGAGCATAAGTGGCCCTAATAAATTAACTATAAATGCGATGCAGAATCTCAGTTTTCCATAACAAGAATGACTTTGGGGTTGTGGCTGAGACAGCTGGGTGGACAATGATGGAATAGTGACACCTCCAGTTGGCGAGTCGATAGGCTGTTGATTGAATATGGATCTAGAACTCAGGTCAGGACTAAAAATATCAATGTAGAAATCATTAAGATATCAATAGCAATGAAAGCCAGGGGCCTGACCTAGGTCCCTCTTGGAGAGATGGTGGCATCTTTGAAACCTGGAAGCAAGTGTTTCCAGAGGGCCACTGTGGTGGGCTGGGGAGCACGCCGATGAGGGGCTGAATAGAGAGAAGTGGGTATCAGATTTGGCCACGTGGAGGCTGGTGGTGACACTGTCAGGGAAAGTTTGCTGTGACAGGGGCATGGCCCGGTTGGGGTAGGCGTAGGAGGGAAGGGGAGGTGGGGAGAGGCAGCCCTTCTAGGAGCTTTGCTGTGGAGGAGGGTGGCGTCGAGGGAGCTTCAGCGGGAGGTGATGGAGCCCATGTGTGCAGCCCAAGGAAAAGGCCAGCAGAAGGGACAAGCTGATGAGGAGAGCAGAGAGGCTGTAGTCAAAGGACCAGCATTCCTGAGGAAGCTGAGTGAGATGGGCCCAGGCACAGATGTATGTTGGCGTCTGACAAAGAGCTTGAGCCGCAATCAGCATCACGCCAGTCTTGTTTCATTTCCCCCCATACAAAGTTGGGGTTTGTGTTTTTGCTGAAGTATTTTAAAGGCTTAATATTTCACCCACAAGTATTTTATTATGTGTCTCCACAGAGAAAACTTTTTATTTCTGATAGCCACAATACCATTGTCAACCCCTAATAAAATTAACTATAATTCCTCAATACATCTAAAGCCCAGTCTGTTTTCACATTTCCCCAGTTATCGCAAATGTCTTTCTGCAGCTGGTTTAAATCAAGACTCAGACTGCGTGTGGTTGATGCATCTCAAGTCTCTTGTGATCTATAACCCACTTCCTTCCTTAGAACAAACCAGGTAAACTGTCCCGTAGACTTTCTGGATTTGGTGGACGGCATCCCAGAATGTCCTTTAATATGTTTCTCTTCCTCTTATTTCCTGTCTTTAGAGACTTGATTAGATTCTGGTTTAATTCTTGGGGCACAGATACCCACAGGTGGTGCTGTGTGCTGCTCATTGCATCAGGTCAGGAAGCGCATGATGTCAGGGTACCACTCTGGGTAAGACTGATCTATCATCCATCATGACGTTCGCCATCAACCTGTCATCTGCGCCTTTGGCATCTTTATGATGTACCATCATTCCTGTCCAAGAATATGGTTTCTCTTTTATTTAATTATACATTTGTGTCTTTCAGGAATGTTTTATAGTTTTAATCATAAAAGTTTTGCATATTCTTTTTCTTTCTTTTTTTTTCTTTATTTGGCTGTGCCAGGTCTTAGTTGCGGCATGCACTATCTTCGTTGCCATGTGCAGGATCTTTTTTTTTTAACATCTTTATTGGAGTATAATTGCTTTACAATGGTGTGTGAGTTTCTGCTGTGTAACAAAGTGAATCAGCTATACATATACATATGTCCCCATATCTCCTCCCTCTTGCGTCTCCCTCCCACCCTTCCTATCCCACCCCTCTAGGTGGTTACAAAGCACCAAGCTGATCTCCCTGTAAAAGTTTTGCATATTCTTGTTGAAACTATTCTCAGACATTTAATTTACTTTTTGTTATCGTAATGGTGTCTTCCCTTTCATTATATCTTTTAATAGGATATTGCTTGAGGGGTGTATGTGTATGCATGTGTGTATAAAATAGCTATTATTTTCTGTATGTCAATTTTATATTCTGCTATATTACTAAAATACCTTATTATTTTTTAAATTGAAATATAGCTGATTTACAATATTGTGTTAGTTCAGGTGTGTAACAAAGTGATTTGGTTATACATATATTTATATGTATATATCTATATTCTTTTTTCAGTTTTTTTCCATTATAGTTTATTATAGGATGTTGAATATAGTTCCCTGTGATATACAGTAAATCCTTTTTGTTCATCTGTTTTATATATGGTAGTGTGCATCTGTTAATCCCATACTCCCAATTTATCCCCCCCCACTTCCCCTTTGGTAACTGTAAGTTTGTTTTCTATGCCTGTGAGTCTGTTTCTGTTTTGTAAATAAGTTCATTTGTATTAGTTTTCAGATTCCACATATAAGTGATATCATATAATATTTATCTTTTTCTGTCTGACTTCACTTAGTATGAAAATTTCTAGGTCCATCCATGTTGCTACAAATGGCATTATTTCATTCTTTTTTATGGCTGAGTAATATTCCATTGTATGTATATATACCACACCTTCTTTATCCATTCATCTGTTGATGGACATTTAGGTTGCTTCCATGTCTTGACAGTTGTAAATAGTGCTGCTGTGGACATTGGGGTGCATGTGTCCTTCTGAATTAGAGTTTTCGTCTTTTCTGGATATGTGCCCAGGAGCGGGATTGCTGGATCATACGGTAACTCTATTTTTAGTTTTTTAAGGAAACTCCATACTGTTTTCCATAGTGGCTGCACCGATTTACATTCTCACCAACAGTGCAGGAGGGTTCCCTTTTCTCCACACCCTCTCCAGCTAAAATATCCTACTATTTACAGTAGTTTTAATTTATTCTTTGGGTATTCCAGATACGTGGTGATAGCATCTGCAAGTAGAGATATTATTACCTCTTCCTTCTTAACTCTTATTGTTGTAGTTCCTTTTTCTTGTCTAATATCTCCAAAGCTATCATAAGTAGTAATAGGCATTCTTTTATTTTCTTAACTTTATTGGGAAGGTCTCTGGAGTTTCCCTGTTAAGTATGATCCTGTCTTTGCAGCTGAAATATTTATATTTTATCAAGTTAAAGAAGTATCTTTCAATTCCTATTTTAGAATTTTTAACATGAACAGGTATTGAATTTTGTTACATGCCTTTTGAAGTCTAAGGAGATGATTAGATGATACTTTTATTAAACTCTATTAGTATTATATTGATATGAGGGTATTGACTCTTTCTTACATTCCTGGAATGAACCACACTTGATCATGATGGATAATGCATTAATGTATTGGTGGATCTCTTTGCTAATATTTTATTTTAAATTTTTGCATCATAGTTAAAATGGTCTGAATTTTTTTCTTTTTTCCCCCCTCTCAATCTTTGTCAGATTTTGGCATAAAAGTTATATTCACTTCATAAAAATAACTTAGAGGCTTTTCTTTTGTTCTACCCTGTAATACTGTAAACTGCGTTAAGATTATGTTTTTTTTTTAGCTTGGGAGAATTCCATTCAAGCCTGGTGCTTTTCTGGAAGGAGCACTTCTACAACTTCCTGTTTCTTCTGTGGAAATTGGCTGTTTAAGCTGTTTAGCTGTACTGGATTCAACTTTGGTTAAATAAATTTTCCTAGAAAAGGATCCATTTCATCTAGGTTTTATATTTTATTTTCATAGGTATTCAAAATAGTCTCTGGGATTTTAATATTCTCTCTGGATTATTATTGCCCCTTGTCATTTCTTATTTTGTCTTTTTTGTGCTTTATCCCATTTAGTAAAATTAGGTTTGTCTATTTTATTTCCCCAACAGCCAACTTTTTGACTCATTTATTAATTCTGTTGTTTTGTTCATTTGTTTTCTATATCATTGATGTCTGTTTTTATCTTTAGTTCTTTAGTTATATATTTGTTTCTGTTGTCCCTTTTCTAGCTCTTTTGAGTGTTTATTTTCTTTTTAAATTTTTATATAGATATTTTATGTAACAGGTTTACTAAAATGTAATTGATGGGGCTTCCCTGGTGGCGCAGTGGTTGAAAATCTTCCTGCCAATGCAGGGGACACGGGTTCGAGCCCTGGTCTGGGAAGATCCCACATGCTGCGGAGCAACTGGGCCCATGAGCCACTACTGAGCCTGCGCGTCTGGAGCCTGTGCTCCGCAACAAGAGAGGCCGCGACAGTGAGAGGCCCACGCACCGCAATGAAGAGTGGCCCCTGCTCGCCGCAACTAGAGAAAGCCCTCGCGCAGAAACGAAGACCCAACACAGCCAAAAAAAAAAAAAAAAAAATGTAATTGACGTATCATACAATTCACTCTTTCAGAGTGTCCAATTCAGTTGCTTTCAGTCTATTCACAGTTTTACAACCATCACCATGGTTGCCTATTCTGGGTATTTCGTATAAATATCATCATACAGTATGTCTTCTTCTGTGACTGGATTCTTTAGCATAATATTGTCAAGGTTCACACGTATTATGGTGTATATTAGTATTTAATTCCTTTTAGACTGAATAATATTCCATTACATGCATATGCCCCATTTTATACAATCATGGACATTTGGGTTATTTCTGCTTTTTGCCTATTATAAATAATGCTGCTACAAACATTCACACACAGTTTTTGTGTGGACACGTGTTTTCATTTCTCTTGGTTATATACGTAGGAGAGGAATTGCTGAGTCATATGGTAACTTTTTTTTAACTTTTTGAGGAGCTACCAGACTGTTCTCCAAAGTGGCTGCACATTCCCACCAACAGTGTATGAGAGTTTCAATTTCTTCACATCCTTGTCAACACTTGTTATTGGGCTTTTTGATTCTAGCCATATAGAAGGTATAAAATATCTCATTGTACTTTTGATTTTGTATATCAAAAAATCAAATGGCATGGCCATTTGTATATCTTCTTTGGAGAAATGCCTATTAAGAGCTATTAAGATCTTTTGCCCATTTTTTTAGTTGAGGTTTAATTGACATAAAACATATTAGTTTCAGGTATACAACGTAGTAATTTGATATTTATACACACTGTGGAAAGATCACCACAGTAAGTCTAGTTAACATCAGACCTCATACATAGATTTCTTTCTTGTGATGATAAATAATTTTTACTCTCTTAGCACATTTCAAATGTGTAATACAGTATTATTAACTATAGTAACCTTGCTGTACATTAAGTCATCATGACTTATTTATTGCCCACTTTAAAAAATTGGGTTATTTTCTTTTTTATTACCAAGTTATGAGTTCTTTATATATTCTGGATTCAACTTCCTTATCAGATAAAATTTATAAATATTTCCCCCCAATCTGTGTATTGTCCTCTCACTTGTTGATGGTATCCTTTAAAGCACAAAACTTTAAAATTTTGATGAATCTAATGTATCTATTTTTTATCACTTGTGGTTTTTTTTGTTTTGTTTTGTTTTTTGTTTTTTGCGGTACGTGGGCCTCTCAACTGTTGTGGCCTCTCCCGTTGCGGAGCACAGGCTCCGGACGCGCAGGCTCAGCAGCCATGCCTCACGGGCCCAGCCGCTCTGCGGCATGTGGGATCTTCCCGGACCGGGGCACGAACCCGCGTCCCCTGCATCAGCAGGCGGACTCCCAACCACTGCGCCACCAGGGAAGCCCATCACTTGTGTTTTTTATATTATATTGGGTTGGCCAAAAAGTTCATTTGGGTTTTTAGTAAGACGTTATGGAAAAACCCAGACAAACTTTTTGGCCAACCAATATCACAGAAGGCTTTACCTAACCTTCACAGTCATAAGGTTACTCTACATTTTCTTCTAAGAGTTTTAAAGTTTAAACTCTTACATTAATGTATATAGTCCACTTTGAGTCAATTTTTATGTATGTCGTGAGGTAGGGGTCCATGTGTATAGCCAGTTGCCCCAGCACCATTTGTTAGAGAGACTTCTTCCTCCCACTGAATTGTCTTAGCACTCTTGTCAAAAGTCAATTGACTGTAAAAGTAAGGGTTTATTTCTGGATCCTCAGTTCTATCTGATTGATGTACATACCTGTCCTTATGCCCATACCACACTGTCCTGATCACTATGTCTTTGTGGTAAGTTTTGAAAGTGGGACATGTGAGTCTTCCGACTTGGTTCTTCCTTTTTGTTGGCTGCACAGTGCAGCATGCAGGCTCTTAGTTCCCAGGGATTGAACCCGTGCCCCCTGCAGTGGAAGCAGAGTCTTAACCTCTGGACTGCCAGGGAAGTCTCTGTTCTTCTTTTTCAAGATTGTTTTCATTACTCCACATTCCATATTCCTTGAATATCCATATGAATTTCAAGAACCAGCTTGTCAATTTCTGAAAAGAAGTCAGCTTGTATTTTGATAGAGACTGTGTTGAATCTGTATATTAACATGGAGAGAATTGCTGTCTGTATTAATCTGCTTAGGCTGCCAAATCAAAATACCATAGATTGGGTATTTTGTTTCAATGGTTACCTTTATACTAATATCTTAGGGCAATATTATTACTCCTTCTTTTAAAAATGCTATCTGTTGTAGCATTGTCCAAAGAACTTGCTATAATGATGGACATGTTATGTATCTGTGTTCTCTAATGTGGAAGGTGTACTGGCTACATGTAGTAGCTTATGGAGCACTTGAAATGTGGCTAATATGATTGAGAAACTGAATTTTAAATTTTATTTACTGCTAATTAAAATTTAAATAGCCAGGACTTCCCTGGTGGTCCATTGGTTAAGACTCTGTGCTTCCACTGCAGGTGGAGCAGGTTCGATCCCTGGTCAGGGAACTAAGATCCCACGTGCTGAGCGGCATGGCCAAAAAAAACAATTTTAAATAGCCATGTATGTCTGGTGGCTACCATGTTGGATGGTGCAGGTCTTTTGGTTCCCTACTATGAACATTATTGAAATTAGTAACCTCTTCTTCCCCTCCCTTCCTCTCCCCAAAGTATCTAAAGTGATATCCATTTAGTGCTAAATAATACCTTGGAGGCAACCAGCAAGCTTACTTTCTACATAATCTTTCCCTGCTCACCCCATTTTTGATAGATGAATTATGTCTTCATTACTGGAGGATATAACATAGTATTTTTCACCCTTGTGCCTACTAGTCTTCATTCTACAGTTACGTATGTTCGGTGCTCACAAGTAGTTCTTACAAAAAGCTTCTCTAAAGAATCTTGATTGTCTGAAACTTATTGTTTAGTAGATCTCTCGGGAAGGGCACACAGAAGCAATATTCCCTGATTCCCTCAACTTCATCACAGTTTATGTCTTTTATAATTGAAGGTCACTTTGGCTGAATAAAATCATTATTGGCTCACATTTTCTTTCTTGGGTATCTGTACTTCGTTACTCCATTTACGCCCTTATGTTTTAATTTAAAAGTATACCATGAAGGTCTAATCCCATATAAGTTACTTGGTCATTTTACCTTATGCCAAAGGATTTCAATTGTATAAAATCTGATAATTTGAATAGACTATGTCTTGGAGTTGACTGTTCTTGGTTGTATGTCCCAGGTACATCATGTCCTTTTTAAATACACAGGTTCAAGTTATTTTTTGTTTGTTTTATTTTCAGGAAAGTTTTTAAAAAATAGTTTTGTATATTCTACTCCACAGCCTTACTTTTCTGAGGTTGGGGGTTGTGGGGGGGGATTTATTATGTATGTGTTGGATCTTCTTTGCCTGTCCCCTATATCCATCACTTTCACTTGACTCCTTTGGAAGAATCCTTCTTCTACTGATTTATTTCTACTTTCTACACTATTTTTCTATTTCTATCCTTGTTGCTCTGCTGGATTTTGTGAGGGGCTTTGAGGAGATTGGGAAACAATGCCATTGTTACTAAATTGCCCTGATCCTTATTGTGTTTTAAAGCCACTTTGTTAGTGTCACTGTATTTTGCTTACAAAACAAGTTTATATACAAAGGGGAAATGTCTTTAGAAATATACTAATTCTAAAAGATTCTCCCCCATCTCTTTATACCAAACAAGTTATCTTGAACTAGTCCAGTTAAGTCATTGTCAGTGAGTGAGTCCTCCTAGTTTTAGTGAGTGAACCTCCTAGGGCAAACACAATTTATAAATTGTAGTGAGAAATTTTCCAAGAAAATGCTGAACATTCATGGTTTTGAGGTGAAAAATCAATAGCCCTTGAAACTATTAAATGGAACATTTCAATAATATGGGAGAGCTCTTTGCACTTCTCAGTAATCAAACTTATAAACTCAACTTTGGCACCTGGTCCAGATGATACGGGACTTTATACAGCAGCTTCATTGGTTAAGATGCCAGTTACCTGGGCCTGTGAACTTGGAGAGCCAAAAAGCCTAAAATCTAGGGAACTTTGTGCTGCTCTGATTGGATGGCGCCTCTCCTCAACACTGGCCTCATCAGCCCACCAACCAAGGGCACCAAGAAGCCATGTCCATTTTCCCACCTTTTTGGTTGGATTGTACTGGGTTAAATACCTGAGTGTCTCATTCCTACTGATCCTATGACTCTTGAGGGCCATGGATAACCACAGTAAGTCTTCGTCCTGGAAGGGACACACACAGATTTAGCATATCTTATAGAAGAATAATAGACTTGGATCACAATTTGATAATCCCATCTGGTTCATTGTGAAATCCCCTGTGTTTGATGTGGTATGTTTGTCACCCGGGGCACCCCATCCCTATAGACAAGATTTAATTTAGCTCGAACTCCACCCCCCCCCGACCTCCGTATAACACTTCACTACCCCTCCAGAGATTTCATGGGGTCACACATCTGCCCATCACCCCTTACTTCAAGTTCTAGCATCTGCTGATTTTCCTTGGTTTATGGGTAATCTCCTATCCATCCCATTCCTGTTCCATGCATATCACCCCACCTCCCACTGGGCACCGCTGTCATTCCTTTACCAGAGGGCTGCAGGTGACAGACATTGGGGGCATGCTTGGAGTTAAGTTTGAGGGTTTGGGGAGGTTTTGGGTTCAACACTCAGATTATGCTTTAAAGTGGGATATTGAACACTCTGGTTTTGTAAAGCCCCTTAGCCATTGTTAGAGCATTACCAGCCCCTCCGCGCTAAGCCCATCACCTCTTCTGGGCTCTTCCCTCCTTCACAGACCCCCCCCCCTCCCTTCTTATAACTAATCTTTGAAATGCTAACATTCTTACCTTATTATGCAGAACAACTTGGTTCTGTTTGACTTGGGGCTAGCTTTTCTGAATTCAATGCCCCATCAAAGTGTTTTGCTAAATAAAGGATGAATCATTCCAAGGAGAATCTCTCCTAGGAGGCGGAGCTGCTGTGGTTAATTTTGGGTTTTCTATTTTCTTTCTTTTTCTGCTTCCTTTCTTCCTAGTACACCTGCTCAGAATGTTTGAGTTGGGAAGGGAGGGAGGAGGGGAGAGAGTGTTCAAACGAACAGGACTCATCAAGGAACACTTTCTGGAAATCAAGTGAGACTCGGTCTGCTGAGAAATGTCCTGGGGTGTTCCAGGAGAGGGCCAAGGCCAGGAGGAGGCCCAGGACTGAAAGCAAGCCTGCTTGACTAAGTAAGAGCCATTCTGAGAACCTCCCCCTCAGGGATATATTATTATAATGATGCCTCCTTTACACACAAGAAAACGGGCTTAGAGGGATTACCTACCTTGCTCTAAGTTAACAGAGCTAGTAAGTAGCAGACCTGCATCCAAACACAGGGATCCTGGCTGAAGTCCATGCTCTTATTAGTCACCATGATATTATACAGACTTGGAAACAAACACGCTTGGATGGAAGCCCAGTCCACCTCTTACTCAGACCCACAGTAAAATGTCTCACTTCTCAGAGCCTCAGTTTCCTCACTGTAGTAAGATAGGTGCGTTGAAACCTATCTCAGAATGTCATTGTGACTATTAAATCAGCTAAAAGCTGGAAAGTGTCTGGCACATAGTAGATTCGATCAGTTGTAATATTCCTCCTTTATGAAATTTTCTGTGTTGAGTGGAAAGTATCATTAACGGCGTTCTTAAGGGGAAAAAATTTAAAACTTTCTAAGATAGTTTTACCTTACTAAAAAAAGGAATCATAAAAAGTTGAGGGACGAACAAGACATCAATACCTGTTATTTTTATTAATATTATTTAAACAGGAGGGGAGGAATGACTTGGTCTTCAGCTAAAGAGACAAAAAATATTGCAAGAACAATACAATTTGCTCTATTAAAAAAGAGTCAAACAATTGGTTTATTTGAGGGGCTCACCTTAAAAAACATGACATATATAATCACAAATAATTAGGTCGATTTTTGCTCCAAGTTACAGCTGCCTTTTCTCAACATTTCTACTTCCCTTGGAGACTGTTTAGCAAGGTGACAGGCACCCCCATCCCTGGTTGCTTCAAGCTACCTAAGAATGAATCTATCCAGGTGTTAATACCACAGAATGAAAAGTAAACTTGAAATAAAACAGTATTGTTAGCTTTGTAGCTACTTAAAACACAGGTCTTTGTATATATAAACAAAAGAATAAAACTTCGGTATTATGCGTTTTTCCCTCTCACGTTTCTAGAAATCCTTTTAGACAGAGATTTTTAAGTATCGCATCCTGACTTTTCGTTAATCCCAGTATTCTTTAAATGTACACAGCCATGGGAGTCTCCCCTTATCTGTGGTTTCACTTTCCATGGTTTCAGTTACCTACAGTCAACCGGGGTCAGAACATATTACATGGAAAATTCCAGAAATAAACAATTCATAAGTTTTAAATTGTGGGCCATTCTGAGTAACTTGATGAAATCTCACACTGTCCTGTGTTGGACAATGAATCATCCCTTTTCCAGCATATCCCAGCTGTTAGTCACTTAGTAGCCATCTTGCTGATCAGATCAATTGTTGCAGTATCACACTGCTTGTGTTAAATAACGCTTATCCTATTAATAATGGCCTCAAAACACAAGAGTAGTGATGCTGGCAATTCGGATACACCAAAGAGAAGCGGTAAAGTGCTTCATTTAAGTAAAAAGGTGAAAGTTCTCAATAACGAAAGAAAAAAATCATACCATTAAGCTCTACAGTAAGAAGGAATCTTCTATCCATGAAATTGTGAAGAAGGAAAAAGAAATTCGTGCTAATTTTGCTGCTGCAACTCAAACTACAAAAGTTAGGGCCACAGTGCATGATAAATGCTTAATTAAGATAGAAAAGGTGGGCTTCCCCGGTGGCGCAGTGGTTGAGAGTCCGCCTGCCGATGCAGGGGACGTGGGTTCGTGCCCCGGTCTGGGTAGATCCTACATGCTGCGGAGTGGCTGGGCCCGTGAGCCATGGCCGCTGAGCCTGCACGTCTGGAGCCTGTGCTCCACAACGGGGGAGGCCGCAAAAAAAAAAAAAAAAAAAAAAAAAAAAAGATGGAAAAGGCATTAAATCTACAGTAAGTTATTTATTACAGTATATTATAATTGTTCTATTTTGTTATTAGTTATTATTGTTAATCTCTCACTGTGCCTAATTTATAAGTTAAACTTTATCACAGGTATGTACATATAGGAAAAAACATAATATATAGAGAGTTCAGTACTATCCATGGTTTCAGGCATCTACTGGGGGCCTTGGAGCATATGCCCCATGGATAATGGGGGACCCTATCCTTCAGTTCCAAAAGGCTCGGTGTAATTAGCCCACTGGTTGGCAATGCGAGGCTGACGGCCTGTAACGCAGGACAAAAAGTCATGAGGCTGGGGTTTTAGCCCCAACTTACTAACTTCCTGCAGGAATGAGTCGCACCAGCCCCTTTCTGCACCTTGGTTACCTCTTCTGTCCAGAGAGGGACTAGTTAGTGTGATACGTGATTAACATAATCTCCTTTTAACCCCACAAAGCAGTAAGTACTCTTGTTATCCCCGATTTCCTACTGAAAAATTAAAGCTCAGCAGTGTGGTTACTCGCCCGAAGTTAGGAAGTGTGTGGCCCAGAGGTTGCCAGGATCCGTCCTACTTCTGGCTCCCAGTATTCGTGTATTCAGCTCAGTCCTTGGCCCTGAGCTAGATGCACGCAGCAGGTGCACATCCCAGCACAGAAGGAAGTGCCTTGATGGTGATTAACAGAGGGCAGTGAGCAGGGATGCAGGAAGGGTCGACTGTGGGTGGGCCAATCAAGCAAGCCCCCTGAGGCGGCGACACTGGGGCTGGAACCGGAGGTGACGGTGCCAGCTGTGCTGAGAGCTGAGGGGTGGGCTTCTCAGCTGGGGGGAACACCAAGCAGGCCTGGCAGGGGCGGACAAGGCCCCATGTTCCTGAGAAAGGCCTTGCTGGCCAGGAAGATAATTTTGTGCTAGGGGCCTTGGGGAAGCCAAGAAGCATCTGACTCACCTCCTGCTGCAGCACAGAGGATGAACTGTAGAGGCACAGGCCTGGATGCAGAGAAACCGATGAAGGCATCTAGGGCAGAGGCCGGCAAACCTTTTCTGTAAAGGGTCAGATAGTAAAGATTTTTGGCTTTGTGGGCCATAAAGGTCTCTGTTGCAGCTACACAACTGCCATTGTCGTGTTGAAAGCAACCACTGGCAATACATAAAGGTGAGCGTGGATGTGTGCTAATAAAACTTTATTTATAAAAACAGGGGCCTGGTGGCCCATAGGCTACAGTTTGTCACCCTCTAGTCCAGGTAGGAAATAGGAAGATGAAGAGGTACTGGCAGTGAAGATAAGTAGGTGGAGAACCACCTGTAATTATTTTTTGGTGGGAGGTTGTTTTTCAGTTCTTTAATATCAACTTTAATTGCACAAGTGAGACATAAGTATATCTTCCTTATAAGAAAATTAAACATTACAGATTTGACCACACCCCAAACCCAGGTGTACTAGCTGCTATTTTTTTAAAAATAATTATTTATTTATTTGGTTGCATTGGGTCTTCGTTGCAGCAGGCAGCCTTCTTAGCTGTGGCTCGCAGGCTCCTTAGTTGTGGCATACGGACTCTTAGTTGCGACATGCATGTGGGATCTGGTTCACAGACCAGGAATCGAACCTGGGCCCCCTGCACTGGGAGCATGGAGTCCTAACTACTGCACCACCAGGGAGGTCCCCTAACTCCTATTTTTATTTCTGGATGTATCATCGTCGTCCTTTTTCTCTGTATTTATACTTACATATACCTAATGAACTGTGTGGTATCATTTTATGATTTTTTGGCGGGGCAGGGGCTCTGTGAATGGTATCCTGCTAAAGGAGTTTTCACACCTCTCCCCTCCCCTCGCCTCTCGTCTCCCACTGTTAAAGAGACCTGGCGCTGGCTGGGCTTCCTGGGCTTTTGAGGGCAGCGTGTACTGCACTTGAGAATGCCGCTCTGCTCCACGTAGCGGGGAACCAGAAAACTGCCTTCGGAGCTGCTGCATCACTTGGTCCTGATGGCAGGACAGATCCGTGGCAGAGCCCTCCCTTGCTCTGAGCCCCGCTGCAAGCAGGCCATGTTCTAGCTTGGAGGAGATGTCCTGTCCTGCCACAAACCACAGGACCCTAAAACCTCACTGAACCTTCACGGGGGGTTAGCTCCTATTTCTGGATACACGTGTATCTTATGAGGGCAGCTGGGGTGCCGACCACTTCCTGCTCATCAGGTCAAGTAGCGCGAAGTCTTCGACAGAGTGACCAGCACGATGCCCTGTGAAATGCCAAGGGTCAAGGTCCCTGTGGACTTACTGTCAGGGGTGGTGTTTTCTAGTGTTTGGTCATTATCTTGTATTTGTTATGTTCTGTGTGGTTATAAATCATTTGAGGGGAGCAGGCCACCATCATGCACAGCGCTGGGGGGCACCATTCCCCCACAGTATGAACGGGTGGTGTCCCCGGGGTTGCGCACCTGGGCAGCCAAAGATGGTGCCTTGTTTTCTCAGCCATTTGCTATCTTTAAGAGGAAGATTATATTTCCTTTTTACACTCCTTTTCTCATTCTCTGCTTCAGACACTTTTCTCTCTCTTCCAGCTGGCTGCCTTCCAGCGTGGACCTTTTGGACTGGTTCTACTTAGTTTTCTTTGCTGATTCTTTCTCTGTCATGCTAAGAATCTGGCATTTTTCTTTTTGCTTGTCATACCTGTTCTGTAGATCAGGGGTCAGTAAACTATGGCCAGGGAGCCAAATCTGGCTTGCTGAACGTTTTTGTAAGTAAGGTTTTATTGGGACACAGCCATGCCCGTTTGTTATGCGTCTTGCGTGGCTGCTTTCATGCCACAATAGCAGAGTTGAGGAGTTGCTACAAGGGCCACGTGGCCTGCAGAGCCAAAAATACTTACTGCGTGGCCCCGTATAGAGTTTGCTGGCCTCTGCCCCAGATAGTTCTCTCTTCTCCTCTGGCATCAATGACCTCCCAACCTATGAATTCAGCCCAAACCTTTCTCTAGACCCACACATGTGTCCAGGGCATTTCAACATGGATACCCCACATGCATCTGAAACTCAGTATCCCAAACCCAACTCATGGCTTGATTGACCCTGGATCTCTGCCTCGCCTCCTTGCATGTTCCCAACTCAGGACCCCGCTGGCCAAACCACTGACCCTGAGCGGCAACCTGTCTCTAGCTTTCCCATCCTCGCACATCTGCTCGGTCACCAAACTCTGTCCATTCTCTCTCCTCAGCTGCTCTTGCATCTGTCCGTTCCTCTCCATTCCCAAAGACTGTGCCTGGTGGGGCAGAGGAGAAAAGCCGGGATGGGGAGCTGGGAGACCTGAGCTCCAGCCCCGGCTTTGCCACAGGTGACCACGGACCGGGGCACATTGCTGAGGCCCGAGTTCCTCACGTAGAACAATAGACACAGCGGGGCCTGACCTGCCTCCTGGGCTTGCTTTAAGGATCAAGCTTTCACATCACCTTGTTCCACCTTGACTCTGTAACATAAAGTGCTGTGAGGATGGCAGGGCATGGTGTAACAGTGAGGATACTTCTACGCTGCTTCTTCCTCCAGGCAGCCTCCCAGGATCCCCCAGCTGCATGACACCCGCCCCCTCCTTCTCTTGACACACTTTGATAGGCCTCCCTTGCACTCAGCCCTGATGCACAGTCCCCTGGGTATGCGCTCAGTCTTGAGGGCAGGGATGAATTCCTGCCCATTTTCTTTCCTTCAACTCAGAACAGGCCTGGCCCAGAGTTGAGGTTCTGTAAATGTTTGTGGAACTTGGCCAAATGCCCTCAAGGAGCTCCCAGACACGAGGAGAAACAGACACACAGATGAGCAATATGGCCGGAGGGGCTTCCCTGGTGGCACAGTGGTTGAGAGTCCGCCTGCCGATGCAGGGAACACGGGTTCGTGCCCCGGTCCGGGAAGATCCCACGTGCCGCGGAGCGGCTGGGCCCGTGAGCCATGGCCACTGAGCCTGCGCGTCCGGAGCCTATGCTCCGCAACGGGAGAGGCCACAACAGTGAGAGGCCCGCGTACCGCAAAAAAAAAAAAAAAAAAAATATGGCCGGAAGAGAGATCCGGCACATAACATCTAATCGTTCCCACGGAGGAAGATGTCCAGTGGGAAGGGCCTGGGAAGGGCCAGGCCTGGGCTCAGCCAGGATGCAGGCATCCCAGGATGTGTGCCCAGCGTCTGTTCCCATTGGTCAGTGCGTAGGCAACAAGGGTAGTGCAGGGTTTCAAACGTGGCCCCTGCTCCTGCAGAGAGCCTCCTTCATGGTCAGTGATGCTGACATAGGAGGCTCCTATACATATTAATTAAACCACCTGTTGCTGCCCATCATCCTTTACAAAAAGATATTTTTCCCTGTGTTCTACGAGACAACCTCTCCTTTGTCCATCACCCGAAGTCATTAACATAATCCCTAGTAGCTGCTTTTAGTCTTCAGCTCTGGGCAGATGAAACTGAGAACTATTTTCTCACCTGCACCAAAGCAAACTGTCAAGAGGTGTTAGACCCGATCTCCAGAAGCCCACAGCACAGACCCACACCCCACTGATGAACGCATGGAGATACGCATTCAGGAACCGCGCAGAGGATGGAGGAGACCGCACTGTGGACTTCGAGCTCGTGGGTGTAAGCACTCCTGGATATGCCCCGGGAGTGATTTTAAACATTTCGATGTGCTTCTGCTCTCTTTGCTCTCTCACATGCCAAACCTCTGTCCCGGATGGCCTGAGACAGCTACCTCCTGGAGGGAAGGGCAGACTTAGACTTTGTTCCAAGGACACGGAGAGAGATCAAAGGCTTTTGACATTTGCAATTGGATTCCGCAGCAGCACAGCACCCTTGCCAGCCAGGATGCCATCCTGTGAAAGGATTTCCAGATTTTTCTTGTCCTCGAGCATATTAGCAACAGAGCTCCATGACCTAGGAGAAGCAGAGGAGAGCCTGCTGCCTTTCCTGCCCCAGAGTCGGGGCAGGAAGGGGAGGGATGAGGGAAGTCTTGCCCAGTATGTCTCCTGGAATCCTTCCTTGTGTGTGGCTGGGCTGCAGGCTGCATCCGACATGCCCCACCCATCTCAGGCCAAGGGGAGGGGAAGGCGAGCTGAGGGGAGGAGGGTTTTCTAAAGAGCCAGTTTGTCAGATCACAGGAGCTTCCGAGGGGAAGGGGCTCAGCCCAGCCCCTGCTCTCGGGCCTCCCTTTCCTTAACCACTCCTCCACTGCGGACTTGAGTTGTGACCACAGCACTCCCTCCCCTTCCCTCTTCTGCATGCATGCAAGTGTTTTTCTAGGGCAGTGATTCTCAACTGGGGAAAATTTTGCACCCCTCCCGGAGCGGGGGGCACATTTGGCAATCACAACTTGGTGGGTGGGTTGGCAAAGGGCTACTACCAGTACTTTATGGGCAGGGACCAGGGATAGTGCCAAATATCCTACAGTGCACAGGACAGCCTTTCATGACGAAGAATTATCTGGTCCAAATGTCCACAGCGCTGAGCTTAGAAACCCTGCTCTTGGTAAATACTCTAGGTATGGCTCTGTGTGCCATTTTAAAACTTGATAAATGCTTCTGAATTGTCCACCAAACCTCCAGGGTGTCTACAACGATCCACTCCCACAACATTAAGGCTTAACTTCTGCCAAAATCGAGGATACGCATTTCTGAATTCTGAAATCTGCACTTCCCAACGCTGGGCGTCTCCTCTTCTGTAAATTGCTCATTCCTGGCATTCGCCCATTTTTCTTTTCTTAGGGAGTTCTAGGAGTTCTCTATGTATTCTGCACTCCAGTGCTTTGTATCTAGTCCTGATATTTCCACCCTTGCTTTTTTAGCATCTTGTCACACAGAAAATGCTGAATTTGAGAAAGTTAATTGTCTCACACTGTCTTTTGCTTTCTGTCTTGTTTAAGGTGTTTTCTATCCCAAGATCATGAACATAGTCCCCTGTGCTTTCTTCAGTAATTTTACGGATTCATTTTTAAGGTTAGGACTTTAATCTGTTGGTGATCTCTTCTCATGACGGGTGTGAGGAAGCGAATTCCCTCATCTTGCCGTCACCAAATTACTGCCCTGCCCTGCATCCACGCCGTCCTCTTCCTCCCTCTGCTTCCAAGGGCAAGACCCGTCAGGGCCCCGGACTCTGCCTCACCCCTCCCCGCTCAAGGGCTCTTCCCTCTTCACCCAGGACATGCGGGAACATCACCCCTTGTGAAAGCTCACGCCTGCTACTGGATCTCCTGCTGCAGCTGCCACAGTCTTTGCCTTTTCATAGCCCAGCCTCACGAAGAGCCCACCCTCCACTCCCTTACCCTCTGCCGACGTCCTGCTGCTGAAATGGGCCAATCCCAACTTCCTTCCCTGCTTGGAAAAACACTAAAGGGATAACTACAGTTCTACCTTCAGTGTCAGCTGCCGCGTTTCTACACTAGGAACCAGTTTAAGCTAAGCTCCGATTCCGCACAAAGGCTGAAGAACGAGCAATGACGTTTAATTACCCAACACTGGGAGGCGACCTTCAGGGACCAGCATCACTTCCTGGGACTGATGGGGCGGGAGAACCACAGGCCAAATCCGTCGCTCCACATGCCCCTTGCGCAGATGGGCTAACTGAGGCTCAGGAGCTAACAGCCTGCCCAGCACTTGGTCTACTCCCGGCCAAAGTGTCAGCAAAAGTGACCTCCAGGGCGCATCTGAGTGTCAAGTCCAGACCTGGTGCTCTTCAAGCCACTCCCTGCCTGAGGCCAAGCAGAGCCGAGGGCAAGTTTCCAGTTTTAGGCTGCACTGGAGGCTCGGGGCTCTGGCTGGGCACTGGGTCTGGTGGGCATGGAGGGGAGGTGTTTGGGGGAGTGGCACCTGGAAGATCGGTGTGAGGGACACAAAGGGGGAAGAGAAGCCATGGCAGGTCACCCTGAGCGCAGACGGAGGGAAATGGGAAATGCAGAGTGGACAGGGGGCCCGCTGCCTCCGCCCCCCCAAGGAGGCCCTGGTAGGTGTGCAAACCAAAGAACAAGTGCATAAAGATCACAGGGCCAGCAGGGCCTGGGAGGAGACGGTCAGGGAACCTCAGAAGAGCCGGGCGGTGGCCCGTCAGAGCAGGACCAGGGGTAGGAGGGCAAAAGCCCCGCTCCGGGCCCTCAGTGCAGTTCGAGCTGCTGCCAGTCTCAGGAAGAAGGCTCTGGGGGTCGACACAGGGTCCCTGAAGGCCACTGCCACTGACTGGACTTGTGGCGCCCCAGCGCCACGGCCGGACCTAGAGATCCACGTTCATTGGATCAAAGCTTGATCACGGCTATTTCCAGGCTCTGTGGTTTCAGGGAAATCATTCCAGCCCTCAGAGCCTGTTTGCTCATCTGTAACACGGGATGTTAATATGTACACCTCAGAGAATTCTTTTGAGAATTAAATGATGACCATTATTCAGTGTTTTGTGAACATACTAGGGGTCTGTCCACAGTGGAAATCACATCCACTGGGGTTGGGAGGGGGTGTAAACGGGTGGCTATGTAAGAAAAACTCAGGGAGCAGCCTGAGGGCAAGGTGACCAGCATTGCCTTCCTGTAAAGAGGGGCGTCCTCCTTGCTAGTGTCCGCTGTCCGCATTGCGAGGCTCCAGGCCTGACATAGCAGCCCCGTCAGCGGCTCCCACTTGGCAGACGTTTTAGGATCAGCTGCTCCATGGAGTTGATCTGCAGAATGGGGGAGCAGTGATCAGAGCCCCTGGGAGACGCTCTTCTATCCAAATGAAGCAGATGGGAACCCGGGTTTGTGGATTTAGGGGCCCGGGGAAGGGATCCCTCCCATCCTTTGCCCCACTTTGCACACCTACGGTCACTACTTAATGCCCATCCCCCTCACCTGGGCCACCATGCACTTGCCTGGCCATGGTCCACTATTTCCCAGAGTCTCAAATCCGTTGCTTGGTACCTTCGCCCGGGGTAGAGCTCCCACTTGGGGAGCAGCCCGAACACGAGCAGATGGCTGGGGGACCTGGGCATCTGGGGTTGCACTGGCATCTGCCACATGCGGACCGTGACGCTGATTTCATGCTGAAGGGACCAGAGAGGAGGGGGCACATCAGGGATGGTTGAGCTGCACACACACAACCAGGGTCCTGGATCCCCTGGCCCGGCTGGTGGGCTGCCCAGACCAGAGGTCGATGGGCATGCTTTTAGAATCCCACACCCAGAGCCTTGGCACCATCACTTGGGGGTTTTCCTTGGACTAGTTCTCTCCAGGCCTCCTCTGTACCATCCTCCCACTGACCTGCATCCCACTCACCCCACCACACCCTGAAAAGTTAGCCTCTGTTTCCAGCCTGTCCGCAACATTGGGCCTACACTGATTACTCTGTTGGCCCTCTGTCTTGGCCACTTCCATAGTTTTAAAAATTCTCTTTCTAAAAATAAGATATCTAAAAAAATAAATAAATAAAAATAAGATATCCATAGACCTCAGGATCTGGGAGTGATGGGTTTTCCCTTAAAAATATTTTGTAGTTTTGATCATGGCCATCACTACTTGTTGTGAACATTAAAAGAAAAAAAAAAAAATCAGCCAATCCAGAAAGGTATAAAAATGAGGGAAAGTCACCAGACAACTATAACCAAAGCTCCATGTGTTTTGCAACTAAATGGGAAGTTCTTTACAGTTTTCTATCAGAGTATTTGTCTTTGTGCTGAACATTTTTCCGAGCTAAGAATCTAGCCCTTTATCAGTCATACATGTTACAAGTTATTTTTCTCCGTTTGTTGTCCTAACTTTATGAGCCGGTTTTGCAAGAGGGATGTTTTTAATTATGTGGCAAAATCTCTTTCCCTTTGGATTCTGTCTTTAGATCAGGCGTCAGCACAGTACAGACCCAATCTGGCCCACCACCTGCTTTTGTAAATAAAGCTTTATTGCAAATAAACAAACACTTCTTCCTGTGTGTGCTGTCTTGGGCTGCATTTGCACTAGAGGGCAGAGTTGAGTGTTGCTATGGAGTCTTTACCATCTGCAAAGCTGAAAATTTTTACTATCAGACTCTTTACAGAAAGTTTGCTGACCTTTGCATTCGATCATGCTCAGAAAGCCATCTCCTATCCTAAGACTGCATGTGAAAACCCAGATCTACTATTCAGAAATAATCATTTCAGATTGTGAAAGCAATGCTCAGCCTCCAGGTTCCCCTCCCCCACTCGTGGCTAAGTTATTTGAAGAATCCATTCTTTTCCCATTGAACACTTTTGTATGCTTTTTGAAAACTTACTAAACTATTTTGTCCAGAATTTTCTGCATGCTTTATTGGGTGGAAAAGACTCAGTGTTCTCAACAAAAAATTTTCTGGATTACCTATTTGAAGACAGCTAGGAAATGTGTTATATTGTTTAAAATGACCGTGAATTGTTTATTTAATACCTGGAGAAGTATTTACCATATTACCCTGAAGTATTTATATTTTGTCCCTCAAAGATGGGCTGTGATCCAAACCCCTAGTTTAGGGCAGCTGTTTCCAATTTGAGTGATCATCCTTATCACCTGGGGAGTTTTTAAAACATAAAGGGTCTTAGACTCCACCCAAGGCTCCTGAATCAGTTTCCAAGGTGGAATTCTAGAATGTGTTACCTCTCAAATGCTCGCCCAGGCCATTCAGATGGTGAGCTGTGTCTGTGACCTCCACAGAGGTAGATTATTCCCATTTTGCAGGTGAGGAGCCTGAAGCCAAGGTAAATTTTATACTGTTGGCCCACCTGCTGCTCTAGGTTGCAATGCTTTTGCTTGTGCTTGTCCTGTCTCCTTTCTGATCCTGGAGAACTCCTACTCATCCCGCAGAGCCCACCTGAATAGCCGCCGGATGTGTGAAGCCTTTTCAGCATGCACTAGGGGCAACACTAGGCCCTGAGCTACCTCTCTCTCAGCCTCCGCACGGAGGACTGCGTCATCTCCTGTAGATAAGCTCTGCCTGTGGCCCCTCCAGGCAGGGGCTCCTGGTCAGCACGCTCAAACCCACACAGGCCGAGTTTTCCAGCGCCAGTGAGAACTGCATCCTCATTGCATAATATGCAGGGCCCCCACGGGCTAAAGTCCATGTACCACCCTTCCGCTGCCTCCCCTCATGTCCCACGACTCACCGTGCTGCCAGGGGAGCCCCTGTCCCAAGCTCTGTGGGAGGGACTGACCCGCAAGGCCACAGTCACCCAAGTCCTTCCATTCTCATCCTTGTAGATGCCCGGCCTCCGGAACCACAGGCAGCATGGGGGCGACCCAAGGGGCGGAGAAGCTTCTGCTTCCATTGCAAGGCTGTGCCCAGCGCAGGCCTCGAGGCACACATGGAACCTCCCAGGGGTTCAGCCTCCTTAAGTGGACTGGCTCCCGAGGGGGGTGGGGCCGGTGATCCTGGGGGCGGGGCCCGTGAGCGTTGGCAGGGGCCGCAGGGACCAGCGAGCCCAGGTGTGAGGGTGCGAGGGGGTTGAATAAGGGGCAGAGCCAGAGCGGGGAGGAGCCCTCTGCCTCTGGGGGCAGGCAGGGGCGGGGCCCCAGAGCAGGAGTCGGAGGAACTGGGCCCACCTGCCTGGAGGTGCGCGGACCGGAGTCAGGAGCCTCAGGGGCCGGCGGATAAGAAGCTCCCCAGGTACAGAGCCACCCCAGGCCTCTGCGCAGGGGCAGTTTGGTTCCTTAAGATCAACACTGCCCTGCTTCCGCTGATGCCTCCGCAGCCTATCGCTGGCATCCTCTGCTCTTGCCTGGCCTTATGCAAACCTCCGAGCTCGATTCTGAGCTGGCAGGGACTGCCCTGACCTTCCTCCAGGGCATCTTCCCGTGGCCATTCCTTCAGCAGGACCCCAATCGCGAACCCTTGGGGTAGTGAGCTCAGTGGATTCTTGCCCCTGGAGAGAGCTGGCCAAGGAACCTCCTGGGCAGATCAGGCTCCCTCTCCACAGCAAATGAGCCAGTGCCCCAGGGGCATCTGCAATCGGGATCGTATAAAGTGTGAGGGAAACCAGGCCACAGGAGGGAGGGTGTGTGGCCGTCTTGCACACCCTATCCTTGACCATGGGGTCCGGAGCACCCGCTTGGCCTGGTCATCTTATTAGCTCTGCTTTGCCAGGAGGCCACAGACACAAGAGGCAGGCCCATGTGGTAAGCACCCTGGGCTTCTGATGAATGCAACGTGAATGTGGTCATTTTCTTGTTGAAAACCGCAAGTGGGATTCTTATTCATCTGAGAATGAGCAATGAGATGATGCTGTTCCTCTGGGCAGGCTGATGTAAGTGGCACATGGGATGCCTGCCTCTGAGGAGCTCACTGTGCAGCTTCTGTGGAGGCAGAGCCTCTTTTCACAGCAATTCCACCTCCTCCCCTGGTGTTTTTCCTTCTATCGTGGGATTGGAGTGGCCGTAGGAGACGAGGGGCATTACGGTCTTGAATAACACGATCACATACATGGAATCACATACATCTGTTACCATATTCTATTGGTTAGGAGCAGGTCCTGCCCACACTCAGGAGGATGACGGATTATACAAGGATGTGGATATCAGGAATCAGGGCTCAAGGGGGTTCCCCAGAGCCTGTCTGCTATAAGCACCAACCCCACTGGGTTACTCTGAGGATGCAATGAGATGGTGTATAAAGAGCAGTGCCTCTAGCACACAGTGAGTACTCGAAAAATGCCAGGTACTAGCTATGCTCCCAGACCTGTCCCCTTCCTGAGCAAAATCCATCAGTCCACCCTTTGTAACACAAATGCAACCAGTATTTATCTCTATCACTCCACATCACAGATATGTACGAGTATTCTCAACCTCACTCCAAGATGAGCAGGTATGTGGCTGTTTGTGGGGTGGGGGCAGAATTGGTCAATACGTGCAGAGCATCTGTGCCACATGAGGCACTGTACATGTGTTCTCTCATCTACGTCTCCCAACAACTCCATGAGCTAGAGACTGTCATCCCCACCTCACGCCACTGAAAATGAACAGAAGTGCTTCACTGATCTCCCTTCTCATGCCATGTGCTCATCCCGGGCCCCTTGGACCTACATGGAAGGAAGATCACTGGCGGGCTATGAAAACAGAAATTTGTCCTTCAGCAGGCCCATATCATGTCTGAGATACAGCAATGTTTCCTGGCCAAGTGTCCATCTTTGGTACCTGCAATTTGAAGGATTCACTCTCCGGGCTGGGTATCACCAAAGTCTTTGGGAAGCCCTTTGATCTCTCCGGGATAGCTCCGGGCAGAACCTTGTAAACACAGTGTAGTCTCTAGCAGGTCTGTGTCTTTATTCCCGTCTTACCCTTAGGTTCTTCATGACCTTTTTTTTTTTTTCCCTTAGATTCCGTTTATATGTGTTAGCATACGGTATTTGTTTTTCTCTTTCTGACTTACTTCACTCTGTATGACACACTCTGGGTCCATCCACCTCACTACAAATAACTCAATTTCGTTTCTTTTTATGGCTGAGTAATATTCCATTGCATATATGTACCACATCTTTATCCATTCATCTGTTGATGGACACGTAGGTTGCTTCCATGTCCTGGCTATTGTAAATAGAGCTGCAATGAACATTTTGGTACATGACTCTTTTTGAATTATGGTTTTCTCAGGGTATATGCCCAGTAGTGGGATTGCTGGGTCGTATGGTAGTTCTATCTGTAGTTTTTTAAGGAACCTCCATACTGTTCTCCATAGTGGCCGTATCAATTTACATCCCCACCAACAGTGCAAGAGGGTTCCCTTTTCTCCACACCCTCTTCAGCATTTATTGTTTGTAGATTTTTTGATGCTGGCCATTCTGACTGGTGTGAGATGATATCTCATTGTAGTTTTGATTTGCATTTCTCTAATGATTAATGATGTTGAGCATTCTTTCATGTGTTTGTTGGCAGTCTGTATATCTTCTTTGGAGAAATGTCTATTTAGGTCGTCTGCCCATTTTTGGATTGGGTTGTTTGTTGTTTTTGTTATTGAGCTGCATGAGCTGCTTGTAAATTTTGGAGATTAATCCTTTGTCAGTTGCTTCATTTGCAAATATTTTCTCCAATTCTGAGGGTTGTCTTTTGGTCTTGTTTATGGTTTCCTTTGCTGTACTTGAGGATATGGGGAGGGAGAAGGGTAAGCTGTGACAAAGTGAGAGAGTGGCATGGACATATATACACTACCAAACGTAAAATAGATAGCTAGTGCATCGCATGGGGATATCAGCTCCGTGCTTTGTGACCACCTAGAGGGGTGGGATAGGGAGGGTGGGAGGGAGGGAGATGCAAGCGGGAAGAGATATGGGAACATAGGTATATGTATAACTGATTCACTTTGTTATAAAGCAGAAACTAACACCCATTGTAAAGCAATTATACTCCAATAAAGATGTTAAAAAAAAAAAAAAGACAGTGTAGTCATGCCTGGACCCAATGCTATCCTCCTCCAGCGGAGGGCGCCCTTCACAAACCTTAAGTCCAGGTGTCCTGGTGCTGGGGCCCTCAGCCTAAGGGGATGATTCTAGACCGCAGATGGGCACTGAGCAGGACTTGGAAGGCTGGGTCTTGGTCACCAAGATCTCTGCATATTCTGCTCATCTCCTCCCATGTACTGAGCCCAAATTGGCCAAGGCAGGCAGGACACTGGAGGCGGATAGCCTGGAAACAGCATGGCACAGATGGGGTTGTTCACCAGCATGAATAAAGACATGGAGAGGGGACATTCAGGATGTATTTGGAGGTCAGAGAATAATGAGGATTAGCCAGTGCTGAGGATGCAGGCTCATCATAAGAGGAAGGATGAGAATATGGTAGTGGTATGTGTGGGGAGGTGGATGCTGATGCTTCATTGCAAGGATGCCAATCCAACTAGTTGATTTTGATCAAGTTGATCAGGAGCAATGACAGTGTTTGGGAAAGGAAATGGCATAAGTACACACTTGATAAACGTTTGAACTAATGATAAAACAAAAGAGTGACTCAGTAATCAGGGATTCCTAGAAATGGACTGGATGGAGATGGTTCAGGCAGTATTACAGGCAAAAACATCCAAGTTCCAGCTCTGCTTGTTTCAAACTATCAACAGTATTAAATTGGCAGGATGATAAAAGAAACTTGACGCAGCCATGGAACTGAATAATGAGCGTTTGGGGAAGTTTTGTCTATTCCAAGGCATTGAAGATATAGTCTGTTTTCTTCTAAAGGTTTTATTGTTTTACTTTTTATATTTAGATGCAATTTATCTTTGTGTGTGATGTGAGGAGAAGATCTAGAGTATCTTTTTCCATGTTAATATCAAATTAACTTAATCCCATTTATTAAAAAGACTATCCCTTCTCTCCTGTATTGTATTATCACTTCTGTCATAAATCTGGAACACATATGTACGGGTCTGTTTCTGGACTTTCTTTTCTATTCCATTCTTTTTTTTTTATCCTTGTGTCAACAGCACATTGTTAACTACTATAGCCTTAAAATAGGTATGGATATCTTATAGTATAAATCTCCTAGCTTTATTCTCCGTCTAGATTGCCTGGATATTGTGATGGTTAATTTTATGTGTCACCCTAAACAGTGTTTTGGGATAAGAGTAACATTTAAATCGGTGAACTTTGAGTAAAGCAGATTGCTCTCCACATTGTGGGTGGGCCTCATCCAATCCGCTGAAGACCTGAATAGACTGAAAAGGCTGGCCTCCCCAGGCAAGGAGGAATTCTCCAGCAGACTGTCTTTGGACTTCATCTGTATCATTGGTTCTCCTTCCTCTCCTGGTTGTGCACCTTTAGCTCTCCTGGGTCTCCAGCCTGACAGCCCACACTGCAGATACTGGACTTGCCAACATCCATATTCATGTAAGCCATTTCCTTATAATAAATCTCTTTCTATATACATATATGTACATATACACACATGCCCTGTTGGTCCTATATCTCTGTAGAACCCTAATTCAGCTATTCTCTAACCTTTGCAATTCCATATGAATTTTAGAATCAGTTTATTACCATCTCTCTCCTCCAGAAAGCCTGCTAGGATTCTGATTGGGACTGTGTTGTATCTATAGGTCTGTTTGAAGAGAACTGACATCCATACCATATTGGACCTTACAATCTCAGGATAGTGTGTGTCCCTCCCCTCCATATCTTAGGTTGTCTTTAATTTTTCTCTATTTTTATTAAACTTGTTCTTAAGTATTTGACTAATGCTATTTTAAGTGGTGTTATTTTAAACTCTGTGTTATATTTGTTTGCTGCTGGTATAGCAAAAAGCAACTGATTTATGTATATTGTCCCTACATCCAAAAATTCACTTAACTCTATTTTTTTTTAATATTTTGGGAAATTCCCAGTCATTATAGCTTCAGTTATTCCTCTCATTCTCTCTCTCTTCTTCTGTGCTTCCAATTACACTTTGCTACACCTTATAAATTGTGTACCATGCCTCCTATGCCCTGTTCTGCTTTATTTGAGGCTTAAACATTTTTCCTCTCTGAGCTTCAATTTTGATGTCTCCTATCGGCTTATTTTACAGTTCATTATTAATCTGGACATTTGCTGTGTCTAATCAGCTCTTAAACCAATAAGTTGATTTCTTAACTGCAAATATTATATTTATCAGGTCCAAAATGTTCATTTGATGCTTTTTTTTTATAGATTTGAAACTTCTCTGATAATCTCTTTTGAACCATTTTGTCCATCATTCTTTCTGTATCCTTAAACATACTCCTCAGTGATTTTAAAGTTCTTTTCTGATACTTCTGGGTTACTAGTGGGTCTGCTTCTATAGTCCGCTTTTTCACTTGGTTTTCAATTACATGCTTTTTCTTTGGGAGTCATTTTTAAGTGAATACCAAATAGTGGGTATAAAATCCCGGAAAAGTTCTAGATAGTATTGTCTTCCCCCAGATGGAGTTAACTGTTTCCTCTGCTGGGCAGATAGAGTGAGATACCGAACAGCTTACTTCTGATAAGAACAGAATTGAATCAAGGTCCAGTTCCAGTTCCAGTGAGCATCAGTCTACCTCCCTCAAGTTCACCCTATTTCTATAGTGTGGCTCTCAGTCAAGAGCCTGGTGGGGCTTTGTCTCGACACAAAGAGACCGCAGGAGATTCTGCTCTGTCTTTCGGGGCCCTGGCTTTGCTCTTCTGCATCCTGCCCTGAGCCGCTTGTATCTGTAAAAAGCCCTTTGGGGAGAGGGCACTGGTCTAAGTATGAGGTCCCTCAAGTCTCCACTTTGGCCAAATGCATCAGAATCAGCCAGTGTCCTCAGGAAAAATGCAGTCACAGATGCCTGATGGTTGATGTCAGTTCATTGCTCCCTCCCGTACTTTCAGCTCTTACCAGGTTGTCCTCACTCCAACCCCTGGTGAGCCTTTGTCTTTTCAAGAGACTCCAGAGAATTCTAGTCTGTTTTCAGAGGTCTTCAGCTTAGTTTTTCAGCCTCTTATGTCACACAGCTTCATAATTCAACACATATCTCTGTTACCAAACATAGGTCCAGCTGCTCACTGCTCTGAAGCCAATAAAGAGGCAAGGTTGGTGGAAAGGAAAGTTTGCTTTATTTCAGAGGCTGGCAGCTGGGAGAGGAAGGGCGGACTCGTGTCCAAAGGCTGACTACCCCTCCCCCCAATCAGTGGGCAAGAGCTTTTATAGGCGGAGGGAGGGGGCTACATGCAGAAACAGCACAGTCAGCTCTGACAGTCATCTTGAAATTGGTCATCGGTGGTCTGACCAGCATCATCTTGATTGTTTTAAGTACAGTTAATCTTCAGTTTCAGGGTCGGTTTGTTCCCATCTCCTTGAGGCCAGTTCTCGGAATTGTGGCAGCTTATGTCACGGCTACAGTCTGGTCATCATGTAGTTAACTTCTTCCACCTGGAGGTGGCTTTGGTATCTATAAGACAGCTCAAAGGATATGGCTCAGAATATTATCTGTAGCCCTTGAGGAGGAAATAAAGTCCTTGACTTTGCTTAATGACTAAACTATTATTATTTGGTCTCATTTGACTGTTTTCCTTTGTTTCTGCATTTTCTCACTTCTCTGATTAAACTTATTCTTTGACTAACGTTTCTCTACAGACAAAAGGCAGATGGAGGACATGGGGGGTAAGAACCATAGGGTCCTGCTTTGTTTCGTCTCGAATGGAATCTGGCTGGACGTTTGTGGCCCCCCAAGCCTCCAGTTTTGTCACTCTACACCAGCCCTGTGACCCAGCCTTATTTCACCCTCTAGCCTGGACCCAGAATCATCAAATGACCAGAAGGGAAAAGCATTTGCAGATGCTCACCTCTGAGAAGTCTCCCCTTCTCCAGAATTTTAGTTCCTCTGGTCCTGGTTGCTCCATAGCTCCCTAATGCTTTGGGAAATACAATTTTTATTTTTATCCAGATCTTCTATGGCTTGGCTGTAGCTCTGTCCTGTTGCAAACTATTTCATCTTACCCCAAAGGATGGAGGTATTTTTTTTTAAGGTGGAAGAAATTAAACCATGTCTTTGTACTGATGGAAGTGATCCAAGAGGGAAGGAAGGGGTGATGATAGGTAAGGTACAAACTGAAGGCAGTTCTTGAGAAAGGGAGGCATAGAGGTGAGAACCCAAGTGGATGGCTTGCCCTTGAGGGGAGGAAGGATTCTCTTTCCATTGTAACTGTGGTAAGAAGGAGAAGCAGGGTTAGATGCATTTAAGAGTTTCAGATTAGTGGGGGTGAGAGGAAATTCCCCTCCTCCACTTTTCACAAGAAAATTACAAATGGCTTGGAGAGACCTAACGCTAGAAAATAAACACCGTATATGAAATTATTAGCAGGTAATCACAGCGAATATTAGGAAGTAATCACAGAGAATATATTTATGATCCTTAGATAGGGACAATCTTCTTAGAGATGGTACACAAAGCAAAAGGCAAATAAAAAGACTGATTCATCTTGAGATGCCCAAAAGTATATCTTCTAATGGCAATATATTAAGGAAAAAAAGAAGGACCAAAATGAGAAAATACTAACAATATGCAGCAAACTATTCATTTCCAGAATATAAAGAGAATTCTCACAAACCAATAAGTAAAAGGAGCAACTCACTGGAAAAATAGAGGAAGGCTCAGATAAGTTCACAGAAAGGAAATGCAAATGGCCAATTGCCATACCTTGACCTCACAAGGAATTGAGAAAATGCAAACTTTTAAAATGAGATACATTTTAAAAACTCTATAATATCGGCAAAAAAAAGAAAAAGAAAAACCCGGAAAAGCATTTGCAAAAATGAAACGTGGACAAGAGGCGTGGTTTGCCTTATTGGCCAGGCCCCTTCTGCACTAGGAGAGAGTAAAATGGAACCAGGTCACCGGCGTCAGTTTCCACAAAACTAGCACCCCCAGCAGGCAGGCGGGCCAAGGTAGGTTTCTTTACTGAAGGTTGGGTCCGTTTCAGAAGGGACATTTTGATGCAGAAGAGACAAATGTTAGGGTTTGGGAGAACTTGGACTTCCCCTTGAGTTTTGTAAGACAAAACACCTAGGAACTTTGGCCTTTGCAAGGAGAGGTTCCCCACTGGACTGTCCCTCCAGCCCGTTATCCTGCCTGCCCACCTGCGGGATAACCCCTCACCCAGTAAGCACCCATTTCTTAAGTCTCCACTTGGATAGATTCCACCCCTGCCCGCAGGTGAGCCCTCCCCTCCCGTGGCCCCTCCCTCTTCCTTCAGAGTGTCCTTTTGGTCTGGCCCCTGGGCTACAGTAGGGTGTAGGCTTCAGCCAGGTGGGTGCTGCCGGGTGGGCACTGCCCAGTTTTACAAGCCTGGGGAAGGGGGAAAGTGCAATTGGTCTGATGGACTCCAGTCTGATGGCCAAGGGTGAACCTGGCCTCTCTGATTTGAGTTTCCTCATCAGCAAGAACTATAAGCTGCCAGTTCTTTTATTAACAGATCAATAAAGTTGGCATTTCTCCCAAGGACAGACATTTTCCCCCATAGGACACGACAGTCTAAAGCCCAAATGAGGAAACAACATTTTCTCCGTTAACACAGAGCCTGTCCTGCCCTTGCAAACTGGTCTGCATTGTTGTCAGAGGGGCTTTTGAGTTCTTCCCTGCCTCAGGGGCTGAAGTATGGGCTGGGGCGCCGTCTTTCACAGCAGAGCTTTGTTGGAAGAGGATCAAGAGTTGAATTCATGTAACCCCGCTATTCTTTCTCCCTCCCGATAAAAATGGAGAGAGAGGGTGTCAAGGGTGTCTATTCCTCCAGAAACCATAATAATATTTTCCATTTGCAAATGAGTTGGGAAACCAGAAGCACACAGCATCCAGCCTGTGGCAGGGACTCCAGAACCACTGCTTCCCGCCTTCCGTTCTGACTTCTGCTACAGCGTCCAACTCCCTTGGCCTTGACTCATAGCATGTGGGTTTATAGTGACGGGATAGTAGTTAAAGCTTTATATCTGGGCTTCCCTGGTGGCGCAGTGGTTGAGAGTCCTCCTGCCGATGCAGGGGATGCGGGTTCGTGCCCCGGTCCGGGAAGATCCCACATGCCGCGGAGCGGCTGGGCCCGTGAGCCATGGCCACTGAGCCTGCGTGTCCGGAGCCTGTGCTCCGCAACGGGAGAGGCCACAACAGTGAAAGGCCCGCATACCGCAAAAAAAAAAAAAAAAAAAAAAAGCTTTATATCTTTGTCTCCACTCGACCCTGGCTCCCTGACAAAAAAAGGTACCTTAGAGTATTTGAAAGTATGTGGGGTTGGCCATCAAACATCCCTGAATCCAAAGCTTAGTTCCAACCCTTACTAGTTGAGTGACCTTGAGCCTGTAACTTAACGTTTTTAGGCTTCCTACTCCTCACTGGTAACATGAATGGGGTATCAACCTTAATAAGTTGTCATAAGGAACAATAACATTTGTAAAGCCTTTGGCGCATGGTAGGGCCTCAGTCAATGGTAATTTGTTAACTAAGGGTAAGATGCCATCTCTTATTCATCTCTGTGTTCCAGCATCAAATGTAGCACTGGAAATGTAGGAGGGACCCAGCAAATATCAATACTTGTTGGACTGAAATATTCTTTAGTCAGATGTTTTCCTGGTTCAAAACAGCTCCAGCCACATCCAACATGAACCCAGAGGTGTGCTGGAATAGAACTTATTCAGACACTCTTCCTGCCGACGCCTTATAGAAAATGCACTCAAAAATAAGAGTGTTCACAGCACAGCAGAGGCCCTGGGTATTGAGTTTGCAGTGAAAGGAGAGAGGTTAGGACAGACAAAGCCCCATGCAGAACAGATGGCCCCCGGGGCTCTAATTATCGTACTTTACTTGAAGGTCTTCTTTGTAATTGGCCTAGTGAGGTCAGCATCTAGGCCAAGGTGGCTCGTGCGAGCCGACTGCTCGCTGAGGCCGCCCTTGTGTGCCTGGGGTTTTTCCTGACGGTGGTACGGAGCTTCCACGAGCATGCATGGGGCTCCAGCTGCATCATCCCTCCACAGCCTCTCCCTCTGGCTCTTTGGGCCGTGGTTTTAAATGGTCCTTCGTTTAATCCATCAGAATGACCCGGAAGGAAGCAATTGGCTGTAAGTGGGTCATTCCCTGAAGCCCGGTGGCAGCCTTCTTTTTTCTTCTTTTCTTTTTTTAAAAAAATTTTTTAATTTTATTTATTTATTTTTACAACAGGTTCTTATTAGTCATCCATTTTATACACATCAGTGTATATATGTCAATCCCAATCCCCCAATTAATCACACCACCACCACCACCACCCTGCACTGCTTCCCCCCTTGGTGTCCATACATTTCTTTTCTACATCTGTGTCTCAATTTCTGCCCTGCAGACCGGTTCATCTGTACCATTTTTCTAGGTTCCACATATATGAGTTAATATACGATATTTGGTTTTCTCTTTCTGACTTACTTCACTCTGTATGACAGTCTCTAGATCCATCCACGTCTCCAAAAATGACCCAATTTCTTTCCTTTTTACGGCTGAGTAATAGTCCGTTGTATATATGTACCATATCTTCTTTATCCATTCGTCTGTCAATGGGCATTTAGGTTGCTTCCATGACCTGGCTATTGTAAATAGTGCTTCACTGAACATTGGGGTGCAAGTGTCTTTCTGAATTACGGTTTTCTCTGGGTACGTGACCAGTAGTGGGATTGCTGGGTCATATGGTAATTCTATTTTTAGTTTTTTTAAGGAAACTCCATACTGTTCTCCATAGTGGTTGTATCAATTTACATTCCCACCAACAGTGCAAGAGGGTTCCCTTTTTTCCACACCCTCTCCAGCATTTATGGTTTGTAAATTTTCTGATGATGCCCATTCTGACTGCTGTGAGCTGATACCTCATTGTAGTTTTGATTTGCATTTCTCTAATAATTAGTGATGTTGAGCAGCTTTTCATGTGCTTCCTGGCCACCTGTATGTCTTGTTTGGAGAAATGTCTATTTAGCTTGTCTGCCCATTTTTGGATTGGGTTCATTGTTTTTTTACTATTCAGCTGCATGAGCTGTTTACATACTTTGGAGATTAATCCTTTGTCTGTTGATTCGTTGGCAAATATTTTCTCCCATTCTGAGGGTTGTCTTTTTGTCTTGTTTATGGTTTCCTTTGCTTTGCAAAAGCTTTGAAGTTTCATTAGGTCCCATTTGTTTATTTTTGTTTTTATTTCCATTACTCTAGGATGTGGATCAAAAAAGATCTTGCTGTGATTTAAGTCAAAGAGTGTTCTTCCTATGTTTTCCTCTAAGAGTTTTATAGTGTCTGGTCTTACATTTAGGTCTCTAATACATTTTGAGTTTATTTTTGTGTATGGTGTTACGGAGTGTTCTAATTTCATTCTTTTACATGTAGCTGTCCAGTTTTCCCAGCACCACTTATTGAAGAGACTTTTTTTTCTCCATTGTATATCCTTGCCTCCTTTGTCATAGATTAGTTGACCACAGGTGCGTAGGTTTATCTCTGGGCTTTCTATCTTTTTCCATTGATCTATGTTTCTGTTTTTGTGCCAGTACCATATTGTCTTGATTACTGTTGCTTTGTAGTATAGTCTGAAGTCAGGGAGTCTGACGCCTCCAGCTCTGTTTTTTCCCCTCAAGACTGCTTTGGCTATTCGGGGTCTTTTGTGTCTCCATACAAATTTTAAGATTTTTTTGTTCTAGTTCTGTAAAAATTGCCATTGGTAATTTGATAGGTATTGCACTGAATATGTAGATTGCTTTGGGTAGTATACTCATTTTCACAATATTGATTCTTCCAATCCAAGAACATGGTGTATCTCTCCATCTCTTGGTATCATCTTTAATTTCTTTCATCAGTGTCTTATACTTTTCTGCATACAGGTCTTTTGTCTCCCTAGGTAGGTTTATTCCTAGGTACTTTATTCTTTTTGTTGCAGTGGTAAGAGGGAGTGTTTCCTTAATTTCTCTTTCAGATTTTTCATCATTAGTGTATAGGAATGCAAGAGATTTCTGTGCATTAATTTTGTATCCTGCAACTTTACCAAATTCATTGATTAGCTCTAGTAGTTTTCTGGTGGCATCTTTAGGATTCTCTATGTATAGCATCATGTCATCTGCAACACTGACAGTTGTACTTCTCCTTTTCCAATTTGTATTTCTTTTTCTTCTCTGCTTGCTGTGGCTAAGACTTCCAAAACTATGTTGAATAATAGTGGTGAGAGTGGACATTGTTGTCTTGTTCCTGATCTTAGAGGAAATGCTTTCAGTTTTTCACCACTGAGAATGATGTTTGCTGTGGGTTTGTCGTATATGGCCTTTATTATGTTGAGGTAAGTTCCCCCTATGCCCACTTTCTGGAGAGTTTTTGTCATAAATGGGTGTTGAATTTTGTCAAAAGCTTTTTCTGCAACTATGGAAATGATCATATAGTTTTTGTTCTTCAATTTGTTAATATGGTTTATCACATTGAATGATTTACGTATATTGAAGAATCCTTGCATCCCTGGGATAAATCCCACTTAATCATGGTGTATGATCCTTTTAATGTGTTGTTGGATTCTGTTCGCTAGTATTTTGTTGAGGATTTTTGCATCTATATTCATCAGTGATACTGTTCTGTAATTTTCTTTTTTTGTAGTATCCTTGTCTGGTTTTGGTATCAAGGTGATGGTCGCCTCATAGAATGAGTTTGGGAGTGTTCCTTCCTCCGCAATTTTTGGAAGAGTTTGAGAAAGGTGAGTGTTAGCTCTTCTCTAAATGTTTCATAGAATTCACCTGTGAAGCCATCTGGTCCTGGATTTTGTTTGTTGGAAGATTTTTTTTTTTTTTTGAAAACCTCTTTATTTCGAAAATGCTAAATTCAATGGTCAGCTTCTCCATGCATTTTATTTATCCCTCTTTTTTTTAACATCTTTATTAGAGTATAATTGCTTTACAATGGTGAGCTAGTTTCTGCTTTATAACAAAGTGAATCAGTTATACATACACATATGTTCCATATCTTTCCATCTTGCATCTCCCTCCCTCCCACCCTCCCTATCCCACCCCTCCAGGTGGTCACAAAGCACCGAGCTGATCTCCCTGTGCTATGCAGCTGCTCCCCACTAGCTATGTACCTTACGTTTGATAGTGTGTGTATGTCCATGCCTCTCTCTTGCTTTGTCACAGCTTCCCCTTCCCCCTCCCCATATCCTCAAGTCCATTCTCTAGTAGGTCTCTGTCTTTATTCCTGTCTTACCCCTAGGTTCTTCATGACATTTTTTCCCTTAAATTCCATATATATGTGTTAGCATATGGTATTTGTCTTTCTCTTTCTGACTTACTTCACTCTGTATGACAGACTCCAGGTCTATCCACCTCATTACAAATAGCTCAATTTTGTTTCTTTTTATGGCTGAGTAATATTCCTTTGTATATATGTGCCACATCTTCTTTATACATTCATCCGATGATGGACATTTAGGTTGTTTCCATCTCCAGGCTATTGTAAATAGAGCTGCAATGAACATTTTGGTACATGACTCTTTTTGAATTATGGTTTTCTCAGGGTATATGCCCAGTAGTGGGATTGCTGGGTCATATGGTAATTCTATTTGTAGTTTTTTAAGGAATCTCCATACTGTTCTCCATAGTGGCTGTACCAATTCACATTCCCACCAGCAGTGCAAGAGGGTTCCCTTTTCTCCACACCCTCTCCAGCATTTATTGTTTGTAGATTTTTTGATGCTGGCCATTCTGACTGGTGTGAGATGATATCTCATTGTAGTTTTGATTTGCATTTCTCTAATGATTAATGATGTTGAGCATTCTTTCATGTGTTTGTTGGCAGTCTGTATATCTTCTTTGGAGAAATGTCTATTTAGGTCTTCTGCCCATTTTTGGATTGGGTTGTTTGTTTTTTTGTTATTGAGCTGCATGAGCTGCTTATAAATTTTGGAGATTAATCCTTTGTCAGTTGCTTCATTTGCAAATATTTTCTCCCATTCTGAGGGTTGTCTTTTGGTCTTGTTTATGGTTTCCTTTGCTGTGCAAAAGCTTTGACGTTTCATTAGGTCCCATTTGTTTATTTTTGTTTTTATTTCCATTTCTCTAGGAGGTGGGTCAAAAAGGATCTTGCTGTGATTTATGTCATAGAGTGTTCTGCCTATGTTTTCCTCTAAGAGTTTGATAGTTTCTGGCCTTACATTTAGGCCTTTAATCCATTTTGAAGTTATTTTTGTGTATGGTGTTAGGGAGTGATGTAATCTCATACTTCTACATGTACCTGTCCAGTTTTCCCAGCACCACTTATTGAAGAGGCTGTCCTTTCTCCACTGTACATTCCTGTCTCCTTTATCAAAGATAAGGTGACCATATGTGTGTGGGTTTATCTCTGGGCTTTCAATCCTGTTCCATTGATCTATCTTAATGTTTTTGTACCAGTACCACACTCTCTTGATTACTGTAGCTTTGTAGTATAGTCTGAAGTCAGGAAGCCTGATTCCTCCAGCTCCATTTTTCGTTCTCAAGATTGCTTTGGCTATTCACGGTCTTTTGTGTTTCCATACAAATTGTGAAATTTTTTTGTTCTAGTTCTGTGAAAAATGCCAGTGGTGGTTTGGTAGGGTGTTGGAAGATTTTTAATCAGTTTCAATTTCATTACTTGTGATTGGTCTGTTCATATTTTCTATTTCTTCCTGGTTCAGTCTTGGAAGGTTATACCTTTCTAAGAATTTGTCCATTTCTTCCACATTGTCCATTTTATTGGCATAGAGTTGCTTGGAGTAGTCTCTTAGGATGCTTTTTATTTCTGTAGTATCTGTTGTAACTTCTTTTTCATTTCTGATTTTATTGATTTGAGTCCTCTCCCTCTTTTTCTTGATGAGTCTGGCTAATGGTTTATCAATTTTGTTTCTCTTCTCAAAGAACCAGCTTTTAGTTTTATTGATGTTTGCTATTGTTTTCTTTGTTTCTATTATATTTATTTCTGCTCTGACCTTTATGCTTTCTTTCCTTCTGCTAACTTTGGGTTTTGTTTGTTCTTCTTTCTCTAGTTCCTTTAGGTGTAATGTTAGATTGTTTATTTGAGATTTTTCTTGTTTCTTGAGCTAGGCTTGTATAGCTATAAACTTCCCTCTTAGAACTGCTTTTGCTGCATCCCATTGGTTTTGGATCGTCGTGTTTTTATTTTCATTTGTATCTAGGTATTTCTTAATTTCCTCTTTGATTTCTTCAGTGATCTCTTGGTTGTTTAGTAACATATTGTTTAGCCTCCTTGTTTTTGTGTGTTTTACGTTTTTTCCCCTGTAATTCATTTCTAATCTCATAGTGTTATGGTCAGAAATGATACTTGATATGATTTCAATTTCCTTAAATTTACTGTGGCTTGATTTCTGACCCAAGATGTGGTCTATCCTGGAGAATGTTCCATGCACACTTGAGAAGAAAGTGTAATCTGCTGTTTTTGGATGCAATGTCCTATAAATATCAATTAAATCTATCTGGTGTATTGTGTCATTTAAAGTTTCTGTTTCCTTATTTATTTTCATTTTGGATGATCTGTCCATTGGTGTAAGTGAAGTGTTAAAATCCCCCATTATTATTGTGTTACTGTTGATTTCCTCTTTTATAGCTGTTAGCAGTTGCCTTATGTATTGAGGTGCTCCTATGTTGGGTGCATATATATTTATAATTGTTATATCTTCTTCTTGGATTGATACCTTGATCATTATTTAGTGTCCTTCCTTGTCTCTTGTAACATTTTCTATTTTAAAGTCGATTTTATCTGTTATGAGTATTGCTACTCCAGCTTTCGATTTCCATTTGCATGGAATATCTTTTTCCATTCCCTCACTTTCAGTCTGTATGTGTCCCTAGGTCTGAAGTGGGTCTCTTGTAGACAGCATATATATGCATCTTGTTTTTGTATCCACCTAGAGAGCCTGTGTGTTTTGGTTGGAGCATTTAACCCATCACGTTTAAGGGAATTTTCAATATGTATGTTCCTATGACCATTTTCTTAATTGTTTTGGGTTTGTTTTTGTAGGTCCTTTTCTTCTCTTGTGTTTCCCACTTAGAGAAGTTCCTTTAACATTTGTTGTAGAGCTGTTTTGGTGGTGCTGAATTCTCTTAGCTTTTGCTTGTCTGTAAAGTTTTTGATTTCTCCATCGAAACTGAATGAGATCTTGCTGGGTAGAGTAATCTTGGTTGTAGGTTCTTCCCTTTCATCAGTTTAAGTATATCATGCCACTCCCTTCTGGCTTGTAGAGCTTCTGCTGAGAAATCAGCTGTTAACCTTATGGGAGTTCCCTTTTATGTTATTTGTCATTTTTCCCTTGCTGCTTTCAATAATTTTCTTTGTCTTTGATTTTTTCCAGTTTGATTACTATGTGTCTCGGCGTGTTTCTCCTTGGGTTTATCTTGTACGGGACTCTCTGCGCTTCCTGGACTTGGGTGACTATTTCCTTTTGCATGTTAGGGAAGTTTTCGACTATGATCTCTTCAAATATTTTCTCGGGTCCTTTCTCTCTCTCTTCTCCTTCTGGGACCCCTATAATGCGAATGTTATTGATTTTAATATTGTCCCAGAGGTCTCTTAGGCTGTCTTCATTTCTTTTCATTCTTTTTTCTTTATTCTGTTCCGCAGCAGTGAATTCCACCATTCTGTCCTCCAGGTCACTTATCCGTTCTTCTGCCTCAGTTATTCTGCTATTGATTCCTTCTAGTGTATTTTTTTTTTTTTTTTTTTTTTTTTTTTTTTTTTTTGCGGTACGCGGGCCTCCCACTGCTGTGGCCTCTCCCGCCGCGGAGCACAGGCTCCGGACGTGCAGCCTCAGCGGCCATGGCTCATGGGCCCAGCCGCGGGGCACGTGGGACCTTCCCAGACCGGGGCACGAACCCATGTCCCCCGCATCGGCAGGCGGACTCCCAACCACTGCGCCACCAGGGAAGCCCCCTTCTAGTGTATTTTTCATTTCAGTTACTGTATGTTCATCTCTGTTTGTTTCTTCTCTCATTCTTCCAGGTCTTTGTTAAACATTTTTTGCATCTTCTCGATCTTTGCCTCCATTCTTTTTCCAAGGTCCTGGATCGTCTTCACTATCATTATTCTGAATTCTTTTTCTGGAAGGTTGCCTAACTCCACTTCATTTAGTTGTTTTTCTGGGGTTTTATCTTGTTCCTTCATCTGGTACATAGCCCTCTGCCTTTTCATCTTGTCTATCTTTCTGTGAATGTGGTTTTTGTTCCACAGGCTGCAGGATTGTAGTTCTTGCCTCTGCTGTCTGCCCTCTGGTGGATGAGGCTATCTAAGAGGCTTGATGGGAGGGACTGGTGGTGGATAGAGCTGACTGTTGCTCTGGTGGGCAGAGCTCAGTAAAACTTTAATCTGCTTGACTGCTGATGGGTGGGTCTAGGTTCCCTCCTTGTTGGTTGTTTGGCCTGAGGCGACCCAACACTGGTGCCTATCTGAGCTGTTTGGTGGGGCTAATGGTGGACTCTGGGAGGGCTCACGCCAAGGAGTACTTCCCGAACTTCTGCTGCCAGTGTCCTTGTCCCCACAGTGAGCCACAGCCACCCCTTGCCTCTGCAGGAGACCCTCCAACACTAGCAGGTCGGTCTGGTTCAGTCTCCCCTGGGGTCACTGCTTCTTCCCCTGGGTCCCGATGCGCACAGTACTGTCTGTGTGCCCTGCACGAGTGGAGTCTGTTTCCCCCAGTCCTATCAAGGTCCTGAAATCAAATCCCACTAGGCTTCAAAGTCTGATTCTCTAGGAATTCCTCCTCCCATTGCCGGACCCCCAGGTTGGGAACCTGACGTGGGGCTCAGAACCTTCGCTCCAGTGGGTGGACTTCTGTGGTATAAGTGTTCCCCACTCTGTGAGTCACCCACCCAGCAGTTATGGGATTTGATTTTACTGTGGTTGCGCCCCTCCTACCGTCTCACTGTGGCTTCTCCTTTGTCTTTGGATGTGGGGTATCTTTTTTGGTGAGTTCCAGTGTCTTCCTGTCGATGACTGTCCAGCAGCTAGTTGTGATTCTGGTGTTCTCACAAGAGGGAGTGAGAGCACGTCCTTCTACTCTGCCATCTTGGTTCCTAATCAGTGGCAGCCTTCTTATGATGAAGAAATTGGGTCTTTGCAAGGAGCAAGCTTCCAGTCAAAGCCTGGGGGGATGAGGGGAGGGAGGCCAGTGCGTCATAAACTTCCCATGGGAACTGTTCTGTGTGGTCTCTTCTCCTCATTCTAGAGATGAGGTGCCAAGGCTCAGAAAGTGACCATCACTTGGTCAAGATCATGGAGCTGGTGAGCAGAAGAGCTGGAATCTGAACTCCAGTGTGTCTGATTCCAGAGTCCAAGTTTTCTTCCACTCTGCAACTCTATTCATTGACTGATAGAAACCAGGCTGGCATTCACAAGCTGGGCACACATGTCCACAGAACTTAGCAAACCTCTCTAGTTATATTGCCAAATACTACTCACTCCTATAATCCCTGTAGGCCATCTAGGGCCCAGCTCCAAGTTTCTCCATCATAACATAGGGCATCATCTTATTAACTCAGGTCCTATAAACTCCAACTTGTCTAGGAGACGTTCTGGGGATGAAATGCACAAGGGTAATGGATAGAGTGCCAGATATGCAAGGCCACGGTCATAGGTGCTTGGTGATCTCAGGTCCCAGGGATGCCAGCCAATATCTGGTTTTCAAGAGGAAAAGAGATTAAGCCATCTCTCCCTCCCCTGTGTTTATACAAATGTCATGCATTCCCTCCCACCCTTTAAAACAAGCTTCCTCACCACCATGTTTCTAGGTTGAAGGTCAGCAGAGTGGAAGGATTAAAAACACATCTGGAGCCAGATTATCTGGGTTCAAATCACATCTCTGCTATTTACTAGCCATGCGAACTGCAGCAAGTAACTGGCGGGGCAAATGGGGATAATGAGAACACAGCCTACTTTGTGTAGTTGTAAGGTTGAGATGAGCTCATGTGGGCTGAGTCCTTAGCACAGTAAGAGCTTTAGGTGTTGGCTACTACTTTGGGTACTGTGCTAGCTCTCCAGCTTCCCCTTCGAAGCCAGATTTCCCAGAAGAAGCCAGAGGCACTGTCTTGCTCAAGCTTCACGCCTCTTACAGAGCACTTTATCATCTTGTTTCTGCCAACCACCTTCCCACCTCAACCCAGCACCCTCTACTGCAAGTGCTGTCTTGAAGGTCCCATGGGCCACCCTCCTAATGGTGGCAGACGATGGGCAGACACCGTCCTGGCATCTCTGCGTCGTTTCATGCTGCTGGCCCTCCTGCTTTTTAAGTCTTTGGCTTTCCCTTTGGTTCCACATCTTGACACTGATGATGCTCACCTTTTGACATAAGAAGGTTTAAAACGGTGGGCGGAATTGAAACTAACCACCGTTCATCTCCTAAATGTTTTCCCCCTAAACTTCTGATAACGGTGTGCATTCCCCACCACCCCCCGACCTGCTGCACCATTCGTCTTTCTCATCAGAGAATCTGAGTGTTTTGTTGATGGGGGCATGGGGGACTAGCTAACAGGCTTCATCAAACAAACAGAGCAAAAAATGTGGCCACTTAATCACTGTCCATCTTCATTCCCCGAACTGGATTCCCTAGCCTCCAGGAAATAGGTGATTTCCTGCAGCATTCCAACTTTCATGGTGCTCTAGGGACCTCCTATAGGAGATGGGCAGGCACGAGGGCAAAGTGGAAGCAACAAGAAACCCTCAGATGTACACAGATGTGCAACATACAGCCAAGCCCACTTGCTGTGACCCACTGGGTCCATGATCCATTGTCACTCCTTTCCCAGCACCTACAGCCATTCATCCCCCCTGAAAGTTCAGCCCTGCACCAGCTCTGAGTCCAATTCTATCCTGATCTGGAGAAGGGGAATATGTAAAGGAGGCCTAGTCCAATGCCTCTGAGAATTCAGCATCTCCAGGCTGCCTGCTAGCCATACTGGTATCAGAAACTAGGATCTGAGCCCCTGCCCCACACCCTGTCCCTCCATCATAGAAGATGTGCCTTAATATTGACATTGCAGGGGGCACCTTCCACTCCCAACCCTAGTCCCCAACACACACACACACACACACACACACACACACTCTCTCTCTCTCTCTCTCTCTCTCTCTCTCATTCTTTGCAGAAACTGGAACGCTGCCTCTGACCCAGGGCTTTGCCTTGGGCCCCACTGCCTGATAACAGCTTCCCTGATGCTGTATGGATAAGGTGGACTATGCACTACATCTTCTTGGTGTTTGCAGTAGGCCTGGCACATCAGGTGCCTGATAAATGTCAGGAAAACTAAACTCTTGTTGCCGATGGCCTCGTGCCTGCTGCAGGGAAGTCGTGAAGAACGATACAGAGAGCACATCTTTTGGAAGAAGACACTCGGGCTTGGATGTGCGTTCTGAAACGTACGAGCTTTGTGATGGCAAACACGCTACTTGACCTCTTGGAGCCTCATTTCCTCGGTGTGTGAGGATTAGGGATGACATACGGACACGTGTGCTGTCATCCCTGGTCAGGCTTGTTCTTGATCGGTAGTGGTGTGGAAACAAAATTATTAGAATCTCTCCTACCCATGCTGCTTTGAGAAGGGAAATAAATCAGAAGGAGATCTTTTCCTTTAGGAGAAGAATTAACTGTAGTACAAGGAAACTAGGAAGCCATCAGTTGGACCTTCATTTGTCCAGAACAAAAAATGTCGTCTTGGCTCTGAAATATCTGTGGGACCTTCTCGGTTACAAAGCTTGTTAGCTGAGCTGTTTGGACTAAAGTGAAAAGTTGCCATTCAGATTGCATTTTATGACACTCGGACTTTCTTCTGGGGGTTCACTCTCTTTAAGTTTCCTGACACGCAAGGTCCAGGAATGTTAGAGATTTCTCCACCGCGTAGAGGGTCTGTATCACTTTTAAAAATATAAATCATAAATCATATGATATCACTTATAAGTGGAATCTTTAAAAAAATGATACAAGTGAACTTATTTACAAAACAGAAACAGACTTACAAACAGAAAACAAAGGGGAAACGTCAGGGGAGGGATAAATTAGGAGTTTGGGATTAACATATACACATACTATATATAGATAATAATCTATAAAAATAGTCAACAAGGACCTACTGTATAGCACAGGGGAACCCTACTTAATTCACTGTAATAACTTATATGGGAAAAGAATCTGGAAAAGAATAGATATATGTATATGTATAATTGAATCACTTTGCTATACACTTGAAACTAACACAACATCGTAAATCAACTATACTCAATATAAAATAAAAAAAATTTTAAATATGTAAATCAGTCCCCTATATTCTGTGTAGACTGGAAGCTTTGTGATACACATTTTACATTATGGCTCACGGCATATAAAACATGGCAAGTGTAGGAGATTACTGAGAATGTGTACGTGAAGTCATTTAAGATGTGAACGTTCAGGATTTTTTCTTTGTTGTCGTTTTTCATGTCTTTCCCCTTGTCGCCTCTTGCTCTGGGTCCTGTGTTCCCCATCACTATGCATAAGTCCATCTGCTTTCAGGTGGTCGCGGGAGCAGCTTCCTCTGCTGATTCTCCCTGTCTCATTGATTTTTAACCAACCTCTATGCATAAAAGTGCTTTGTACTGTTTCAGAACCTAAAACACAACCCAGAACACAGCAGAAGCGATTGTTATTGTTATTAGTGTTATTGAATCCCTGTGTATTGGCTGTTCTCAGACAGCGGTAGTCACCCTTCTGCTTAGGTGTCAAACTTACCTCTTTGCTGGTCTCCCTCCCTCGGCCTTCTATCACCTGGCTTCTATGAATTCATTCAACAAAGATTTATGGGGCCCCTGCCTGGCACTGGGCATGGCCCCAGGTGCTGCAGGTTCAGGAGTGAATGAGACAGACGCATCTCTCCCCTTCCAATCACTGTCCATTCTGGTGTAGGCGGCAGATGATAAAGAAAAGACAACTGGTATAAGTCTGGATGGTGAAGAGTTCTGGGGAAAATAAAGCATCATAATGGATAGAGCGTGGTGGAGGGAGGGGGCTCTATGTCAGACCACGTGGTCCAGGAAGCCCTCTCTGCAGAACTCCGTGACCTGGGGGAGCATCTTCCCAGAAGGCAGGCAGACGGTATGAAGATGCCAAGGGAAGGACTAGCCTGAGGTGTTTGAGGACCACAAAGGCTGGGATGAAGGGAAGAGTGAGCTCGGATGAGATTAGGAGGTGGGGATGGGAGGCAGGTCATACAGGGCCCCAGAGGCCAAGATTTCATTCCATAGGCCATGAGAAACAGGAGAAGCATGAGTTGGCTGTGGATAAGAAGGTCAGCCTGGCTGCTGTGTGGGGAATGGACTGTAGGGTTTGAGAGCAGGACCCAGAGACCCCTTGGGAGGAGGTTGCAGTGGTCGTGGTAAGAGGTGCATGGCCTGGGCTAGAAAGGAGGAGGGGCTGGGTTCGGGTCACGTTTTGGAGGTCAAGGTGATAGGACAGGCTGGTGGATTGAGGAGGGGTGTGGTGGAGAGAGAGGAGGGGCAGCCGACCAATACGTGCTTGGCCAGCCTTCCTGGCCTCCTCCACTGGGCCCGGTCTTCAACTCTGTTCTAGAACCTTCCTGGCTCTACTCCTCCCATTCTGGACATTTCAGAGCCCCTCTCTACTCCCTGCTGCCCCCTCACCTCCCCAATTTCTCTTCCAACCAACTCCAAGAAGGAGAAGGAGGAAGGAGGGGGAAAGTACGTGTCTAGATTCTGCAACAGCAGCTGCTCCTGGCCCTGTGTGACAGCGTCTGCGATGTAAATCCGCAGTCTCTCTGGATAACACAGGAAACAATTACTCATGCAGATGAAAATCTTTTATTCCTCTCCTTGACAGCTAGCAGCTCAAGGAGCCTTTACTATGTCAGTCCTCAGTCAAGATAGAAGCTAATATTTTCCATCTGGAGTCTCTGGGATAATATAAGGCAGCTCCCGGTTTAATAATGAGCTTCCAGTGTTTGGCTGGGCCACAGAGTTCCAAAGCAGGGGGAGGAGGGAGGCTCAGAACAGTGAGGAAGATTCCAGGAAAGTACATCTGAGAACTGCAGGGGGAAAGTTATTTCAAAGTTAGGGGAAGTCAGACACGGCGCCAGCACAGTTATAGAGACGGCAGAGGGGGTCCCGGGAGACAGGATCCAGCAGACAGACCCTGGGCAGGACAGGGTCCAGAACTGGGAGTTCCTGAGTTCCAAGCTGGAGCCTCGTAAATCCATTTATTCATTCACTCATTCAGCAAGTGTTTCCTGAATGTCCAGGTCCTGGGTAGATTCTACATTAGTCTCTGGCGGTGATGGAGGTGGAGGGATTGACAAATAAACAGCAAAATACCAATGCAGGGGGCTAAGTATTATGATAGAAGAAAGCAACACAGATTTGGGTGCTGCTGGCCAGAGCCCAAAGGAAAGAACATTTTAGCAGAGGCCTTAGGTGAGCAAAGGTAGAGGGAGTGGAATTCCAGGCAGAGGGAACAGCATGTGCAAAGGCAGGATGACAGGGTTTGGGGAACTGTTAGGATCACAGTGTATGAAATATGGGCTGGACAGTGTGGTAAGCAGCTTCTAAAATGACCCCCACCTCCAGATGTTCCCACCCTAGCAGCGTCCCCTCCCCTTGAATGTGGTGTGTCCTGTGAATTGCTTCTAACCCACACAATACAGGGCAAAGGTGACATGATGTATAGGTTATACATAACATGATTCATTATTCACTCACTCATTCATTCATTCACTATTGTAATGATCTATCTTCACAGCAGTTATGAGACAGGCTGCGACCTGGGACCTTTTGCTGCAGTGCTTGCACGTGGACAAACCTCTCATGGAGCAACAAAATACAAAGAAACTATGTATGCAACTAAAACTAACTGTGTGTATGCTGCAGTTGGGGCAACTTCTGTACAAAAGGTACAAAGAGACCAAAAAACCCAACTGCCGGTTCTCTGAGCCTGGCCTTTTCATGCTTCACAAATAAACAGAGGATCAACCCCAGAGGAAATGTTTAGCTGGAGAGAGTTGTTGCAGTTCCTGTGTTTGTCTCCAGGACTGTGAGATGTGTTGACTGAAGAGCTGATGACAATAACCCTGGAAACAGAAGGGGAATTCTTATAAATCACAAAGGAAAATAAATAACTTCACCCATGGAGGGAAAGAGACAGCTTGAGAAAAGGGACTTTGGAAAAAAGCTGCCTCTAGATAGTAGTCTTGTGGCTCTTGGTGCTCCGGCCGGGTGTCAGGCCTGAGGCTCTGAGGTGGGAGAGCCAAGTTCAGGACATTGGACCACCAGAGACCTCCTGGTCCCACGTACTATCAATCAGCAACAGCTCTCCCAGAGACTTCATCTCAATGCTAAGACCCAGCTCCACTCAATGGCCAGCAAGCTACAGTGCTGGACACCCCATGCCAAACAACTAGCAAGACAGGAACACAAACCCACGCATTAGCAGAGAGGCTACCCCAAAATCATAATAAGTTCACAGACACCCCAAAACACACCACCAGACGTGGACCTGCCCACCAGAAAGACAAGATCCAGCCTCATCCACAACAGCACAGGCACTAGTCCCCTCTCCCCTCCACCAGGAAGCCTACACAAGCCACTGAACCTACCTTACCCACTGGCAGAAGACACCAAAAACAAGGGGAACTACAAACCTGCAGCTGCAGAAAGGAGACCCCAAACACGGTAAGTTAAGCAAAATGAGAAGACAGAGAAATATGCAGCAGATGAAGGAGCAAAGTAAAAACCCACCAGACCAAACAAATGAAGAGAAAGTAGGCAGTCTACCTGAAAAAGAATTCAGACTAATGATAGTAAGGATGATCCAAAATCTTGGAAATAGAATGGAGAAAATACAAGAAACGTTTAACAAGGACCTAGAAGAACCAAAGAGCAAACAAACAATGATGAACAACACAATAAATGAAATTTAAAATTCTCTAGAAGGAATTAATAGCAGAGTAACTGAGGCTGAAGAACAGATAAGTGACCTGGAAGTGAAAATAGTGGAAATAACTACTGCAGAGCAGAATAAAGAAAAAGGAATGAAAAGAACTGAGGACAATCTCAGAGACCTCTGGGACAACATTAAATGCACCAACATTCAAATTATAGGGGTCCCAGAAGAAGAAGAGAAAAAGAAAGGGACTGAGAAAATATTTGAAGAAATTATAGTTGAAAACTTCCCTATGGGAAAGGACATAGTCAATCAAGTCCAGGAAGCGCAGAGAGTCCATACAAGATAAATCCAAGGAGAAACACGCCAAGACACATATTAATCAAACTATCAAAAATTAAGTACAAAGAAAAAATATTAAAATCAGTAAGGGAAAAGCAACAAATAACACACAAGGGAATCCCCATAAGGTGAACAGCTGATCTTTCAGAAGAAACTCTGCAAGCCAGAAGGGACTGGCAGGACATATTTAAAGTGATGAAAGAGAAAAACCTACAACCAAGATTACTCTACCCAGCAAGGATCTCATTTAGATTCGACAGAGAAATTAAAACCTTTACAGACAAGCAAAACCTAAGAGAATTCAGCACCACCAAACCAGCTCTACAACAAACGCTAAAGGAACTTCTCTAGGCAGGAAACACAAGACAAGGAAAAGATCTACAATAACAAACCCAAAACAATTAAGAAAATGGTCATAGGAACAAACATATCACTAATTACCTTACATGTAAATGGATTAAATGCTCCAACGAAAAGACATAGACTGGCCGAATGGATACAAAAACAAGACACGTATATATGCTGTCTACAAGAGACCACTTCAGACCTAGGGACACATACAGACTGAAAGTGAGGGGATGGAAAAAGATACTCCATGCAAATGCAAATCAAAAGAAAGCTGGAGTAGCAATACTCATAACAGATAAAATAGACTTTAAAATAAAGACTATTACAAGAGACAAAGAAGGACACTACAAAATGATCAAGAGATCAATCCAAGAAGAAGATATAACAATTAAATATTTATGAACCCATCACAGGAGCACCTCAATACATAAGGCAAATGCTAACAGCCATAAAAGGGGAAATCAACAGTAACACAATCACAGTTAGCAACTTTAACACCCCACTTTCACCAATGGACAGATCATCCAAAATGAGAATAAATAAGGAAACACAAGCTTTAAATGACACATTAAATAAGATGGACTTAATTGATATTTTTGGACATGCCATCTGAAAACAACAGAATACACTTTCTTCTCAAGTGCTCATGGAACATTCTCCAGGATAGATCATATCTTATGCCACAAATCAAGCCTTGGTAAATTTAAGAAAATTGAAATCGTACCAGGTATCTTTTCCAACCACAACACTTTGAGACTAGATATTAATTACAGGGAAAAAAATGTAAAAAATACAAATACAGGGAGGCTAAACAATACACTACTTAATAACCAAGAGATCACTGAAGAAATCAAAGAGGAAATCAAAAAACACCTAGAAAAAAATGCCAAAGAAAACATGACGACCCAAAACCTATGGGATGCAGCAAAAGCAGTTCTAAGAGGGAAGAAGCAATAAAATCCTACCTCGAGAAACAAGAAATATCTCAAAAAAACAACCTAACCTCACACCTAAAGCAATTAGAGAAAGAAGGACAAATAAAACCCAAAGTTAGCAAAAGGAAAAAAATCATAAATATCAGATCAGAAATAAATGAAAAAGAAATGAAGGAAACGATAACAAAGATCAATAAAACTAAAAGCTGGTTCTTTGAGAAGATAAACAAAATTGATAAGCCATTAGCCATACTCATTAAGAAAAAATGGGAAAAGACTCAAATAAATAAAATTAGAAATGAAAAAGGAGAAATAACAACTGACACTGCAGAAATACAAAGATTCATGAGAGATTACTACAAGCAACTATAGCCAATAAAATGGGGAACCTGAAAGAAATGGACAAATTCTTACAGAAGCACAACCTTCCTAGACTGAACCAGGAAGAAATAGAAAATATAAACAGACCAATCACAAGCACTGAAATTGAAACTCTGATTAAAAATCTTCCAACAAACAAAAGCCCAGGATCAGATGGCTTCACAGGCGACTTCTATCAAAAATTTACAGAAGAGCTAACACCTATCCTTCTCAAACTCTTCCAAAATATAGCAGAGGGAGGAACACTCCCAAACTCATTCTATGAGGCCACCATCACCCTGACACCAAAACCAGACAAAGATGTCACACAAAAAAGGAAATTACAGGCCAATATCACTGATGAACATAGATACAAAAATCCTCAACAAAATACTAGCAAACAGAATCCAACAGCACATTAAAAGGGTCATACACCATGATCAAGTGGGGTTTATTCCAGGAATGCAAGGATTCTTCAATAAATCAATCAATGTGATACACCATATTAACAAACTGAAAGATAAAAACCATATGATAATCTCAACTGATACAGAAAAAGCTTTTGACAAAATTCAACACCCATTTATGATAAAAACCCTCCAGAAAGTAAGCATAGAGGGAACTTACCTCAACATAATAAAGGCCATGTATGACAAACCCACAGCCAACATCATTCATAATGGTGAAAAACTGAAACCATTACCACTAAGATCAGGAAAAAGACAAGGTTGCCCAATCTCACCACTATTATTCAACATAGTTTTGGAAGTTTTAGCCACAGCAATCAGAGAACAAAAAGAAGTAAAAGGAACCCAAATCGGAAAAGAAGTAAAACTGTCACTGTTTGCAGATGACACAATACTATACATAGAGAATCCTAAACATGCTATCAGAAAACTATTAGAGCTAATCAATGAATTTGGTAAGGTTGCAGGATACAAAATTAATGCACAGAGATGTCTTGCACTCCTATACAGTAACCACGAAAGATCAGAAAGAGAAATTAAGCAAACAATCCCATTCACCATGGCAACAAGAAGAATAAAATACCTAGGAATAAACCTACCTAAGGAGACAAAAGACCTGTATGCAGAAAACTATAAGACACTGATGAAAGAAATTAAAGATGATACAAACAGATGGAGAGATATACCATGTTCTTGGATTGGAAGAATCAACACCATGAAAATGACTATACTACCCAAAGCAATCTACAGATTCAATGCAATCCCTATCAAACTACCATTGGCATTTTTCACAGAACTAGAACAAAAAATTTCACAATTTGTATGGAAACACAAAAGACCCTGAATAGCCAAAGCAATCTTGAGAATGAGAAACGGAGCTGGAGGAATCTGGCTCCCTGACTTCAGACTATACTACAAAGGTAAAGTAATCAAGACAGTATGGTACTGGCACAAAAACAGACAGATAGATCAATGGAACAGGATTGAAAGCCCAGAGATAAACCCACGCACATATGGTCACCTTATCTTTGATAAAGGAGGCAGGAATGTACAGTGGAGAAAGGACAGCCTCTTCAATAAGTGGTGCTGGGAAAACTGGACTGGTACATGTAAAAGTATGAGGTTAGATCACTCCCTAACAGCATACACAAAAATAAGCTCAAAATGGATTAAAGACCTAAATTTTAGGCCAGAAACTATCAAACTCTTAGAGGAAAACATAGGGAGAACACTCTATGACATAAATCACAGCAAGATCCTTTTTGACCCACCTCCTAGAGAAATGGAAATAAAAACAAAAATAAACAAATGGGACCTAATGAAACTTCAAAGCTTTTGCACAGCAAAGGAAACCATAAGCAAGACCAAAAGACAACCTTCAGAATGGGAGAAAATATTTGCAAATGAAGCAACTGACAAAGGATTAATCTCCAAAATTTATAAGCAGCTCATGCAGCTCAATAACAAAAAAACAAACAACCCAATCCAAAAATGGGCAGAAGACCTAAATAGACATTTCTCCAAAGAAGATATACAGACTGCCAACAAACACATGAAATAATGCTCAACATCATTAATCATTAGAGAAATGCAAATCAAAACTACAATGAGATATCATCTCACACCAGTCAGAATGGCCATCATCGAAAAATCTAGAAACAATAAATGCTGGAGAGGGTGTGGAGAAAAGGGAACACTCTTGCACTGCTGGTGGGAATGTGAATTGGTACAGCCACTATGGAGAACAGTATGGAGATTCCTTAAAAAACTACAAATAGAATTACCATATGACCCAGCAATCCCACTACTGGGCATATACCCTGAGAAAACCATAATTCAAAAAGAGTCATGTACCAAAATGTTCATTGCAGCTCTATTTACAATAGCCTGGAGATGGAAACAACCTAACTGTCCATCATCAGATGAATGGATAAAGAAGATGTGGCACATATATACAATGGAATATTACTCAGCCATAAAAAGAAACGAAATTGAGCTATTTGTAATGACGTGGATAGACCTAGAGTCTGTCATACAGAGTGAAGTAAGTCAGAAAGAGAAAGACAAATACCGTATGCTAACACATATATATGGAATTTAAGAAAAAAAAATGTCATGAAGAACCTAGGGGTAAGACAGGAATAAAGACACAGACCTACTAGAGAATGGACTTGAGGATATGGGGAGGGGGAAGGGGAAGCTGTGACAAAGCGAGAGAGAGGCATGGACATACACACACTATCAAACGTAAGGTAGATAGCTAGTGGGAAGCAGCCGCACAGCACAGGGAGATCAGCTCGGTGCTTTGTGACCGCCTGGAGGGGTTGGATAGGGAGGGTGGGAGGGAGGGAGACGCAAGAGGGAAGAGATATGGGAACTTATGCATATGTATAGCTGATTCACTTTGTTATAAAGCAGAAACTAACACACCATTGTAAAGCAATTATACCCCAATAAAGATGTAAAAAAAAAAAAAGTAGAAGAGGGCAATGGGAGAGGAAGTTCAGAGGAAAAGATATGACAACAGAGCAGCCTCAGAAAGTTGCAACATTGTTGGTTTTAAAGATGGAGAAAAGGCGGCCACGAGGCAAGGAACATGGGCCGGCTACAGAAGCTTGGAAAGGCAAGGAGATAGATTTTCCCTTACAGACTCCAGAGAGAACACAGCCCTGATGACACCTCGATTTTAGCCCAGGGAGACCCATGCCGGACTTGTAACCTACAGAACTGTAAGATAAATGTGTGTTGCTTTAAGCTGCTAGGTTTGTTGTAATTTTTTACAGTAGCCATAGAAAACTAATACAGCTTCCGGAATGGTTCACTCATATGTTTGTTGACAGGAGACCTCAGTTCCCCAGCATGAGGACTTCTTTCATAAACCGCTTGAGCGTCCTTACAGCAATGGCAACTGTCTTCCTCCAGAGCAAGTGATCAAAGAGAGAGAGCAAGGAGGAAGTTGGAATGCCTTTCAAGATCTGGTGTCAGAAGTGTAACACCAGCATTCCTACCACATTCTATTTGTAGAACAGCAAGTGATCCAAGAGGGAGAGAGCAAGGAGGAAGTTGGAATGCCTTTCAGGATCTGGTGTCAGAAGTGTAACACCAGCATTCCTACCACATTCTATTTGTAGAACAGCAAGTGATCCAAGAGGGAGAGAGCAAGGAGGAAGTTGGAATGCCTTTCAGGATCTGGTGTCAGAAGTGTAACACCAGCATTCCTACCACATTCTATTTGTAGAACAGCAAGTGATCCAAGAGGGAGAGAGCAAGGAGGAAGTTGGAATGCCTTTCAGGATCTGGTGTCAGAAGTGTAACACCAGCATTCCTACCACATTCTATTTGTAGAACAGCAAGTGATCCAAGAGGGAGAGAGCAAGGAGGAAGTTGGAATGCCTTTCAGGATCTGGTGTCAGAAGTGTAACACCAGCATTCCTACCACATTCTATTTGTAGAACAGCAAGTGATCCAAGAGGGAGAGAGCAAGGAGGAAGTTGGAATGCCTTTCAGGATCTGGTGTCAGAAGTGTAACACCAGCATTCCTACCACATTCTATTTGTAGAACAGCAAGTGATCCAAGAGGGAGAGAGCAAGGAGGAAGTTGGAATGCCTTTCAGGATCTGGTGTCAGAAGTGTAACACCAGCATTTCTACCACATTCTATTTGTAGAACAGCAAGTGATCCAAGAGGGAGAGAGCAAGGAGGAAGTTGGAATGCCTTTCAGGATCTGGTGTCAGAAGTGTAACACCAGCATTTCTACCACATTCTATTTGTAGAACCACTAAGTCCAGCCCACACTTAAGGGGAGGGAGATTGAGCTCCACCTTTTAAAGGAAGGAGTATCAAAGAATGTGTGAGCTTTTGTCACACTATCCAAGATCACACCAGATTAAGCAGTAGGCTTGAAATTTTTAAAAACTCCAGTCAGTGACTCCAAATTCTACTGTCTTTCTAGTTCACGGAATTACAGAGCTGGTTCTATGGACCAGATACCTTGGTCTTGCCACACAACAAGTGGTACTGAACCTGAGTTCCCAGGGGTGGTCATGGAGAGCTCAGAATGATTTTTAATGCTTTTAAATTCCAAAGGGAACACAGTGCTCCCAGCCAAATGAGGCTGCACTAGCTCTTGCATGAAATGACATCAACCCAGTTTGCTTTTACTGTGACCAGAAGCTCTGGTTGGAGGTTATGAATGTCTTTAATAAAACCTGAAAGACCTAATGTTATTAAATCAGCTCCATCTGACAGACAACATCTTTCCAAAATGTGCCCTCTTGTAAGGCACCTATACTCCAATAAAAGTTAATTTTTAAAAAAAATGTGGCCTCTGAGGGCAGAAAACAAAGAGCATCTTGGTGGGGTAGAGGTTGAGGATACTGCTCTACAGCAGCCCTCTTATTTTACCGAAGGGGAAACTGAGGCTTGGAGAGGGGAAGGGCCTCACCCAAGTCACTCTGAGAGTTAAATAAAGCCAGGATTGGACCAGGGAATCTTCATTCCCAAGTCAGTGCTTGCAGCCCCCGAAGAGAAGGTTTTCCTTAAAGAGAGAAGGACAAGCAGGGAAGTGACCGAAGAATTTTCTACTCTTCCTCTGGGAAGGCTTTGGCAGCTTTAAGGTGGAATGCTGATGAGGAGAGGCCATAGATGTGTTTCCATGGGAATTAACGGGAGGTAGGTGCTGATGAATCTTGTAAGTGGGAAATTGGGGAATGAAAGTGGGGTCTGCTGTCCAAACTATTGCGTGGATCCTGGAAGTATAGTCCCATGGGCAAGACCTGACTCTGGCCGTGAGTTTCTTCTCTACCCTGGACAGTTCCTGAAAGAGGAGGACTCAGGTGAACTGATGCTTTGGGTTCCTAGAATAATTCCCAAGACCTACCCTGCACCTGCCCCCAGCCAAACTCAGACCTGTGTAAAGACCCAGGAAGAATCACATCTCTGCAAAGACACTGGTGACCTTCCATCCCTTTCCCCACCAAACCTCCTCCCCATCTCAGCACAAGGCCCACCATCCACTCAGCCACCCGAGCCCAAAGCCCCGGCTTTTTCTCATTCCCACAGCTAACCAAACCCTGTTGAACCTCAGCGTATAAACTGGTAAAATACACATAAGGTCTGAAGTACAGTTAATAGTAATGTACTGATGTTGGTTCTTAGTTCTGACAAATGTACTATGTTCATGTAAGATGTTAACAGCAAGGGAACCTGGGTAAAGTATACAGACTCTGTACTGTCTTTGCAACTTTCCTGTAAATCTAAAATTATTCTGAAATTAACAGTTTATTTTAAAATTTAAGAATGAATGAATGTTTAAACAAAATGTGAGATATATATATAAAATGCAATATTATTCAACCTTATTAAAGAAGGACATTCTGACATATGCTACAACATGGATGAACCTTAAAGATAATTATGCTAAGTGAAATAAGACAGTCACAAAAAGACAAATACTGTTCATAGGGACAGAAAGTAGAATTGTGACTGCCAGTGGCTGGGCGGGGCGGGGTGGGGTGGGGTGGGGATGGAAAGTTGATATTTAATGGTTACAGAACTTCTGTTTGAAAAGGTGAAAAAGTTCTGGAGGTAGATGGTGATGGTAGCCCAGCAATGTGAACGTGTGAAATGCCACTGAACTGTACATTTAGAAACAGTTAAATGGTACATTTATGGTATTCATAGTTTACCATGATTTTTTTTTTTAATTTAAGAAAGACGTTGGGAAGTTGCATTCTTGAGGAAGGTTAGAGAACAGGGCTTGTAGGCTACACAACCGAGACTGACCCCAAACTGCCCGGCAGACGTAGTTGACTGCAGACACAGCCGCCAACAGTGTCGGGCACAGACACCACCACCAGGGCTGGACCCTGGACCCGGCAACTGCTGACGCGAAATCCAAAGGGGCTTCAGCGGCTGCCTCCCCCACCAGGATGCTCCTGCTTCTTCACATGCTTCTAACTCAAAGGGCAGAAGCCTGGGTCCTGTGCCCATGGCCTGGATGCAGACCACCTCAGGAAATCACGTATGTGTCATTTGCTTCCATTTCTTTTGTGGGACACGGTTCCAACTCAAAGGGTGGGAGATTTCTCCCAGATATCTTGGTGGTGTGGCCCTTTGCTCCATCGGCACCCCCCTTCTACTTCCGACCAGCAGCATGCCTTGATCCAACTTTCCCAATATCCTCCTGGCTGGGGTCTGTCTCCAGAGTCTCCCCTGCAGCCCCGGTGACCGTCCTGCAGCCTCTGTGTCCCCTTGTGCTCATCTCACTCTTCCTTACACTCACATCTGGGTGTCACCAAGGCCAACTCTGCCTCCCTAATCTCCCCTCTCCGCGTCCCCCTTTCCGCCTCTACTCTTAGAACCCTGGTGCACGCTCCCACACCTGCCCTCTGGTCCTGACCACTCTTATCTTCCCAGCACGATGCTTCTAGAACGTAAACCAGACCAAGGCACTCTCCTGGTCAAAATTCATCTATCACTGACCCATCCATGCCTTCACCATAAATCGTCAAGGCCCTCACCCGGCATCCGTGCATCCGTCACTAGCAGCCTCCCCTACAGTCATAATAAAAGCACATCGCAGCTGCAGGCCCCATGCTCTTTCCTGCCCCCAAAGGCAGCTCTGCTGCATCTTCTAAATGGAATAGTCTTCCATCCTTTTTGACCAAGCAAAAGATTCAGCTCAGATGTAACCTCTACCTTGAAGACATCCTTGACCTCCAAGGCAAGATTGGGGCACTCTGTGTCCCCTGATACACACCCTGACTGTCCACAGCCCCTACCATCTCCAGCACAGCACTTAACTTATGGTATTGTGACCCCTTACTAACCTAGGTACTCCTTCAAGTCTGGGACAGTGTGCTGCTCACCACTACATCATCAGCAACTAGCACAGCAGACAGCAGGCCCTCAATAAAGGCTCAATGCACGGATGAGGCGAATGGACTTTTGGGCCCTAAAGAACACAGCCCCAATCTCTGGGGGAACCGGTCCTGGTGTAACAGATCTGGCCCTTTAAGTCTGAGCGGGCTTTGCTCTGAGGTGATGCCAGCTCACCTGTGGCTTCCTGACCACAAAGCCTCTTCCCTCAAAGCCACCAGGAGGAGGCCAACCTCTGGCCTCTCTCCAGAACTGCCTGGATGTCTAAGCTCAGGCCAGAACAGCTCAGAACCAGACTCCTGCCTACTGAATGATAGCCCTGTTCTGCTCGGGCTGTACCAGCCATGTTCCCATCACACCTACAGCCTCACCTGAGCTGCCGGCTGGGCTGAGCCCTGCTGAGCCCTGCAGGCCAGCCCTGGCCTAAGTTTTAGCCTAGTTAAGGCCCTGGTCTCCGTGGTCCAACCACAGAAACTGCCTGGACGTCTGATGGTCCTACCTTCCATCATGTACCTTTCTGCTTCATCCCTCCCTTCCTTCCCTTCCTTCCTCCCCATTCGGTCCCTTCCTTCCCACTCCCTGCCGTATTTCTCTCCTTTCCTTCCTCCCCTCCATCCACAGCCAGTTCCATGGGTGCCGTCAGCCTGCCCAACAGGAGGAAAATAGAGAAACCAATAAATCCTGGTTGTCCCCACTCTTCCTGCCACTGTGTCAGACACCTGATAGAGAGTATCTCACTGCCTCCCGCCCACAACCTCTGACACTGGGATTATGATACTTGGCTTACAGAGGAGAAACCCCCCTCAGACAGGCTTGATCACTTATCCATCCTACCTGTTAAGTCACCTGGCCAGAGTTCAAACCCTATTCCAAAGGATGCACCCATTTCTCTGAACCATCTGCTTTTTCTACTCTGCTATGTTCTTCTTCAAGAGGAGGATAGGGCTTCCCTGGTGGTGCAGTGGTTAAGAATCGCCTGCCAATGCAGGGGACACGGGTTCGAGCCCTGGTCCAGGAAGATCCCACATGCCGCAGAGCAACTAAGCCCGTGTGCCACAACTACTGAGCCTGCGCTCTAGAGTCCGCAAGCCACAACTACTGAGCCCGCGAGCCACAACTACTGAAGCCTGTGTGCCTAGAACCCATGCTCCGCAACAAGAGAAGCCACCACAATGAGAAGCCCGCGCACCACAGCAAAGAGTAGCCCCTGCTTGCCACAACTAGGGAAAGCCTGCACGCAGCAACGAAGACCCAACGCAGCCGAAAAGAAATAAATAAAAATAAAAAAAAAAAAGAGGAGGATGGCCTTGTCCTTCTGACCTTGAAGAACGATCAGCACCACAGCAGGGGGGAGAGCTCCCCACCCACCAAAAGATTCCAACAAAACATGGGGAAGCCTAGAAGAGGGGACATTCACTTCCTGTTGGAGGGATGGCTGCATTTTGTCTTTAAGAATACACAGGGCTTGGGCTTTGGGGAAGAAAGTTCAAGTGTAGGACAGGCAGGAAAGATGGGGTGAACTGCACAAACATGCCACCCTCCCCAGGACTCTATAAGCCCGTGCGTCACTGGGAAGAGATGCCTATCCCCACCGAGGAAATGGAAATATGGGGCAATGATAAAAAATAGCACCAGTAATGACACTGACATTTTTGGAACCACCTGGAAAGTGAAATATTGCTGACACTCCACTGGTGAAGTTATTTAGATTGACCTATACTCTCGCAGGGGGAGGTGGGGAGGCAAATGAGCCCATCACTTCAGGAGGAGGGAAAGAAAAGTCACCTTTGGTACCAAGATATCTTCCCAAGTCACAGAACCTAGCAATGCCTAAACCACATCTTTATGTCTTTAAATAACTGGGGGCTTTGCAGCCCAGGGCTCTTGGTCTGCATTGAAGGTCATTTAAAGAAACAAATGGTCATTGTAACTGTAACTACAGTTTGAAAAATAATGAAAAGCAAGCAGGAGGACACACAGAAACCTCTCTGACTGTTGACTGTAGGCCCTTCGCTGGCCCCACCCCCTTTCCTCGCTTCCTCTTCCTCCCACTCACTTCCTGAGCAACAGTCAATCCCTTCCCCACCCCCCACCCCCTCCACCGCCCCCCGCCCACATGCAGCCCTGGAAACCCAGCATCTTTCTGCGCCACAGTGGGCTTATCTGGGGCCCTGCTCTACTAAGGCACCTCTCCCCCATGAGGAATGCCCAGGCTGACTGCTGTGAACCTAAATATTTGTCACCATTGCTCATGAAGAAGCAATCTAAGTGCTTGGCAATGAGATAAGATGGGAAGCAGCGGATATCATTAATCTCATTTTCAGGTAAGGGAAACTGTAGCTTGGAAAGTCTGACACTTGCCCAAGGTGACATGGCTCCTCCTGTTCAGACCCCGCCGTTGAGGTTAAGCAACTGGCCACACACATTGCCCAGGGAAGCACATGGCTTCCACTGCTGAGCTGTCCTGGCTTCCACTCTTTGGCCAGTCAGCTCACATGCCATCTCTGTCAACCCACTGCCCGTTGCCCCTGTTTCTCTGGGTTCTGTAAGCGTGTGTCTTTCAGCGTCCTCCTGGAATATAACCACTGGCTCACCTCCACCTGCTTCCAGTCAAGACTTCCCTTTGGATTCCCCCCAGCCGTGCTCCCAGCAGCAGCATGTCGAAGTCAAGATGCTCTGGCCAGCAGCCTCAGTCCCATAAGAGTCACAGGGCAAAGCAGTCTGGCAGAGGGGAACGTCATTTACATAGCAATCCCTTATGGAGTACCCGCTGTATGCTGCGTGGGGACTGAGATTTCCGGGATGAGCCAGTCAAACACAGGCTCTGCAGTCAGGGAGGGAGAAGCCGAGTATTATTTAAGACTAGACGTTCAGATCCTGGCTCGACTTCTTATTACCTACGGGACCTCTCTGTGCCTCAATTTCCCCATCTGTAAAATGGGCATAATTATAGTACTTACCTCATAGGGTTGGTGTGAGGAGTAAATATACATGAAGTGCTTAGACAGTGCCTGGTATAGAGTAACATGCTGGGTAAGGATGTGCGTCATTATTCTGGAGCACACAACCCCATGGGGGAAACAAGCTTGAACAAATCGTTGTGCTAACATGGTTCCTAATCCTGGCTGTGTCTTAGCATCCCTTGGGGAACTGTTACAAACCCAGACTGCCCAGCCCCTCCCCAGACTTACTCACTCAGACTCTTTACGGATGGGACCCAGGCATCTGTAATCGTGAAAAGATCCCTAAGTGATTCTGATCAGGCTGGTTTGAACGGGAGCCACTATTCGAAGCACAAATGTTCCTCCCTGTAGACCCGAGAGGACAGGAGAAGGTCTCAACCAACTCGTAAGAGCTGAACCAGCGGATGCTGGCTGGATATCAGAGATGGGGAGAGGAGTTAGGTACCTTCCCGCTTCCTGTAGCTCTAGCTCTCTAGGCATTCTACCAAAGGCAATCCACACTGCCCACTGCGGACACGTGTAGGGCCTGGGTAGACGGAATCTGTCTCTATAAAGAATGGGTCAATAGAGGGGAAAAGCCACCCCGGACCCATTAAAAATACACAGCCACAGAGAAATGTCGCACTGCCAGGAACCTCAGGAGAGAATTGCTCTGAAAATTATTTTCTCCATTAAGCAGAAGGAAACTGTTAGGAATCATTTTCAGGGGGTCTCAGAAGAAGACACGGCCTCTCTAGAAGAGGGTCAAGGAGCCTCAGATGAGTCTGAGACCCTAGGGCAGCAGGCTGACATGAAGAGATGGGCTGAAACAATGAAAGCCTGCAAGAAAACCAGGATGCGATTGCAAAGACGAAATCTACATCTGAGGCACTAAAGACGGAATTGACCAAGCCGAAAATCAAACTAAGGAAGTTGTAGTGGGTTGAGTATGAGCTCAAAATTCATGTCTACTCAGAACCTCGGGAGTGAATTTATTTGGAAATTGGATCTTTGCAGAAGTAATTAGTTAAGATGAAGTTATACCAAATTAGAACAGAGCGCAAATCCAAAGACTGGTGAAGAGGCAAAAGGGTTCACAGATTCACACCGAGGAAGAAGGCCATGTTGTTACCGACCAGTGGTTTTCTGGCCTCCTAAACCAATAGAAATTGATCAGAGGCCGGACAAGAAATTCAGGCAAGGCTTTACTGGGGCCCCTGCTGCAGCGGGGCGGGGGGGCGGGGGGGGGGCAGAGAACAAACAACAGGTTCCCTTGTTTGCTCGCTCCCTGAGCGGGGGCCGGGCGAGCTTGTTCCTTATATGGGGTGAGGGTAGGGGTGTGCCCAAGGGTCGTGCCAGAGGGGCGGCTTCCGTGGTTCGCCCACCCCTTAGGTGGCGCTGGGTGCAGGGGGCACGCACAGCTTTTTGCTCCCGACCCCCTGCTTCTGCTCGGGGCTCTTCAAAAGTGGCAGGTGGGTTTTTCAGTCTCTGTATCTTTTATCCAGAATTTGTCCCAACTGCGCACGTGCACACAGTTATTTTTAGCCCCATACAGTTTCTTTGCATTTTGTCGCTCAAGGAGAGGTGTGTCCAGGTGCAATCACTGCAGCACTGCAGCAAAGGGTCCCAGGTCCCAGTCTGTCTCAATGTGACCACGGGGGCAGAAATTATAGTAATGCAGCTACAAACCAAGGAGTACCAAACATTGGCAGGAGCCACCAGAAGCTAGAAAAAGGCAAAGAAGGATTCTTCCCCAGAGCCTTCAGAGGGAGCATGGCTCTGTGGACACCTTGATTTTGACTTCTGCCTTCCTGAATTGTGAGACAGTAAATCTCTGTTGTTTTAAGCCACTCAGTTCATGGTAATTTGTTACAGCAGCCCTAAGAAACTAATACAGATTTCTAGGTCATCCTTCCAACTGAAAAGGAAAAAGACAATGGAATGAAAATGTTAAGAAATTAATAGCTATAGAGGAAAGAGAGAAAAGATCTAAACGACTGGGCTGCCTGGGCAAGCAACCAGGCCCCCAGTGAGTTTACCTAGACATGAAGGAAAGAGTTAAAAACAAGCCCTCGCACTTGCCTCATGGCGCAGTGGTTAAGAATCCGCCTGCCAATGAAGGGGACACGGGTTCAAGCCCAGGTCTGGGAAGATCCCACACGCCGTAGAGCAACTAAGCCCGTGCGCCACAACTACTGAGCCTGTGCTCTAGAGCCCAAGAGCCACAACTACTGAGCCCACAGGCCGCAACTACTGAAGCCCGCGTGCCCAGAGCCCATGCCCCACAATGCGAGAAGCCACCGCACTGCAGCGAAGAGTAGCCCCCACTCACAACTAGAGAAAGCCTGCCTGCAGCAACGAAGACCCAACGCAAACAAAAATAAATAAAATTTAAAAATAAGTAAATAAATAATAAAAATAAAAACAAGCCCTCCATCTGGCCTTATGTGTCTTTTTTTTTTTTTTTTTTTTTTGCGGTACGCGGTCCTCTCACTGTAGTGGCCTCTCCCGTTGCGGAGCACAGGCTCCGGACGCGCAGGCTCAGCAGCCATGGCTCACGGGCCCAGCCGCTCCGTGGCACGCGGGATCCTCCCAGACCAGGGCACGAACCCGTGTGCCCTGCATCGGCAGGCGGACTCTCAACCACTGCGCCACCAGGGAAGCCCAAGGGATATTTTTAAAATAAATAAAATGTAAGAGAAAAGCAATGGCAGAATATTAACCTATTAATAAAAAGTTTTACCAAAAAGAAAACCAGCATAAATGGTGCAGGAGTACTTTAACAGAAGAAAATTCCAGACCTCAGAAGTTACACCTTCATATCACAATGCCAGGTCAGCAGATTGATGAATCCTGGCCAGGACTCGGTTACAAAGACTGCGCCCCACGGCCACGTGCTTGTCACATGCCTCCTCCCATTCTGTGCTCCAGCCGCAATAAATTACCCCAAGTCTTCCCAACATGTTCTTTCATGGTTTTTCATGTATCCTCACCTCCTTTCCTAAAACTGGAATTCCTTTCCCAAACTCCCTTCTGCTCTCCCCCAACCCTGCTTACCCTCTCGCCGTTTTGGGGGGATCCACTTACTCTTCAGGTCACAGCCAAGCTTCTTTGCCTCCAAGAAGTCTGTGCCCTGGCTGCCTCCTTCCTTCTCTTGTGCCCTCTACACCCTAGACACAGGCCTAGGATCCCATTTCTCACATGCCATTGTAACTTACATTGTTCCATCTCTGTTTCACCTTCTAAACTGAGAGTTTCCTGAAGGCAGGACTCCCACCTTCCCTGTCCTTTTGCCCGCAGCTTCCTGCACGGTGCTCAGAGCTATCTCATCCTTGAGGGATAACTAAGCACAGTGCCTAGAGACAGCTAAATTTTCAAGAGCTGAAAAAAAATGCTTGAGACCTGAAAACAACGATAGCTCCAAATTTGGGGGGAAAAGTGCAAAATACAGTTAATGTTTGTCTATTAACCATAACAATAAGTCAGTTTCATTCATTGTTCCATTGAATGTTCATAAAATGTCATTATGAAAGGAAAAGTATGTAGAGTAGTTTTTTTCTCTTTGCAAGAATCCCTCAGTGGTTGCTGAGAGATCATAGATGATCATAAGGAATGACTTGTACCCAATAATTTAAAAAGTAAAACCAAGGCCTTAAAAGCCGTTCCAAACTTCTAAGGCAAAAGAAAAACTTTACATAGGGTGGATGTATTTTAAGATATTTGATATGAGAAGAGATGGGGAATCCTAAGGCCAGGGTGTCTCAGACCTACGATCTTAAACATCCCTGACGCTGCTGGAACATAACAGATTTTTCAATAGATGGGTGTCAAGTGAATTAAATGAACACAACCCTCAAAACAAATGGCCGTTTATGGGGTACCATCCTTGCAAGGAGGGTGTACGCCTACATTGGTGGGCTGTGGAAGGTCAAGTGCCAAGATGTATCATGTGCACACGTATGTACAAGGAGGGTACCTTGTTTCTGCTCTGTTTCCACTTTGAGGGACATCAATTAGGGTAGCACTCATGGCCTCCTGCCAACCTTCACTCATACCATGAATTGTGATTAGGGGGAGGGGAAGTGAGCGTGCCCAGTTCAGCCCCTCCTTCCTCCCTCCTTCTCCTCAGGGAGTGACCCAGGTTCCCACAGGAAGTATATGTTTTGGGCTGCCTTTCCCTAGGTTTACAGGGGCAGGCCCCATGCAGGGATGCTGGTGGTGGTCTAGCTGTGCCAATGAGAATGGGTGGGACTTTCTGATAAAGGGTTCAACATCTCCTTTGTTTCCATGCACCCAAGCCACATTACACACAGCAAGTATGATTTCTTTCCTGTTCTTGGAATGGATCATTGTGGGTGAACCTGCCGCTCTGATGCTGACCTCGGCCATGGGATTTGCTTTAGCCAGTGGAATATGGGTAAAAGTGCCATTTCCATGCTGAGACTTTAAGAGGCATCACATGTGTCTGCTGGTCCCTGGCATTTATGCCACCTGCCATGAGAAGAGCATGTCCTGGTCCCAGCATCAGAGACACACAGGGCAGAGATAAGCCCATCCCACAGCCTGAAGCAGAGCTGCTCTAGTACACAGATCCATGAGTTAGAAAAGTAAATGGTTTTTTTTTTCGTCTTTGGTCATAAGCCACTGAGTTTTGGGGGCTTGTTTGTTATGAAGCAGAAAGCTAACTATTACATCCTCCAACCTAATGCATAGAGGTGCTATTTTGCTCTCCATCTGCTGAACTCAGACTGGGAAAGAGAGGTGTCATTTAATGAGTCCCTCAAACCAGAACAACATGCAGTATCACAGTGGAAAAGTCTGTGCATGGGAGCCTCTCAGGATTAGACGGTCCCCAAACCACTTGTACACATGCTTAGGGGACTGTATGGTTTGTGATGAAGAGCTCATGCAGTGGGTAGAAATAAACTGATCCAGGAACACAATGCTGTTCTCAAAATGAAGAGGGGAGAGGGAATTCAACCCATCCTGCTTTTTCGTTGGGCCATTTGGAGTAATGGACCAGAACCAGAGCTATTAGGGGGCTGGTTCAAAGCTTCCGATTTTCTAGAATTTTTATTTGTCCCCTGGGAGTATCTTTCACCACTGCTTCTCTGCCTGGGAGGAACTGTACTAAGATGACCTTTTTACTCATCTGTTTTCTCTCCTATGCTGGGAACTCCTGGAAGGTACGAAGTTCGTGTCTTATTCATCTTCATATTCCTAGAACCTAGCCCAGTGGATGAACATCCAGTTGGACGCATGTATAATGGGAGAACTCCCAGACTTTGGCAGGGCAAGCCGGGTGCACATTTCTGGTCCTGAAAATGATGCTTCCCTCGGCATTAGCTTTCCCAGACTGTCACCATCAAACGAAGGTTGACAGAAGCCCAGATTCCCTGCTCACTTCATCTGCTCAGCCCTGCAGGAGGTTCCCGGCTAAATGGATCAAGTTGAGCTCCTAGGGACCACTTCCACAGTTCCCTAAAAGGATGAGGCACAGCGACCTAAAATGAATTATTCTTCACAGTAGACACCCTGTTGGCAGCCACTAAAGCAGCATTTCCAAGGACATGGTGCGCATTTTTCAGGGGCAGAAGAAGCATCAGGCAAGTGAGCGCAGACTCGGGACTTTTATCTGTGCCTCCACGAGCCCTGTGGCTTTGGAAAAGGAGCTTAATCTCTTTGAGCCTCGATTTTCTCATCCTTACAGTGACCATCCTGCCGCCTGCCTCAGAGTACTTAAATCATACATAATAGATGAAGAACGTCCAGCTCATAGTAGGCACTCGTGACGATTGGAGGCTTTTAAAAATGTTTTGGCAACAGCTGGACTTTCCACCAAATGGGCTTTTTATAACCATTGGCCCAGAAGACCCAAAAGGTAATTCTATTTTGTTTCAGTACATGTTAGATCTGCCTCCTTTGAGGGGATGTAAAGCAGAGAAATGCTGATTTGTGACTATTTTAAGGACTTTAGGGAGAATGGTGCATCTTTCAATAGTATATATGAAAGCTTTGCAGATTGAAAATTAAAGTGGTAGTTTTGGACCTGAGTCTCACCTGATGCCTGACCCCACTCTGGCTTTCCGATCTTCTTGGCCACGACTGTCCTTCCCAGGTGGCCTGGGCTCTGATCGCTGCTCCTTCCCTGGATGACCCTCTCTCTAGGCTGGCAGCTCACCCTTTTCTCTATCACAAATAACAGTACCTGCACCTCATCCCTGCATATCCATACCGTGTCGTGTCTTCAAGATGGTGCAGAAGCCACCTCCTCCAGGAAGTCTTCCCTGAAGCCCCAGTGCATTGGTTCCTTCCTGCATGCTGCAGTGCCTGAAGCTTTAAAGTAGGATAGCATTGGGTTTGCAACCTAGATCCACATCATACCAGCTGTGACTTAAGGCAAATAGCCTAACTTCTCTAGACAGACATTTCGTTGTGTGAAGATAGAACAATCACTTAATTTGTAGGGTCGTTGTGAAGATTAAGTGACAAAGATCCCTTACAGTAAGGGTTGGGTCCACAGAGAGCACTCAATAAACATTGCTTCCTTCCATTGGCCTGTATCACTGTCTTCTCTGTCTTAGACTGAAAACTCAGGTCTTTTCCTACAAGTCCATAGCTTGTTATTCATTCATTCATTCATTAAAAATTATTCATTGATTACTTGCTATTCACCAGGCACTGTCCCAGCAGTTGGGTCCATGTGTGAAAAAAGTAGTCAAAGATCCCTATTGTCAGGGGACTTAACTTCTAGTCAGGAAGACAAAATAAACAATAAACGTAATATATAAGTACATTACTTTGTCTGTTAGAGGTGATGGAGGGAAAAAGAGAGCAGGGAAAGGGAGCAGTGTTGTGGGGAGACCAGGTTGCAGCTTTAATTAAACAGGTGGCTGGGGGGACTTCCCTAGTGACACAGTGGATAAGACTCTGCTCTCCCAATGCAGGGGACCCGGGTTCGATCCCTGGTCAGGGAACTAGATCCCACATGCATGCTGCTAGTAAGAGTTCACATGCCACAACTAAGGAGCCCGCGAGCCGCAACTAAGACCCAGCGCAACCAAATAAGTAAATAAATATTAAAAAAACCAAACAAACAGGTATTTGAGGAAACCTCATGGTGAAGGTGAGATTCAAGCACAAACTCAAAAGAGATGAGTAGCTTGCATCCATTTGTTGAATAAACAAATGAATGAATGAAGAAATAAAGAACCATCTTCATTTATTTCTAAGGAAAAAGAGCTCAACAGCAAGAGCTTGAAACTTCAAAAGATTTCAACCAAACCCAGATCTTATCTAATTAATAGAGGAAAGGAGAATTCTCACAATATTAGTCCTAAAAGCCACACACCTCTTTAAAGAGTGACACTCTGTGCAAATGAAGCAACCGACAAAGGATTAATCTCCAAAATTTATAAGCAGCTCATGCAGCTTAATAACAAAAAACCAGACAACCCAATCCAAAAATGGGCAGAAGACCTAAATAGACATTTCTCCAGAGAAGATATACAGACTGCCAACAAACACATGAAAGAATGCTCAACATCACTAATCATTAGAGAAATGCAAATCAAAACTACAATGAGATATCATCTCACACCAGTCAGAATGGCCATCATCAAAATATCTAGAAACAATAAATGCTGGAGAGAGTGTGGAGAAAAGGGAACACTCTTGCACTGCTGGTGGGAATGTGAATTGGTACAGCCACTGTGGAGAACAGTATGGAGGTTTCTTAAAAAACTACAAATAGAACTACCATATGACCCAGCAATCCCACTACTGGGCATATACCCTGAGAAAACCATAATTCAAAAAGAGTCATGTACCAAAATGTTCATTGCAGCTCTATTTACAATAGCCCGGAGATGGAAACAACCTAAGTGTCCATCATCGGATGAATGGATAAAGAAGATGTGGCACATATATACAATGGAATATTACTCAGCCATAAAAAGAAACAAAATTGAGCTATTTGTAATGAGGTGGATAGACCTAGAGTCTGTCACACAGAGTGAAGTAAGTCAGAAAGAGTGAGACAAATACCATATGCTAACACATATATATGGAATTTAAGGGAAAAAAATGTCATGAAGAACCTAGGGGTAAGACAGGAATAAAGACACAGACCTACTAGAGAATGGACTTGAGGATATGGGGAGGGGGAAGGGGAAGCTGTGACAAAGCAAGAGAGAGGCATGGACATATATACACTACCAAACGTAAGGTAGATAGCTAGTGGGAAGCAGCCGCATAGCACAGGGAGATCAGCTCGGTGCTTTGTGACCGCCTGGAGGGGTGGGATAGGGAGGGTGGGAGGGAGGGAGACGCAAGAGGGAAGAGATATGGGGATATATGTATATGTATAGCTGATTCACTTTGTTATAAAGCAGAAACTAACACACCATTGTAAAGCAATTATACTCCAATAAAGATGTAAAAAAAAAAAAAAAAAGAGTGACACTCTGCAGGCCAGGGAGGGCAGGGGCATGAAGGCCTGAGTCAGCAGGGAAAGTTTTAATTGACTTCCTTTTGTAAATGATACTTACAAATCGCACCTGACAGGAGGAGTCTGTTTGTATAGTGAGTAATTCCTCCAGCGAATTCTAAAATGAGTTTGAGCCTCTGAGCTGAGCTGTGGAGTCAGCACGCTGGAAGACTCTAGAGCTACAGGTGCATCTGAGAACCTGGCTGGAATTTCAAAGGTTCTCTTCCTTTAAATGGTTCTGGATGGCCGTTAAAGAGATTTTAAGTGTGTGGTAGCTTTGTCCTGTGGGGCCTGCCCAGTAGCCACCTGTGTGTGACTCTACAGAGTCACTGACACTGTAGAAAGACCTCGCAGATAAATCTTCTTGTGGTCTTCCTCCAGTAACCCCAGGAGATTACAGCCAAGGCTCAGAGAGGGCAAGCGATTCCCCAAAGTCACACAGCCACTGCCAGCACAGCTCAGCCTCAGACTCAGGTCATCTGATGCCCACTCCAGTGCTCTTCTTGGCTCTGATCCACCCCGGCTTGGTGGGCCCCAGTCCAAGGAGGGGGACAGGATGAGAGGAGGACCCATGAAGCTTATTCTGCCTCTGAGCCCTGGTCTCCTCCTGCTCTGGGGAGTGGGTGTCCGTACTGTCACAGAACATTACCACCTTGCTCAGCTCCAGAGGGCAGTGTGACGAGTGATCATTGGGGTCCCCATGGCAACTGGTCCGTCTCAAGGGCCAAATGCACCTGACCTGAGACTGTTTAGGCAAAAAGGGGCAGGGAGGGCCTCAGGCTGTCAACCCCACTGGGTAAAATTTCCTAGCAGCAAAAGGGATACTTCTTAACCAGTTCAGCTCACAAACCTGCAGGGATTTGCAATGTCCAGCATCTCTTTTTGCCCAGGTGCAGCCTCACTGGGAAAATGGGGGACGATGCTAAAGCAGCTTTTGGACTTGAAGGGATCTCATTCCTTTCTTTTTTTAGTTATTTTTTTATTGGAGTAGAGTTGATTTATAAGGTTATGTCAGTTTCAGGTGTACAGCAAAGTGGTTCAGTTATAAATATGTGTGTATATATATATATTCTTTTTCAGATTCTTTTCCATTATAGGTTATTACAAGATACTGAATATAGTCCCTGTGTTATACAGTAGGTCCTTGTTGTTTATCTATTTTATATATAGTTGTTTGTACATCTTACTCCTTTCTTATCCCAATTCATTCTTTCATTCATTCATTCATTCCAAACATTTGCTGAGAGCCTGCTATGTGCTGGAAACTCTAATAGGCCTTGGGGACCCAAAGATCCCTAGGTCCTGGTCCTTCTCTCACCTGTGGCCATGTTTAAGGTACTAGGCGGGGGGTAGACACTGAGAATTAAAGGAGCTGGAAGAGAGGTACCTGCTGTGTCTGGGGTGGAAGTAGGTGGTCATGGAAGGCTTCCTGGAGGAGGTGGAGGCTTAGCTGAGCCTGAAGGAGGATAGAGGCAGTTATCAGGGTTAAAGAGGTGGAGGGGCCAGGGTTCAGGGTGAGAGCATGCCATCAGAGGGTGTGAACAAAGATGCATAGGCCAGAAAACGCCACGAGGGGCAGGGAGCGTGGTGTTTGTATTATTGGAGTGTGAAGTTTGGAGTCAGCTCATACTGATGGAACCAAGCGATGAAGACCAAGAAATAAAGGCAGAGAGAAACGGGGCCTTGGGGACCAGACTTATGGAACTTGGACTTGATCTCTAAGAGAGCAGAAAGCGCCAGTGAAGAGGGTCAAGCAGGAAGTGGTGGGGCGAGATGTGCCTGTGGGGAAGAGCAATCGGGCATCTACCCGAAGGAGAGATGGGAAAGCAGGAGGAGGGCAGGGAGACCCCGGAAGATTCTACTGTCTCCCAGATGAGCCTCACACACATTCTGATGGTTTCCACCAACCCTTCCAAGCCGATGAGCCCTGGTACCCTGGGCAGAATCCATCCTGTGGTTCTGGGCTGCAGAACCCATATGGAATCTCCAGCACATCCGCTCTCTGCTGCCCCCGACTGTCTTCAGAAGGCAACAACACCCTGCCTTCAGGCCTCAGAAGGCTTTCTCTTTACCTCTCACATCCTAGCCCAAGAGTAGCAAACGTTTTCTGTAAAAGATGAGATAGTAAAATATTTAGGATTCACAGAACATACAGTCTGTTGCAAACACTCAACTCTGCTGCTGTAGCACAAAGGCAGCCATAGACAAAATATAAACAAGTCAGCATGGCTGTATCCCAATGAAATTTAATTTACGGACATTAAAATTTGAATTGCACATAATTTTCACCAGTCACAAAATCTTCTTTTTTAACCATTGAAAATGTAAAAGCTTCAATAACAAATAAATAAACCCAATTTAAAAATGAACAAAGGGGAACTTCTCTGGTGGTCCAGTGGTAAAGAATCCTCCTCCCAATACAGGGGACGAGGGTTCGATCCCTGGTTGGGGAACTAACATCCCACATGCCACGGGATCCAACTGAGCCTGCGCGCCACAACTACTGAACTCGCACGCCTCAACGAGAGAGCCAGTGTTCTGCAAACTACAGAGCCCATTCACCCTGGAGCCCATGTGCCACAACTAGAGAGAGAAACCTGCAGGCCACAACTAGAGAGAAGCCTGAGCACCACAACAAAATATCCCGCATGCTGCAACTAAGACCCGACACAACTAAGAAAATAAATTAATAAAATTTTTTTTTAATGAACAAAGGATTTGAGACATGTCTTCAGAGATGACATACAAATGGCCAATAAGCTTACTAAAAGATGCTCAATATCACTAATAATTAGGGAAGTGCACATCAAGACCACAAGATACCACCTCACACCCATTAGGATGGCTACTATCAAAAAAATCAGAAAATAACAAGTACTGATGAGGAGAAATTGGAATCCTTGTGCACTATGAGGGAATTGTAAAATGGTGCAGCCACAACAGAAAACGGTAAGGAGGTTCCTCAAAACATTAAAATTAGAACTACCGTATGATCCACTTTGGGATAATTTGTTACATAGCAATGACGAACAAATACAGAGGTATGCAAAGAGGCAGATGACATGATTCCTATATTGAAACACCATCAAGGAAGGAAGTGAGGTTAGAAGGAGAAAGACAAATACCATATGATATCACTTATACATGGAATCTAAAATATGACACAAATGAACGTATCTACAAAACAGAAACAGATTCACAGACATAGAGAACAGACTTGTGTTTCCCAAGCAAGAGAGTGGTAGGGGAGGGATAGATTAGGAGTTTGGAATTAGCAGATGCAAACTAGTATATATAGGATGGATAAACAACAAGGTCCTACTGTGTAGCACAGGGAACTATATTCAATATCCTGTGATAAACCATAATGCAAAAGAATATGAAAAAGAATATATATAACTGAATCACTTTGCTGTTCAGCAGAAATTAACACATTGTAAATCAAGTACACTTCAATAAAATATACAAAAAGTAGTGGCTGTGGATAACTTATTATTCTTAGAGGTTGTGTTTGCTTGCTTGTTACACATCTAGACTCGTCTAGGAAATCATCTAAGAGGAAATCATCACATCTGAGCAGTTAGGAAGAGAACTTTAAACAGACAGCTAAAGAGGAAGGGAAGAGGAAGTGTTGTGTATTAAGCATCTAGTCTGTGGCCAGCATCTTACCAGCATCACTTCACTTACTCCCAACACAGGCAGGCATTAGGGGCCCGTGACACAAATGCGGAGATGGAGGCAAGAGTCACACAGCCACAAAGAGGCAGAATCAGCATCTGAGCCCAGGCTGGTCCCAGGCACTCACGGACTTGCGTTTTTTTCTTGAACATGCAAGTATTTATTTCTACACATGTTGAAAGAACAGACACGAATAACTTTGCAATTTCTTTGATCTTTATGAATTTGGGACCAAGTGCAAGGCCTGACCGCTGAAGCAGCGTGGCTGTGAGGAGAGAACATGGGGGGACAGGGGTTGATGTGCACTGGCCCTGCACCTGGGTCACAGCAACATGGAATTCACTTTGAATCTTCCCTTGCAGCCCCTTCTTCCACCCTCTCCCAGCCTCTGCGTGAGGGCTGGTGTCACGAGGGACTGGAAGATGTTCAAGGCAGGGTCTGGTCCTGCAGTGGAGAGGACGGTGGCTTGGATCCCCATCGTGGCCCCCTCCCATCACTTCTCGGCGTGTGACCTGATGAGTTCCTCAGCCCCTCTGAGCCTGTGCAGGCAAGAGGGTTCTTCCCAGATCACTGTGTTCCCCTGAGGATTTAAGGAAATTGTGTGTGATGTGTGCATGGCATGTAATAGGTGCCAGAGCATAAGATGCTGAAATGAAAATGTCCCAGGTTTTGAGCAGGGTTATAGACCCTGACTGTACAGCTCAGTTTTCCCATGCCCACCCATGCCCCACCCCCCATTATATACCCACACATTCACACACAGACACACACACACACACACACATATACACAAACACATACACATACTCACACAGTATACACACACACACACACACACACACACACACACACACACACACACACTCTCATCCACTGCCACTAATTCCCTGTGAGAACCTAGACCAGCACCATCGAATCAACATATAATGCAAGACAGGCACATAATTTAAAGTTTTCCAGTACCTACATTAGAAAAAAGAAACAGGTAAAATTAATTTTAATAATGTATTTTATTTCACCCAGTATATTCAAAGCATTATCATCACAACATGTAATCAATATTTTGTAGTCAACATCAACTCAACATCAAAAAAACCCCCAAACAACCCAATTTAAAAATGCGCAGAGGGCTTCCCTGGTGGCGCAGTGGTAGAGAGTCTGCCTGCCATTGCAGGGGACACGGGATCGTGCCCTGGTCCGGGAAGATCCCACATGCCGCGGAGCAGCTGAGCCCGTGAGCCATGGCCGCTGAGCCTGCACGTCCGGAGCCTGTGCTCCACAACGGGAGAGGCCACAACAGTGAGAGGCCCGCGTACCACAAAAAAAAAAAAAAATGGGCAGAGGATCTGAATAGACATTTTTCCAAAGAAGAAATGCAGGGACTTACCTGGTGACACAGAGGTTAAGAATCCGCTTGCCAGTTCAGGGTACACGGGTTTGAACCCTGGTCTGGGAAGATCCCACATGCCGCGGAGCAACTAAGCCCGTGCACCACAACTACTGATCCTGCACTCTAGAGCCCACGAGCCACAACTACTGAGCCCTCATGCCACAACTACTGAAGGCCATGCACCTAGAGCCCGTGTTCCGCAACAAGAGAAGCCACCACAATGAGAAGCACACGCAGCGCAAAGAGTATCCCCCGCTCGCCGCAACTAGAGAAAGCCTGTGCACAGCAACAAAGACCCAACATAACCAAAAATAAATAAATAAGTAAATAATTTTTTTTAAAAAAAAGAAGAAATGCAGATGGCCAACAGGCACATGAAAAGATGCTCCACGTCACTAATCATCAGGGAAATACAACTCAAAACAGCAATGAGATATCACATCACATCTGTCAGAATGGCCATCATCAACAAGAACACAAATAACAAATGTTGGTGAGGATGTGGAGAAAAGGGAGCCCTCCTACACTGTTGGTGGGAATGTAAATTGGTGCAGCCACTATGGAGAACAGTATGGATATTTCTCAAAAAACTAAAAATAGAACTACCATATGACCTAACAATTCCAAGAAAAAGCAAAAACACTAATTCGAAAAGATACATGTACCCCAATGTTCATAGCAGCATTATTTACAATTGCCAAGATATGGAAGCAACCTAAGTGTCCATCAACAGGTGAATGGATACAGAAGATGTGGTACATATATACAATAGATTACTACTCAGCCATAAAAAAGAATATTTTGCCATTTGCAGCAACATGGATGAACTTGAAGGGTATTATGCTAAGTGAATTAAGTCAGACAGAGAAAGACAAATACTGTATGATATCACTTATATGTGGAATCTAAAAAATACAACAAAATAGTGACTAAAACAAAAAAGAAGCAGACTCACAGATATAGACAGCAAACCAACGGTTACCAGTGGGAAGAGGGAAGGGAGGAAGGGCAATATAAGAGTGGGGGAGGGCTTCCCTGGTGGCGCAGTGGTTGAGAGTCCGCCTCCCGATGCAGGGGACATGCGTTCGTGCCCTGGTCTGGGAGGATCCCACATGCTGTGGAGCGGCTGGGCCTGTGGGCCATGGCCGCTAAGCCTGTGCATCTGGAGCCTGTGCTCCACAACGGGAGAGGCCACAGCAGTGAGAGGCCCTCGTACCGCAAAAAAAAAAAAAAAAAAAGTAGGGGAGACCTTCAAGATGGTGGAGCAGTAGGATGTGGAGATCCCCTTCCTCCCCACAAATACATCAGAAATACGTCTACATGAGGAACAACTCCTACAGAACACCTACTGAACACTGGCAGAAGACCTCAGACTTCCCAAAAGAGTGCACAAGGAGAGGGGATTCAGAGCACCTCCTAAATGAGCTCCAGAGACGGGCGTGAGCCTTGGCTATCAGTGCAGACACCAGAGACAGGTATGAAATGCTAAGGCTGCTGCTGCAGCCACAGAGAAGCCTGTGTGCAAGCACAGGTCACTATCCACAGCTCCCGTCCCTGCCAGGAGCCTGTGCAGCCCACCACTGCCAGGGACCCGTGATCCAGGGACAACTTCCCCAGGAGAACACACGGCGCGCCTCAGGCTGGTGCAATGTCACGCAGACCGCTGACACCACAGGCTCACCCCATATTCTGTACCCCTCCCTCCCCCTGGCCTGAGTGACCCAGAGCCCCCTAATCAGCTGCTACTTTAACCCCGTCCTGTCTGAGCGAAGAAAAGATGCCCTCAGGCGACCTACACGCAGAGGCGGGGCCAAATCCAAAGCTGAGCCCCAGGAGCTGTGCGAACAAGGAAGAGAAGGGAAATCTCTCCCAGCAGCCTCAGGATCAGTGGAATAAATCCCCACAATCAACTTGATGTACCCTGCATCTGTGGAATACCTGAATAGAAAATGAATCATCCCAAAATTGAGGCGATGGACTTGGGGAGCAACTGTAGACTTGGGGTTTGCTTTCTGCATCTAATTTGTCTCTGGTTTTATGTTTATATTAGTTTAGAATTTAGAGTTTATTATCACTGGTAGATGTGTTTACTGATTTGGTTTCTCTCTTCCTTTTTTTTAATATATATATAGATATATTTTTTTTCCTTTTTCTCTTTTTGTGAGTGTGTATGCGTGTGCTTCCTTGTGTGATTTTGTCTTTATAGCTTTGCTTTTACCATTTGTCCTAGGGTTCTGTCTGTCCATTTTTTGTTTTGTTTTGTTTTTCGTATAGTTTTTAGTGCTTGTTATCATAGGTGGATTTGTTTTTTGGTTTGGTGGCTCTCTTCTTTCTTTTTCTTATTACATTTTAATTTATTTTATTTTTAATAATTTCAATTTTTTTATTTTATTAACTTTATTTTATTTTACTTTCTTTCTTTTTTTCTCCCTTTTTTTCTGAGCTGTATAGCTGACAGTGTCTTGGTGCTCTGGCTGGGAGTCATGCCTGTGCCTCTGAGATGGGAGAGACGAGTTCAGGACATTGGTCCACCAGAGACCTCCTGGCTCCATGTAATATCAAATGGCGAAAGCCCTCCCAGAGATCTCCATCTCAATGCTAAGATCCAGCTCCATTCAATGACCAGCAAGCTACAGTGCTGGACACCCTATGCCGAACACCTAGCAAGACAGGAACAAAACACCTCCCATTGGCAGAGAGGCTGCCTAAAATCATAATAAGGTCACAGACACCCCAAAACATGCCACTGGATGTGGTCCTGCCAACTAGAAAGACAAGATACAGCCTCATTCACCAGAACACAGGCACCAGTCCCCTCCACCAGGAAGCCTACACAACCCACTGAACCAACCTTAGCCGCTGGGGGCAGACACCAAAAACAACGGGAGCTACGAACCTGCAGCCTGCAAAAAGGAGACCCCCAAACACAGTAAGTTAAGCAAAATGAGAAGACAGAGAAACACACAGCAGTTGTAGGAGCAAGGTAAAAACCCACCAGATCAAACAAATGAAGAGGATATAGGCTGTCTACCTGAAAAAGAATTCAGAGTAATTATAGTAAAGATGATCCAAAATCTTGGAATTAGAATGGAGAAAATATAAGAAATGTTTAACAAGGAACTAGAAGAACTAAAGAGCAAACAAACAATGATAAACAACACAATAAATGAAATTAAAAATTCTCTAGAAGGGATCAATAGCAGAATAACTGAGGCAGAAGAACAGGTAAGTGACCTGGAAGATAAAAGAGTGGAAATAATTACCACAGAGCAGAAAAAGAAAAAAGAAAAACCTGGTTCTTTGAGAAGATAAACAAAATTCATAAACCATTAATGAGACCCAGCAGGAAAAAAAGGGAGAAGACTCAAATCAATAGAATTAGAAATGAAGAAGGAGAAGTAACAACTGACACTGCAGAAATACAAAGATTCATGAGAGATTACTACAAGCAACTCTATGCCAATAAAATGGACAACCTGGAAGAAATGGACAAATTCTTAGAAAAGCACAACCTTCTGAGACTGAACCAGGAAGAAATAGAAAATATAAACAGACCAATCACAAGCACTTAAATTGAGACTGTGATTAAAAATCTTCCAACAAACAAAAGCCCAGGACTAGATGGCTTCACAGGCGAATTCTACCTAACATTTAGAGAAGAGCTAACACCTATCCTTCTCAAACTCTTCCAAAATATAGCAGAGGGAGGAACACTCCCAAACTCATTCTATGAGGCAACCATCACCCTGATACCAAAACCAGACAAAGATGTCACAAAAAAAGAAGACTACAGGCCAATATCACTGATGAACATAGACGCAAAAATCCTCAACAAAATACTAGCAAACAGAATGCAACAGCACATTAAAAGGATCATCCACCATGATCAAGTGGGGTTTATCCCAGGAATGCAAGGATTCTTCAATATTCGCAAATCAATCAATGTGATACACCACATTAACAAATTGAAGGAGAAAAACCATATGATAATCTCAATAGATGCAGAAAAAGCTTCTGACAAAATTCGACACCCACTTATGATAAAAACCCTCCAGAAAGTAGGCATAGAGGGAACTTACCTCAACATAATAAAGGCCATATATGACAAACCCACAGCCAACATTGTTCTCAATGGTGAAAAACTGAAACCATTTCCACTAAGATCAGGAACAAAACAAGGTTGTCCACTTTCACCACTATTATTCAACATAGTTTTGGAAGTTTTAGCCACAGCAATCAGAGAAGAAAAAGAAAGAACAGGAATCCAAATCAGAAAAGAAGAAGTAAAGCTGTCACTGTTTGCAGATGACATGCTACTATATATAGAGAACCCTAAATATGCTACCAGAAAACTACTAGAGCTAATCAATGAATTTGGTAAGTAGCAGGATACAAAATTAATGCATAGAAATCTCTTGCATTCCTATATACTAATGATGAAAAATCTGAAAGAGATTTTAAGGAAACACTCCCATTTACCACTGCAACAAAAAGAATAAAATACCTAAGGAGGCAAAAGACCTGTATGCAGAAAACTACAAGACACCGATGAAAGAAATTAAAGATGATATAAACAGAAGGAAAGATATACCATGTCCTTGGATTGGAAGAATCAACATTGTGAAAATGACTCTACTACCCAAAGCAATCTATAGATTCAATGCAATCCCTATCAAACTACTAATGGCATTTTTCACAGAACTAGAACAAAAAATTTCACAATTTGTATGGAAACACAAAAGACCCTGAATAACCAAAGCAATCTTGAGAAAGAAAAATGGAGCTGGAGGAATCTGGCTCCCAGACTTCAGACTATATTACAAAGCTACAGTAATCAAGTCTGTATGGTACTGGCACAAAAACAGAAATACAGATCAATGGAACAGGATTGAAAGCCCAGAGGTAAACCCACACACATATGGTCACCTTATTTTTGATAAACGAGGCAAGAATATACAATGGAGAAAACACAGTCTCTTCAATAAGTGGTGCTGGGAAAACTGGACAGCTAAATGTAAATAGTTTTAGCCACAGCAATCAGAGAAGAAATTTGGTCCAGCTGTCCAGAATGAAATTAGAACACTCCTAACACCATACACAAAAATAAACTCAAAATGGGATAAAGACCTAAATGTAAGGCCAGACACTATAAAATTCATAGAGGAAAACATAGGCAGAACACTCTATGACATAAATCACAGCAAGATCCTTTTTGACCCACCTCCTAGAGAAATGGAAATAAAAACAAAAATAAACAAATGGGACCTAATGAAACTTCAAAGCTTTTGCACAGCAAAGGAAAACAAGACCAAAAGACAACCTTCAGAATGGGAGAAAATATTTGCAAATGAAGCAACTGACAAAGGATTAATCTCCAAAATTTATAAGCAGCTCATGCAGCTCAATAACAAAAAAACAAACAACCCAATCCAAAAATGGGCAGAAGACCTAAATAGACATTTCTCCAAAGAAGATATACAGGCTGCCAACAAACACATGAAAGGATGCTCAACATCACTAATCATTAGAGAAATGCAAATCAAAACTACAATGAGATATCATCTCACACCAGTCAGAATGGCCATCATCAAAAATCTAGAAACAATAAATGCTGGAGAGGGTGTGGAGAAAAGGGAACACTCTTGCACTGCTGGTGGGAATGTGAATTGGTACAGCCACTATGGAGAACAGTATGGAGGTTCCTTAAAAAACTACAAATAGAACTACCATATGACCCAGCAATCCCACTACTGGGCATATACCCTGAGAAAACCATAATTCAACAAGAGTCATGTACCACAATGTTCACTGCAGCTCTATTTACAATAGCGAGGACATGGAAGCAACCTACGTGTCCATCAACAGATGAATGGATAAAGAAGATGTGGCACATATATACAATGGAATATTACTCAGCCATAAAAAGAAACGAAATTGAGTTATTTGTAGTGAGGTGGATGGACCTAGGGTCTGTCATACAGAGTGAAGTAAGTCAGAAAAAGAAAAACAAATACCGTATGCTAACACATATATATGGAATCTAAAAAAAAAAAAAAAGGTTCTGAAGAACCTAGGGGTAGCACAGGAATAAAGACGCAGACATAGAGAATGGACTTGAGGACACAGGGAGGGGGAAGGGTAAGCTGGGACGAAGTGAGAGAGTGGTGTGCACATATATATAGACTACCAAATGTAAAATAGCTAGCTAGTGGGAAGCAGTCACATCACACGGGGATATCAGCTCACTGCTTTGTGACCACTTAGAGGGGTGGGATAGGGAGGGTGGGAGGGAGATGCAAGAGGGAGGAGATATGGGGATGTATGTATATGTATAGCTGATTTACTTTGTTATAAAGCAGAAACTAACACACCATTGGAAAGCAGTTATACTCCAATAAAGATGTTAAAAAATAAATAAATAAGATAAAGATAGCAATCATGTCTCAAAAAAAAGAGTGGGGAAGTGGGAGGTACAAACTATTGGGTGTATGACAGGCTCAGGGTTGTATTGTACGACTCGGGGAATATAGCCAATATTTTGTAATAACTGTAAAGTAACCTTTAAAATCATATAAAATATTTTTAGAACTTTAAGAAGATATATATTTTTTTGGATTACAGTCTTTGAACTCTATCTGCATTTCACACTCTCACACGCCTCAGTTCCAACTCACCCTATTTCAGGTCCTCACTACCCACGAGGGCCCCTGGCTGCTGAGTGGGGAGGACAGCCTTAGGCAGTCTCTTGTCCTCTCAGAGCTTTGGTCCCTTGCACCACATGTGCTGGGGGCACCAGGTGATCTCCTTCTGGCTCCATCAGCTCAACCCTCTGTCCGCAGCCACACTGCCCAGCCCTACTGATGAGCAGAGAGTCCTCACTGCGGCTGTGGTGGGGACTCTATGGAACTGGGAGGCCCTGGGCTATAAACACGTCGTTAGGCAGCACTCCAGGAAATATTGACACGGCGCACTGGGGAGATGATCAGCTGGTAATTGCTGCAGAGATGAAGGGTCTGCCTGGAAAGCTGGCAGAAGCACGGAGCAGACATCCTGGGCTGTCTCCCCCTCACAAGAGGGACAGGAGACACAGGAATTATTCCTATAACTTTGGTTTTCAACAGGATCAGAAGAGACACCTCACTAACGACCAATAACTATGAGAGAAGGGTCAACTCCTGGAGTCGAAAAAATCCAAATTGAGCTACAACGATGTGCCCTTGGCTGACCCTCTTGGCAACTTTCTGAAGGTGGGGGCCAGGGGAATAGTCACCAGCCCCCCTTTACCTTTCTGACATCTGCACAGATCTAACACTCTCCCCTATCTTCCAGCCTTGGGCCCAAGAATTAAAATCAGAAAACAGGTTTCTGACTCCTTTGCCTTCCAACCCCTCACACCTCCTTCTTTCCTTTCCCATAATCCTCCAGGCCCCCAGGGGCCAGCTGCTTTCTTTGCTTTACTTCTCCAGATCCTCATTCTTCCAGGCCCCTCCTATACAGACCATCTCTGAGAGCCACTGGGCTTTTTCCTTGATATGCTAAAGACAGAGATAAAGCAAGCCTAGCACATCCTCGCGCTCGCGCTCTCTCTCTCTCTCTCTCTCTCTCTCTCTCTCAAGTGCTTTCAAAATCAGGTCTTGCAAACCTCTCCTGCCTTGGAGCAATAAGCCTCCTGGCTCCCCTGGAGGGAGTGGCTACAGGGAAACGGGGAAATGAAAATGCATTGGTTTAAATTTACAAAAAGATTATCCTTGGGATACTCTTATGATAATTACGGCCCTGGGAGTCGGGGTGAGGTCTCCAGAGCTTAAGAATGAACTTCAGGCAGAGTATTTGCAATTTCATGGTCTTAAATCACTAGTACAGCAAGATGTGAAGAAAAGTCCAAGCAATAAGTCTTAGCTGGGTCTGGGTCTTGAACTCCTGGGAGCTCATGCATCTCCTCTGATTATGAAATCCAGGGTTTGGAAAAGGCCATCTACAAGGACTTTAAACTTTGAGGTTCTTCTCTGGCCAAAGGTTCTATTTCCATATACTTCTCATTTCTAATTGAAACTGCCAAAATGCAATCAAAATTCAAGTCATTTTAAAATTACAGAGTCCTGGAGGATTTGGGCTCCCAAGTTCTGCCAAAGTCAGCTCCCTGTAGGGCTTCGGGATGGCTGCATCATCTACCGCAAAGAGGAGTGGTAGACCCCGGGCAGGGCTCATTAGAAGAAAGCTATCTAGGGAAGGTGGACATGAGTACAGAGCCCAGCTACAGGGAACCACTGGGGAGAAGAAAATGAAGAGCAAGGTGATAAAACATAAAGACCTGAGTGAGAAATTCAGAAAACCTAGTCCCGCAAGTACTGAGTCATCTTTTGTCCACGTCCACCATCAGCAAGCCAGGAGCACATCAGTTCTCCCTGAACGCTCACCATAGCCCCTACAGGTCTTCCTGCCTCCGCTCTGGGTCCCTCTAATCACTTCCTCACTCAACAGCCAGAAAGTTCACCCCCGCTCTGGCTCTTCCCATTGACAAGGATAAAGACCATGGCTGGGCTTTCTCTGGCAGTCCAGTGGTTAAGACTCCATGCTTCCAGTGCAGGGGCTGAGGGTTCAATCCCTGGTTGGGGTGGCTAAGATTCCACGTGCTTTGCGGTGTGGCGAAAAAAAGAATTTTTTTATTAAAAAAAAAAAAGACCATGGCTTCCAATGCTTTGCATGGGCTGGTTCTCAGCCCTGACTGCATGTAATAATCCTGCTGGCCCAATCCTTAGAGATTCTGATTCAGTTAGCAGCAAGGACTGAGAAGCCCTGATTCTCCAGGGGTCCTCAATCCTGCAACTTCTGCAGCCTCGTCTCATGCCAGACTCCCCTCATTTTCTCTGTGGCACGGTACGTTGCTCATTTTCCAGTACCTCTCATACGCTGATCTGCCTTCCCCTTTGGATCATTTGTATTCGTACTTGCTTATCTCCAATGCCCAGAAATCCTACATATTCATCAGAGCTTAGCTGAAACATCCCTTTCTAAACTGGGAAGCCTTTCTGACCCGCTAGGCTAGATCACGTTTTCCTCTTCAATGCCATATTGCTCAAGGTTCAACTAGGAACACAGAGACCCCTCTAGGTGTTTCAAATAGAAGGAATTTAAATGTGGGAATTGGTTACACAGTAGGGAGCCGCTACCGCTTTTGGGGTCAGCAGGATAACAGATATTTCCCAGAAGCCAGAAGGTGAGGCAGTTTGGCTGGAGCTAGAATCCAGTGAGGGCTGCCTACTGGGAGCTGGGACCACAGAGGGAGGGTCTCTCTGATAAGAGACAGAGGCAAAGAAGAGATGTAGCCATTGCAGGAGATGCCACCCAAAGCACAGAGGGAGGGAAAGGAAATAACCTGGCTCCTCCCTTCCTTCCATCTTCCAGTCTCCCACCAGTGCCCCCCATTGGCCCAAACTTCTGAGAACCAAGATGTCAAAGGGGCCTAGGAAATTTAAGTTTACTTGATACCAAGCAAAGAATATGTTCTAGTTATCTATTGCTACATCAACCCCCCTCCAAAATTTAGTGGTTTAAAACTATTATTATCACCCATGGTTCTGGGGGTTCATTGGGTTCAGCTGGGAAGTTCTCACTTGAGGTATCTCATCTAGTTTCAGATGATAGCTGGGCTGCAGTTCCATGAAGGCCTAACTAGGCTAGACTTCCAAGATGGCATGCTCACAGGGCTGCTGGTTGAAGTTGGCTGTCAGCTGGAAGCTTAGCTAGAACTGTCAGCCAGAGCTCTGACATAGGGCCTTTTCACATGGCTTGGGGATGGCTCACAGCTTGACGGCTAGATTCTCAAAGGGAATATACCAAAAGCAAGCTTTCCAGGAGACCCAGGTAGCAAGTGTAAGTCTTCTTATGACCTAGCCTTGGACATCATCTCTGCAGTATCTATTGGTCAAAGCACAAGTTGGATTTGATGGGTTAAAAGAATAAACTTTACTGAACAGTGGGAACATAGCATGTGTATACAGGGAGAAAAAGAATTAATGGTGACCATCTTTGGAGGCAAGCTACTATCATCCATTCTATAGCCACAACAATTCACGTCCCTTACAAAATTTTCAAAATTTACTCATCTTCTTGTGAGATACCCAAACTTTCATTCCACTATGGAATTGAATTCAGGCTCAAGGTCTAGGGCCCCATTATATAAAGCAGGTTCAGCTGTGGATGAAGCTCCTATGTTCTAAATATTTGTATCCCCCCCAAAATTCATGTGTTGAAATCTTAATGCCCAAAGATGATAGTATTTGGAAGTAGGGAATTTTGGGAGGTGCCTAAGTGAATGAGATTAGTGGCTTATAAAAGAGGCTCCAGAGAGCTTCCTCACCCCTTCCACCGTGTGAGGACACGGCAAGAAGCTGCTAGCTATGAACCAGGAAGAAGGCCTTCCCCAGAACATGACCATGCTGGAGCCTTGATCTTGGAGTTCCCAACCACCATGACTGTAAGGAATAAATTTCTGCTGTTTATAAGCCGCGGAGTCTGTGGTACATTTTTACAGCAGCCCAAGCAGACTAAGACAAGCCTCCGCTGGTGCAGCTCCTCAAGTACAGTTCCTCACAATCTGAAGACCTGAAAATTAAAGAGACAATTATGTCTCCCTTCATTTTCCCACTCCCAACGTAGTGTGATACAAGCAAAGGACAAATGTAGTAACACTCCCAATCAAGAAGCAGTGGGGGAAACAAGAAGTGAGGAGAATGGGAGGCACCTAGGGGTCCCTGGTCCATAGCAATTCTGAAATGCAACTGGGTTCACATCACTAGTTCCTTGAATAAAACCCAGTCCTGCTCCCTGGGAATGCTTCTCCACGACTCCGGGCTCTGGGTTCTGCTCTCTTAATCATCCTTCTGAAACCGAGCGGGGTCCTATGGGGGCTCCCAGCCATGGAGGTCTTTTTGTCCCCCATTTCTTGTAGGCAAGACTCCAGCCTCCATGACCTTCCCTGTGTTCCAAAGGGCAGATTCTTGAACAGTTGCAAATCAAGGGAGGAGCAACCAGGAAACCACCTGAGGCAAGATTAAAGGGACCAAAGAAGCTCATGGAGATTAGGAGACCACCTGAGACACTGCACACACCCTAATCTTGTCAGCAACCCTACCCTTTTGAAACTCTGCAGAAGAAAGAAGAATGCAGGACTGTTACTGCCTTGATCCTTATTGCATACCCCTGACCACTGACTATAAGACCTCTCCCTATTCCCCAGGGAAGGGGGCACAGTTCTTGAGGTGCTAGCCTGCTGTGCTCCTCTCTTTGCCTGGCAAAGAATAAAGCCACCCTTTCATTCTCCTCCAAAACTCTGTCTCCATATCTCATTTTGGCATCGGTGTACAGGGAGCCAAGATTTTGGCAGCACCTCCTTTCCCAAAAGAAATGGTCCACGTGCACAGTCAAATTGCTTTCTCAGCCTGCCTCATGCCTATACTATGTTCAGACCCAAAAGGTGCCTTTTCATTTTGAACTGTCTCTCTGTCCCTTCAGTCTAAGCTGATATATCTCCTTTAAAATTCGTGTGGGTTTCCTATTATCAAAGTATAAAATACCCATTTCTTTCTAGGATACACCTTTCTACATTTGGGCTACCTGTGAGGCTGCTGTGGGACAACACCTCTGAGATTCTTTTTAGAAAAAGGGCCCTGCTGTCTAGCAGAAATGGTATAAAAGATGCCTCCTAAGATTGTTAGAAGTCCTCCTGTCTAACAGAGATGGTCTACAAAGCACATCCTCAAATCTTCCTGATATCTTTTTATTAAAATATTTATTTATTTATTTGGCTGTGCCAGGTCTTAGCTGCAGCACGCGGGATCTTCACTGCTGCATGTGGGATCTTCATTGCAGCACGCAGGATCTTTTAGTTGTGACATGCAGACTTCTTAGTTGTGGCATATGAGCTCTTAGTTACGGCATGTATGTGGGATCTAGTTCCCTGACTAGGGATCGAACCCAGGCTCCCTGCATTGGGAGCGTAGAGTCTTAACCACTGGACTGCCAGGGAAGTCCCAAATCTTCCTGATATCTTAAGAAAAGGTCTTACAGTCGCACCCTGGACTTCATTTAACTTTGACAGGTGATATTTTACTGGTAGTCCCCGGATTTGATCTTTGCCATGAGGCCATTTCTTACTTTGAAAACATCTTGTCATTTGGAAAGATTGCCCTGAGTTCTCTATATTTCCTCCAAATTCTGTGAAAACCAAACAGCTCCTTTTTCTTTCAGCTCATCCATCTATATCCATATCTTGTAAGTAGCTAAAAGGAACCCACTTGTAAGTAGCTAAAAGGAACCCACTTATAAGTAGCTAAAAGGAACCCAACCCAACGTTGGCACTTTTAACATTCCAACTGGAAACCTCCTTAGCTAGACCCGTAAGTTCATTAGGTACAGTTTTTATGCTCCAAATTGACACAGGCAACCATCTCACTAATTGCGCTGCAAGTGTATAAATCACATCTCCTTTCTCCCAGTCTCCAATAAAAATGTCTTTGCTGTCCTTCAAACCTTCACTGACAGTCTCTGTTTGAAATCCTTCCAGCTCTCACCTGCCACAAAGTCCCAAACAGATCAGCACCTCATTTCCCTCTACTAATTTCTTCTCTCAGTATCTACTACTGTGTAAGAAACCAACCCAGAACGTAATGGCTTAAGATACCAATTTATTACCTCTCTTCATTCTGTGGATTTGCTGGGCTCACTTGGGATGTCTCACAGAGTTACAGTTGGATGGCAGCTCGGCTGTCAATCACGGGGCTGCTCCAGGAGCCTTGGGCTTCTCACAGTATAATGACTGGATTCCAAGAAGGAGTGTCCCAAGAGCAAGCATTTCCAAAAATCTAGGAGGAAGGTCCAAGACGACTCATGATCTAGCCTTGAACGTCACTTCCACTGTATTCTTAGATCTCCAGATCAAAGCAGTCACAGGCTAGCCCACATTCAATCAGATGGGAAATTATCCCCCACCTCCCAATGGGGTGGTGTCATGTGGGTACAAGGAAGGAAGGAATTGACGGTGGCCATCGCTGGAGGCAAGCTACCACAACAGGAGGGGCAGGCGATGGGTCTGAGAGCAGGTGACTAGTACCCTCCCCCTCACTTCCCTGTCATCATAGCACTTATTACCATTTCTAATTAAATATTTGTCTGACTCTGATCATTCTGTGTCCCTCAATAGAATATAGCCTGCATAAAGGCAGGGATCATGTCTGTTTTTATGAACCATTACATTTTCGTATTTAGCCCAATGGCTTGTTCCTCCGGAGTGCTGTTTCTATAACAAACAGTATTTGCTACATTCTATAATAAATGAATGAACAGGCCATATAACTGCCCAACCTCTCCATGGGAGTTTTCAGGAGAACTAAGGGCCCTGTCTCTACGGAAGCATATAGGTGTCTGTCCTTGGATATAGAGCAGCAGAACTCTCATTCATTCATTCATTCATTTATTCAAGATGCTTAATAACATCAGCTTATTATAGATGAGCATTTCTCAAAGCCTGATCCATGAATGCTGGACATGAGCATTTCTTGGTTTTGAATGTGTGTGGTGGGGAGGCAGGTGTCAGGGTGGTTAGGTACCTGGGGTCCACACCAGTCCTAACAAGTCTGAATTGATGGGAATGGACCTCAGGAAGCTGTGTTGAAACTAGTTCCAGGTGGTTTTGATGCCCGTGGAAGTGTGAAAACCTGTGCGGGAGATGATATTGGCATCTGGAGCTGGGTAAGATGGCCCAGGGAGAAGCTAGTGGGAGAATGAAAGGGCCAAGGGGGAAAGACCAGGGAAGCAGCCTTCCTTGCAGTGAACCGTGAGCCCTTACTGTGTGTCCCACAGTACAGCAGTGAGCAAGACAGGCACACCTCTGCTTTCAATGGGCCTCTATTCTCGCGGGGCACAGGGTAGTAAACAGAGAATTCCAAGGATGTTGATTGCAGGAAGGAGGTGCAGGGACCTTTGGGGATGTGTAACAGGGTCTAACCCAGTGGAGAATGAGAAAGAAGGCTTTGAGAAAGTGACTTGCAGCTGAAATCTGGGGGGACCGGGGTGATAGGCAAATCCGGGTGGGGGTCAGAGTGCTAAGGCCGAGGGACCAGACCCTGGGAAGGCCTAGAGGCAGGAGAGGGTCTGTCCCATAAAGGAGCGGAAGGGGGCCAGGGAGGCCAGAGCAGAGAGCTAGACAGGGAGGCAAGGAGGCTGGCGGGGCTGGACCTGCAAGGCCTTGAGTGCCTGGTAAGGAGCTGTCACTCCATCCTCCATCCTGGGGGCAGCGGTGACCACTGGGGAGCAGTAGGCAGAGTGTCGTGGGTGGAGGCAGAGAAGCTCTGATAGAGTCTGAGAAGGAGACATCCCCAAGCCAAGAATGGTTTTCACATTTTTTGTTTGTTTGTTTGTTTGTTTTTGCAGTACGCGGGCCTCTCTCTGCTGTGGCCTCTCCCGTTGCAGAGCACAGGCTCCGGATGCGCAGGCTCAGCGGCCATGGCTCACGGGCCCAGCCGCTCCGCGGCACGTGAGATCCTCCCGGACCGGGGCACGAACCCGTGTTCCCTGCATCGGCAGGCGGACTCTCAATCACTGCACCACCAGGGAAGCCCCACATTTTTTAATGTTGAAAAAAATGGTTTTTAATAATATTTCATGATAAGTAAAAATGTTCTAAAATTCAAAGGTCCAAAAATAGAGTTTTATAGGAACACAGTCACGCTGATTTATTCGTTTCCGTGCCGTTTCTGGTGACAGAGGCCCTCGGACCCGCACCTTAATGTGTTTCGTCTGCCGCTTTACAGAGAACGATTGCCTGATCCCTCTGAACTGCTCAGCAGGACTGTCTTTTGAGGAACAAAGCGTGTCAGTGTTTAACGTTGTGAAGCGTTAAGGACAAATGGAGGAATTTGACCCCTTGAAATCAGAATGTGAGTCTCAATGCCAGGGAAGCTGGGACACATGCTTTTCTGTCTCCATGGTTTGGGTCCTGCCCTCAGTAGAGAGATATTAAGCCTTGAGAGAAGAGGAAAGCTCCCTGCCTTTGCACCTGCCCAGAGGAACGTCACCGTGTGTGTCAGCAGTTCTCCCTGCCATCGAATTAAGGTCACTTCCTGGAGCTGCTGGGAGGGGGTGGGCCGGGATCCTGCCCAGGGTGCTGTCCCCACCCTGCCCCTGACAGCGTAAGGCCCAGCCCGCCCCCTGCCTCTCCCCATCCTAGTGTGCCTGGGGTGCCCGCTGGGGCGGCTGAGAGAGTCCTCGCCCAGGCTCACCCCTCCTGCATCTGCTCCCAGCCAGTCCCCATGCGTGGCCCTGGGCCTTGGCCCTGGTTCGTGGAGAGGAGTCCGCACAAGGTCAGCTCTCTGGGGAAGCCAAGTGGGCTCGTTGCCCGTCTGCAGTAGAGGACAGAAAAATCAATCAAATGCAATCACGCTCAAGTAATCACCCTTCTTTGCATGTCCCTTAGTATTTCACATTCGTTATCCATTATTGTTCTACCTCTAGGCAATTCAGTGGATACCAGGCACACAGTGGGTGCTCAAAAAGAAGCAAAAAAAAAAACGTAGTCCCCCAAATCTGGGCTCCTGCTGTTGGCAATCTCATGTGATCCTACAACAGCCCAGAGGGAAGTACGTGTGGTCTCTGCCTTTTGATGAGACACCAAGAACTCAGCTGACTTGCCCGTGATCACACAACTGATAAGTGGTGAAACTTGAATTTGACTGTCAGCCCAAGCTCTTTCCACAACCCACTGAAAGGGCAAATAGAGATGAGAAACAATGCAAGGCAGTAGATTGGAACATGGGCTTTGAAATGAGTGGGTCCTGGAATTAAATATTGACTCTGCAATTCATTGCAGTAGAGGCTCCTCTATGTCTAAAAAACTATACATCCCCAGCCTCCTTGCCTCTAAGTGTGCCCATGAAACCACAAGGTGGCTAATGAGAGGTAGGCAGAGTGTTGAGTGTGACCTCCAACAGGTCTTTTAAGCTAAGCATGTGCACCCTTCTGTGTACCTTCCTCCATCTTCCTGTTAGAAAGTAGATGTGATGATAGGAGCTTCTGCAGCCACCTTGGACCATGAGGAGCAGGGTTATACCCAAAAGATTGGGGATTTGAGCACACAGAGAGCTTTGAGGACCTGACACACAAGCCCTGGGCTGTTTCACAAGAAATAAATAAATAAATAAATAAACTTCTACCTTGTTTAAGCCACTAGGTATGCATATTTATTTTTAAAAGCAGATGAATATAATCCTAACTTAATCTCCCTGAACCCTAGTCTTCTAATCCAGGGTATGCAGATAGTAAGAGCAACATCATGGAGTCATTATGTGGGTTAAATAGCAGCTAATATTTATCGAGCACCTACTACTTTTCTAACCATTTTACATGCGCTGTTACATTAAGTCCTCAAAACAAACCCCCAAGGGAAGCACTATTGTTACCACCTTACAAACAGGATACTGAGGCTCAAAGAAGGCATTAGCTAATTTAGGTTCAGCTGTGAGTGACACAAACCCCCTAGTTAACAATGGCAATTGTGTTTCTCTCGGCAGTTCAGCTGGACACACATGGAGTCTCTGCTCCGGGGAGTCTTCAGAGCTCACTCAGAGCTCACCACGCTGTTGTCTCTGGGTGGTGGCCCTCACCCTCAGGGTCCACACTGGCAGCACCACAGTGCAGGCAGCATGACAGAAGGGATTTTTGAAAAGCAGAGAGAAGGGCTGTCTCTGAAGGAAGACTTCTCAGAAATGAATTCATGACCTTTCGGCTTAGATGCCATTGAATAAAACATAACTGCATGGCTACGCATCGTTGCAAGGGAGCGGGAAATGTAGTCTTTATTCTGGGATGCCATGTGCCCAGCTACAAACTTCCCTGCTACGAAACGGGGGAGGGTGGATATGGGGGACTGTATTAGTCAGGATTCTGCAGAGAAACTGAATCAATGGGATAGACAGTAGAAAGATATATAGGGAGAGAGAGAGCGAGAAATAAGGGATTTGTTATAGAAATTGATTCATGGGGTTATGGAAGTTGAAAAGTCTTGCCATCTGCAAGGTGAGATCCATAAAAGCTGATGACGTAATTCATTCCAAGTCTAAAGGTTTGAGAACAAGGGGGCAGATGGTGTAACTCCCAGTCTAAGCCTAAAAGCCCAAGAACCAGGAACTCTGATGTCTGAGGGCAGGAGAAAGTGGATGTCTCTGCTCAAGTAGACAGTGAATTTGTGCTTGCCCTGTCTTTTTGCTCTATTCAGGCCCTTGATGCACTGGATCACGCCCACTTGCATTGGTGAGGGTGATCTTCACTCAGTCTACCAATCCAAATGCTAATCTCTTCCAGAAACACCCTCACAGACATAACAAAAATTAATGTTTTACCAGCCATCTGAGCATCTCTTAGCCTCGTCAAGTTGACACGTAAAATGAACCATCAAAAGAATTTAACCACAAAGAGGTTAAATAATTGACTTAAGCTATAGATAAAAAGTGGCAGAGCTTGGATTTGAGTCCAAGCGGCCTGGCTCGAGAGCCTGGTCTCTTAACCATTGCCCTACACCACGGCTGGTCAAATCCAGCCCACCACGTGTTTTTGTGAACAAAGTTTATTGGGCACTCAGCCACGCCCACTTGTTTCCATATTGTCTGGGGCTCCAGCCCACCACGTGTTTTTGTGAACAAAGTTTATTGGGCACTCAGCCACGCCCACTTGTTTCCATATTGTCCGGGGCTGCTTTCACTGCAGGGTTGAGGAGTTGCCATAGAGACAACATGGCTGGCAAAGCCGAAAATATTTACCTTTTATGGAAAAAGTGTCCAGACAGTTCTTGAGGCCAGGTCTAAAATAACGAGCTGAGCTTCCTCTCGCAGCTGTAACCAGAGGAGTCATCCATCCACCAGCTCTAGTTTGTCTAAGACAGACTTGGTATAGAAAAAGTACACCCTGGGAGAGTGCGCTAAGCTTTCACAGCTCTTGTCTGAGAGGAAATCGCTAGCTAGAAGTTACATGAAGGTATAAGAGCATTCTCAGAACTACCAGTCTTGCCTGAACCAAGATGGTGGAGTAGAAGGATGTGCTCTCACTCCCTCTTGCGAGAACACCAGAATCACAACTAGCTGCTGGACAGTCATCAACAGGAAGACACTGGAACTCAGAAAAAAGGATACCCCACATCCAAAGACAAAGGAGAAGCCACAGTGAGACGGTAGGAGGGGCGCAATCCCAGTAAAATCAAATCCCACAAATGCGGGGTGGGTGACCCACAGACTGGAGAACAATTGTACCACAGAAGTCCACCCGCTGGAAGGAAGGTTCTGAGCCCCACATAAGGCTTCCCAACCTGGGGGTCTGGCAACAGGAGGAGGAATTCCTAGAGAATCAGACTTTGAAGGCTAGTGGGATTTGATTGCAGGACCTTGACAGGGCTGGGGGAAACAGAGACTCCACTCTTGCAGGGCACACACAAAGTAGTGTGCGCATCGGGACCCAGGGGAAGGAGCAGTGACTCCAGAGAAGACTGAACCAGACATACCTGCTAGTATTGGAGGGTCTCCTGCAGAGGCGGGGGAGGCTGTGGCTCACGGTAGGGACAAGGACACTGGCAGCAGAGGTTCTGAGAAGTACTCCTTGGCATAAGCCCTCCCAGAGTCCTCCAATAGCCCCACCAAAGAGCCCAGCTAGGCTCCAGTGTTGGGTTGCCTCAGGCCAAACAACCAACAAGGAGGGTACCCAGCCCCACCCATCAGCAGTCAAATGGATTAAAGTTTTACTGAGCTCTGCCCACCAGAGCAACAGCCAGCTCTACCCACCACCAGTCCCTCCCATCAGGAAACTTGCACAAGCCTCTTAGATAGCCTCATCCACCAGAGGGCAGACAGAAGAAGCAAGAAGAACTACAATCCTGCAGCCTGTGGAACAAAAACCACATTCACAGAAAGATAGACAAGATGCAAAGGCAGAGGGCTATGTACCAGATGAAGGAACAAGATGAAACCCCAGAAGAACAACTAAATGAAGTGGAGTTAGGCAACCTTTCAGAAAAAGAATTCAGAATAATGATAGTGAAGATGATCCAGGACCTCGGAAAAACAATGGAGGCAAAGATCGAGGAGATGCAAGAAATGTTTAACAAAGACCTAGAAGAATTAAAGAACAAACAAACAGAGATGAACAATACAATAAATGAAATGAAAACTACACTAGAAGAAATCAATAGCAGAATAACTGAGGCAGAAGAACGGATAAGTGACCTGGAAGACAGAATGGTGGAATTCACTGCTGTGGAACAGAATAAAGAAAAAAGAAATGAAGACAGCCTAAGAGACCTCTGAGACAACATTAAACGCAACAACGTTCACATTATAGGGGTCCCAGAAAGAGAAGAGAGAAAGGACCCGAGAAAATATCTGAAGAGATTATAGTCGAAAACTTCCCTAACATGGATAAGGAAATAGCCACCCAAGTCCAGGAAGCTCAGAGAGTCTCATACAGGACAAAACCAAGGAGAAACACACCGAGACACATAGTAATCAAACTGTAAAAAATCAAAGACAAAGAAAAATTATTGAAAGCAGCAAGGAAAAAATGACAAATAACATAAAAGGGAACTCCCATAAGGTTAACAGCTGATTTCTCAGCAGAAACTCTACAAGCCAGAAGGGAGTGGCACGATATACTTAAAGTGATGAAAGGGAAGAACCTACAACCAAGATTACTCTACTCAAGATCTCATTCAGATTCATTACTCACGCAAGATCTCATTCAGTTTCGATGGAGAAATCAAAAGCTTTACAGACAAGCAAAAGCTAAGAGAATTCAGTACCACCAAACCAGCTCTACAACAAATGCTAAAGGAACTTCTCTAAGTGGGAAACACAAGAGAAGAAAAGAACCTACAAAAACAAACCCAAAACAATTAAGAAAATGGTCATAGGAACATACATATCGATAATTACTTGAAACGTGAATGGATTAAATGCTCCAACCAAAAGACACAGGCTTGCTGAATGGATACAAAAACAAGATGCATATATATGCTGTCTACAAGAGACCCACTTCAGACCTAGGGACACATACACACTGAAAGTGAGGGGATGGAAAAAGATCCCATGCAAATGGAAACCAAAAGAAAGCTGGAGTAGCAATACTCATAACAGGTAAAGTAGACTTTAAAATAAAGAATGTTACAAGAGACAAGGAAGGACACTACATAATGATCAAGGGATCAATCCAAGAAGAAGATATAACAATTATAAATATATATGCACCCAACATATGAGCACCTCAATACATAAGGCAACTGCTAACAGCTTTAAAAGAGGAAATCAACAGTAACACAAAAATAGCGAGGGACTTTAACACCTCACTTACACCAATGGACAGATCATCCAAAATGAAAATAAATAAGGAAACAGAAGCTTTAAATGACACAATAAACCAGATAGATTTAATTGATATTTATAGGACATTGCATCCAAAAACAGCAGATTACACTTTCTTCTCAGGTGCGCATGGAACATTCTCCAGGATTGATCACATCTTGGGTCACAAATCATGCCTCAGTAAATTTAAGAAAATTGAAATCATATCAAGCGCCTTTTCTGACCACAACGCTATGAGATTAGAAATGAATTACAGGGAAAAAAAACTTTAAAAACACAAACACATGGAGGCTAAACAGTACATTACTAAATAACCAAGAGATCACTGAAGAAATCAAGAGGAAATCAAAAAATACCTAGAGACAAATGACAATGAAAACACGACGACCCATGGGATGCAGCAAAAGCAGTTCTAAGAGGGAAATTTATAGCCATAGAAGACAACCTCAAGAAACAAGAAACATCTCAAATAAACAATCTAACCTTACACCTAGGGGAAGAAGAACAAACAAAACCCAAAGTTAGCAGAAGGAAAGAAACCATGAAGATCAGAACAGAAATAAATGCAATAGAAACAAAGAAAACAACAGCAAACATCAATAAAACTAAAAGCTGGTTGTTTGAGAAGAGAAACAAAATTGATAAACCACTAGCCAGACTCATCAAGAAAAAGAGGGAGAGGACTCAAATCAATACAATTAGAAATGAAAAAGGAGAAGTTACATCAGACACTGAAGAAATACAAAGCATCCTAAGAGACTACTACAGGCAACTGTATGCCAATAAAATGGACAACCTGGAAGAAATGGACAAATTCTTAGAAAGGTATAACCTTCCAAGACTGAACCAGGAAGAAATAGAAAATATGAACAGACCAATCACAAGTAATGAAATTGAAACTGTGATTAAAAATCTTCCAACAGGGCTTCCCTGGTGGCGCAGTGGTTGAGAGTCCGCCTGCTGATGCAGGGGACACAGGTTCGTGGCCCGGTCTAGGAAGATACCACATGCCGCGGAGCGGTTGGGCCCGTGAGCCATGGCCGCTGAGCCTGCGCATCCGGAGTCTGTGCTCCGCAGCGGGAGAGGCCACAACAGTGAGAGGCCCGCGTACCGCAAAAAAAAAAAAAAAAAAAAAAGGGAATCTGTTGACAAAATGATTCTGAAGTTCATGAGGAAGAGGAAGCTAGAAAGAATAACTAAGAAAAATTTGAAGAAGAAAAAACAAAGAAAAACATGAAAGATAAGTGATCGTTTGCCAAGAATTTTAGGTGATATTATCTCATTTCATCCTCATAGTAGTTCCATAAGGTAAAGACTGTTATTAACCCCATTTTAGAGATGACAAAGCTGAGTTCAACGGCGACAAAGGATCTCCAGGGATGACAGGTTTAGATGCATCTATAATTTATACATGTACCTATATCTACGTCTATACTTGTGTCAGTGGTTTGAGAGGGCATTTAAATACAGATTTTTTCAACCAGATTTTAGACTCTCTGTATTCCCCTTTGATGCCTCCAAAGTTGTTGCAGAAACCCAGACCCCTGGGAAATGCTATGGGACTGATTACTGATTTCTAAGAAAAGCTAACTCACTGCTAGCAGAGCTGTGATCTCTCTAACAAAAACGGTTGATTGGAAGACATCTATTAATGGGGAAATGCTGCAATTTAATAAATAACCCCCCACATGAAAATTATTTCACACACTCGTGCGTGAAGCGAGTGGAGCCAGAGACGAGACCAGAGGCTGAACTCGGGATCTGACAAGATGGCCGGACTGCCCTGCACGATTATCAAGGAAACCCAGCGTTTGCTGGCAGAGCCAGTTCCCGGCATTAAAGCAGAACCAGATGAGAGCAGCGCCCGTTATTTTCATGTGGTCATTGCTGGCCCTCAGGATTCCCCCTTCGAGGGAGGGACTTTTAAACTTGAACTATTCCTTCCAGAAGAATACCCAATGGCAGCCCCTAAAGTACGTTTCATGACCAAAATTTATCATCCTAATGTAGACAAGTTGGGCAGAATATGTTTTAGATATTTTGAAAGATAAGTGGTCCCCAGCACTGCAGATCCGCGCAGTCCTGCTATCGATCCAGGCTTTGTTAGTGCTCCCGACCCAGATGACCCATCAGCAGATGATGCAACAGAGCGGTGGAAGACCACCGAAGCCCAAGCCATAGAAACGTTAGAGCATGGACTAGGCTATATGCCATGAATAATATTGAAGTCGATCCGATCATCAAGTGTGCATCACTTCTCCTGTTCTGCCAAGACTTCTTCCTTTTTTGTTTGCATTTAATGGACACAGTCTTAGAAACATTACAGAATAAAAGCCCAGACATCTTCAGTCCTCTGGTGATTGAATGCACAGTAGCAAATCTATGTCTTGTCCTGACTCACCGTTGTGAAGCAGGAGCAGAGGCTAGAAGTGTCATCTGGATTGTTGCGAGACGTTTAAAAGCAGTGGCCCTTCTCTGCTTTTATTCATTTCCCCATCATGGTTTGAGTATAAAGCGCTGTGAATGAAGGTGGTTGTCAGGGTTAGCTGCAGGGGTGTGGGTGTTTTTCTTTATTATTAGTATTTTTTGGTGGTCGGAGGAAGGTAGTTTTATTTGAATTTTATGGGCTCCTTTCCCCCTTTTTATGGTGATCTGATTGCATTGGTTAAAAGCAGCTAACCCTGACTTCCCTGGTGGCGCAGTGGTTGAGAGTCCGCCTGCCGATGCAGGGGACGCGGGTTCGTGCCCCGGTCCGGGAAGATCCCACGTGCCGCGGAGCGGCTGGGCCCGTGAGCCATGGCCGCTGAGCCTGCGCGTCGGGAGCCTGTGCTCCGCAACGGGAGAGGCCACAACAGTGCGAGGCCCGCGTAACGCCAAAAAAAAAAAAAAAAAAAAAAGCAGCTAACCCATTCTTTAGAATATGCTCTCTAGCCAAGTCTAACTTTATTTAGACACTGTACATGGACAAGCTTGATTGTTTGAACCAAAATGGGAACATTAAACAAACATCACAGCCCTCACTAATAACATTGTGACTTTGCTGTCAAGTGTAGAATCCTCCCTTCAAGAAAAAGCTTGTGACCATTTTGTATGGCTTGTCTGGAAACTTCTGTAAATCTTATGTTTTAGTAAAATATTTTTTGTTATTCTAAAAAAAAAAATTATTTCACACACACACACACACACACACACACACACACACACACACACACAGACTGTTTAATGCCAAGGGCCAAGAAGACCTGCGTAAATTCCGCAAGAAGCTTTATTATCCCAAACTGGAGGCTGAGCCGTGAAGACTACAATCTAAGCCCCCTCTTGTTCCCGCTGTTTATTACCAGGGTTTAGACAACCTCAAAGTGACGCGTCAGTTATTTGGACCAGATGGCAGGATTGATCAAAGACCTCAACAGCACCTACGCTAATGAAAATCTATTGCACACACTAGTGGCAGTTAGAAAGCCGGGGCTCACGCTGTGCAGGCTTCCAAGCCCCTCTCACAGGACTGGACTTGACAGAGGATTCCTGGCAGCCCTCTGATAGCACATGGCTCTCACCATCTACACACTCGGTGGGTCTCCTGTCAAGTTTAAAAAGATGCCAAGGTTCACCTCTCTCACTTCCTCTCCCAAACTCCCCACCACACCCATGTAAATGGGAACACTACCCATTGCTTGTGCATTTTGACACTATCGGTGGTCTCTGGTGTCAGGAAGCCCCACACGACAGAAAGGTCTGGAATCCCATGACTGGCGCAGGAAATGTCAGTTCCCAGGCCACGGGCTTCATACTCAGGTTTGCTTCTCCCTCATCCCAGCACCTCCAGTTCTACCGTCTAAATATCTCTCAGATGATGGGAATGTAAATTGGTGCAGCCACTACGGAGAACAGGAGTTTCCTTTAAAAACTAAAAATAGGACTTCCCTGGTGGCACAGTGGTTAAGACTCTGCACTCCCAATTCAGAGGGCCCAGGTTAGATCCCTGGTCAGGGAACTAGATCCCACATGCATGCTGCAACTAAGAGTTTGCACGCAACAACTAAGGATTCCACATGCTGCAGTTAAGGAGCTGGCGAGCCACAACTAAGGAGCCCGCCTGCCACAACTAAGACCTGGTGCAACCAAATAAATATATAAATATTAAAAAAAAAAAAAAGCCAGGATAATGGGAAATGTGCTTCTTGGTTCTCAGGGTTACAGCTTATGTGTAAAAGGCACTGCTGAAGTTCTCCTTCAGATTCCAAGTATTTTGAGCCTGCCCTGGCTCAGGGTAGGGGCAGGGGTACCTGACTCCCAGCTGAAGGCTCAGCCCCAGACCTGGGGTCTAGAGTGGGAAGAGGTCCCATCGCATAGTCTAGGGCTTAGGGCTTAGCATGGACGCCCCAGAAGGCTGGCTCATCCCTGTTGCTGATTACCAAGGCTCATTGTCAGTTTAGGACTAGACGGACCTACCAATAATCTGGAAATATTTTCTGCAGTTCATCACCTAACTTCCTGTGAACCAGGGAACCTATCAGCCTCTTATTTCCTGGCAAAATGTATCCCTGTGAAAATTACTACTTGGGTACAGTAGAACCCAGCATGACAATCCTTGTTACTGATAAATTAGAATTAACTGATAAGTTAAACTGTATTCTTTCAAGCATACCTCCACACAATAAAGCCTATTCTAACCTATCAGTTCAGTACAGACTTCCCACTGCATGAAATAGAAATAATATTAAAAAAAATTAAAACTCGGTGGCAATAAGTCCAACTATAGTCTTGGGAAAGTAATTTACAGGGAATTCTTTCTGTCTCAGGGCCCTCCCGACTCCAGCCCCAAGAACAGCTGAATAATGGGTACACTCCACTGAGATGATCACAAATATTAGATCTTGTCATTGACCTTCAAAGATGAGTCTCCATGCTCTGGGGACAGCCAAACAATGGCCTGTTACTAAATATGGACTTAGCTCTACTCCCTTAAGCCTAACAATGATGGTGAGTAATATACCGCAGTCAAGTCCAGATCTAGTCCAAGGTAACCATGGAGGTCAACCTGTCTGGAAAGCTCATTATGGGCTTGGCTTTTGACGTGGATTCTCCCATCTCATAACAAGCCTGGTGTAGGTGACGTTCCCCACTGTCCTGTTCAGTAGAGTAGGCAAGGGAGGTTATTAATGTGTCTGAGGCCAGTCACACATCTGGGAAGAAATGGGATGGGAATCCAGGAAGTTTGATCCAAACCCAAGCTCTTAGGGGTTGCCCTGTGCTGCTACCCTGGTGAACTGTAAAGACCTAACACTTCTTGTGACTCATCAGGACAGAACGGAGAAAGAGAATCTTTTGCTTATTTTTTACATATTTTTATAAGCACTACATATGCTAGCAATAGCGGAGTCTCGAGTGAAGCCAAGCAAAAGGGCAATGACAATCTGGTGCCGTGGGGACAAAGCAGGGAGGTGAGGGAAGGCCTTCTGGGGCAGCGGCCTGGGAGGTCTGTAAGTAGGGGAGTGAGAAGTGTAAGTAGTGTGTCTGTGGAAGGCCATTCTGGCTGCAGTCAGGGAAAAGGCCTTCGAAGCCAGGTGCGCTTAGGCTTTCAGGCCAGATCTGCTCCCAGCTCAGCTGCACAGCCCATGCAGCCTGAAGACCTGCAGTGACACTGCTCTCAGGAAACAGGACGGGATGCGACCTCCCACAAGTCCATCTTGGCCACGTTGATGGGTGGCTTGACAACAGCTCTTCCCCCTTTCACTGTTCCTCCCCTCTCCCTCAAATTAGCTATTGTATGGGACCCCCCTGGCGGTCCTGTGGTTGACACTCCGCGCTTACACTGCAGGGGACACAGGTTCGATCCCTGGGCAGGGAACCGCATTTGACGCAGCCAAAAAAAAAATTCTCAACTGGATTAAGAAATCTATCTTTTTTAATAGCTATCAAATCAGCTCCTTTTGGTGTGACCATCCACCGGTATCTATTTTTGCCTGTCCGTGACTCTCCGGAACCCACCTGGAAGCTTCCTTGCCTCTGGTTTAAATGTACTCCAACATAACTTGGCCAGCATGAAGGTCGATCCTCTGAACCCTTAGCCCGATCTCTCCTGTCACGAACACCAAGGGACCCAACCTCTCAAGAAACAATTTTCCTCTAAATAACCAAGCCTATTAATAAATTTACAAGAGCTCTTTCTCAAGCTAGCTGCTGGGGCGTTGGTAATTACAGGAAAGCTTGAGGTCCCAGATTCTACCCAAGTCAATTCAATAGGGCCAATACAAGAAACCCAAGACGCCTTAAAACTTACCTGCTCTTCTAAAATACCTCCCAAACTTAAATGAAGTGTAATGACATTTATGTAACTACCAGCTTACAAGACAAAAACTACCTCAACTCATACAAATGTTCTAAAATAACTTCATCTCTTTCTAAATGGTCTAATAACACAGGACTGAAGTTGTGACATAAATCAAATGATACAAGCCGGTGTCCTGTAGTGGAAAGCCATCAAGTGGACCTTGCATTTTTAAATAGATGATGTGTGATATTGCTGTTTGTACAATGAACTTTGGTGCCACTGTTCTAATTATCACAGTGAATTCTAATTATGCAGATCATTAAAGTTATTCAGACTGACATCAGATAGCATCTGCAATTTCCCAGCTGGCAGCAACTTGTCAAGCATAGAGAAGAAAAGGATTCATTAACTTTGGAAAGAACATTTCCATTTCTTGTAGAGCTCAGTGATTCCTTAAACTTTTAAGCTCTCTGGTGACTGATATGATCTATGATTCATAAGCATCTGAGTCAAATTCTTCGCCTAGCAGCTCTCCCCTAGCGCTAATGTTCCAGGGAGGTTTCCTACATCGATGTTTCCCTACAAATAAGTTTCTTATCATTTCATTTTTTAGATGAACCCTAAGGGGACATAGGCAGATTTAAGGAAAAGCCAAAAGGAGCAAAATTATGGAAAGGGACCCTATGACACACCAGATGTGAAGGCAAGGGACAATTTTGCAGACTCATGTGTGTGCCCCATGGCCTGGTACTCATCCAGGGACAGTAAAAAGTGGTTTGTTAACGGTATTCTTTCCAAAGGACAAGGTCACAGCCTCGGTCGGCCACCATGTGGCAGCAGCACAGGCAGCTCTGAGCACAGGGCTTCCTTCCAGTGCCCTCACATTCATTTGTAAAGCAAAGTGCTTCCAACAAGTGAGCTCCAACCTCCTCTAAGCACTGTGTAAGCTCTTAGCTTAGCGCAGACCCAAAAGGTATTGATGGGATGCAGCATACAATGCACGTAATATAAAACTTTTTTTTGGCTCCGGACGCGCAGGCTCAGCGGCCATAGCTCACGGGTCCAGCTGCTCCCAGACTGGGGCACGAACCTGTGTCCCCTGCATCGGCAGGCGGACTCTCAACCACTGCATCACCAGGAAAGCCCCGTAATGTAAAACTTTTTGTGGCAGTAATCTGCTTTTCTTTTCCCTGAAGCCCTGAGCTCTGTAATTTACGAGGGGCAGTCCTCTCGCCTGACAGGGCAGTCCCCACGGATGTAGGGCAGTCCCCATGGATGTGGGACAGTCCCCACGGATGTGGGGATGGGCTACAACTTGCCTTTCTTTTCTCCTGGGAATCTCACAACCTCTGGGGGAAGGATGGAGCCAGGAGCTGTGAGCTACAAGACCACCCGGCAGGTCAATCCTTACCCCACCAAGTCTGTCCGTTTTCAGAGCTTTTCCAAGTGGCACTCATGTAAACTCAATAATCAACACAGAACAAGCCTCCAGAACAGCTCCGGGGAAATAAGCCATCCCTCTTTCCTTGTCATTTTTGCTCTCTTCATTAAAAAATGCAGCTTCGGGCTTCCCTGGTGGCGCAGTGGTTAAGAATCTGCCCGCATTGGCAGGGGAAACGAGTTCAAACCCTGGTCCGGGAAGACCCCACACGCCGTGGAGCAACTAAGCCCGTGCGCCACAACTACTGAGCCTGCATTCTAGAGCCCACAAGCCACAACTACTGAGCCCACACGCCTAGAGCCCGTGCTCCGCAACAAAACAAGCCACCGCGATGAGAAGCCCGCGCAGCACAACGAAGACTAGCCCCCGCTCGCCGCAACTAGAGAAAGCGACGAAGACCCAACACAGCCAAACATAAATAAATAATTTTTTAAAAAATGCATCTTCTTCTTACCTCTGCCACTGTAAAGATGTGCTTCTAAATAAATGCTGTTTAAGCCCTTGGAGATGAATGAAGGCTTCTGGGGACCCAAAGGCACACGGTGACAGGATGGGCTTTCTTCCCACGAGTCGCTTGCTGTCAAGCTTACCTCTAGCTCCACCTCCAGCCTAGGTTGAGAAGCACAGTCTTGGTAAAAGACACCACGTACTGGAAGATCTTGGCTATGATTACAATAATGTCCTTTTTTATAAAGGCCCCATTTTATTTTTTTTTAATTTTAGGTATCTATTCTTTTTTTAATTTATTTATTTATTATTTTTGGCTGCATTGGGTCTTCATTGCTGCGTGCTGCCTTTTCTCTAGTTGCAGCGAGCGGGGGCTACTCTTTGTTGCGGTGTTCGGGCTTCTCATTGCGGTGGCTTCTCTTGTTGCGGAGCACGGGCTCTAGGTGCGTGGGCTTCAGTAGTTGTGGCTCACGGGCTCCGGAGCGCAGGCTCAGTAGTTGTGGCACACGGGCTTAGTTGCTCCGCGGCATGTGGGATCCTCCCAGACCAGGGCTCGAACCCATGTCCCCTGAATTGGCAGGCGGATTCTTTTTTTTTTTTCTTTTCTTTTCTTTTTTTTTTGCGATACCCGGGCCTCTCACTGTTGTGGCCTCTCCCGTTGCGGAGCACAGGCTCCGGACACGCAGGCTCAGCGGCCATGGCCCACGGGCCCAGCCGCTCTGCGGCATGCGGGATCCTCCCGGACCACGGCACGAACCCGCGTCCCCCGCATCGGCAGGCGGAATCCCAACCACTGTGCCACCAGGGAAGCCCCGGCAGGCGGATTCTTAACCACTGCGCCACCAGGGAAGCCCAAAGGCCCCATTTTTAAGGAATAAAAGACTCATGAGATCCCATTCTTTGGATGGCTGCGAATGCTGCTCCCTGTCCAAGTGCAGCGCAGGTGGCCAAGCACAGGTCTTCAGAGAAGGGCGAGCGGGGTGCCCCCCTCCAGCCTCCCCACCTCACTTCTCGCCAGTCCGCCCAAGCCTCCAACTGGATCATCAACACCTCTCAGCATTCACAACACTTACTTCCCTTCGAAAAATTAGAGTACAGCTTGATGGCAATTTTTGTGGCAAATTTAACAGAAGAGTATGAATGAGAATCACTCTTAATTCCTAAAATCAAAAGGTCAGAGGTGCTAAAAGTCCTTATCGACTGAATGTCTGTGTCCCCTCAAAATTCCTATGCTGACATATAACCTCCAAAGGGATGGTTTTAGGAGGTGGGGCCTTTGGGAGGTGATTAGGTCATAAGGGTGGAGCCCTCATAAATGAGATTAGTGCCCTTATAAAAGGGACTCCAAAGAGCTTCTGTGAGAACACAGTGGGAACACAGCTGTCTGTGAAGCAGGAGCAGGCCCTCACCATACACCTGATGTGCTACAGCCTTGATCTTGGACTTCCACCTTCCAGAACTGTGAGAATCAGTATCTGTTGTTTATAAGTCATTCAGTCTGCGGTATTTTGTTATAGCATCCCAAACGGACGAAGACAAATACTTATTGCTATTCAGATTAACAACTCACACGTGGTATCCCTGGGTTGGCAGTTTATTTTAAAAAACAACACCCCGGTTATCTTATTTTCTTCCTTGTCCATCGTTTTTCTTAACAGAACAAGTTACAAAAAATTAGGGACGGGGAGTATATGATCTTTGCAGACTGACATATTTGCAGAGGACTCATGAATAATAATGATGATTCAAAAGCTCCTAGGTTTACTCCTGAATCAAGCAAAGAGCAAAGGACAACATAAGAAGGAATCGTGTGTACAGCAATCTCGTCGTACAACATTGATTATGACAGTGCAGTGGTTACAATTACGTTCACGACAGGATATTCCTTGCTCAAACACCAGACATGCTAAAATCACCAGGCTGTTTGCAAACTGGAGGAATCAGTGCAAACAGTCATCTGAAGAGCAAAACCCAGAATTGGGAAGGCTTTTCTGGCAGTGAGATTCTGACACCAGCGGCTTCCTCGCGTGGGCCACCCTCACTTTGAGTCTTGATCTTTCTTTTCATCTAAGAGGGCGGAGCGGATCCCCAGCTTTTTCAGTTCTTCCACCAGGTCCCCATTCTGGTGCATCTGCAGAAGAATGTCACAGCCCCCCACGAACTCGCCATTGAGGTACACTTGTGGGATGGTGGGCCAGTTGGAATAGTCTTTAATGCCTACGGGGAAAGAACATTTAACCGTCATTTCAGTGGTCAAATACTTGTACGGCAAAATACGTTTCCCTGCTCCTAGGGACACCCTGTAACCCTTCCTGGCTCCCCATCCCTGGGGGACCGTGTATTTGCTACAAAGAGCATAAGCTTTTGAGTTGAATGGACCGCTGACTCTTCCAATTATAAACAGTGAGGCCTCCATCCTCTGTTTCCACCCTTATCTCACGAAGTTTTTATGAGAATCAGGTTAAGTAAGGCTCTCATAAACTACCTGACACACAATCGACCCTGGATTAATGGCAGAGAACTTGACTGGTTAATGCAAGTGACACAAGATACAGAAGGCTATATTCCCCATGCTTCTGCGGGCCACGTTTTCAGCAAAACAAACGAATGAAAGAAATGCCACTCCATTCCCAAATGGACTACTGAACATGGATCCATCGTAGTAACTCACTGGCACACTGGGCAGCCCCCACCTAATGTTTCCCGTGCCTGTCTCAGCTGGTGAATTTACAGACACTGAGTCATTGGCTTTGATCTTTAATAATTCTTTAACCCAAAGAAAAATCCCTCTCCTGTGGCTAGACTGTGGCCCTCGTCCTATTCAGCCCCTCAGATGAGCTCTCCATGGGACAGCTGACCTGACTCAGCACAGAACTCGCAGGGACTGAGCGAAATGAAGGAAAGGCCCAAAGCTCACGAAGGTCCACGTCCTGGGCCGGGCACAGGGCCACGGGGAGAGACCCACTCCCTGCCCTAAGAGACAACGGCTTTGAGGACACACCGAGATGAAGCATGTTCAGGGACAGTGCAGCCATGGGATGGTTCTGTGCAGTGCTGCGCCACGAGGATGACGGCTAGGAAGGAAATGTGGTTTCAATCTTAAGGCAGAAAAGATCACTCACTCTTTTCTAAATTCCTCCTTACCTTTTACTTCCTTTTCTACTCAGAGGTTGAGATGAAGTATACTTTTTTAAATGTACAAATAAATGAAACAGAAAAGTCAACAAAGTCTTCAGGCAAAAGACAGTATTACACAAATTTTAGAAATCGGTCAAGTGGTGGTTTTTGTGTAAACAAACTAAAAATACAAAACCTTTTTCTTGATGCCCTAGCATTTATTATCAGATGAGTTTTACCAAATAAGATTACCAATATGAGTTATATTACAAATAACCTTCCCAAGATACCATGTGTTTTTCTCTTTTAAAAGTTACTGCTTTCTAAAAAAAAAACCAGCAACTTCGCTCTAACCGACAGCGCTAGAGGGCCCCCAGTAGAGAGCTTTATCTTTCTTCTGCAGACAGACTTCATGGAGAGAGAAATGGTTACGTTATAGGCCCTGAAAAACTCACTTCTAAGCCACTCTGGGTTTCTGTTTAAAAAAAAAATCAGCTAGAGGTTTGGAGGTTACCAATAAAGGGCAAATTCCATTAACCATCAGAATGCCTTTATACTTGAACACCCTGATGAATTCAAGTTTTTTGGTTTTTGGTTTTTTTTGAATTCAAGTTTTTCATCACTCTGATGTTTGGTGCTACATAAACAATTACTTAGCATGTAAGCTCTTTGTTTTGGATTTTTTTTTTTTAAACTCTACCCTCAAACACAAAGAGTCTATCAGAACTTAACTTTACGTTTCCAATAACACATCTTTTTTTACTTTATGATGGGGGGGAGATAAAGAAACGTTCAGAATATGAACTTTTTACTTCTAAACTTTCTTAAATATCTGTTACATTTATGTACATGAACCATTTATCTGCACAATATTATATCTGGGTTTTTTTCCCAATTAATAATACACTGCATTAAGCTTTTCATGGCAATGAATATCTACTGATTCTTTTGGTGAATGCCTACAATTTTTGAAACACACCAAAGGTGAAAACAAATTTGCCATCTGAGGGCCACCCAAAACCATGTTTAATCCTAAATTTTTAAAATAAAATCTTTGTTGAGTAAAAGAATGACTTGCTTTCATCAATCGTTTTTATGGTAGCACACTCAACCAAAGCGTTAGGCAACAACTAAACATTACATTGTTGCAGACCATACACCTCAACTATAAGGGAAGGAAGGAAATCCATCCTAACCACCGAAACTACCAAAAATAAGTGGGCTTTCCACCACTTGAAAGCCACCACTGTTGGCTTTCAACCAACATACAGTCACATGCAAGGGAGGCTAACTCCTTCCAAACCCCTTGGCCTGTGACTGTCCTAATAACTTCAAGAACTCAGAAGAACCCACCTCAGAACACACGGCATCGTGACAGCATCCAAGGTGCCTACCAGCTGATAGTTTATCAAAATTAAACTTAACTACTTCTTTAATTTTTAGATTATCAAGTGTTACAGGCGGCTGTTGTCAAAGCAAAGCTCTGGCATCTCTCCTAAAAACAATGCCATTTTCCATGTTTAAAAAGTCCGATTACAAGTTTAAATATTTAAGGAAATACCCAAATTGCTTCCTACAGAGTGAAGTGAGAAACTTCCAGTAAGACTACATTCATAAATTGAAAACTAAGACAAATTCTGTCAATTCACAATTAATTGTTTAAACATGGCTAATTTTTCTCACCCTTTAAATTTTCAGTAACTGCAATATACAGTGATAATTCTTGTAAGTATCACATGGAATAATTCAGAATCAGAGAGCAACTCTTGAAAATCAGAAAAGCATACCCAAGAATGGATTTTAATGATAACCATATTTTATAGATGACAAACTGTGATTCAGTTGGGGACAGAAAATGGTGACTGCCAAGTTATATAACAGGTAACACTAGGACTGGGAGTTAGGAGGCTGTCTTACAAAATCTGTTCTACATACACCTACTGCCCCACCAAAAAAATGTCATGTTCTGAAGTATCAAGTGAAAGGGGAGAAAATGTTCTGGAAAATTCCCTTCCAGAACTTTCAAAAGGTATTTTTCAAAATTCATGACATTTCAGAATATTGGACCCCATTCCTGGTTTGGACAATAATCGTAAGAGCACCACGATTATAGTTTTCTTTTTTTCCGGTAGATTTTCAGTACACGAGCTTCAGAGTCTGACGCAGGTTGATGCCAACTCTGCCACTCAACGAGGCTCTGTTCCTCGGGCAAGTCATGTCACCTCCTCCTGGAATCACGTATTTCTCCATCGTCCTTAACTTAAGAGGATGACGTTAGCACTGCCTGACAAAAAGTAAACCACGGTGCCGAGAGGGTCGAGGCGCTGGTTTGGGGTCAGCAGACTGTGGCTGGCTGGCCTGTAAATACAGTCTCAGAGAAATCTGCTCCTCTCTCAACCTGTTTCCTTTTCTGTAAAATGGGAATAACTCTATGCCTCACATATTTGTTATGAAGATTAAATAAGATATAATTGGTGAAATGAATTAAGCTCCCACGGCGCCAGGTGCACTGTGGCTACTCCCTCCACGTCAGTGTCCTCTACCCCACCCTCCACGGAAATGCTCTCCTGACACTGTACGCAAGTAAACAGAGGGAAAGAATGCAGGGAAAGAATGCATACCAGTGAAGCATGCAATGCAATAATAAAAATACCATTTACTGAGCTAAGGGTTCCTGAGTTTCATACTCTAAGTTTTTCACATATCTAATCTCATTTCATCTTTACAAAATTCCTACAAGTTATGTATAATTATCCCTATTTTACAGATGAAGAAATGAAGGCTCAGAGAGGTTAAATAACTTAACCAGCGTCACAGTGCTGACATACGGTAGAGACAGGATTTGAGTCCAGGTGTCTAGGAGTCCAAAGGCCAGGTTCTTGACCACCAGAGGTGGTCTCTGGCCGGAGGCTGGCGTCTGTCACTCCTGCCCCACTGTGAGCCCCACCTGCACGACACATGGATCTGCAATCCATGGGACTGTTCCACATCTTTAACATTTATAGACACAAGCGGCGTTAAGCCACAATTACCCTTTTGTAACTTGCTTTTTGACTAAGCATCGCCTTTTTTGAGAATACATCTAGATTTTTTTTTTTTTTAATTTTTAAAATTTTTGGCTGCGTTGGGTCTTTGTTGCTGTGCGGCTTTCTCTAGTTGTGGAGAGCGGGGGCTACTCTTCGTTGCGGTGCGCGGGCTTCTCATTGCAGTGGCTTCTCTTGTTGCCAAGCATGGGCTCTAGGCGCGCGGGCTTCAGCAGTTTCGGTGCACAGGCTCAGTAGTTGCGGCACGCGGGCTTCAGTAGTTGTGACTCGCGGGATCTAGAGCACAGGGTCAGCAGTTGTGGTGCATGGGCCTAGTTGCTCCGCAGCATGTGGGATCTTCCCAGACCAGGGATTGAACCTGTGTCCCCTGCATTGGCAGGTGGATTCTTAACCACTGCGCCACCAGGGAAGTCCCTAGAGCTAATTCATTTTAACCACAATTTAGTTTTCCATCGTGACTAAGCTACAGTTGGTTTCTTCAGTCTGCTGTTAAGAGACCAAGATCTGTTCTTGCCCACTTTTCATTATCACAAGAAACACTGCAGTGCTCACCCTTACGTGCATCTCCTAGCTCACATGCAGGGGACAGTCTCTCTAGACAAAGGGGTGGCAAACTACAGCCTTCGGGCCAAAGCCGGTCCACATCCTTTTGTAAATAAAGTGTTATTGGAACTTCGCCCCGCTCCTCCGTCTATGTGTTGTCCCTGACTGCTGTACACTGTAACAGCAGAGCTGAATAGGTGTAACAGAGACCACCAGGCCCCCAAAGCCTAAACTATTTACTCTCTGGCCCTTTACAAGGAAGCTTGTCGATCCCTGATGTAGCCTAAATAGCCGGGAGTGAAAGAGCTGGGTGTTCAGCTCTCTTCACCTTCAACTTGACTGGGTACTGATAGTCACTCCTTCCAAGTGTGGGTGCCACTTTATACCCCCATCTGCAGCATACAACCTGCCCACCAGACACCCATGCACACTTGTTATCTGCTTTTTAATGCTTACCAACGTCATAGCTCTACTACTGCCTGAAATTCCTTGATACTGGAAAGGCTGGGCATATTTTCAAATACTTAATAACCATTCAACAATAGGACGATGGGTATTCATTCAACAGACGCTGTTCCCGACTCGAGGAATACAGTGGTGATCTGAGTAGGCAGAAATTCGAGTGTCTATAATGTTTTTAAGAGCAGGAAAGAGAGTTTATGATAAAATGATAAATAAAAGAAGCATTATTTATTCATTAAAACATGCACTGAAAGCTCGCTTTGCATAAGCATCACACACAGTGCTCAGGGAGTCGCAGAAGACACGTTCCCTGCTCTCAGGAGGGCAAAATGCTATATATAGACATGGGTGATCTCAACTCTGTTAAAAAAGAAAAAAAAAAACTGTTAGAAACTAGATCCAAATGTTAATAATAATGGTTTATACGGAATTACAGGGGATTTTCATTTTATTTAGATTTTCAGTGTTTTCCAAATTTCTCCCATGAGCACATGTTACTTTTGCAACTGAAAGTAAAGGTTAGTCTTTGTTAAGACCAAGAGCAGGATATGGTGACATCCATCCACCGTGACCCCATGTGGCCGTCTCGTGGGTGCTCCAGATTTTTAAAAAGGAACAAACCTTGAGGAAGGCCAAAACGCAAAGCTGCCTCAGGCACCTTGGCTCCTTGGGTCTCAGGCCTCAGGCTGACTCCTCTGTGCATCACACTCCCTGGACCCAGTGCCCAGAACTAGGAGACAGTGTCTGAGGGTCTTCCTCCGACTTGGGTCCTTTCTAAAACTCAGCCTTCTCTGGCACAAGAAAACAGGAAAGGCCAATTTTGCAGAAGCCCCTATCCTGTTACTAGAAGTGACCTTGGGTCTGGGAAAAGCTCACAGACATATCTTTAGTTGGCAAAAGCAAACATCAGACAGCCTGTCAGTCTCTCCTGGTAAAGCTGAAGGTGTGGAGAGCGAACAGATGAAGAACCTTCATGTCCTAAAGCCTCACCCTGGCTAAACCACTCCCCACTCTAACAACGTGCTTACACCACCCTGCCCTAGTCTGGAGGTTAATACTTACCCTAAGGTTTACTTTTCTAGGCAACGAAAGACGGGTTATGTTCAATACGTATGCAACACACTCACTAACTAAAAGTAATGGTCTGATGAAGCTCAATGGTCAAGGAATTTAAGGGTTAAATTCCTGTTGCTACTGTTTGAACACTTAAGAACAGAAGACTGGAAGTCAGATACACAAGTGCTCTCGGCAAACATTCTTATTCCTGCTGTTACTTTCAGTTTACTGGCCATATTCCAGTATAGCCCATCTCCGGTTATATTTCAGAAAAATGTTTTAATTCAAGTATAGTTGATGTACAGTGTTTCAGGTGTACAGCAAAGTGATTCAGTTATACCATCTCTGGTTATATTAAACAGGAGAACAGAAATTCATAAACCAAAGACTCTCAAAACTTTAAGCTAAGCAAGATATCAACAACACAACGTTCTACTAAGGACCACAGTGGCAATTTGCAAGCGGCCTGAGGCAAGGGCCCAGCAGAAAGATTACAGAGTAGTTTCTCCTATCTTATCTTTTAGGCAGAGACGCCACTGCTGCTGCATGAAGACTGCAGATCACCCTGTACGTGAAAAAAGCCAGCAATTGGTAGCATTCCAGTACTCCAGGAAGGGAGAAGGATCATGGGCACAGCACATGGAAATATTACATATGCCTCCTGGTAACTCTAAGCTGCCTTCACTCCTTGTTTCCATCCACCAAAACCGAGAGTTCTATAAGGATTAGACTCCATGGGAAAAAATACTTTTAAAACCATAAAGTGCTAATAATAAAATGGTTACCATTTAATGGATGCCTTCTGAGTGCGAGATAAGAGGACAAGGCACTTTCTAAAAGTTTTATTTTCCCTTTTTTCCTCACAAAACCTTTGCCAAGTGTGGTTTCATTATCCTCATATTACCGAAAAGGAAAATGCAGTCATGTCCCTTGCCTCGGGTTGCACAGCTGATTGGCCAAAGGAGTCTAACCCAGAGCCTTTCCCTGACGCCAGCCTGTCCCATCGCTGTTGGAATGACTATGATTGACAACTTCAAATGTAGAAGAGCAAAATACAGAATTCTGAATGTGGACTACCATAGAACCTGAGGCCCTAAAACACTTTTTAGAACACTGTCACTAAACAACATCAGGAAACTCGGGGAGAACTCAGTCACTGAAAGTCTAACTGGAATGCCACCCTTCAGGGGGTACAGGCACGGTCCCCCCATGCCTCCGACAACCCCACCCACCCCAGCCAAGGAGCAGACCCAGGTGTTCTGGCCTCTCTCTCCTTCCACACTAAGATAAAATAGAAGAATGCAGGTAAGGTTCTCAGCAAGGTGCTCATCAGAAAAGATGCTAGTTAACTGTCAGGGCCCTCCATCCTCCCCTCTGGGCCACTGAAAAGTCACAGACACTACTGTGTCTGCCCCAGACCCTGACCGGTTCCTGGAGCTCCAAGTTTGAGTGAGCTAGGGCCCAGAAGTCATTCTTCGTCCCTCTCCCCACAAGCCTCTCCACTCCCTAGCCGCCACAAATCTCCCCCATCCTTGAGTATCTAAAAATAAATTTCATGTCTTTTTCTCCCACACCAGATCCCAACTAACACCTGTCCAAAAGCTGTGTCAACCGCTCCTGTAGCAGCAACAGAGAACGGTCCCTGTCACCCCGAGCCTTGAGGCACGACAGGCCAGCCTCTGGGCCCCTAGCCTCAGAGAAGGGCAACCTCGACCCTCCCCCCGCCATCAACAGCACCTCTCCTTATCCACGAGGCAGGGCAGCCCCTCAAAGTGTCCCCGAAGTGCTTACCTCTAATGGCTCTTCTTGTATCCCTCTCCGCCCACTTCCCCAGCCCTGCAGAGCAGGGAGTCAGGCTGCTGACCACGCTCCTTGGATTCAGCCGAAGAGCACTGGCCCCGAAATGCCTTTTTCAGCTCAGAGTGAGGACTGGGGAACCGCTAGGACTTACTCCATTGCCCATGTTAGCCCAGAGGCCCAGATCCTCGAGATCCAGTTCAAGTCGATCAGGCCCCCACCCTAGACCCGTGTGGAAGCTCGTGTCTGAACTCCCCTCGAGCCCCCGGACGGATCTTGCCCGACAGACCCTCGACCCCGCAGAGTGGCCTCGGCCGGTCGCCCCCCAGCTCCGCCCCCAGCCGGCTCTGACCTTGCCTGAGCTGGGGGTCTTCCAGCACGTTGTAGGCCGCGTAGTCGCGGACGCCGTGCAGCCGCAGGATCTGCACCACGGCGTTGCTGAAGCCGCACTGGGGCTGCTCCGGAGTCCCCTTTAGGAAGACCACCACCCTGTCCTTCTTCACCAGCGCGTCCAGGTGCTCCGACGAGCCGCTGCCGCCCGAGCTCGCCGCCCGCACGCCCGGGCCCCGCAGGCCGCCGCCCGCGCCGCGCCCCCAGCGGAGCAGAGCCGCAGCCGCCCGGCCCAGGGACCCGCTCATCCCCGCACGCTGGCCTGAGCTCTCGACGGCCAAGGACCTGGGCGAGCCAGCCGAAGCCTTCCCGGGGCCCGGCCCGCGGAGGCCCGGCCCGCCCCCCGGAGGCCCTCATTGGACCGGCGACGAAAAGCTCTCCGTGATTGGAGAACCCTGGCCCTCAATTGCTGGATTCCACCAATCATGTTACTCGTCCCGCCCCGACAGGTTGGAGGCGGTCCTTACGCCTGAGCCGCATTCTATCGCCTTACCATTGGCCTCCGGAAACCGTTTTGTCAGTTGATTGGAGAGAGTGGATGTCCATCAGGGTCACGCTCCGAGGCAAGGGGAGGCGAAACGAGAGGGAAGACGGCTTCTCTCTGAAGGGTAGACGGGCCTGCTGGGACGCTCCGGGAAGACTTGGGACAGGCGCTGGGCGGGGTTTCGTCGTTCCGCGGAACGCCGGGAAGGGGTCACTTCCAGATGAAGGTTCCGGTTCCGGTGCGGGCGGAGGTTGCGTTGCCACGGCAGCGCGGTTGGCCGGCCGCTGGTTCTGGCGTTCCGGGTGGTGGGGGGGCTGGAGCAGGCTTGGATCCGCCGTTCCCGGCTTAGGTGAGCTTCCCGGAGCTTCAGTAAGGCCGCGGCTGTTCGCGGCGAGAGCAGGGACTGCGCCGGCCTCTGGCGGCCAGGCCTGCCCGGGGCTACGGCGTCGGGGCCCGGGCCGTGTGTCGCAGCCCTCCTGTGGTCCCGCTGCCCCCGTGGGAGCAGAGGCCCAGACCCCTTCCCGTGGTTCCCGCCTCTGCAGCGCGATTATTTCACTAAAACAACTTTGATTTTTAAAGTTTGTAAAGAGCTCTCGTCTGTGTGATCGGGGCTTCGCTGACTTTCCAGCCGACCTAAGACCCTAGGCTTGGGCCCAGGAAAGGTTGAATGGGGAACTAAGAAAGGAATTGGTTCATTCGACAGACGTTTTCTGAGCAGCTGCTGCGTGCAAGGCACGGTGCCGGCGCGGGACCTGTGCCCAGAGCTTGAGAAATGAGAAGCAGGTACAAATCAATGTGAGGGTAGAGAGGAGGGAAGGGAAGCCTCCCTAGGCCCACTGCTTTCTCTGTTCTCCATTGTGCTTAGTACATCTTGACATACATTTGTTAACTTGTTTATTGACTTCCCTCCCAGACTGTCAGCTTCATTCATTATTGTATTCTCAGTACGCAGAACAGTGCTTGGAACCTAGCAGGTGCTCACATTGGTGGAAAGAATGATCCCAGAAGAGCGGGGCTCAGTGAAATCGCCACGTGGTCTGTAGTCTTGGAGCGGTGCTGGGTTGGTGGTACCCTAGAGCACACCAGACTTGCAGAGAAAGCATTCTCCAGAGGAAGCTGAGGCATGGCTGCTCAAGGGACAGCAGTGCCATGTGCAATTTTCCTCTGATAGTTTCCGATTACTGTTGCCACGGTGATAATGGCTGTGCCATGTCATTATCTATCAACCGACAGTAAGAGAAGCTTTTGCAGTCAGATGTTGTTTAACAGATGGAGTGGTTTCTGTTGGACACTAAGTACTGCTACAAATTACTTTCTTTTTAAACCCTAAGTATTTAAAAAGTTGTGGCTGGAGGTGACCTGGTTCTGCTTTGGAGGTGCTCAAATTTAAAAATCAGAAAATTAGTACATGTGCTGACAGCAAGTGAATCTTCCAAATAATCGTTCACCGGGAGACTTGAGGCCAGTAAGCTGAAAATAAACTCAAGATGTTACTCAGAAGTGCTGCCCAGTGACGTATTTGTTTTATCCCCGTGGTTGTTATTGATGTTTGGTAGTTTTCTAATGTGGGACCCAAAATTGATCAGCTTCTTAAAGAGTCCTTTTTTTTCCCCTCTAGAGTCATTGATTCCAGGTAAATCAGAGGAACAAACATCATACAGAAATACACAGGACAGTAACATACAGGAAGCGATGTGATGTCGAAGCTTAACTGTTGTTTCAAAAGTCCAGCATCTGGTGCACCTAACAGTAGGGGCTATATTATTTGCAAAGTCACCTAACTTTTACTCATACTTATGTTCTGGTAAGTTTGCTTTAGTTTTTTTTTTTTAATAAATATTGGCAGTTCACTCCAGAAAACCTGAATTGTTTATTGCCTACCCTGAACTGTCTCATTCCGCTCTTGCGTTAACTGGAATAGGGAGAAGAATTTGCAAACTTACGATGTGAGGATCCAGAGACGTAGTGCTAGTCATGGGGAGTGTCATGTCACTTATCTAGTGTGTGATACTGGCTTTGCCAGTACAGTTGGCAGACATTTTATTAAATTGAGAAAATACAGCTGTCATTAAAGGTTAAGAGTAGTCCTTCAGCAGGAAGAATACAAAGCCTGTGTTCTCCAAATTTATAATAGAGTTGCTGTGTACAGTTGAGTATGATAAGGACATCCATGAAATGCAAGGAAAGCAAGTCGGGGCTCTTTCAGGGAGCTAAGTGGGATGGCTTTGATAGTATTGACCAAGGCCAGGAAAAAAGATCATGTATCTAGACCAAAGAAATTGAAACAATGCACCTAAATTTAAGTTTCTAATAAAGCAACCTAAAATGCAAAATGTTGTATGTTTTGAACAGACTGCTTTCTGTCTTTGACTTAAAACCACTCATCAAGTATTAGCACCAAACATCAGTGACTTAAAGAATCGAAGAAAATAGTGTTCAAAATATTTCTTCCAAAGCACCAACTTCTTATATATGATGTGGCATTTGAGTTACGAGCTTTCTCATTAGAAATTCTGCAGTGAGAAAGTATGATAAAAATACACTTCTTAAACAGTTGTAAGAAATCTGCATTTATGCTCAAATGCATTAGGGTGATTGTTTGTTTGTTTGTTTGTTTGTTGCGGTACGCAGGCTTCTCACGTTGTGGCCTCTCCCGTTGCGGAGCACAGGCTCTGGACACGCAGGCTCAGCGGCCATGGCTCACGGGCCCAGCTGCTCCGCGGCATGTGGGATCTTCCCGGACCGGGGCATGAACCTGTGTCCCCTGCATCGGCAGGTGGACTCAACCACTGCGCCACCAGGGAAGCCCCATTTGGGTGTTTTGAAGATGGAAGTCACCATCTTTATCAGTTTGTGATCTCCCATGTGGACATTAATGGGGAGGTAGGGGTGGGAAGTATAGGAAACTTAGGAGAATCCTAGGATTTGGGGTCACAAAGTGTAATTAGACCCCAAACTAAATAATCATACCATGTAAACATGCTGACTCAGGCATCCTAAAAATGTTTTTCTTCCCTGTGCTTATTTATAGATAAGCCTTTACTATATTTAGTAAAATTTCTCCTTTCTCCCCACTCCGCCAAAAGCAAATTCACTGTTGAACCCATAATTAAAACCTTATAAATTTGAGATCATTTCTTCCTATATATCAGCTCTAAATGAAGAGTCAGGATTATTGAGCCTAAGATGAAACTTTGTTTGAACACTTAGCATGTCAGTGTTTTCGTACCCTAACTTCAGTCCTAAAGGTCACGCTGCATTCTGACAGGGTGTGGTGATTGTGCATACGGCACATGACCCAGAAATGTCTAGGTCTGAGCTGGCCAGAGCATTCTGCGAGTGTCATTTTAAGAGAAGAGTGGCTGCAGGTGTTGCACAACGGGTTGAGCCACCAAACATTCCTGAGCTAAAATGGCATTTGAGACCCAGATTTCCATAGACGCAAGCTGAAGCTTGAGACCGTTCTCTGTGGTGCCCCTTAGCTATTCAGTAATTTTAGAGCATCACTGCAACCCTGGAATTAACTTGATTCCCTAAGAAGTAATTGTTATGTGTGAGAAACTGAGGCAGTGCCCAGCCCCCTGAGAAAATGTTTGCTGACCCGTAATGCAAAGATAGAAATGCCTTTGCAGGGACTTCCTGGGGGCGCAGTGGTTAAGACTCCACACTCCCAATGCTGGGGACCCAGGTTCCATCCCTGGCCAGGGAAATAGATCCCATGTACATGCCGCAACTAAGAGTTCACATGCCACAACTAAGGAGCCCACCTGCCACAACTAAGACCCAGAGTAACCAAATAAATAAATATTAAAAGAAAAGAAAAGAAATGCCTTTGGGATCTTCACTTCCTCTATCTGACAAGACAGCTGGGTTTATAAATACTTCTCTGGCCATGGGAGTGGCCTCAGTTTTGCTAAGCGCAGGTTCTCACATCATGTGGGCTCAGCCTAGAGGCAGGAAGGGAGACCTCATTCGGGCCCCCTTCCACTCTATCACAAAGGTCCTGCTCTCCTCCTCTGGGTAGAATGAAGAGAAATGATGTCCTGTAAATTTAGTTCAGTCTAGAACACACTGTGGGAGATACAGGTGAAAATGGATTCCTGAAGAGGCACTTATGAAAAGCCTGGATGTCACAGCAGAGCCTGATTCTGTTCTGGGATTTGGACTGTAGAGGTGTGAGGCCTGGCTTCAGTCCTAAGCATCACTTACAAGCTCTTTTGGATTTTCCTTGGAATTTTCTGCCCCTTACATCTTCCCCTTCCTGGATTTGTGAAAAATGTCTTTGTGACATCTGCAAAAGGTAATGCCTATTTCAAGATGTCTTTATCTAAGGATTGCAGAGTTTTAGTGAATCACTTTGTACTCTATTCCTCTGCTCCTAGACATTTACCCCCAAAATATTGGCATGCATGTGTAGTACAACAAACTGGTTTTGTGTACATGAATTCATTTGAAACTTGCATTAGCCCTAGGATAATAGTTCTCTGGCATTTTGGTCCCTAAATTAAGTTCTCTTTTCACTAAAAGATCCCACATAATGTGGAGCAACTAAGCCCGTGCACCACAACTACTGAGCCTGCACTCTAGAGCCCACAAGCCACAGCTAGTGAAGCCCGCGCGCCTAGAGCCCGTGCTCCGCAGCAAGAGAAGCCACCGCGATGAGAAGCCCGTGCACAGCAACAAAAATCCAACTCAGCCAAAAATAAAAATAAATAAATTTATTTTTTTAAAAAAAGAATGAACCAGAAGTAAAAAAAGAAAGATTGTTAATAACATCTTTTTGACAGACTTGAGCACTTTGGGTTCCTCTTTTTACCTTCACAAGCACTTCTTAAATCTTACTGTGGAATCGTAGCAAAGCCAGCAAGTCCCACAGAAAATTAAATATTCCTGAATTATCTCCAGGGTATGTATGTATTGGATACAGATGTGATTTTTATGCTTTGTGAAACTAAACTGACAACAATTTCAATGCAAAACTCCAAGGAAACAAATAACCCATAGCTTTTCACTTCTGGAAGTTTCATTCTCTTTTGTCCCCATGCTGCTTTTTCTCAGTGAGGCCTGAAGTCTCTGGCTATATATAGGCTTTTAAACTCAGACATCTGCTGGATTTTGTTCTATTGAGAACTTTATTTCGAGGGAAAGAGCCCAAATCATATCTCCTGTCAGGTAATATTAAGAATTAAGTGGTAATCATAAAACATGTTAAGACTTAAGGTGATAAAAGAATTGTTGAATTTTCCTCAACTGTCTGTTTAGTGAAAGATTTTAATGTTTTGTGTTATGTTTCTTTTTTTTTTTTTTGCAAGCAGATAGATTCCATGATTCAAACTGTTATTACATTTCCAGCGACTTCTGAGAAGGTGCCCAGACCACAGAATTCAGAAAGCAAGGAGCCAGTACTGTTGTGTGTCACACTTGCTAGGAAGATTTATCTGTTGGCAGGAGTCTGTGTCTTCCTCTGATAATCACTGAGATTGCGGCCAGACGAACACTGAGAAAATTTTATTGTTTTCCTTTGAATGATGGCTAAGATGTATTGCCAAGGCCATAAATATTCATTATGTTGAGTCAGAATTTCATTTCACACTTCAACCTTTGAGCCTTCATAATTTCAGGCTTCAAAATTAAATCTTGCTGTCATGGAAATCCACTGCTCTAGCCTACTTCAACAAAGTAGCTAGCGAAGGACCCCAGTTTCACGGATTGGGGGAGTGGGTTGGAAATGGGCTGACATTAACTGTTCATTTTCCTTTGCAGGAAAAAAACTGGAGGATTTTAAAAAATATTTTTTCCTACTCTTATGGCCAGAAAAATCCCACTTGCTAATTCTAAACTTTACACTTTTTGAAAGTGTACTCTACTGAGATAGAATTAATTGATACCAAATTTCTGTGAGCCAGAGTTTTGGAGTTTTAATAAAAGACTGTATTATAAACCAGTTACACTGTAATAAATAAATAAATAAATAAAAGAAGGGAGGAGCATTTTGCATAGGCTGCACTTGCAAAATTGAGTCACCAAGAAAATTTTGTATCAAAAGCCTTGAGAAGGTGACATACTTGCAGGCTTTCTCCCCTCTCCAGACATCCAGTGGCCTGCACTTAGGGTAACTAAGCACATGTCAGTCCACTTGGTGAGCTATTCCCATTGGTTCATCTCTTCATACTGCTCAGCTGCGGCTCTGTGATGGTTCATGCATACTGCCGGCTGGTGGGGAACAGGGCCAATAATACCCTCCTACTTGAAGGGATTTTTTAAATTTTTTTTTTTTTTTTGCGGTACGCGGGCCTCTGACTGTTGCGGCCTCTCCCGTTGCGGAGCACAGGCTCCGGACGCGCAGGCTCAGTGGCCATGGCTCACGGGCCTAGCCGCTCCGCGGCATGTGGGATCTTCCCGGACCGGGGCACGAACCCGCGTCCCCTGCATCGGCAGGCGGACTCAACCACTGCGCCACCAGGGAAGCCCTTGAAGGGATTTTTTAATCCCTTCTTGAAAAATAACCCATCATCTTTCAAAATCATTCTGTATTTTGAGAAACTTGGAGCATTTCTTAATGAGTCTCTGCCTTACCCCACGAGACAGGTAGGGGGCACTAGTCTGTCTTACTTAGGAAGCAGGGGCAGCAAGAGCCAGTAAGTGCTGTCGGTTCAGTGCACACAGTGTCTAGCCGGTTTCTAGGAATCGGCTCTCAGTTCCCGTCCAAGTCCTGTTCTAACTTTAGGGAATGGTTTACTCTCTCAGTTTTCTAATATTACAGCCACAGCAGATTAGGAGCAGTAAATTTAAAAGGCTAGCACTAAAAGCAGGAAGAAGCAACGACTAACAGGTTAACAGGAGATTTTTTTAAATTGAGAAGCAGATATTTGGGGATTTTCCTCTTTTTTTTTTTTTTGAAAAGTCACATTCTGGAAGCGTTTGGTGTAAGCAGGGGAAACATCCCTCACATGTCACAGTTCCTTGAGCATTAGAGCCCTGTGTAGTAATTCTAAATCATCCAGAAAAGGAAATGGTATTTCATGTGCTTTGGTTAAGAAGTCAAGGAAACGTAGTATATATTAGATTGCCAACAAAAATTATACAGACTCATGGCCTAAGGGGGTTGTGTTAAATAAATTTCAGAGGAATACTTTCTTCCCTCATTATGACAGATAAACAGAGTTTTATTTCTACTTTTTTTAAAATATATTTTTATGTCTTTATTTATTTGGCTCTGCTGGGTCTTAGTTGCAGCACTCAGGATCTTCGCTGAGGCATACAGGATCTTTCGTTGCGGCACGTGGGATCTCGTTTCCTGACCAGGGATCAAACCCGGGCCCCCTACATTGGGCGCACGGAGTCTTAGCCACTGGACCACCAGGGAAGTCCCTATTCTACTTCTGTTATGTGTCTCATATTAGTCCATGATGAGCACTTAGAAATACTTAACACATTTAATTAGGTGGTGAGGTGTTGAATAATATGGGCATAAAGTTGGGTTTTTCTAAACTGTATGAATCAGTTAGGGCTTGAGAGCTCAGCTACCATCAGGCCTGGAGACAGCTGCGCATAAAGCAGTTCTGCAAACCCTGGATACACAGTCATCAAAGAATATAACCACTGTGCGTCCTACCACTCAGCCCCATTTTACTACTTCTGGGGACGGAAACCCTTTAGGGGTTTTCTGTGTATCACAGTTTAATTTTATGCCCTACCGCCCACTAGACCATCAGCTTCTAGTCCAACAGAACTCATTTTTTCACCCCTGGTCCTTAGTACTACGCCTGGCACTTAGTATGTGCTCAATGCATAACTCCTGAATGGAGAACACGTGACATGGTAAGCAATACAGGACAGTATCTCAGAAACCCCAAACTGCGTGAAACTCACAATACTGACCGCAGATGCCATAGGAGGGAGAGAAACATTTGGCCGTAGAGCTTGTGCTAAGCAGGACATGGAGTGGAGTAAGACACTCCCACTGCCCGGGACCTCACCATCTTATGATGAGGACAGATGCAAGAATGTCACTAAGTACTGGAGAGGGCTGAGGGTGTGGGCCCCAACACAGCCAGTCAGGGCCTCAGGGGTCAGAGCCAGTCGGTAGAGGGGCTGGTGTTTGAACTGAGTGTTGATGAAGAGGTAAAGAGCTGCTATTTAAAAGGGAAGGACAAAAAAAAATGAAGAGAAAGAGAAGGACATTCCAGGGAGAGGAAACAGCCAGGGCAAAGGCATGAAGGCCCAGGCGTGCTCTGGGGGCACACCAGGCAGTAGGATTTTGTCCTTGGGTTGAGAGAAGATCACAGAGTGTAAGCAGCAGAGTTCTTGAGAGATGAGCCTGGTAGGAATGTTGGTGAGTTGCAGGTGGCCCAGACTGACCGAGGGAGGCCAGTCCGGAGACCCCTGTAAGATGGAACGATTCCCACGCTCTGGCTAGTGTGCTAGGGGTGAAGGGCAGCAGTGCAAAAGCCACGTTCCACACTTTGATGGGAGGATTGACAGCATCTGGTGGCTGGTGCATGTGGGGACGAGGCTGGGAAGAAGCGGGCAGGACTCAGGCTTACTCCCAGGTTCTGGCTTAGCCGCTAGAGCTCCTGCCTGCTGAGGAATATGGGAAATACCGGGGGAGGAGGAGGGAGGGTTGAAGGGGTGAGTCATGGGTTACTTCTGAACATTCTGAGTTTCCAGGAATCTGAGGGGCATCTATCTAAATCATTAGGTTATGTCTGAAATACTGGGGGAGATGATTGCCCGGGCAGGTCTGGACCTGATGGTAAAAGAGATTCGGGCAGGGAGAGCAAGAAAAAGGAAGAGCCAGGGGTGAAAGCCGGGGGATGCGCGCAGTTAGGGCAGGGCAGGCCCGAAGACGGGAAGGAGGCAGGAAAAATGAGCAAAGCGCTTGCAGGAGAGAAGCCCGCCAGGGCTGCCGGGAGCCGAGAGAGGCCAGCTAAGGACCCAAGTGTCCCCGGGTTTGGCAGTGGAGGTAAGCGAAGCATGCTTGTGGGCTGGGCAGTGAGGGCGTTCCCCAGCCTTGGGCAGCTCCCTGAACCTCTCGAGTCTCTGGAGCATGAAGGAGCTGGGCCAGTGGGTATAGTGTCTTCAGGCTGCTATCTGTGGGCGTGCACCTGCGTTTCAGGCCATCTTAGAGTGTAAACTGAGCGGACAGGGTCCAGTCCTTTGCCCAGATTTGCCAGTGACACAAACAAACATTTCAGCTGGGATGATGAAACAGCCCTGATTGCTGAGCAGGTGGATTAATCCCGCTGGCGCAGCATCAGCAAGGGCCTTTGAAATACCCAAGGACACAGGGTGTGCGTGCTGCTCTCTCCTGCCTGTTCACGGGGGCTGCTTCTGTCTGCTGAGCACCGATTTGAAGAGCCAGCAGGTGCATTTGGTGGTACTTGCCGTTTTTCTCTGCACACCAACTCGACAGCATCAAAGAAGAAAATGAGGATTAAAGTTCTATAAGATTCCAGGCCAGGTGCCGCGGTCTCGCAGTGCAAGGACTTGTGGCAGTCAGTTCGAAAAGCGTTTGTGCTGCCTGTGTCTGGGGCCAGTTTGCAGCAAGATTCTAAGGTTTGCTGGAAAGAAGCTCCTGCAGTGAAATGGCCTCTGCTGGGGAAACACCAAGAATTGTCATCGAGAGCAACAGGTTTCATACAGGTGTGCGGATCTATCCGACACAAGCCTCGCCAATCCAGTAGAGGGGCCAGCCATGCCCCAAGTGTGGGTTTCCCCCGAGCAGAGCCCAGCCGATTGCATGGTGATGGGAGTGGCACAAATGCCCTGCACAGTTCTCTTGCCCTAACTTGGGTGCAGAGCCCCCGCTGCCCATCCTGGGCACTCTGCCTATCACACTGAGCTTCTAATATTAGCACATGTTCAGAATAGCCAAGGCTGCCGAAAGCAAGGAGAGAACATTTCAGCAGATTTCCAAAACATGTCTCCAGGGAGCAAAAACAAGAAAAGATTTCTCTTCCTTAATGGAGACGTCTTCCTTACCCACAGCCTCTTCCTGAGTTGGTCTGCCATGAACTTTGGTTGGCAAGCCTAGTCATTGGAGGGTTTCATTTCCCATGATAGCACACATTTGCACAGAACTTCAAGTTTGTAGCACATTCTCACGGTCCTTATTCTCTGCGATCCTCATGACAGCTCCTACGGGGATCCCAGGGCACGGACTGGCCCCATTTTGTAGATGTGGAGGGGTGATGACCCGCCCTGCACTCAGCCAGCTGGGGAATGCCTAGCCCCGGAGGTACCACGTCAGGAGATTTCCATCCAATGAGCTTTTCACTCTGCGACACCTCCCCCCTCCCCATGCCCCTCTCTCCCCCCCGCCACCCCCGGCACCCCACCCACCCCTGGCTTCGCAACGCTGACATTATCACGGCTGCATTCAGGTTACAAAACAAAATCAAACAAACAAACAAGCCGGGTTCCTAGTGTGCCCCGTGCCATTGTTTAAGGCAAAACAGTGAAGCTGGAAAGCCGAGCAGCTGTCAAGGCTGTGACAGAAGAGTAATCACACATCTCACGTGTTCAGCACCAAGGAAATCGCTGAGCGTGGCTGTGACTTCCCTGGTACAGAGCAGTTCAGAGAACTCAAAACCACAATCATCATACGAGATGAGCTCAGCCAGCCCTGCGTGTTTCATGGTACATATGAAACAAGCTCTGATGTTTTTCTCACTGCATGTGCAGGTGATCAGTGTAACTGGAGGGCTCAGCCCTGCTCTTTACACGCCCTGATACACACACACGCACACGCACACACACAACAGACCTCCAGGCTGGTCCTCTGCATTATGTGCAGACTTTCTCTTCCGTTACTAAGGCTGGTGCTGTTCTTCGCAAAGTACTTTTAATTTCAGTAACCTTGACCCATAAGGAACGCATCACAATAATGAAGCCAGAGCTGTAATGTTTGGGGTTCATTGCGGCTCTGTGTAAAAATATAACCTAAGACACAGACTGGAATTTAATCATGACCAGAAAATGGCCCTCCGCTATTGCTACCAGGCAGACAGAAGGGGCAGTGATTATTCATAAGAGTGTGGGCTGGAGCCAGAGTGCCTGGGTTTGTACCCCAGGGCAGTCATGTGATAGCTGTGTGATGATGAGCCAGTTATTACCCTCTCTGTTCCCTCATTTGTAAAATTAGATAATAGTAGCTACCTTGATGAGGACTAAATGACTTAATATAAGTAAAGTCAGAGGACAGTGCTTGGCACATAGCGATCCCGTAATAGATGGCAAGTATCGTTATTATTCTCCATCATTCAAGATGCAGCTCACGTCTTGCCTTATCCACAATGCCCTCCCCCAAACACTCGAGCCTTCACTCCTCTCTCCCGTTTCTGGATTCCACTAAGAGTCAATTCTGTACCGTGCTGTCTAGCATCTGATGACCTGCAGTGCTGTCTTGTTATTTCAAATGTTTCAGTCTTAATGTTGCTTCCCCAATAGGTTGTAAATTCCTGATGGTAGGAACCATGTAGTTTGCTTTTGTTGAATTTCCACAGCTCACAACTTCCTAGTCCTGGGCAGTTACTAGACACTTCAACATCCTTGGAGTGTGTTCATCACTACAAATAAATAGGAAAAATTCTGGTGGTGTGGTATTGTATACAGGTACTATAACTAACAGTTAAAACTTAAAGTGTAATGACTAAAACAAAAAGTGTAATGACTTACCTTGAACCAAAAACCTGTACTAAATGTTTATAGCTGTTTTATTCACAATAGAACCCAAGCTGAAAGCAATCTTGAGGTCCTTCCACAGGTAAATGGCTAGACAAACTATGATCCATCTATACTATGGAATACTACTCAGCAATAAAGAGATGAACTCTTGATACAGTGACAACCTGGATGTATCAGCAGTGAATTACACTGAGTGAAAATAGCCAGTCCCAAAAGGTTACACATGATTCCAAGGTTATAAATGATTCCATTTATATAACATCCTTGAAACGGCAGAATTGTAGAAATGAGAACAGGTTAATGGTTGCCAGGGGTTAAGGAGGGGATGAGGGCAGGAGGGAGGAGCCGCATGAGGGATCCTGTGGCGATGGAAATACTCCGTATCTTGATGGCATCAGTGTCAATATCCTAGTTATGATATTGTACCAGCTACTTTTGCAAGATGTTACCATTGGTGTAAACGAGGTAAAAGGCACAGGGGACTCTCTCTGTATAATTTAACACAACTTCATAATCTACAATTACCTCACGTAATTTTTAAAAACCACTTAAGATGTTCCTTAAGCAAAAGCAGAGAGAATAGATGGGCCTGCCCACTGATGAGCGGAATATAGCAAGGCTCTTTCAGAAGGATTTTATTTTTTAGGAATAAAGATGGCGACTTTACCTTAACATTTTTATTTCTGTTATTACTTATTCCTTGGAGTATAATAATAGTAGTGTTTAATAGTCATGCTAAACGACATTATTATCCAGTACAATCAAGATTCACATTGTTTTTTAAATTGGGAGGAGTAACTTAGAGATGATCTTTTCCAGTTCTCTCATTTCACAGATTCAGAGACTCAGAAGTGACCCAAAGTTACACAGCTAATTAGCAGCATTAACAAGGGCTAGAACCCAGTCAACCCAGGATCCAGTCCTGTGCTTCCGACACACGTTATATTTTTATTTTATAAAAGCAGCACAATTCAGAAAGAGAAAGACAAATACCATATGATATCACTTATATGTGGAACCTAAAATATGCTACAAATGAATTTATCTACAAAACAGAAACAGGGGGCTTCCCTGGTGGCGCAGTGGTTAAGAATCTGCCTGCCAACACAGGGGACACGGGTTCGAGCCCTGGTCTGGGAAGATCCCACATGCCACAGAGCAACTAAGGCCGTGCGCCACAACTACTGAGCCTGCGCTCTAGAGCCTGCGAGCCACAACTACTGAGCCCACGTGCCACAACTACTGAAGCCCGCGCGCCTAGAGCCCGAGCTCTGCAACAAGAGAAGCCACTGCAATGAGAAGCCCGCACAGCGCAACGAAGAGTAGCCCCCGCTCGCCTCAACTAGAGAAAGCCCACGCGCAGCAACAAAGACCCAACGCCGACAAAAATAAATAAATTTATTTAAAAAAAAAAACAGAAACAGACCCACAAGCATAAAGAACAGACTTGTGGTTGCCAAGGGGGGATGGGGGAGGGGTGGATTGGGAGTTTGGGATTAGCAGATGCAAACTGCTATGTATAGAATGGATAAACAACAAGGTCCTACTGTATAGCACAGGGAACGATATTCAGTATCCTGTGATAAACCATGATGGAAAAGAATATGAAAAAGAATGTATATATATGTATAACTGAATCACCTTGCTGTACAGCAGAAATTAACACGTTGTAAATCAACTATACTTAAATAAAATTAATTTTTAAAGAAGCAGCATAATTCGTGTTTGTAGCGGAATAGCCTGAATTACTCCAGTTACCGTGCTCAGTGCTTGAGATGACTGCCATCCGGCAGGGGTGCCCCTACTCAGTTACTGGGTGGCAGCTGCCAGTGGGGAAGGCAGCTGACTCAGAGAGGTTGACAAACCAGGCTGGTGCATCCGCTCACCCTACGAGCACACAGTAGGACTGGAGGGGAAAAGACAGACTAACACTAGGAGAATTGGCAAAGGAGGAAACAAAGAAGGAAGCAAATGAGAGCAGAGCCAGGATGAGAACCAGCTGTCCACGCCCAGATTGGGATATCTCTGATGAGGCGTCACAGAAATGGCTACCCCAGTGCAAGCTTTTCATCTATGCTTAGCCAAGAGCACTAGGTAAGTCGTCACCAAGGGGAAAGCCAGGCTAGGGATGGAGAAATGGGAACATAAATTTCCAGAACACCAATGACCACCCTTGGACCCTGGGCAGGGTCCCTCCTTCCTGCCCTCTTGCCTCAGTTTACCCATTCGCACATGAGGGGTTGAATTAGTCAGAAGAGCCATTCCGGCTTTCCTTGTTATCTTTCTGTAGAGACTGAACACACAAACAACTAAGAATCACACAAACTAAGACTTGAGGATTGCTGTTGAAACTAGCTAGCCAAGGCAAATGTGAAACAGACCTGAATAACCTCCCCAGGCCTTTTAAATTGGCCCCTGCTTCCAGGTGAGTGGTGGTAGAGATGCTGGCCGCAGGGAAGAGACGTGGAGAAAGAACAAAAAATTTCACTCTTGGGGAGACTTTTCAAACGTTGCACAAACAACCCCCATCGCCAAATGAGTCAGTTTCCAAACGGCATCATTTTAGGGCCTCCTTGTGGCTCCTTCTCTGGGCCACGTCTGAAAGGGAGGCTGGGTGGGGTTTCCTGTGCTCAATTGTAGAGATGACAGAGGGGCTCTCCCGCCTGCCTTTGCCAGAATGTTCTTTCCAGATAAGCTTTCATTTCCACTCCTTTCTGTAGCAGCGGGTAATGCTGAAGACGAAGTTTTTATAGCCTTCCTACTTGCAAACTCCCCCATTCTCCCGCATTGTTTATTCAACTTTTTTCCCTTCCATGTGGACTTAGTGCTTGAGATGACTCTGCCATCCGGCAGGGGTGCCTCAACTCAGTTACTGGGTGGCAGCTGCCAGCGGGGAAGGCAGCCGACTCAGAGAGGTTGACAAACCAGGCTGGTGCATCCGCTCACCCTACGAGCACACAGTAGGACTGGAGGGGGAAAAGACAGACGAAAGACTGCCATCTAATGAACAAAAAGGAAGCTCCTGTTTTTATGTCAGGCTTAAGGAAAGCAATGGAGGACTATACTGAAAGCACTAGGCCCTGTAAGGGTCAAGCTAATAATAAAACTAGTAACGTCTGCATGGTATTTTGCAGTTTATACAATATTTTTATCCCATGTATTCTCACCTATGAAATGTTATTGCTATCGCCATTTAACAGATGGGAAAACCAAGGTTCTAAGAGGTTACCCGGCTTGCTAAGGTTCCCTCAGTCAAGCAGCAGAGCTGGGCCTGGGATTTGGGTCTCTCAGCTCTGACAGGTGCTCTGTAGTGAGAAGAACAGTCCATCTGTGTACCACACTATCCTGTTCAGGCTACAGCCCCTTGGACACAGAATCACTGCCCTGTGACCTCCTTTCGGGTGATCGTCCGAAAGAATGACTCATTCTTCTCCATATTCCCAGGGACCAGCACATAGTAGGCGCTCAGGAAATGTTTGATGAAAGACTGAATAGGGAATTCCCTGGCGGTCCAGTGGTTAGGACTCTGAGCTTCCACTGCTGGGGGCCCAGGTTCAATCCCTGGTTGGGGAACTAAGATCCCACAAGCCACATGGCTCAGCAAAAAAAAAAAAAAAAAAAAAAAAGACTAAATAGCTGTTTCCCAGGAACCACAGTGATCCTACTATCTCCAGAGCAGTTCACGTGAGCTGGGTGCTCACAATACCAGGCACAAAACCATTCAAGAGAGGTTGTTATTATTAGACCCATTTAACAGAAGAGGAAGCTAAAGTTGAGTAATGAGCTGAAAGTCGTTAACTTGGGCAGTTTGGCACCAGAGCCTGAGCTCTTGACTCCCCACTGCGTCAAACTGTCTCTCACCGCAGGAAACTGACTTGAAGGGCCTCACCCTTTCAGGAGCGTTGGTGGATCCGTCTTCATCCTCGTGCACATCACCTGACCTGTTTCCGTCATGAGAAAACTCAGGAAACTTTTCTTAATTACCTGGGGGATCTTTGCAGAGCTTTCACGAGCAGATACATATGACCGCATTTGGAAAAGCAAAGCACATTATCCAGATGCCCAGTATTATAATAATTGTTGACCGCTGTCTGTACCTTCAGCTAGACTGCTGCAACCCCAAAGCCTGCAGCAGCGTATCAGCTGGAGTCAGGATGATAATGACAAACATAACTGGACACCTAGAACAATCAAAGGGCAAGGATGAAAGAGGCCCTTTGTGTGTTATCTCCTCTGACCCTGTGAATAATTATAACTGAGTGAATGGGTTCTGAGTTAAGGAAGTGTGGCTGACACTCAGGCATTCAGCTCAGGCTAGATCTACCCAGCGTTAACGCTGAGCTTTGGCATCCTTCTACGTTGCCCTGCATTTGGAAAACACACACACACACACACACACACACACACACACACACACTATTACTATCTGGTCCTGCTTTACAATTTAATCTTTCTCTTAGGACGCTGATTTCTACACTGATTTATTCAACAAACATTGATAGAGGGCTGGCCAGCCTCACTAAGGAACCAAAGAGGAAAACACCCTCTGGGAAGCATTAGATTTGGGACATTTACTTAACTCTTCATCTGCAAAATGGGCGTAGCCACACCTGAATTGTGAAGACTGGAGTCCACGTGGTACAGAGTTCTGCAAGTTGTAGCCTTCGTGAGCGGCTCTCATCCCCATCCAAAGGAGGCGGACCCGATCGTGCAAACCTGTGATTACTCAGATAAAGATCGGCGCTGAGGTGGGGGACAGTCCAAAGGCCTGAATGTGCTGGCAGCCCAAAGTCAGAGGCAGATAAGATTTAGACTCTGCTGTAAGGTTAAAAACTTGAAGTCCCTGGATCAGGGGTTTGCGAACGCGTGGGAGGAAGTGTCCGCTGGGGGGCGGGTCGCGCGGGGAGACCGAGGGGAGGCACATTCTAGCGCCTCGGGTTTATAGGAGGTTGTTTATGGGTGGGATTCACATTCCTCGTGACTCACCCCCCTCGCCTCCCCTCGGCATCCTGGGGGTCTCCCGTCCGAGCCGGGGGCGCGAAGATCCCTCGCACGGTGGCTTCTGGGACTGTGGGGTGGGAGGGGCCGGATGGGGCGCCCCCTCTGTCAGGCTGGCTGATAAGTGTCACTTCCTCCTCGGATTTCGCGCCTCCGGGAGGGGTGCCCCTGCCTTTGCTCCCATCTCGGCTCCCAGAGGGCAAGACCTCCCAGGTCCCCAGCCTCCTCCCCAAGGCTTGACGCACAGAGGAAGTCCGCAGATCGAACTTTCCCCCGGGGCGCGGCAGCTCCGCGCCACCCCCAAGGATGAGACCCGGACGGAGGCAGGCGCGGGGCGGGGCTCGGGGCGGCTCCCGAGCCGGAGAGGGCAGCCCCGGGCGCGAGGCCTGGGGTGAGAGTGGCGACCCCCCACGGCAGAGCTCCCTCCGCCCGCCGGACTGGGGCCGAGCCTCGGGGGCCTCCGCCGAGCGCGCGGAGCCCGGCGCGTCCCTCTCTCGTCCCGCCACTTTGGCGGGGCCTGGGGGCGGCTCCCTTGGCGGGTCCCCAGAGGACGGGGCGGGGCGGGGGCGAGTGTCCGGGTCCCGCCCCGGCCCCGCCCAGCCCGGAGCCTCTCCGGACGCAGGGAGGGGTAGGGCGGTTCTGCCCGGAGTGCCCGCGGCACCGCGCTCCTGCAAGCTCCCGGCCGGGTAAGTGGCTCGGGGCCGGGAGGCCGGGACGGGGACCGAAAGGGTCGGGTCCTCAACCCCCCGGCCCAGCCGTGGCGCGTCCCTCAGGGATCGGGGTCGCTGAAAGTCAAGGGGACCCGGGGAGGCGCGCCCGGCTCGGGGGCGGGGGCCCTGGCGTGACAGCTGCGGGCGGGCGGGTATTTTTAGTTTAAACCCAACCATTTCCTGCCGCCTGCGAAATCCCCTAGCCTTTCTGCTCCGCAACCCTGGAGGTTCGGTCCCCAAGAAAAAGCCCTTAAGTCCAGGGCAGCGCGTCCCCGGAGGGCCGGGCGCCGCCTCCAATCTTCGCTTTGCCTCCGCTTGGGGCGAGCGGACCTGTCGCTGCGGACTCGCGCCGCCGCGTGTCCCCGGACCGGGCGGTAAATGCCGGCGGGAATACCCGCTCCGGGCGACCACGAGCTCGCTCCGTAGTGCCTGAGAGAGCCCAGAGCCCACGGTAGGAAGAGGAAGTCGCACCCGCAGGCAGGATCAGTTTCCTTCAGAACCCCCGGCTGTGCAGCCTTGCGCAAGCTTCTCAGCCTCTCTGGGCCTCATCCCACATCTCTAAAGAAGGGGAGAGTGAGGGCAGAAACCTCTTGTAGGGCCTGAAGGAGCCCCGAAGGGATGCTGACTCCTCTTAGAATCTTCAGATCTTGACTCCAAACAGTGGATCTGGTGGACGTGGCCTGTCGGTCATCCCAGGAGCAGTGAGTGCCCACTGCAGCCCACCTCCGCTTCAAAACTCTAAGGCGGGGAACTCCAGCTGCGGTGGAGTGATAATAAATGTTATTGTTTTATCACTTTGGCCCTGAAGCTCTGGCCCAAGGCTGCCCTGGGACCCTCTCCCAGGTTCCTCCCGGCACTAATGAGGGGCCTTTTACAGCCAAGGGCTGCCAGTGGGGGAGCCTGATGTGCCCGGGGTGGAGGGCGGGGGGCATGCCTTGTTTCACATGAAGGAGGGCAGGAGGAGACAGTGGGGAAAAGTGACTGTCCTCCCAGTAAAGGGAGCATGTCACAAAATCGCTGCCCTTCTGAGCCTGACAGGACAGCCTCCTTCATCCAGAGGAAACAGGTCCAGAGAGGGGGAGTGATTTGCCCAGAGCCACACAGCCAAAGACAGAACTTGTCTCTTGAAGGGTCCAGCCCTGCCTCCTGCACAGCCGGGACAGCCAACAGCTATCAGAGGTCAGGAGCTGGGAGGCAGAGGGGGAGTGCACTGTGCCAACAGGCTGTTTTGCCCTGTTTCCTGTAACCATGCCCCAGCGGAGCTCTCTGACACGTGTGGGTCTGTGCATTCCTCAGGCAGCCGGCCACAGCTGTGCCAAGCCTGCTGGCCCTGGGGCATCATTTGCAGCCAGAGAGGCCCCTTGGAGGGCAGCTGGAGGGGGTGTGGGCTGCGAGGGCTTATTTCTGGAACTCATTCCTCTCGCTGGGGTTCCTGAGGAGGGGACCCGAGGATTTGCTGGCGGCACTGAGGGGAGTGGTGGGAATCTGGGCTCAGGTTTCTGCCCCAGGGTGCAGGCTGGCCTCTAGCCCATGCAGGCACCCTTCAGGGGAAGTTTGAGTTCCTTCTGTCTCCTCGGGAACAAACCTCTAGCCCGGGTGTTTTGCATGTTTTCCCACAGCCAGGGACCTGTCCTTGCCTGGGTGGCCACTCTGCCTTGTGATGCAGAAACCTGGGGCGGCGACTGTTGGGGGAACGTGGCTTAGCTGCAGGGTGACCTCCATTCTGGGGAGGCAAGACCGGGCAGGTCCAGCACAACCTCCAAAGCGCCCTGGAGCCCCTGGGTGCCCAGTGGGCAGTAGGACCTCCCGTATTGCTCCGCTGTTAGAAATGAGGGTGGACGTCAGACTAGCTGTTCCAGCCCTGCCTTAGCCTTTTCCCAGCTGGGTGATCGTGGAAACGTTACTTCACCTTTCAGAGCTTCAATTTGCCTCCCCACGAGAAGGGACGACCATAGCGCCCGCTGAGAGAATGAAATGGGACTTCTCTTCAACAGTGTTCCGTGCGGTGTCAGCCTCAGCACATGGGAGCAGGTGTCACAGTTTGGGGTGATGGGGTCTGGTTAGGACACCTGAGTTTCCTCCCCCTCAGTTCCACCCTCTCCCCCTCTGTCTTGATGTCCCCAGGTCTGTCAAATGGCAGGTGGCCTTGATCATCTCCCTCCGAGCTCTTCTGGCACTGAAAGCTGGTCCTTGACCCAGGCAGGGATTTGAGAGGCACCAGCAGGGGACTCCAGGGGACTCCGGGCTCTTAGGCAGCATTTCCTGTCTCTCACCTCCTAGGATTCTGACCGCAGGCAAGGCTGCCACTCCTGGCCCAGGGACAAATGAGGAGAGAGATTCAGAGACCAGGAGTGGTGGAGTCAGGATTTGAACTTGGGGCTTTTTTTTTCTTTCCTTTTCTTTCCTCCTTCCCCTTCTTCCTCCTCTTGTTTTTAATTGAAGTATAGTTGATTTACAATGTTGTGTTAATTTTTGCTGTACAGCAAAGTGATTCAGTTATACATATATATGTACTCTTTTTTAAAAATTTTTATTTATTTATTTTTGGCTGCATTGGGTCTTTGTTGCTGCGCGCGGGCTTTCTCTAGTTGCAGTGAGCGGGGGCTACTCTTCGTTGCAGTGCGCGGTCTTCTCATTGCAGTGGCTTTTCTTGTTGCGGAGCACGGGCTCTAGGCACGTGGGCTTTAGTAGCTGTGGCACGAGGGCTCAGCAGTTGTGGCTCGCAGTCTCTAGAGCACAGACTCAGTAGTTGTGGCACACGGGCTTAGTTGCTTTGTGGCATGTGGGATCTTCCCGGGTCAGAGCTCGAACCCGTGTCCCCTGCATTGACAGGTGGATTCTTAACCACTGAACCACCAGGGGAGTCCTATATATATATATTCTTTTTTTTTATATTCTTTTCCATTATGGTTTATCATAGGATATTGAATATAGTTCTCTGTGCTATACAGTAGTACCTTGCTGTTTATCCATTCCATATATAATAGCTTACATGTCCTAACCCCAGCCCCCACTCCATCCTTTCCCTAGCCCCCTCCCCCCTGGCAACCACAGGTCTTGAACTCAGGGCTTTTAACTTGATGCTCTTCACTCCACCACACTGCCTGTCTCAGACAATACAAGGACAGGGTTATACGTCAATTATCAGGAGGACAGTACTGATGAGGCAGGATCCAATCAACATTAAGACATTGGCATTTGCTGGAAGAAGTGGATTTCAAACTTTTTTTTTTTTCCCCGTAATATCTAACAGTAGCCCAGCTGGATCACAGAGAGAGGAACCGGGGAGGAGCCGATGGAAGTTGGGGAACTGTCTGTCCACCCTCTCGGCCCCTACCCACCGGCCAAGGAATCTTTGCTTCAAGACTTAAGGATGAATTCCCTGGCAGTGAGAAGCCAGGAAGGAGATGGGGGGACGGGCGGTCCTGGCAGCAGAAGCCTTGATTTTGTCATCATCAAAACAGAGTTAAGGGCTTCCCTGGTGGCGCAGTGGCTGAGAGTCCGTCTGCCGATGCAGGGGACGCGGGTTCGTGCCCTTGTCCGGGAAGATCCCACGTGCCGTGGAGCCGCTGGGCCCATGAGCCATGGCCGCTGAGCCTGTGCGTCTGGAGCCTGTGCTCCGCAACGGGAGAGGCCACAACAGTGAGAGGCCCGCGTACCGCAAAAAAAAACCAAACAGAGTTAAGAGGCCCCAACACCTTCCTGTGGGGTTGCTGGGAGGATAAATGAGACAACTGGGGACAACACTCAGCAGACTGCCCAGCATGGTGGGGACACACCAGAAAGAGGCGCTATCATGGTTTTATTGTTACTAATCCTAATGTCGCTGCAACAATGTAGCGTGGCCTGCACCTCTTGCCTGGATTTCCAGGCCGCAGATCTGGCAAAGGGAATCCTAGCATACCCAGAATACTTTGAAAGACTCAGGGGAAAGGCAGAGGCTGCTCAGGAAATTCGAAAGGTCAAAACACGAGCACACTGACATGAGTTGATTAACATATATACATATTATATACATATAATGTATATAATGTATATATACATTAACATATATACATTAACATATATACATCTCATATTTACATGAGATGTAAAATGGTGGCAGAAAGCGGGAAGGTGATCACCTTAAATAAAAGTCAAGTGTCACCTTGGTCTGGGGGGAGAGGAGATTGGGATTGAGAGGGTCATGGTGGGGGGGGCGGGGTTATGACGGAATTCACCTTGTAATTACTTGTGAGTACAGGTATGTTTCATGCACCCCTCTATACCTAGACCCTGTTTCATAAATTTAAGCAGGTTTTAAAGAAAAAAAAGGCAAGGGAATGATAATGCAAAACCAAGGTGGCCATCTTTGGTGGGGGAGAGGGCACAGGGCCAGCCTGCTCCATTCTCAGTGGGCTCCACTGTTTCTGTGGGCTCGCGGGCATTATTTAAAAATATTTTTATGCTTCATCACTTGCAAATAAGAAACATACATATACAATGTATATAATATGTAGATGTAATACATATATAATGTAATACACTATATATTCCATTGTTTATATATCAAATCATGCATACAGGTAAAATTAGAAGGTAATATAGAGCATTTTCACAAAGCTGTCTTAGAAAATCACACTCTTCCCAGAGATTCAAATGTTAATCTGCCTGGGTTTAAAAAATGGAACCAACACAAATCGTGTTGTATAACAGACACATGGTTCCTCATTCAGTAGAGGTAATCTCCCTCTTCTGAAGTCATAACAAGAGAGTGACTTTCACACTCCACCATCTCAGATGATTCAACAGGGTTTTTTAAGTCCTGGCCTCATGATGTATGCTTCTGAAATCAGAAAATCCTGACATATTTGAGCTGGGAGGAACCTCAGGTCCCCTGGACCCATCTGCTGGCTTTACGGCTGAGGGAATGTGAGGCAGGTAGTTAGAGAAGACAGTTCGCTCTGTGCTGCTACACGTATGTGACTCTCATCAGGACACCACCCACCACACCTGTGCTGCTACTCCTACTAGTACTACAAGGCAGGGAAATGGGTGGTATACCTGAGATTAAACTGATGCGATCGTTTCAATTTTAAAAAGGCAGAAGAGAGCTACAACAAGCGGTGACCACAGCACTTCCAGGACTTACGCGGACAGAAACATACAAGCAGTGCCTTTCCTCCTGGAAGCCCTCTTAGGGTTCCTCCTACTCTTTGTGGGGCATGCTGGATATATTTATAAGTTATCAAAGCAATTTTGTGCCATGGATGTGGTGATCCCCAGTTTTCAGTCGGGGAAACGCGTTCAGAGAGGTTCACCGTCTTGCCCTAAATCACATGACAGGTAATTGATGAGGCAGGAGTTTCACCCCAAGGGAGTACTAAAGAGAGGAGAGACTGTTTTAAGTGTGCTGTGTGTGAGCACACCCTTCACTCCTCAGATGCCGAAGCCCACCGTGGCCGCTGGTTGAACTCTAAGTCAAGAGTTTTATTTGAGATCTGGAAAGGGCTGAGCCCCTCCCAAGTGACATTTGCTGAAATAATGCAGCAGGGCTGACTCACTGGGGGAGACTCTTTCCTTGCTGTTGCAAAGAGCTGGCCTCTCTGTGATGCTAGGAGGCGCCCTCATTCACAGACCTGTTTGACCTTCACCTGGGCGGGTCTCCGTTTCCTGCCCTTTAAAAAGGGAGGTTGGAATTAGGAGATCTCTAAGGTGCCTTGAAGTCTGAATGTTTCCTCCTCACAGTAGGTATTTGGGGACCTTCAGTCTGGCCGCTGCAGTCTGCTCCCCTGCCCCTCCCAGGAGGGGTCAGGTCACTTAATCAGGTGATTCCCTGTTTATCTGCCTCCAATGCCCCCCCCCCCCTTGCTTTAAGGATTAAGTCCCAAGCCTCCAGCCTGGGAGGAGGCTCATGTTTCCCACCTCCAGACTGTGCTCCAGAGGTTACCTCTGCCCAGCTGTTGCCTCCCCACCAACACCTGGCTAGACATCACCTCCTCCTAGAAGTCTTCCTCAACTACCCGGTCAGGGTTGGTGATTCTGTTTTCATGGTCTCGTTGCGCTTTGCAAGTGATAGGTAGCTTTCAGTTTTCGTGTTGATTTCCTGCTAGATTATGACCTCCTGGAGGGCAGGGATAGAGGATTATTTATTCTCACATCCCAACCAGAAAGAGCTTATTATTATTTTCATTATTATTATTTAGCGAAAAGGCTTTACGGTTTAAAACAGGATCTTACGAACTTGAGGGGAGCTGATGTTCACACCACCCCTGAGTGTAGCGGTCAGGGCACATGCTAATAATTCCCAGGACACAGAGGAGAAAGGTGACCCGAGGCTGGGGAGAGACGGTGTCACACGCCTTCTCTCCCTTTGTGGCCCTCTTCAGGGGACTTTCTCCTTGGAGAACCGTCCATTTTCCTGGACTCTCCGGGGGCCGGCCCTGGAACTCTGGACACGTCTCTCGGCCTCTCTGGGACTCAGACCTGCCGTCTGTTCTCCTGTTCACGCCCAGCGTTCGGCGGTCTTCCTTCTTGCTCCTACCCCTGCGTGAAGCGTGCCTCCCCCAGGCCTTTCCTTTCCGTGCTGCTCCTTCTTTTCTTGGAAATCTCACCTCACAGTCACAGCCTCCAGGGGGTCATCCTGCCCACCAGTAATGCCCATCCCATCCCCTGCCCCTCTCTACCATGTCCTTATCTCCCTGTTTTATTGTCTCTCTAGCACTTAACACTACCTGAAATTATCTTAGTTATTTATTTACAATCGAGTTTAGCTTGTGTCTCATCTACCTGAAAACTCCAGGAGGGTGAGATTGTTTTTCTGTCCCCGGAGCAGCCTGGCCATAGTAGCTGCTCAACACGTATTTACGGAACGCAAGAATGAATGGATCGATGAATGAATGAAAATGTCTAAGCTGATGGGCTGGATGGGATGCCGTGAGCCCCCTTGCCTGGTTTGTCTTGTCAGTTAACATCTGTTCAGCCCTTACTGAAGCTTCTCTGCATTTTCTCTCCTTACCTTCACAGCTATTCCATGACGTGTGCTCTGACAGTCCTGTTTACAGCGAGGTTAACTCACCTGTCCTCAGCTAGCTCACAGTGAAGTTAAGAACTGAACTCAGACTAATTTATCCCAGAGCTCATGCAGGTCTACACTGGCCTTTCCATGCTGGGAGTGCACTGGGCAGGACGCGGTGAGTCAGACCCAGGACTCAGGCCTCCTTACTAGGCTTCTAATTCTTTCTCTGCAATCCCCAAAGGCTCTCATACTGCCAGGCCATTCCTCAAAGGAAATCCTCTCTGTGTGGCGAGTGTCATAGGGGTTCAGGAATGCCACGGGTTCCCCAGAGCTGGGACCCACCCTGGAGCATCCTGCCCTGCACACGCCATTTGCTAGCTCGGACCCAAGGATCTCCACCTGCGGCTGGCTCACCAGCTGTCCGAACTTGGTGACCACAAGCCGGTGGTTGTAGGTTGGATGTGAGCCAGTGGGGTTGCCAGGTTACATTCCTTTCCTCAGAGCCAGGCTGCCATCGAGCCTGGTTTACGTAATTGGCCTGTTTATCGGTTTGTTGATTTCAAACTCAACTTTGCTCAGAAATAATTTTAGAAAATGGATTTTTTAAAAAGTCCATCTTGTGGTGTCTCATCCCCATTTCCTTCTGGATAAAACCTCCTGAAAGCTTAAGTCTTTGCTCGTTACTGCTTACTCCCTTGGGGAAGGGAGGAGAGGTCTCCGTAAGTTCCTATATTTGTCCCCTATTGGAATCGGCTCCTGGCTGGAGCCAACTTTGCTTCGGGAGCCATAGAGGCACACGTTTGTGCCAGAGATCTGGGCCCTTCCACCCTGGGAGCTGCTCTCCTTGGGCAGCCGCATTCCTTCAATGCGCTGACTGAGATGGACATGTCCCTGCCCTGGATGGGAGCAGTCTGGTGGGGGGGGGGTGGATGCTTTAAACAGACTGTCCCATCCCAGGGACTATGGCTCAGCTCCCAGGCAGCTGGGAGAGGCCCCATGATGGACCCTTTAATTTTGTCCTTTTGGGCCTCAGTTCCCTTCTCTGCAAAGTTGCGGGGCACACGTGCTACACTCTTCACCGCGCTTGGTATGTGTGAGCGGGTATCACCACCCACAAAACCCCGCCTGGAGCTAAGGGATTGTTAAACGCTAGTGTAGCCCACAGAGCAAGGTGTCACCTGTCTTCCTATGCAAAGGACAGTTAGACCTTCTACTTTGCCTGATTTTTCTCTGCTCCTGGGCCTGAGGTGTGGAGCCGGCAGCCTGGAATGGTGACGTCAGACAGACCTGGGCTGAGACCCTGATTCTGCCACCTGCAGTGGGGTCTTGGCAAGTCACATAAGCTCTACGGGCCTGGATAACTCGCCGGTTCAGGGGGTCTGGTCACACCTTCCCTGCAGAGCTGGTGTGAGGGGCAGATGTGATCCCAGGTTTACGAGGCATTCCCAGCTCCAAGCAGGTGCTTGGTCCAGTTCCGGTCTCTTCCTTCTCCAGCCTTCCCGAGCGCTCCCCGTTCCCCCGAGGCTCTCCCTAGCTGGGAGGTGACTTTGGTGACAATTCGGGTCACTTGGAAGGGAGCTCGGCACTTCCGCCTGCCTCGGCCCCAGCACTGGACTTGTTGGGTCCAGCGCAGCTGCTGGTGAGTCAGCCCAGGCTCAGGTGTTCTTGGCCGAGGCCCGTCCAGGGGCGGCGTGATGGGCTGGAGTCGACCCAGCCTAAGCCTGTCCCCTTTGGAGGACTCTTATTGGGGTATACAGGGTGCAGACCGCATACCTCAGTCATTCGTTTCCTTCCCAAGGTCCCAGCCATCCCTAATGGCCAATGCAATTTTGTTCTTTCATAGAATTAATTATGGGAAAAAAGTCAATGTCACCACTCCAGGCCCTATTGTCTGACTCCCAGTCTGGCCTCAGGGTCCTTTTCAATACAGCCAGGGAGCTTAAACTAGGTCAGAGCTCTGAGTTTGGACCAGGCGGCTACTAGTAACTGACAGGATGACTGCGGTGCGCCAAGTGAGAGCACAGGTGACATAACTCCCTTCTGTCTTCCTCTCCATCTTCCTTTGGACTTTTTCTTTTTTTTTTTTTTTGCGGTACGCGGGCTTCTCACTGTTATGGCCTCTGCCGTTGCGGAGCACAGGCTCCGGACACACAGGCTCAGCGGCCATGGCTCACAGGCCCAGCCGCTCCGCTCCGCGGCATGTGGGATCCTCCCGGACCGGGGCACGAATCTGTGTCCCCTGCATCGGCAGGCGGACTCTCACCCACTGCACCACCAGGGAAGCCCGGACTTTTTCTTTTTAATCCTTCTGATTATCCTGTGTTCTCATAACCACCTGGGCGCCGCCTTTGGCTAAAGGGTGAGTCTCTGGACCTGGGACTGCTTATCTGCATTTTGTCAAAGCTCCCCAGGTGGTTCTCGGTACACAGGGATGGTTGCGAAGCACTGGATTTTGTGCAGAGACCGTCTCTGTGTGGAGCTAATCTGGTCTGACACCTCTCTGACACTCGCCCATCTCTCTTTATGTGCTGACCACCAGATAGAGATAAATAAATGGCATTTATATTCATTGCATTTATTCCTTTTGATGTTCTATACATGGCAAACGATCCTCACCCTGGCTTTCTATTTAAGGTAAAAATAAAAGGTCTCCTCTTAAAATAAATTTAAGTTTCAACGGGTTGAATTTCTTACAAACGAACGAGAAAAAATAATAGTGCAGGTGTCCCCAGATGTGGCCCAGATCACGGATGTGGGCTTCCCTGGTGGCGCAGTGTTTGAGAGTCCGCCTGCCGATGCAGGGGACGCGGGTTCGTGCCCCGGTCTGGGAGGATCCCACATGCCGCGGAGCGGCTGGGCCCGCGAGCCATGGCCGCTGAGCCTGCGCGTCCGGAGCCTGTGCTCGGCAACGGGAGAGGCCACAGCAGTGAGAGGCCCACGTACCGCAAAAAAAAAAAATCATGGATGTGATGATGCACAAATGGCCAAAGTGTGTAAAAACATGGAACTAGATGACTTCCAGGGGCCCCTCAAAGCCTGGCATCCTGATGGAGCCAAGGAGTGCTCACCATAGCTGCCCTTTAAACTCTCCCAAAGCGAAACAGAAAGAGAATTTCAGGTGAACAGACCCTGCCTGACCCCAGCCGGCTTTTTCTGCCTGTGTGCCAGGGCCCCTACCTATTATCACTGGAGAGCTGGCCTGTGTGCCTTCTTTCAGAGTGATTGTGAGGTTCTTGTTGTCTTTGAACTGTCTTCTAGGGATTCATGCCATGGCAGCCCCTGGGGAGGGTGGAACCCAATCCAGGATCCAGGTATGATTCCAGTACCGTCTTGAAGGGCATGGGTAGGTGGCTCCAACAATGTCCCTGACAGCGCTGGGAAGACCTCACCTTAGTGACAAACACTACCTAAGTGTCTCTAAGTAAGGGGAGCTCCAGAGGGAAAACTGCTGAAGACACGGCTCTCAGCATTTGGAAAACTTTGCCTGATCAGCCCATTCTGGATAGCAGGGACTGCCTACTATTATATTTCCTGAAAGGAATAGTAAGGAATCTTCTGGATTCTCAGACCTGGAAGAATGCTATGCTGATAGGTAGGGTTGGGGTGAGGTATTTCCCTTGAGCTGATAGAACAGAGGTCAGCAAACTTTTTCTGTAAAGGGACAGATGGTAAATATTTTTGGCTTCATGGACCATTTGGTCTCCATCGCAATTATTCAGTTTTTCCATTGTATCTAGAAAGCAGCCATAGACACTTTGGAAATGAATGGGCGGGCTGTGTTCTGATAAAACTACTTGGAATTTGCATTGCATGTAATTTTCACCTGTCATGAAATATTACTCTTCTTTCGATTTTTTTCCAACCATTTAAAAATGAAAACATCACTCAGCTGGAGAGCTGTACAGAAACAGGCAGTGGGCCACGGTTTAGCAGTCCCCTGCTCTAAAAACCTTCTCTGCAGTGGAGGGTGGACCTTAAAGATGTAAGTCACTGTTCTAATCATTTCAGTTCTTACAAATAGGGCGCTGAAACAGGTCTGAGTCTCATGTCTGTTAGTTAAAGTAGAACCTAGTATTAGTTACTGTACTTAGTCATTTATCAACAAATATTAGGTCTAGTGGTGAAGACGGAGGGAGAACACTGGTCCTGGGCTGGCTGTGGAGCCTTGGGCAGATGGCTTAGCCTCTCTGAGTCTCAGTTCTTTCATCTGTAGAGGCAGTAATAGTGGGACCGATCAAATCAATGCCAGACAGTTCACTTCTGGCACATAGCACACCCTTCACGAAGGTTAGCTATTTCCTCTCACTTCCATAGAGTTCAAGAGTACAGGGATGCTTTATCCCTTTATCCAGCAACCCTGCACAGTAGATCTTATTTAGCACTTTATGGAGAAAGAGGCCCAGAGAAGTTACAGAGCTTGACCAAGGACACAAGCTAGTAAAAAATGGTAGAGCTTGAAGACTGTGACTTGAAAGACCTAGCTTTCTCTATGTGATGTCCTTGCAGACAGCCAGACAGGAGAATAAATCTACTTTCTCTAGGGTCTCGTGGAGGTGGTTAATTTAACGATCTTTTCCTCTAGAGCCAGGCTCTTATAACTCCTGCATGCTGTGCCTCAGGTTCTTGGGGAGACCAGCATCATTTGGGGGACCTCACAGCCCTCTAGCAGTTTGGGGAGGCACCAGGCTGAGGGGTTTCTGTGAATATTTTAGGGGGAACTTTGTTGCTCTGCATGGAGCTCTGGTTTAGAAGCCCCAGCGTGGAAACAGGCATTTGGACAAGATTTTAAGTTTTTCTGAGTCCTCCTGGGAGAGAACGCCTGCGGTGTGTGTCTCTGCAGGGCTAGTAGGGAGGGTTCTAGAAGGCAGGGTTTAAGTCAGCTGCTTTTGAATAACGGAATCATCAGGATCTTGGGAAATAAATAGCAGAGGTGGATTCCTGACCAGTTTTATGCCTCGGTTTTCTCTTCTGTATAATGGAGATGGAAAAGTCGTCATTAGCTGCCTGTTTCTCGAGCCCAGCACGTGTGTGTTGGACGCCTGCAATGGGTCTCACTCTGAACACACAAAGGAAGTCTGGGGAGGAAGCCTGACCTTGGATAGCGGAGGCCTCGGGAGGTAAAACTCAGACAAGGGAAACAGTGAAGGGACCAGAGAGCCTGCAGCAGCCTGGGAAGGTGGCCGAGCCGGTGTTTTCTGTGCCCCTGCACTTGTCTGAAGACTTAACCAGAGAAGCGAGGAACACAGGCATTAGACTCACCCATCGCTGTGCCCTCTGTTCCCACTCAGTTACCCGGGGAAAAGCTGCCCTGGACACTGGCTGTTAAAAATCCAGCCCTCACCTGTGAGTGGCTGAGAGGTTGGCGGGGGAGGGGTGTTGGGAGGGGACATGCAGGTGGAAGTAAGTGTGACTAGCTGTTCCCAGTTTGCCCAAGACTGAGGGGTCTCCTGGGACACAGGACTTTCAGAGCTAAAACTGGGGAAGCCCCGGGCAAACCAAGACACTTGGGTCACCCTAGTTAGTCAGAGTCTTGCCATCCTGACCGTGGCGCTGGGCAGTCTGGGTCACAATGGACAGTGTAAGAGAGGTCATCTGCCTCCTGAGCCTCTGTGCCCCCTCAGACTTGATTGCCCCTCCTCTGAGCTCCCAGAGCCCCTGTGCACGAAGAATCACTGGCTCTGCTGTCCCCCGAGTCTGTGAGCGCGTGAAGACAGAGACCACCCTGTCCTCGGGCCAGCCTCTGCCTGTCCCTGAGCACAGAGCAGGTAGTAAGTGCTGTAGGATGAAGGAATGAGGGTTGAGGGTCTCCGCCTTCATTTCCTCCGTGCTGGGGACAAATTACTCAGATGCCAATTCATGCTTTACTACTTTGCACATGCTGTTCCCCGTCCTGCATGCCCTTCCCTCCCTTGGCAGTCTCTCACCACGCTGTGTCCGCTCTGAGCTGAACCTTAACTCTCTAACTGGCCTTCTCTGTTCATTCGTCTTCCCCTCCCCCCCCCGACACGATGAGCTCCTCAAGGGAAGGTCCCAGCTTAGTATTTTCTCAGCTGCACTTGGCACCTGTAAAGGTTTCTTGAACAAATGAGTGGCGCTGAATATGTAGAGCAGCGATTCATTCATTCACTCACCAACTCCTTGCCGAGGGACTACCGCATGCCAGGCGCTATTCTAGGCAGAGGGACGGGAGCAGTGGACACGACTGGCAAAACTTTTGCTCTGATGGAACTTATATTCTAGAAGGTTCTAGAATCATCTAGCTTCCACAAGCAAGCAATAAGTAAACAGACCATATCCGAAGGTCACATGTCCTGGCCAGTTGCTGCCAGGCTGGAGGTTGCAGTTCCGTGGAGGGGAAGTGATTCAGGCCCAGCACGTGTGGCTCCCCTCCTGTACATGCAGAATGGACACACCTTCCCCTGAGTGGTGGCGGCCCTACTGTTGAGTGCGGTCAACTCGGGGAGGGTGACATTTGCCTTTCATGCAAATCTTGCAGGCCATCAGTCCTTGCAAGAAAATCCACTAAAGCTAGCATTGTGCAACAGGAGGGGAAAAACACATTTTAGGAGGTCATGTGCTGTTTGTGCCGGGTGTGGGAGGCCCCGTGTGTCTGACCCCGGTCCCCAGGGTGGGAGTGCAAAGAATGGGGCTCACATGCTGACCGCCTCTCTCCCCCAACTGTGCGGGTGACCTTGCTGGGCAGCAGCAGGAGGGCCATGGGCTCTGCTAAGGGATTGTTGGGGAGCCCAGATTCCTCCAGGAGGAAAGGGATTAAACTCCCTCCCATCAGGGGGATAAGGAGGGGGATGCGCTTGGTCAGCTTCCAAGCGCTGCACACAACAGTAAGCTATTGTCTGCTGGGACTGACGGGGAGCTCAGCCCTGGACACAGTCCCCTCCGGGAGGGAGGAGTGGAGTCCGGCAGGGCCAAGTGCCCCATGCCCGGGAAACACGCTGCTCCCCAGAGCCCCAGGTGGCATCTCCCTGCTGCCTGGGTACTGGTAGCCCCTGGTCCAGAGGTCCAAGGGGCTTGGGTGGCACCTCTGTGTCTGCAAGGACGTGACTCACCCCTGCTGGTGACCCCCTCATGTTGCCCCCCACCCCAGAGGGCAAGGACTGAAGACTTAATCAGTCCCCAAGGCCGGTGCCCTTGGCTTCACACAGACACATCGTAAAACTGGCGTCTTAAAGCCTGGGAAGGAACTGGCATGTGCTAATTATAATCTGCACAGCCTGTTACCGATTGACCTTGGACTCCTGGGAGGTGAAGGCTCCTGGGGGAAGGCTTAGTGGTGCTCTGAGGCTTCCAGATATCAGGCACGGCATCGAGATAAGGAGGATGAACTCTTCTGGATAGCTTAGTGGATACCACCTTGCAGCTCCAGCAGAGTGTGGACAGTTTTAAACCTCTTGGGCTCTGCTAAGGGACTGTTGGGGAGAACAAGGCAGCAGGATACCTTCTGTATGACCTTGGGCAGGTCACTGAACCACTTTGGACCTTGATTTATATAAAGAAGACAATCATTCCTACTTAACAAGAGGTGAGAGACCTCAATAAGCTGTGTGTAAACACCTAACATGGGGACTGCCACCCGGTACATGCTTAACAGTGTTAGTTCCCAGCCCGGTACACCCTGGAAAATCCTGGAGGGCTCCCTGGAGGCAGTGGTGCCAGAACTGATGAATGAATGTGGGCAGGCAAAGAAGAGCACTGAGGGGGGAAGCCACATGCTATGTACAGGGAGCCCCAGGGAGCTCTGGTTCAGGAAGAGGAGGTGGGAATCGGTGGGAGGTGAGGCTGCAGAGATAGATGGAGAAGGACCTCAACTGTCCTGGGACACGTTGTGGACTTTCTTAGGTACGGGCTGTGGAGCCCTGGAGGGATTAAGTCAGAAGGGCCTTTGACTCTGAACCCTAAGTGCCCCTTTCTGCCAAAAAGAGAGGACTCTGTTCCCTCTGCCTCCTCAAGACTCAGGGCCCAGGGGCTCAGGCCCCAGGAAGAAGCACGCTGGGCCTGAGTCCCTGTGGGGACGTGGATCTCCCCAGGAGTTCGGCCAGGGCAGCCCCGAGAACTCCCTTGCTCCGAAAACTCCCATTTGGAACAAACCCTGCCTTCTTCTGGCTGTTCTTCTCACAGCTGGGGTGCCATTTATTAAATGAAAGTGGGGTTCAAGTTGCTCTGTATCCTTTTATAAACCAAACCTGAAAACCATAGGAGGGTATTTTTCTTAGGTGAGAAGTAAAGCATGCTGGGTTTTCTAGTCTGCTTTGATCCTGGTGATGACACATACCCAGGGTCAGCAAGATCCTGCCTGTGCGGGTCCTGTGGGTCCTGTAGGTCTGAAAGGCACGTCTTTGTATTGAGGGCCTACTGTACCCCAGGCTCAGCGCCAAGCCTTTGTTCGTTTTTTTTGTTTTGTTTTAAGTTTAATTATTTATTTTTGGTCTTTTGTTTGTTTTAAATTTATTTATTTATTTTTGGCCGCGTTGGGTCTTCATTGCGGTGTGCAGGCTTTCTCTAGTTGCGGGGGCTTCTCTCTTGTTGTGGAGTGTGGAATCTAGGCTCGTGGGCTTCAGTAGTTGTGGCATGTGGGCTCAGTAGTTGTGGCACGTGGGCTCAGTAGTTGTGGCGCACGGGCTTAGCTGCTCTGCAGCATGTGGGATCTTCCCGGACCAGGGCTCGAACCCGTGTCCCCTGCATTGGCAGGCGGATTCTTAACCATTGCGCCACCAGGGAAGCCCAGTGCCGGGCCTTTGTATGCTTGCTGTTGCCATTGGTATCCTCACTTTACAAACAAGGAAACTGAGGAACAGAGGGGTTAATAAACTTGCCTGGGGTCACACAGCTAGTAGATAAAGAAACCAGATTCAGTCCTACGCTGGCCATACTTCATGGACTACGTTTTCTATACAGCATAATGTGAAAGCTAGGCTTCCTAATTCTAACTTATTTTAAAAAGTCGAATGGAACTGTGAAATCTCTTAATTTGTTATTAGAATGTACGCAGTCTTAAAGTACTTTAATTTTTTAAAAAACTACTACTACCACCTTAAAGAAATTGACATTTAAAAAATGTGCCTATGGTTCCAGTGCTCTAAGAGAACCTTCTACTTTTTCCTGTGTTCCTTTCAATCTTTATCTTTTCTCACACAGTTTTTGTATAATCTGCACAGTAGGAGTTGGCAAACTGCAGCCCACAGCCCAAATGCCACATGATTTTGTAAACAAGGTTTTATTGGAACACCGCCATGCTCATCATTTACATACTGCCTATGGCTGTTTTCACGCTACAGCTACAGATTTGAATAGTTGTGACAGAGACCATCTGGCTTACAAAGCCTAAAATATTTACTATCTGACCCATTCCAGAAAAACTTTTCAACCGTTGGTCTAGAGGGCAAAGAGTTTTAACTGAAGTATAGTTGATTTACAATGTTGTGTTAGTTTCAGGTGTACAGCCAGGTGATTCATTATGCTTTTTCATATTCTTTTCCATTATAGTTTATTACACGATAGTGAATAGTAGTTCCCTGTGCTATACAGTAGGACCTTGTTGATTATCTATTTTATATATAGCAGTTTGTATCTGCTAATCCCAAACTCCTAATTTATCCCTCTCCCCCCTTTCCTCTTTGGTAACCATAAGTTTGTTTTTTATGTCTGTGAGTCTGTTTCTGTCTTGTAAGTTCATTTACGTCATATTTTAGAGTCCTCATGTAAGTGATATCACATACTATTCGTCTTTCTCTGTCTGACTTACTTCACTTAGTATGATAATCTCTGGGTCCATCCATGTTGCTGCAGATGGCATTATTTCATTCTTTTTTATGGCTGAGTAGTATTCCACTGTGTGTGTGTGTGTGTGTGTGTGTGTGTGTGTGTGTGTGTGTACCACATCTTCTTTATCCATTCATCTGTCGATGGACATCTAGGTTGCTTCCATGTCTTGGCTATTATAAATAGTGTGCAACGTGCTCTTTTTTCTCTTCAGACACAGCATTATTCCATGGTGTTAATCATCACGTTTCTCAGTGTAAATGGCCCAGGATATTCCACGGGATGGATGTCATCAACTTTCCTTAACCATTTTCTTTTTGCTGGACAGTTAAGTGGCATCTTTTTTTTCTCAATATTTATCTAAAACATTTATATAGCACCTACTGGTTACCAGCACCGTTTACCAGTATAACTCACTTAATCAGATCAGTGATAAGAAGTTCATACTATTATTACTTCCATTTTACAGATGAGAAAGTGAAGTCAGAGGAGTTGAATCCACTTGACTGAGGCCTCATTGTTTTTCAGCAGCAAAGTTAGGCGTGAATCTGCTCAGCCAGTTGGCTCTAGGGTCTACATGCTTAGCAGCTGTTAGGAGGTGTCCTGGAAGAGGCAGGCCTTTGTGACCGTGACTGTGTGTGTGTGTGTGTGTGTGTGTGGTGGGCGGAGGGTGTCCAGCGCAGTGACTCACCAGGAGTGAGCCCCGCCCTGCCCAGCCCAGCCTAACCACCCAACATCACCCAGATTTGGTTAGTCTCTGGTCCTCCTCGTTACACACCAGGCAGCTTCAGCCATGTGACCACAAACTTTGTTTCTTTGTGGAAAACAGCCCTGAAAAGAAGGCCAGCTGCTGATGCTGAAGAGAAAAATGAATTCTCCCGGTCAGAAGAAGACCTCTTGGGCGGGATAATACTAGAGTAGGTTAGGGCTCTGCTTTGTGGCCAGGGGGGTACACATCTTGCTCAAATGTTAAATCAGTCATAAGTTTGCAAATGTTCTAGCTGAACTGAGAAAAACAACAAAAATGTGACATAACTGTCCAGCAAAATGGAAATGATTAAGGAAAGTTTGTGACAACCACCCCAGGGAATATTCTGGGTCATTTACAAGGAGAAACGTTGATAATTAACACCATGAGTCTGGTGTAGCGCTAGTCAGGGGGCCTTCGGGAAGCTGATGAGACCTGCAGACCTTGCCAGGAGAATAAGCCTACACACAAGATGCTGCATAAGATGTCAGGAGGCTCTGGGGGCCCTCATAGCCTAATCCAGGGGCTCTCACCCATTGTCGGGGAGGGGGGCAGGTTAACACCCCTGGTCCACAGAGACATTTTGTGTTTTTTTAATACATTTATTTATCTTTGGCTGTGTTGGGTCTTTGTTGCCGTGCGCGGGCTTTCTCTAGTCACGGTGAGCGGGGGCTACTCTTCGTTGCAGTGCGGATTGCCATGGCTTCTCTTGTTGCGGAGCACGGGTTCTAGGCACGCAGGCTTCAGTAGTTGTGGCACGTGGACTCAGTAGTTGTGGCTCGTGGGCTCTAGAGCTCAGGCTCAGCAGTTGTGGCCCACGGGCTTAATTGCTCTGTGGCATGTGGGATCTTCCCGGGCCAGGGCTCGAACCAGTGTCCCTTGCATTGGCAGGCGGATTCTTAATCACTGCGCCACCAGGGAAGCCGTCACAGACACATTTTGAAAAGTGAATTTAGTGAATGCTACCCACGGGACACTTGTGAGGTGAGCTAGTGGATACCAGAAAGTCTCAGGTCAAGAAATGGTATTGTAGAGACTGCGGGGGCAGGAGGGTGTTGAGAAGACTCTGAACACTGTGTCCACCTTCCAGCAGAAGGAAGGGAGCCTGAGCTGTCAGGTGACCCAAGGGTGCAGGATCTGGTTGGTCCTGTTCACCTCTGTGATCTTCAGCACCAACGACAGCATCTGGTACGGAGCAGGCGTTGCAACGAGATCTGTCGTTAAATGAATAAAGCGTCTCCCAAGCTCTGGAACAGAGGGAAGTTGGGCCTGGTGTGGCTCTGGGTTAGAAGATGAGATGGGCCCCTCTCTCTGCCTGTTCACACGGGTCCTTGGAGGGCACGCCCTTCATCATCAGCTGGCCTGGCGGCTGGATGGAGTGAGAGGCACAGAGGGAGAGAAGTGAGGGTGAGCTGGATTTTTCTCGGCCGTCAGTTCCTGGAAACCCAGGTCGGGCCTCCACAGCCTGGTTGGTGCCCCATCTGGCCTGATTCATTTCGAGCCATACACTGAGAGGCCTGGCATCACTGGGCCCATCGCAGTCCCGCCCAAACTGGGCATGCCTCTCAGCTAGTCCCCCATCTCAGGCACGCTCCCTGCAGAGGACTTGGCCTGGGCACCTCGTCAGTCTGACCTGCAGGGGTTCACCTCCCCCCCCAACCCCGGCCTCTGCATCAGTCGGCTATGGGATGGGACATCCTGTTCTGACTCAAAAAGGAACCCTCCTTCTTCTGCCTTCCTGACTCACTTCCTCCTTTTGCTGGCCGTCTTGCAGCACGGCATGGGCGCTGGAGCCCAACAGACCCGGGCCTGCCCCTGACTGCGCCTCAGTAGCTGTCTGACCTGGGCAGGAGAGCTGGCCCTTCTGAGCCTCAGTTTCCCCATCTGTAAGGTGACGCGGTCACCCCTGCCTTGGTGGTTGGTGGTAATGGATGCACTGCACCTGCCCAGCACCTGGCACCCAGCAGGTAACCTCATACATGGGAACTTTGGGTGACATTTTCCCCAACCCACAGGGGCCTCCTTTGGCATACAAAAGTTAAGACCCATGATGACCTTGACACTCAACCAGGGCAATCATAAGGTCACAGATGACCTGGGGTGGGGACAGGTTAGGAGCGGGCAGAACACTCGTTACCCACCAAACAGTGTTGGCTGGGGTGCGAGGCTGGGGGCTTTGCTGGGAGGGGGTCGTGGGGACTAGCTTCAAGGGCAGACACCGTGGGGAGGAATGACGGCCGCTTCCCACAGCTGATCAGATATTTGCACATTCAGTCAGCAGTGGAGAAAAGATCCTTGGACTTGAACTCTGGTTTCTTTGTGGAAGAGCAGGTTTCCAATAAAAAGAATGCCTTGGGGTTAAACAGCACTTTACAAAGCATTTCCAAGCACGTGATTGAAGGTTCCAGGTTGCCTGGACCCTTTTCAGTGCAACATTGTTTCCAGACAATTGGTCAGGCGCTGCCCTCCCTGCCTGTGGGTCTGTCACTGATCAGAGCACACCACCCCCTTGCTCACAGACCCTCGCTGGTTCCCTAGTGCCCACAGAGGGAAGTCAGTGCACCCCTCTCACTCCCCTGCCTGCCTGTCCGTCACAGCTTCCTTTAACAATTCCCAAGCCCACTCTGCCGCCTGAACTTGGCGTTGCACTTTCCCAGCTTTTGCTTATGCTGGTCCAACAGCTTGTTATACCCTTTCCCACTTGTCATCTTATCCAGACCCTGCTCATCCTTCCATCTCAGTCAATGTGTCCCCTCGTCTGTGAACCCCTCCCTGGATCCCCTAATCAGCATCATTGCTCCACTCTCTAGGCTCCGAGTTTCTCACGTGCCGCTCCATTTGAGCATATAAGCGCCTCAGAGTCTGCGGTCACGCAGACCGTGTTTATAACCCGCGGCCTGCGCCTGGCTCACCGCTGTGCACATCTGGGTGTTAAAGCCGACTGGTCTTGGATCTGACTCCTTATCTCCTAACTAGTAGCTCTGGGACCTTGGGCAGAGCACGAAACTGCTGCATCTCAGTGCCCTCGTCTGTAAAATGGGAATGAGTATTAAGACCTGCCTCTCACTGGCTCTCCCCTGTCATTTGTGTGTCTTGAATTCTTTTTGTCACTCTTAATGTTAACATAAATCTATGTCTCTGATCTCTGTCTCTGTAATTGTCCATAATGTAAAACAGAAATATTGTCATAGTTTTTGGATATTTTATGTTCTTAATATTTAAGAACATTTAAATTATTTTGTCTAAAAAAAAAAAAAGACCTGCTTCTCAAGTATAAAAAATATTTTTAGTGTTAACTCAGCAAATGCTGTCAATTGAATTGAGTAACTTCTCACGGGGGTGGGTCTGTTTCTCACAGGAATGGGTGCTTAAATTAGGTCTGTTTGAAGGGCCCTCTTAGTTTGGAGATTTTGATTGTTTCTTTTACAGAAAAAGTTTTATTGAGATATAATTCACAGTATACCATTTAAATGGGTGCATTTAAAGTGTACAATTCCATGCCTTTTTGTGTATTCACAGAGTTGTAAAAACATCACCCCAGTCATTTTTAGAGCATTTTTACTACCCCACCCCAAACCTGCACAATCCCCGGTCCACCCATGCACCCACCCCAGCCCTGGGCACCACCCATTTCCTTTTTGTCTCTACAGACCTGCCTGTTCTACACATTTCGTGTAAGTGGAACCATACGATATGTGGCCCTTTGTGATTGGCTTCTTTCACTTAGGATCATGTTTTCAAGGTTCTTACATGTTGTAACCGCATCACTACTTCATTCCTTTTTATTGCTGAGTAATATTCCATGGTATGGATGTAACATATTTTATTTATCCGTTCATAAGTTGACAGACATTTAGGTTGTTTCCACTTTTTCGGCTCTCATGAACATTTGTGTATAAGTTTTTGTGTGGACATATGTTTTCATTTCTCTTGGAATATACCTAGGAGTGGAATCGCTGGATCATGTGGTAACTCTGTGTTTAATCATTTGAGGAACTGCCAGGCTGCTTTTCAAAGTGGCTATACTTTTTATATTCTCACCAGCAGCATAAGAGCGTTCCCCTTTCTCCACATCTTCACCGATACTTCGTTATTGTGTTGTTTTGATTATAGCCATCCTTATGTATGGGAAGTGGCATCTCCTTTTGGTTTTAATTTGCATTTCCCTGATGGCTAATGACGTTGAGCATCTTTTCATGTGCTTATTGGCTATTCATATGTACGTCGTCTTTGAAGAAATGTCTATTCAGATCTTTTGACAATTTTATAATTGGGTTTTTGTCTTTCTAGATATAAGCCACTTAGTGGGTAAATGATTTGCAAAATTTTCTTCCATTCTGTGGGTTGTTGTTTCACTTTCTCGATGGTGTCCTTTGAAACACAAAAGTTTTTAATTTTGATAAAGTTCAGTTTATCTTTTTTTTTTTCTTTTGTTGCTTGTGCTTTTGGTGTCACATCTAAGAAATCAGTGCCTAATCCAAGGTCAGGAACATTTGCACCTACGTTTTCTTCAATGAGTTTTATAGTTTTGGCTCTTACAATTTGGCCTTTGATCTATTTTGAGTTAATTTTTGTATGTAGTGTGAGGTAGTGGTCCAAGTTCATTCTTTTGCACGTGGATATCCAGTTGTCCCAGCACCATTTGTTAAAAAGACTATTCTTTTCCCGTTAAATTGTCTTGGCACGCTTGTTGAAAATTAATTGTCTGTAAATATGAGAGTTGATTGTTTCTTATCCGTGGGTTATTTTGAAGAAATGTAATGCTTTCCTTCAGAGGCAGAGATGTTTTTATACCAAGATGAGTCCTGGCCATAGCTCTGCCACTGAGCTGCTGCAAGATCTTGGGTGGGTCTCTCGCCTTCTCTAAGCCTCAGTCTCCCCATCTGTAAAATGGCACAGCTAGATAAGAAGATTCCTGAGAGGGGGTCCAATTGTTTTTGTTGTTGTTTGTTTGTCTGTTTTTGTCCGAGTTGCATGGCATGTGGGATCTTAGTTCCCTGACCAGGGATCAAACCCGAGCCCCTGCAGTGGAAGCATGGAGTCTTAACCACTGGACCGCTGGGGAAGTCCTGGTCCAATTGTTACATGCAGAAATGTAGGGAGGTTTCCGCAGTACTTTTCCCTGGCTCCTGGGGGTGTCCCATGAGGCCTAGCCCTGCAGCCTGAGATCTGGAGCCAGTCTGAAACCTGTGGGCAGTTTCAGGAACTCCCTACCCTGGCCTGGCCCCATGGGAGCCAGCCCTGCTTTTCCAAGAATATTAGTGCTGTGCTCACTTAGTAAGCAACACCACCATCCTCCTCCAGGCTGGCTGTGCTCCAGGCCTGGGTATACAGAGCAGATGAGACACAGCCTCTGCCCTTGAGAGCAACAGTCTAATGGGAAGACAGACACGTCAATAACGGTCGTGGAGCTGAGTGGCGTGTTCTGGTTGGCACTGTGTCCCAAGGGCTGCAGGTGCAGGGGGAGGGGGGCAGATGGCAAAACTCGGCATTGCTGGTAGGGCCATAGGCCTGGCCCAAATGTGAGCGCTTGCTCTGGGCAGTATCTGAAGAATGGTCGGGTGAGCTGTGTAGTATATTTCACAGCTCTTCCACATGCCGTCCAGCAGCAGCTCCTTCTTAACTCGCATTTAACCAGCCCTAATGCACTGACCAGGCGACTACTGACCTCTTGTCTCCGGGCAAGGCGCTGTGGTTAAGGAAAAGGCTCTGGAGCCAAGCTGCCCGAGTTTCAGTCCCTGCTTTGCACGCTTTGGGGAAAGTCATTTAACATCTCTGTGCTTTACTTCCTTATCTTCTAATATGCGGTTTTATATTAGCACCTACCCGGTAGCCTATTTGTTTCTAAAGCACTATAAGGTGCTCTAGGAACATGGCCTGGCACAAGGAGCCAGCTCTTATTAAGGTCTCTGGTTATTGCAGGTTGGAATTGTAGCTTGGCACGGTGTAGCACTGACCCCAGTGTTAGGCCCGCTACACAGTTGGTTATTATAGCCCGTGGCTATTACACGGTGTGACATGGTAACATGGTACAATTAGCCTATAGGTTGCCTGACGATCATTACAGTTCTGTGCCTTTGAATAAAGCAGAGCTTCTCGCCAGTGTATTCGTCCCTTCCTAACAGCTGTTCTGTTTAAAAAAAAAAAGCCCGGAGGTGAATCGGATGTGCCCCTTCCCTTCAAAACAATCTTCCCATTTAAAGCTCCCCCATCTCAGAGAGGAGGAGGTCAGGCAGAAATTCTTGCTCTCATTTGACCAAAGAGACTGGTGTTTGGAGCTGGTTAGTGGCAGAGCCTGCGCTGGACCCCATGCTCCCTAATTCCATTTTGGGGCCTGCTCTGCCCCCAACCCATGGTCTGAAGGAAGACTCTGATTTGGGGGTTAACAGAGTCTGTGCTGATGTCCACCCTTCCCCCATCCCTGCCTTTCTCAAGTTTCCCTGAACCTGCAGCTTGTGTATATTGAGGACCAAATAAGGCTGGTAAGATGCTTCTTCTGGCTTCACACATACTCCTTTTAATAAAAAAGACCAGGGAGTTCCCTGGTGCTCCAGTGGTTAGGACTCAGCGCCTTCATTGCCGGGACCTGGGTTCAATCCCTGGTCGGGGAACTAAGATCCCGCAAGCCACGGGGCATGGCCAAAAATTAATAAATTAATCAATTAATTAAATTTATAAAAAGACCAGAACTAACAATTATCGAGTACCTACTAAATGCCAATGGGGGTAAATATTATTCTTTATATTTTCCAGATTTATCTATCCACCCATGAACATTTGTGAGCACCTACTGTGTGTCAGTGTCTGTCTCAGGTACCTTGATCAAGGTAGCAGTGATCAAGATGGGCAGTTCACATTCAAATGAGAACAGCAGGCTGAGTTCAGTGGTGCTGGACTACTGACTCGGAAGTTGTTGATTTCCATCCTGGACGCTGGGAGACCCCGTGGCAGCCACACGACTTGTTGAGCAGACATCCAGGTCCCTACTGAACCAGGGGCCCGCAGGAGCATGGATAAGGGCCCCATGGCACTGCTCTTTGGGAGCTCCGAGAGCCCCACGCACACGTGAGGGACGCCATTTGTTTATCTGTTTTTACACACTCCTGGCTGTTGGTTCAAGGAGTCAGCCGGCAGCGCCCTCGAAATTGGAGCAACTTCCTGCTGGCTGTCTCCCCATCACTCACCTCCTCACTCCCTTAGCCTCCAGCCTACCGGGCCCGCACTGAGCACGGTAGCCTTAAAGGAGGAGGAGCCTGGGAAGTGCAGAGCGCACTCTGGAGCTTAGTAACTTGTCCTAAAGTACAAACGCAAAAGGCAATCAGATGGTTCACCGTTAGGGACTGCAAATTAAAACCACAATGAGATTTCATTACTCACTGGTTAAAAGGGCTAAGATTAAAAAGACTGACCATAGAGGGCCGTGTGGGAACGGGAACTCTCATCCACTGCTGGTGGGAATGAAAAGTGGCGTGGCTGCTTTGGAAAATAGTGTGAATGTAAACATACACCTACCATCTGATCCAGCCACTCCACTCCTAGGTATTTTTATTTTTTTATTTTCTGTTTTTTTTGGCTGCGTTGGGTCTTCGTTGCTGCGCGGGGCTTTCTCTGGTTGTGGCGAGCAGCGGATACTCTTCGTTGCGGTGCGCGGGCTTCTCATTGCGGTGGCTTCTCTTGTTGGGGAGCACGGCCTCTAGAGCGCAGGCTCAGTAGTTGTGGCTCACGGGTTTACTTGCTCCGCGACATGTGGGATCTTCCCGGACCAGGGATCGAACCAGTGTCCCCCGAATTGTCAGGCAGATTCTTAACCATTGCGCCAGCAGGGAAGTCCCACTCTTAGGTATTTTTGCAAGAGAAATGAAAGTGTATGTCCACACACAAGTGTTTAGAGCAGCTCTATTTGTAATAGCCAAAAACTGTCCATCGGCGGGTCTCCACACGCTATGGAATATTACGCAGCAATGGAAAGGAATGGACCACTGATACAGGCAACAACGTGGATGAATCTCAGACTAATTATGCTGAGTGAAAGAAGCCAGGACCACATCACCTGCCTCCCATATATATATACATATATGTGTGTATATATATATATATGTATGTATATATATACATGTGTGTGTATATATATATATATAATTCCATTTACGTAAAAACCTCCAGAAAATGGAAACTAACCTCTAGAGACAGTAAGCACATCAGCGGTTGACTGGGTCAGGGTGTGGGCAGGAGGGAAGGATTAGAAGTGGAATCAGGAAACTTTTGGGGTAATGGGTGTGTTCATTATCTTGATTGGGGTGATGGTTTTGTAGGTATATATGTTAAAACTTGTCGAACTCTGCAGTTGAAATGTGTTTATTGTTTATCAATTTTACCCCCAAATAAACCTGTTAAAAACAAAGGCCACCCCATCTCCAGTCAATCAGTAAGATGAATCTGACCCTGACTTCCTTCAGAGAACTTGTTTGTGTCAACAGATACGAACAACAAAGCATGAAGTGTGGGGTCAATCTTCTGGGTTCCGTCTTGGATTCATGGCTACTCACCTTGCCTCCCTAAACTCCAGTTTTCTCACTGTGGGATGGAACTGATAGTAGTACCTTCCTCCTGGGGTTGTTGGATGGAGACCATGGGAAAATTCAGAGTGTTTAGTGAACGGATAGTAAGTGGTAACATGCACAGGGTCCCGTGGGCACCCAAGAAAGGGAGAAGCTGTTACTATGAGGGGAAGGAAGCTGGAAGGTTTTCCCCTCTGAGTGAACTGAATCTTGAAAGAACAGGGAAGAGTCTGCTAGAAGGAGGTGTGTATTGGGGTAGGGGAGGCTCACCAGGCAGAACTAGGCTAGGGAGGCAGCACTCAAGAGTCTAAGCTTCTAGAAACTTCAGCAGTGTGGTACAGCTGGCGTGCAGGGACCAGGGGCACCCTGGTGAGTCAGGGCTGTAGGTTAGGTAGGAGCCTCATCCATGAGGGTCCCTGAGGAGTCCCCTTCATCCTCCAGGCCAGGGTTTCTCAAATTGGGATATGAGGAAGATTTCTCTGGAGACCATGAGGTTTTTTTTTTTTGGCTACACCGAGTGGCATGTGGGATCCTAGTTCCTGGACGAGGGATCGAACCTGTGCCCCTTGCAATGGAAGTGCGGAGTCTTAACCACTGGACCTCCAGGGGAGCCCCAAGACCATGAGTTCTATGAGAAGTTTTGAAATTTTTATCTAATAAAGACAAAAAAATAAAAATCCTATATCTTGATGCAATGCTTTTGAATACAAAGACGTTTTCATCTAGTAGAAAGCTCTCATTTCTGAAGTCTTCTTGATAAGAGTGGTTCTGAAAGTATATTATTGTGCAGCCATAATTTTCTTTTCTTTTTCTTTTCTTCTTTTCACAGCTATATTTTCTTTAATTGAAGTATAGTGGATTTACAATGTCGGGTTAGTTTCTGCTGTACAGCAAAGTGATTCAGTTATATACGTACATTTTTTAATATTCTTTTCCATCATGGTTTATCTCAGGGTATAGAATATAGTTCCCTGTGCTATACAGTAGGGCCTTGTTGTTTATCCATTCTGTATATAATAGTTTGCATCTGCTAACCCCAAACTCCCTTGGCCACCCTCCCTTCCTTGGCAACCACAAGTCTGTTCTCTATGTCTGTGAGTCTGTTTTTGTTTCATAGATAGGTTCATTTGTGTTATATTTAAGATTCCACATAGGAGAGCGCACGGCGCGCCTCAGGCTGCAGCGTCACGCCGGCCTCTGCCGCTGCAGGCCCGCCCTGCACTCTGTGACCCTCCCTACCCCCCCGGCCTGGGTGAGCCAGAGCCTCCGAATCAGCGGCTCCTTTAACCCCGTCCTGTCTGAGCAAAGAACAGACGCCCTCCGGCGACCTACACGCACAGGCGGGGCCAAATCCAAAGCTGAGCCCCTGGGAGCTGTGAGAACAAAGAAGAGAAAGGGAAATCTCTTCCAGCAGCCTCAGAAGCAGCGGATTAAAGCTCCACAATCAACTTGATATACCCTGCATCTGTGGAATACCTGAATAGACAACGAATCATCCCAAATTAAGGAGCCCTGTGGATGAAAGGCTCTTGGTGCTGCAGCCAGGACTCAGTGCTGTGCCTCTGAGGTGGGAGAGCCAACTTCAGGACACTGGTCCACAAGAGGCCTCCCAGCTGCACATAATGTCAAACAGCAAAAATCTCCGAGAGATCTCCATCTCAACGCCAGCACCCAGCTTCACTCAACGACCAGCAAGCTACAGTGCTGGACATCCTATGCCAAACAACTAGCAAGACAGGAACACAACCTCACCCATTAGCAGAGAGGCTGCCCAAAATCATAATAAGTCTACAGACACCCCAAAACACACCACTAGATGTGGACCTGCCCACCAGAAAGACAAGATCCAGCCTCATACATCAGAACACAGGCACTAGTACCCTCCACTTGGAAGCCTACACAACCCACTGAACCAACCTTAGCCACTGGGGACAGACTCAAAAAACAACAGGAACTACAAACCTTCAGCCTGCAAAAAAAAAAAAAGGAGACCCCAAACACAGTAAGATAAGCAAAATGAAAAGACAGAAAAACACACAGCAGATGAAGGAGCAAGATAAAAACCCACCAGACCTAACAAATGAAGAGGAAATAGGCAGTCTACCTGAAAAAGAATTCAGAATAATGATAGTAAGGTTGATCCGAAATCTTGGAGATAGAATGGACAATAGAATGGACAAATTGCAAGAATCAGTTAACAAGGACCTAGAAGAACTAAAGATGAAACAAGCAACGATGAACAACACAATAAATGAAATTAAAAGTACTCTAGATGGGATCAATAGCAGAATAACTGAGGCAGAAGAACGGATAAGTGACCTGGAAGATAAAATAGTGGAAATAACTACTGCAGAGCAGAATAAAGAAAAAAGAATGAAAAGAACTGAGGACAGTCTCAGAGACCTCTGGGACAACATTAAACGCACCAACATTCGAATTATAGGGGTTCCAGAAGAAGAAGAGAAAAAGAAAGGGACTGAGAAAATATTTGAAGAGATTATAGTTGAAAACTTCCCTAATATGGGAAAGGAAATAGTTAATCAAGTCCAGGAAGCACAGAGAGTCCCATACAGGATAAATCCAAGGAGAAATACGCCAAGACACATATTAATCAAACTGTCAAAAATTAAATACAAAGAAAACATATTAAAAGCAGCAAGGGAAAAACAACAAATAACACACAAGGGAATCCCCATAAGGTTAACAGCTGATCTTTCAGCAGAAACTCTGCAAGCCAGAAGGGAGTGGCAGGACATATTGAAAGTGTTGAAGGAGAAAAACCTGCAACCAAGATTACTCTACCCAGCAAGGATCTCATTCAGATTTGATGGAGAAATTAAAACCTTTACAGACAAGCAAAAGCTGAGAGAGTTCAGCACCACCAAACCAGCTCTACAACAACTGTTAAAGGAACTTCTCTAGGCAAGAAACACAAAAGAAGGAAAGGACCTACAATAACAAACCCAAAACAATGAAGAAAATGGGAATAGGAACACACATATCGATAATTACCTTAAATGTAAATGGACTAAATGCTCCCACCAAAAGACACAGATTGGCTGAATGGATACAAAAACAAGACCCATATATTTGCTGTCTACAAGAGACCCACTTCAGACCTAGAGACACATACAGACTGAAAGTAAGGGGATGGAAAAAGGTATTTCATGCAAGTGGAAACCAAAAGAAAGCTGGAGTAGCAATTCTCATATCAGACAAAGTAGACTTTAAAACAAAGACTATTAGAAGAGACAAAGAAGGACACTACATAATGATCAAGGGATCAATCCAAGAGGAAGATATAACAATTGTAAATATTTATGCACCCAACATAGGTGCACCTCAATACATAAGGCAAATACTGACAACCATAAAAGGGGAAATCGACAGTAACACATTCATAGTAGGGGACTTAAACACCCCACTTTCACCCATGGACAGATCATCCAAAATGAAAATAAATAAGGAAACACAAGCTTTAAATGATACTTTAAACGAGATGGAGTTAATTGATATTTATAGGACATTCCATCCAAAAACAACAGAATACACATTTTTCTCAAGTGCTCATGGAACATTCTCCAGGATAGATCATATCTTGGGTCACAAATCAAGCCTTGGTAAATTTAAGAAAATTGAAATTGTATCAAGTATCTTTTCTGACCACAACGCCATGAGACTAGATATCAATTACAGGAAAAGATCTGTAAAAAATACAAACACATGGAGGCTAAACAATACACTACTTAATAATGAAGATATCACTGAAGAAATCAAAGAGGAAATCAAAAAATACCTAGAAACAAATGACAATGGAGACACAACGACCCAAAACCTGTGGGATGCAGCAAAAGCAGTTCTAAGGGGGAAGTTTATAGCAATACAAGCCCACCTTAAGAAGCAGGAAGCATCTCGAATAAACAACCTAACCTTGCACCTCAAGCAATTAGAGAAAGAAGAACAAAAAAACCCCAAAGCTAGCAGAAGGAAAGAAATCATAAAAATCAGATCAGAAATAAATGAAAAAGAAATGAAGGAAACAATAGCAAAGATCAATAAAACTAAAAGCTGGTTCTTTGAGAAGATAAACAAAATAGATAAACCACTAGCCAGACTCATCAAGAAAAAAAGGGAGAAGACCCAAATCAATAGAATTAGAAATGAAAAAGGAGAGGTAACAACTGACACTGCAGAAATAAAAGAGATCATGAGAGATTACTACAAGCAACTCTATGCCAATAAAATGGACAATCTGGAAGAAATGGACAAATTCTTAGAGAGGCACAACCTGCCAAGACTGAATCAGGAAGAAATAGAAAATATGAACAGACCAATCACAAGCACTGAAATTGAAACTGTGATTAAAAATCTTCCAACAAAGAAAAGCCCAGGACCAGATGGCTTCACAGGCGAATTCTATCAAACATTTAGAGAAGAGCTAACACCTATCCTTCTCAAACTCTTCCAAAATATAGCAGAGGGAGGAACACTCCCAAACTCCTTCTACGAGGCCACCATCACCTTGATACCAAAACCAGACAAGGATGTCACAAAGAAAGAAAACTACAGGCCAATATCACTGATGAACATAGACACAAAAATCCTCAACAAAATACTAGCAAACAGAATCCAACAGCACATTAAAAAGATCATACACCATGATCAAGTGGGGTTTATTCCAGGAATGCAAGGATTCTTCAATATACGCAAATCTATCAATGTGATAAACCATATTAACAAACTGAAGGAGAAAAACCATATGATCATCTCAATAGATGCAGAGAAAGCTTTTGACAAAATTCAACACCCATTTATGATAAAAACCCTGCAGAAAGTAGGCATAGAGGGAACTTTCCTCAACATAATAAAGGCCATATATGACAAGCCCACAGCAAACATCATCCTCAATGGTGAAAAACTGAAAGCATTTCCACTAAGATCAGGAACAAGACAAGGTTGCCCACTCTCACCACTCTTATTCAACATAGTTTTGGAAGTTTTAGCCACAGCAATCAGAGAAGAAAAGGAAATAAAAGGAATCCAAATCGGAAAAGAAGAAGTAAAGCTGTCACTGTTTGCAGATGACATGATCCTATACATAGAGAACCCTAAAGATGCTACCAGAAAACTACTAGAGCTAATCAATGAATTTGGTAAAGTGGCAGGATACAAAATTAGTGCACAGAAATCTCTGGCATTCCTATATACTAATGATGAAAAATCTGAAAGTGAAATCAAGAAAACACTCCCATTTACCATTGCAACAAAAAGAATAAAATATCTAGGAATAAACCTACCTAAGGAGACAAAAGATCTGTATGCAGAAAATTATAAGACACTGATGAAAGAAATTAAAGATGATACAAATAGATGGAGAGATATACCATGTTCTTGGATTGGAAGAATCAACATTGTGAAAATGACTCTACTACCGAAAGCAATCTATAGATTCAATGCAATCCCTATCAAACTACCACTGGCATTTTTCACAGAACTAGAACAAAAAATTTTGCAATTTGTATGGAAACACAAAAGACCCCGAATAGCCAAAGCAATCTTGAGAACGAAAGAAGGAACTGGAGGAATCAGGCTCCCAGACTTCAGACTATACTACAAAGCTACAGTTATCAAGACGGTATGGTACTGGCACAAAAACAGAAAGATAGATCAATGGAACAGGATAGAAAGCCCAGAGATAAACCCACGCACATATGGTCACCTTATCTTTGACAAAGGAGGCAGAAATGTACAGTGGAGAAAGGACAGCCTATTCAATAAGTGGTGCTGGGAAAACTGGACAGCTACATGTAAAAGTATGAAATTAGATCACTCCCTAACACCGTACACAAAAATAAGCTCAAAATGGATTAAAGACCTAAATGTAAGGCCAGAAACTATCAAACTCTTAGAGGAAAACATAGGCAGAACACTCTATGACATAAATCACAGCAAGGTCCTTTTTGACCCACCTCCTAGAGAAATGGAAATAAAAACAAGAGTAAACAAATGGGACCTAATGAAACTTAAAAGCTTTTGCGCAGCAAAGGAAACCATAAAGAAGACCAAAAGACAACCCTCAGAATGGGAGAAAATATTTGCAAATGAAGCAACTGACAAAGGATTGATCTCCAAAATTTATAAGCAGCTCATGCAGCTTAATAACAAAAAAACAAACAACCCAATCCAAAAATGGGCAGAAGACCTAAATAGACATTTCTCCAAAGAAGATATACAGACTGCCAACAAACACATGAAAGAATGCTCAACATCACTAATCATGAGAGAAATGCAAATCAAAACTACAATGAGATATCATCTCACACCAGTCAGAATGGCCAGCATCAAAAAATCTAGAAACAATAAATGCTGGAGAGGGTGTGGAGAAAAGGGAACCCTCTTACACTGTTGGTGGGAATGTAAATTGATACAGCCACTGTGGAGAACAGTATGGAGGTTCCTTAAAAAGCTACAAATAGAACTACCATATGACCCAGCAATCCCACTACTGGGCATATACCCTGAGAAAACCATAATTCAAAAAGAGTCATGTACCAAAATGTTCATTGCAGCTCTATTTACAATAGCCCAGAGCTGGAAACAACCTAAGTGTCCATCATCGGATGAATGGATAAAGAAGATGTGGCACATATATACAATGGAATATTACTCAGCCATAAAAAGAGACGAAATTGAGCTATTTGTAATGAGGTGGATAGACCTAGAGTCTGTCATACAGAGTGAAGTAAGTCAGAAAGAGAGAGACAAATACCGTATGCTAACACATATATATGGAATTTAAAAAAAAAAAATGTCATGAAAAACCTAGGGGTGAAACAGGAATAAAGACACAGACTTACTAGAGAATGGACTTGAGGCTATGGGGAGGGGGAAGGGTAAACGGTGACAAAGCGATAAAGAGGCATGGACATATATACACTACCAAACGTAAGGTAGATAGCTAGTGGGAAGCAGCCGCATAGCACAGGGAGATCAGCTCGGTGCTTTGTGACCGCCTGGAGGGGTGGAATAGGGAGTGTGGGAGGGAGGGAGACGCAAGCGGGAAGAGATATGGGAATATATGTATATATATAACTGATTCATTTTGTTGTGAAGCTGAAACTAACATACCATTGTAAAGCAATTATACTCCAATAAAGATGTTAAAAATAAAATAAAATAAAAGGTGAAGCTTTAAAGCAAAAAAAAAAAAAAAAAGATTCCACATATAAGTGATATCATATGATATTTGTCTTTTTCTATCTGACATCACTTAGTATGATAATCTCTAGGTCCATCCATGTTGCTGCAAATGGCATGATTTCATTCTTTTTCATGGCTGAGTAATATTCCATTGCATATATAGATATACAAATAGATATATGTACCACATCTTCTTTATCCATTCATCTGTCAAAGGACATTTGTGTCTGTTCATGTGTAATTCAGGTTTGAGGGCCACAGGAGGCGTGTGTGGTCATTGTGGTTGAACCCGCTCCCTTGGGCTGTGGTGCAGACTGTCCAGGGAAGGGGCACTGCTTCCATGGGAGATGTTCAGGAAGGTAAAGCAGGTCTGGTGGGTTCAGGGGTGACTGTTGGAATCACTCCTCTGCAGGGAAGATTCCCACCTGAGGAGAAGGTATGAGGCGCTGGGGGCCTGGCATGGGCCCCTGATTCCCAGGGCCAATAAGAGAGAGGCCTGGGGAGGAGGTGTGAGGACATCTGTCACTGCCATGCTGTCACGGAAGACGCTGCCTTGGGCTGCTGGGGAAGGGAGGGGAGGGAAGGCGCAGGGACAAGGGGCCAACTTCCATCCTCGAAGCTCCACCCCCTTGGCCAGATCTTCTTCAGCAGGAGCTGGGATGGGCCTTGCCACACGGCAGATGGAACCCTCGCTGGTGGGACGAGACCTTGGAGATTTCATCTACAGGGTACTTGGGAGTGCGGCGAGTGCTTTCACTGCCAAGGCATGGGGTGTGACCCACGGTGTGAAAAACCCAAACCGACCTAGAGCTCCCGTTTCCGAATCAGCGGTAGGCTGGGCAGCGTTGATTGGTCTGCCCAGACTCACGCCTGCGGTCCGCAGCACTCGGTGTCCCACCCAGTCCTGGACTAGTGTGATGCCTTGCTCACTGCTGCTCTCTGACCCGCAACTGATGGCCAGTCCCTGCCTCCCCGGCCTCTGATCGCCCCTAGCCGCACTCCCAGCAGCCGGCTGGGACTACGCGACCAGGGCTACTGGTAGGATGCTTCTCAGAACCGCCTCAGGGAGCCCTCCGCTTCGCGCCCTCTAATTGGCTGCCCTCCCGGCAGCCTGAGCCATTCACACCTGGCCCAAGGAGCCGAGGCCCCGCACCTTGGAGCCACTTGCCTTGCCCAAGGGATGCCCCTGTCCTCGTTGGGAGGTCGGGCCTTCGGTACCCCATTCTCTTCGAGTTGCACTTTGCACTCTCTCCCTCTCCCAGACATCCATATTTGACTGTGCTTTGCAAGGCCAGCGTTTCCCGGGTAGAAATCCTAGCGTCCTCCACGCTGTGCCTTTTGACGGAGAGCTTGGGTTTAGTTAATTTCAGAGTGACTGGAAATGCTGTTTTATAGTCAGCTATCTGGGAAAGGAGGTGGGCCAGAGCACAGTGGGCTTTCACTACCAAATACCATTTGTCAGTGATGGCAAAGCTGATTTGAGAATCCCTCTCAGAGCACTCGTCTTGAAAGCAGTCCCCTTTGTGGCTAGAATTGTAAAGTGGACCCCAGAACCCTGTTACTAAGCGGGGTTTCTTGTATGAACATTGACAAGCCCATGGACAGAGGGTGAGTTGTGGTGCCCTGTAGTTTGTGTGGCTTTGGTTCAGTCCCTTAATCCCCGCAAGCCTGTGGTTATCTCTGACGGGATAAAGCCCCAGTAATTGTTCCCAACTCCAGATTCAGCAACCTGGGAGGGCTGTTGTAAGATTAAATAAGATGGTGTGAGAGTTCCTGGTCCAATGACCAATTAAGATGCTGCGGAGGGTGCCGGTCCCTGCTTCTTACATACTTTGCTCTCAAAATCACCTTCTGTGAATGCCAGATAAGAGAGCACGGCCCAGGACCATCCTGGCGCTCTGAACGATGCTCTGAGCTGTGGCTTCTCCGTAACATTATCTGCAATAAGTAAACAAAAAAGAGTTCCCAGAATTCACTTGGAATAGGCTTTGGGATTAAAACCAGCTGCGTGGTTCCTGAAATCCCGTCTGTGTACGGGAGAGCAGTGGGAGTGGGCAAGGGTGGAAACTGTGTGTGGCAGCGCAGGAGTGAGTCACAGGAAAGGCGAGCGTGTCGCGGGAAAGGGAGTGTGCCCCGTGCCGGGGCGCTGTGTCCGTCTGTGTGTGTGGGCCCCTGGCCAGGTTGGAGGGGCGAGCGCACTTGCCTGTAGGGCCTGCCGTGGGAGCTGGGGTTTGCTTGGTTCTGGATCCTGAAGGTTCTGAGTTCTAGAGCAAAATGCCAGGGGGCAGCTGGGTTGGCAGACGGCCAGGGTGGCTGAACGCCGTAGGACTGAGGCGGCCCGGCAGCCGGGGCCTCAGTTTATTAAATCCAATTCTAGATTCTCGAGCGGAGCCCCAGGTTTACACCCTGCGGTCACCTTCCTGGAGCTCGGATGCTCATAGAAGACGACCCACAGGAGGCGTGGACGGCTCTCGGTGGGTTCTGGGGGGTACAGGCGGGGGCGTGGAAGCCGGGTAGCACCGTGGTGTTTAAGGGCAAAGGCTCTGGACTCAGGCCATCCTGTGTTCCAGTCCTGTCCCCGTTACTCAACATCCATCAGACTTTTGAGCAGTGTTCGTAGTATCATTGGCCCTCAGTTTTCTCAGCCATAAAATAGGGATAAGTGTCTCATTAGTCTTTGTAGGTTAAATGAGGTAATAGCTGTCAGCCCTTTATCACGGAGTCAGGCACGTACAGAATGCAAGGTGCACGTGGGCTGTTAGAATTATTATTGTTAATCCTGGATCCACCACTTTCTGGCCGGCTGTTTGCTTTTCTGAGTCTCAGTTTCCGTCCTTATAAAATGGTACTAATAATGTCAGCCACATAATAGTCACCCTTTGAACCTGACTTTGCCCCTCTCTGTGCTTGGGAGGGATTTGGTGTCGTGTTTTAGGGGCATTCCCTAATGGGGTTTGGTTACGTCTTAAGCAGGATTCTTGGAGTGCCTAGATCATCGAATGGCACGCGGTATTAGAGTGTCTGCACATTCCCAGAGAATGTTTTACATTGCCGTTATGGTGTTGGAGGGGCTGGAGCGGGGAGCTGTCCCAACCTGGTCCTTATGGGGTGTCTGACCCTCACCACTGGCACCACAGAGCCAAGTAGGGCCCTCCATCCTGCAGCCTCAGCTTCCCAGGCCCAGGAAGGGGAAGGGAGAGGACAGAGGGCTCTAATCCCGCCGCCCCCAGGACACAGGGTTCTGAGCCCTGATGTATTTCCCGTGGACTCCCCCTCAAGGTCAACCCGGCAAATGGTCAGTGTCAGTGCCAGTAACTTGTCCTTTGTCCTGCAAGGCTGGTCCCCCGCAGACCAAGTTGCAGCGTGGCCCATTGCTCAGGCAGCCCGGAATCAGGGCAAAGGGAGCTGGTGTCCTTCTCCATCTACAGACGGGCAGCCTTCGCAGGCCGGGGCTGGGAGACCTTCCTTCCCGTCCCCTGGGTCACAGGAGGGTTGACCCCTGCGGGCTGCATCGCTCAGGTTCCCCTGTGCTGGCCCAGGGATTTCGCCCACAGCAGCCTTTCCGCCCTGGCTGGGGTGATGCCTCCCTTGGGGCTCCAGTTCCTGCCGCTTAGAGGCTCCCAGCCCGGGTCTGGTAACATCACCTCCTCCTTTGCCCCCTCCAGCCAAGGTGTGGAAGTAGCCGATCTCTGGGTTCCCTTTTGTCTCCTGGCAGCTTCTCAGCTCCTTCACCCCCATGGAGCCGGGTCCCTCTGGTTCACAGCTGGACTCAGAGTGGATTCACTCTGCCTGGTTGAACCCTGTCCAACCAGACTCACGGTCTTTGGGCTTTGGAATCTGACAGAACAAAGTTCAAATCTCAGTGCTGCCCTGATGGCCCTGTGCCCTGGACGCTCCAGCCTCAGTGTTCTTGTCTGCGATTGCGGAAGGTGACGGCAGCCTTGCCCACTGAGCACTGGGTCTGAGCAGGTGCCCGATGAGGCCCCCAATATTCTAAGAGGAAGGTGCTGGTCGGTGTGGGGGGGGGAGGAAGTTCTTCTGAGGTCCCTCTGCCAATCAGCAGAAGCTCTCTGCCTGAGAGGATGCCCTGCTGCCCTACCTCTGCTCCCTCCTGTGTGACCCACCCTCAAGGACCAAATGGATGACTTGTAGACAAGTGCTTAGCACGGACGTAGGCCTTTCATCATGGTGGAAATGTCAGCACCCTTTTCTCTTCCCTGGTTGGCTTTTTTTTTTCCAAGTCTGCATCACATTTTCCCCCCCCTCCATCCAACCGCACACTGCTTTATAGCACTTCTGCCTGCGCATTCACCCTGAGGCCTCCTTGTGACTCTAACTAAGCTCTCCCCTTTTGACTCGATGGCTCAGGCCTGGAGCTCAGATTCTGGAACCTTCTTGGCCTCCCCTGAAGTACAGCCTCACAGTCCATTTCTGGGAGAGCTGTGTCCCCGGTCACCTCCTGTGGACGCGTCAGTCTCCCAGGCTGGTGCCTTTTCACCCGGGTTGCATCGGAACACATGCTCTTTCTTGAGTCTGCTCCTCTGCTCTGTCATCTGCCCTGCCCTGGCTTGTCTGTCATCAAGGAAGAAAGATCATTTCTCTTCTGGCTGTCATTTGTGATAACCACACGGGACGCTGAAAACCAAGGCTGCTTCCTTTCTAACCATCTCCTCCAGCAGACCAGCGCCGGCCTGAACCAGAAAGGGCCTGCATCCTGTCTCTGGTTCCTCAGGGACAGCCCAGAGGTGCATCTGGAGCCCCACTCCCTTGCTGCCTGCAGCAGCACCCCAGGGCTGCTACCCAAGAAGGGACTTGGAAATGGAAACAGCTTTTTAAAAAATGCCTGAGCACGTTTTTTTGGTTTTTTTTTTTTTCCAAAATGTTTGGAAAATGCATAGTTCCATTTTTTTAAAATCCTGTGTCCACTCAACCAATCCAAGAAGGACAAACTCATGGACGATGAGAAGTCCCCCCTCCCTCCCAGAGAGGCGTGCCTGCCATGCTCGCTCCTGCAGCCTTCCCGCCTGGTCCTGGGCCTCACGCAGCTGCCCGTGTCTGCACTGACCCCCTCCCCCCACCCCGCTTCCACCCACCCCCTTGGCGAGGGCTTCCCTTCTGCGCCCACCCCAGCCAGGGTGACTCGCCTGAACCTCAATCAGTGTTGTCACTCCCACCTGAGCCCATGTTGGCTCCCGATTGCCCCCAGGGACCAGCCCAGCCTCCTGGACGTGGCTCTGGGGCTCTGATCTGACCCTTGCTTCCTTCATTGCCTCCCCCCATCCTCAAGCTCCAGCCTCCCCATCCCCCAGTGTGTCGAGAGCCTCCCCAGCATCCTTGCAGCACCTCCCACTCAGCTTGCACTCCCCTCTCTCAAAGCTCACTTTGGCCCCCCCACCGGACACGGAGCCCCATGGGCCAGAGCCTTACCTGGTTCATCTCTGAAGCCTGAGCACCCAGCAGCTGTTAAGATGCACAGATGCATTAGTCTATGGCTAGTAACCCCCATTCCTACCCCACACCCACCTTTGGGATGGTGTGAGAGCCTCCGTCTGGATGCAGGTTTCTAAAGAAGGAAAGCCCTCCACCGGACCCCAGAGGAATTTGGGGTAAAAACAGAACTGCTTCCAAGTATGGAATGTGTTCCAGGTGCTGGGTAGGAGGTTTTTTCATTAACCAAATCTAGGTGTTGTCCCCATGCCATGGTCTGCATATTTATGTCCCCTCAGAATTCACCTGTTGGAATCCTGACCCCCAATGTGATGGTGTCAGGAGTTACGGCATCTGGGAGGTGATTCTAATCCTGTTCTAACATGAGGGTGGAGCCCTCATGAATGGGATTAGTGCCCTTATAAAAGAGACCCCACAGAGCTCCCTAACCCCTTCTTCCACGTGAAGATACAATGAGAAGTCTGCAGCCAGGTCTCCCGTGACTGTGCTGGCTCCCTGATCTCAGGCTTCCAGCCTCCAGAACTGTCAAAAGTAAATTTCTGCTGTTTGTAAGCCACCTGGTCTGTGATATTTTATTATAGCATCCCAAAAGGACTAAACCCCATTTCCAGATGAGGAGATGGGGACTCAGAGAAGTTAACTGACTGGCCAGATGTCACACGGCTAGTGAATAGCGGGCCCAAGACCACCAGGACCAATTATAAGTCCTTCTGGCCTCAACGTCTGTCCAATCCCAGGACACATGCCTGTGGGTCACGTAGCCGCTCACTTGCCTGCTGGCCGCTGTGGCTCCCCGCAGCTGCTGGTTACAGCCTTGGGGCATCTACAGCTGAAGTTGGCAAACTGTGGCCCATAGGCCACATTGGGCTAGTCGCCTGTTTTGGTTCAGTGAATGGGAAATGGGTTTTACCTTTTTTAAGGGCTGTAAAATCAAAGAAGAATATGCAACAGAGACTGTATATGACCTGCAGAGTATATACTATAAGTATATAGATAAAGTATAAAGATAGTCACTACCTGACCCTTTACAAAAAAACTGTGCCCACCACTGTATAAAAGGTCCCCAGGACCACCTCCTTCGGAGTTTCCACGTGGCCCTGGGAGGCTACTCACCTCGGCCTGCCTTAGAGGGGCCACGATGCTGGAAGGGGTGCTCTGAACTGGCTGAGGAGGGGGGTCCATGGGGAGAGAAGGGGACCAGGGCCCAGACCAGGCTGACAGTCTGAGGGCGGAGGCTGATGCCTAGGCCCCAGCTGGCGTGGCTCACAGAGATCTCAGTAATACGGACCCTTCCAACCCACAACCTCAAAGACCCTCAGAGGCCCTCTGTTCAACACTCACAGTGTGCAGATGGGGAAACTGAGGCCCAGAGAGGCAAAGGCGTGCTCAGGGCAAATGTGCAGATTCCAAGCCCAGGGCTCCTTCTCCTACCTTCCCCGCCACATTTTGGAAGGCTTCCCACCCTGCTCAGCCCAGTACTATGGGTCGTTTCCTTGGCTTATTTGTTCTTTCAGTCGACATTAACGAAGGGCTGGTAACTTGACGCTCCTGCACTGGGGTGCAGAGGTGGAAAGGCAGCAGGAGAGGAGGTGGCCTGCCCAGAAAATATAGTTGGTGGTCACGATGCTCTGGGGTTCCACGCCGGACTGCAATGCTTGGGGGAGGGGACTCGCTTCTAGAAGAGGGAACAGAGGTCATTGTCTTGGCTGTGTCAGAGAGGCGCTAAGAACTGCACATCTGCCCTGGGGTTGGCTGTGAGGAGACATGGCAGGAAGCAAGGCTGGAAACAGGGTCACGCTCAGGGCTTGGGGGTCGGTCGGAAGACCGCTGCAACGTATCTTTTAAAAAGCGCGATGGTCAGCTGGATTTGTGTTTTAGGAAGCCCCCTCTGGTTCCCGCCCGGGGAAGGGATGGGAAGAGGGCCGGAAGCTGTTGCAGTCGATTGAGGAAGCGGAGGGAAATCCATGATGTTCCTGGTGAGGGATGCGAAGGAGGGATGTCTTCCTGGTCCATAAACCAATTGTGAGTGGGCTTTTCTTGATCTGCTCATTTGCTTTTTAACTTTAAACTTTTAAACTTGTGTAAGGAAGCAGGCTCTCCTTTCCATCAGTTGTGGATTCTAACCCAGGTCCATGGACTGACGGGGGGCTATGGATAGAATTGCTACTGACCTCTAACTAATGGCAATTTCTTCAGTTATGCAGGAGGCAAAACAAACTCAAAGCCTACTCTGTTATTAGCAGTGGCTGTAACTTCGTCACATATATTTTTACGTTGCACTGCAGTCATTGTAGATTTCTTGAAATGTATTTTATGCCCATCAGTATTTCAAAATTCCATAGTTATTAGACCCATTGTCATTAGATCTTGTGATTTAATGTGTGAGTAAGGTAGTGTGTGGTGTGTGTGATAAGTTCGATTCTTGATATTTTGATAACTATGTTTTAATATGATTGGTTTCCTTTGTAATTCTTGCAGTTTATTCTCGGCATTTAAAGACTTTATTCCAAGAAGGGGTCCACAGTAGAAGTCCATCCCCCTCCCCTCAAATCCCCCACCCTGGTTTGCAGTTCATCCACCTGCAGCCCACACAGGCGTTCAATGTGCAGCTTCTCTTCTGGAAGCTTCTTTTCTTTTCTTTTTTTTTTTTTTTGCGATACGCGGGCCTCTCACTGTTGTGGCCTCTCCAGTTGCAGAGCACAGGCTCCGGACGCACAGGCTCAGCGGCCATGGCTCATGGGCCCAGCCGCTCCGCGGCACGTGGGATCTTCTCGGACCGGGGCATGAACCTGTGTCCCCTGCATCAGCAGGCAGACTCTCAACCACTGCGCCACCAGGGAAGCCCCCTGGAAGCTTCTTGAGGCAGAGGTGGTGCCCACTTATTCGCTTCTGTGGTTGTAGCATCTGGCTTAGCTAGAAATGCGTGTTTAATTCCTGTGTGTTTCACTGACCTGGAATGAAGTGGTTTGGTAGCACAGGCCAAGAGGCCCTGGTCTCTTGAACTCTGCTGGCAGCTTCACCAAGCTGACAGTTAGTGGTCCCCCATCCAAGGTTAGAAGCCCCCATCTGAGGCTGATCCGTGGGTCTGAGGTCCACCCGAGTCCTGCCCCACCCTGCCGGACCCCTAGTGTTCCATTTGAGTACCTTGGGGTCTCCAACCATCACACCTCCCAGGCCCTGGGCATTTCCAGCTGCAAGAAGGGTTCTCCAAACCTCGCTGCCTCTGGGTGTTTAGAGCATCCACCCCCCTCCGCATCCTGTCATCCGAAACCCTGGGAGCTAGTTTCGGCTCCTCCCATTCATCGCTTTGTAAAAAATAAAAGCTGAGCTTTTGGAAGCCAATCAAGTCACACACTAGACGAGAGATTAAAGCCACAATGAACCAATTTAAATGCCTGCGCATTCTAACGTGCTTTTCAAACGAAGCATTCAAAGGCAGGGAGTGGCTGCAGGGAACGTATTAAGTTGTTAGAAAAACATCAAAACATCTCTGGAAGAAAATTGGGAGACTGAGCTCTGAGGACCGAGGTCCCGGAGGGAAGCCCACCCTGGGTCACCCACTCCCTTCCCCTCGCTGGTGGCGTCCTTCCCCTCTCCCAGCGTGCATCGCGCAATCTGATCGCAGAGCTGCCAGCGCAGGGGTAGAGGTGAAGGGCGGGATGCCCGCATTCCCAGTCAACGCCTGTTGTACAACCAACTGATGATTGAGAAAAAAGGGCCAACAGACAATTCAGCCAATGTTAAGAAATTATTTGGTTTTTTTAATTTTAAAGTAACAGTTGCCCTTTCTGGAAAATTCACAAAGTGCCTAAGAGGAAAAATAGGGAAACAGAAGAACTTCCAACTGTGATTCCACCAACCAGACAATGGTCCTTAGCCACGTGGCCTCCGAAGACACCGTGCCAGGAAAAGAGAGGCCCGAGGTCACGTGGGATGCTTTCAGCCACTTGCCCACACCCCTCTCTCCGCTTCATCACATGGGCATTGGCTTTCGTTTGTTTGTTTGGACCACTTCACGTGGCTTGCGGGATCTTAGTTCCATGACCAGGGATCAAACCCATGCCCCCTGCAGTGGAAGTGCGGAGTCCTAACCACTGGACCGCCAGGGAAGTCCCTACATGGGCATCGTAATGGCGAGATTTCCCAGCCTTTTTCTATGAGCATGTTTTTTTTGTGATTGTTTTGTTTTTATTAGCTGTAGAACTGGGGCTACTAAGTATAAATTTTGTTGCATTTTTTTGATATTATCATTAGAGCCCAAGTATTCTCCATCACAAATTCATTTCAATCCTACTTTTTATTGGCTGCATAATATTCTTTTTTTTTTTTTTTTTTTTTTGCGGTACGCGGGCCTCTCACTGTCGTGGCCTCTCCCGCTGCGGAGCACAGGCTCCGGACGCGCAGGCTCAGCGACCATGGCTCACGGGCCCAGCCGTTCCACGGCATGTGGGATCTTCCTGGTCTGGGGCACGAACCCGTGTCGCCTGCATTGGCAGGCGGACCCTCAACCACTGCGCCACCAGGGAAGCCCGGGCTGCATAATATTCTGAAGTGCAAGTGTGTGATACTTTCCTTAACTAATTTCCTATTGTTGGGCATTTGGGTTGTTCCTAGTTTTGTTTTTTTTGCCTTTTGAACAAATGCTGTGGTTGGTTTTGGGTGCATGACGCTTTATGCCAACGCTGGGCTATTTCAGCATCGGCAGAGGGTTTACTCTGTGCTAGGCATTGTGGGAGATTGGAGGATAAACTAGACACAATCCTTTCACCTAAGATGCAGATATAAATAACTTTAATCCAAAGTCGTTTATAGTTGCCGTAAGCAGACAACTAGAACTGAAATACAGAAGAGTTTTTCCTGGGCTTAATGGGATTTTAAGAAAGTTACGTGAGAAAATCTGAGACCTTGTATCCGCAGCTAGAAGGTAAGGGAAAGAGAGGAGGGGACGGGATAGCAAAGCGGTTGGTTTAGCTGGGAGACCTATGCCAGGAAGCGGGCATCCCCGAAGGCAGTGGGTCTCAGCTCAGATGCTAGGTCAGTTGATTGTCGGTGGCTGCCGAGAGGTAGGTGGTGCGTAGCTCAGTGGAAACACTTAGGAACATCTGCCAGGGACCCAGGTTTGGTGGAGAAGTAGCCACGAGACACCTGGCTCACCGGGCCATCCCCCCAACCTGAGATATTAATTTCAGGTGAGATTCAGGGGCTGGCGTCAGCCTGGCCAATGCCCAAAAACTGTGTTTCTTAGGTTGAGGCTTTTTGATCCATTCAGATCAAGATTCAGTGTCTGTCACAGACATCTCAGCCTGTGTGTGTTTTAGGATCCACTTTTGGAGGGGTTTCCAGCCAAAACGACAGGAGACAGTTGGCCCTGAGTGCCAAGCTAGCGTCAGAGGGGAGCAGGGAATCTGAGACAAAGGGAGTCTTTGCCAACCGGGCACCCTGGGCCCGCTCTCCCTGCCCAGCCCCCGGGGAGGCCAGACCTGTTTCCCTTCTCGGCCCATTTCCAGCCCTTTGGCTCTCTGACAAACACGATCGCCTCTGGCTGTTGGCACCGAAGCTGGAGCATCAGGAGGGGTGCCGGGGGTGGAGGGCGAGCCCCATTCCCAGCCTCAGGCTCCCCGACCCTCGCCGCCATCAGCTGGCTGGGGCCTCTCCACAGCTCGCCTTCCCCCCGCCCTCCTCACCTGTGCGCCTGACCTCGTGTGGTCCTGTCTTCAGCCCCTGCAGGTGCCATGACTCAGCAACCGCAGGAGGGCTTCGCCAGGAGCATGGGGGACGCCCAGGAGTGGATGAAGGCTGTGCAGGAGCGGCTGCAGATCAATGACAACACGCAGGGGCCCCGCGCAGCCCTGGAGGCCAGGCTGCGGGAGACCGAGGTATGCAGAGACCATGGCCTTGATAACCCTGTGGCCTTGGCCCGGTCCCTCCCTCTCAGGCCTCAGGTTTCCCAGCTATTGCGTAGCAGAGCGGACTAGACGGGTGTTTCTCAAAATCTGATGTCTTTGAATCTCCTGGGGTTTAAGTGCAGATTGTGATCCAGGAGCTGGGGATGGACCCGAGATGTGACATTTCTGTTGTGCTCTCGGTGACACCTTTGCTGGGGGTCCTAGGATCACACATTCATTGTAAGGGTCTGACTCTCCCATCCTGGAAGGGGGCACCGTGCAGCGGGATGGTCTCCACCCCCAGGTGGCCCAGGCCCTGCTTCCTGCCCCTTCTCTGCTTCTCTGCAGCTGAGGCCCCTCCCTTGGCTCTTATAGTCCAGCTCTACCCTGACCTGGCACGAGGCAGAGGCTCAGTGCTACCCTGACCGGAAGTGCCGATGCCCAGTGCCTGGCCCAGCACTGTGGTGCCCCCCACCTGAGGTCATCTGCTCTGGGCCAGGGGCCGGGGGAAGAACTCTAAGAGTCAGAGACCTGGGTTGCTGTCTCCATGCTGATCTAAAGTGCTGATCTAAAGTGCTGTGTGACCTTGGCCACATCCCTGTCCCTCTCTGGGCCTCAGTTTCCCATCTGTAAGTAAAGCAGTTGACTTAACGTCTCTCAGGTCGTATCCATTGGGATATGCCACAATTCTAATTTATCACCTAACAATGATTGCTTTATTTAAGGGGAGGCTTACCTCTTCCTGCACAAACTGACCCCCCAACAGGCTAGAAATAGAGCTGACCCCACACCCACGTCCCTGTGTCTTGTCTTTTCTTTCTTTCTCCTTTTTTTTTTTTTTGAGCTGTCTTATTGATTTTGCACATTTTATTGAAAATATCTAATGCTCTTTTTGGAAGTGGACAGTTAAAATTAAGAATCGATATCACCTTTTCAGGGCCAACGGCTTAAGTGTCACCACACAGTATGAAGAAGGACCCAGGGTTTGCATTTTAAAAGTGGGGAAACTGGGTCTTGGAGCGGTCTGGTGACTTGTTCAAGTTGCAAAGGCCTCTGGGGAGGACACTCCACCCTGGAATTCTGGTCTTCTGACTCCTTTTCAAATTTGCTTTCTGCTTCCCTACAGCATCGTGTGCTTCTGCCAGCGTCAGGGTGCAGGGTGTTGTGGTTTCTCAGGCATTCTGTTTAGTAGAACAGCTCATTGGACTAGAGAGAGGACAGGCTTTGGAGTCTGGAAGTCCTGGGTTCAAATCCCAGCTCTGCTTCCTGCTGGCCCTGTGACCCCGCTGGACCTCTCTTCACTTCCCTTCTAGAATGGGTGAAGCTCATTGTGTCAGGATGCTGACTTCGAGAGGGTGGGTCACAAGCTGCCTTGAGGAGGCGTTTGTTGCTGATGGATGTTAACATAGAGAAAGCCCTGTGCTACCTGTGAGACTGGATGCAAATGACCTGAGTTGACAGTGACAGTGGCACCCTCTCTATTCCCCCTCCCCCACCCCAGTCCCATCCAGTGTCTTCTGGCATTTCCTGTCATCCCAGTTGCCCTCAGATTAGTCCTTCCCAGTCCTTCATTGGTCGGACCCCAGAGGATCTGAGACCCTCCACTCTGAGTCACGATTTCCGTCAGCCTCCCCTGTGCCAGGCCTCGAACCCTTGGGATGCCAGGTGATGGTGCCTGGTCCCTGCCCTCAGGGAACTCCTCCCAGGAAGGCACAGAGACTCCCGCTTGTCCCAGGGGGAAAGGCCCCCCATCCCTTCTCGGCCTCCCTCTTGGTGTGGCACCATCCTAGCACGCACCACCCTGGACCACTCGTCCTTTTATAGCAACATGAACAGATACTTGATGCAGCTGATGAGAGCCCTGCCCAGGGGACCGTCACGGCAGAAAGGAGGGGTGACCATTCTTGAGTGGCCCGGTCAGAGGCTTCTCAACTGGACGGTGAAGTGAGTGGAGAACCCAGGGTACACGGGGAGCCCCGAGGAGGTCACGTCCCCGGGTCTAGAGGGTCAAGAGAGGCCTCTGGGGACAAGGGTCTTTACTGCTGAGGCTTGAATGAGGAGTTAGTCAGACTCGGGGATCCAGGGGGAGGGGAGGGAAGGGGCTCCAGGCAGAGCGAACAGAATAGGAAAATCACTGGAGGTGGGCACAGCTGGGGGCACATGTGGGACACCCCCGATGTTGGTGTTGGGACAGCATCAACCATCAGGGAGAAGCAGGGGTCAGGGCCAGAGAGGTGGGGAGCAGTCAGTGGTTCCAGAGCCTGGAACAGGGCGCCAAGGAGGACCCCTCCTCTGTAACAGAGCGGGTGATGGGTTGGAGATTTGGAAGGTCAGGGGCAAGCCTGGTGAGGAGAGGAGTTGACAGCCAAAGCCCCTTCTCTTGTCAGTCTTGGCCTCTGTCATCATCATCATTATTATTGTCACCAATATTCGTTATCAAAAGATGACTCTGCCCGGTCACTGAGAGAAGGGAGCTGACATTCATTCAGCAACTATTGTGTGCTCAAGCCTGTACTATCAGCTTTCATGTCTAGTTTCCCCAAAGCCCTGTGATCGTGGTGTATTGTCCCCACTTTTCAATAGTGAAATGGATCCCTAGACACAGAGATGGGCCAGAATGGAAGGAATGGATCTTGTTAGGGCTTGAACCCAGGGCTGAGTGCAGAGCATCACTGACCGTCCCCGTGTGGGGTCCTGGGGCGGTGGAAGGGGTGAGGCGCACCCTACGGTCGGGTTCACGGCATCACGGGGACAGGCACACACCTAATCCTGCAGTCGCACAAGTATGTACGAGGTGCATTCCTAACATGGGTCTCGTGAAGTTATTCTCCTCCTCTAAAACCTTCTATGGCTCCCCATTGCCTGCGAGAGAAAACCCAGCTTCACCTGGCATCAAACGTCCTCCACTACCTATCTGCCACAACCCTCTTCTCCAGCCTCAGCTTCCCCCTCCAGCCGACCTCCCAGGCACACATCCTCTCCCGCTGGCAGAAAACCTCCGAGATTTCCTATCACCAAACCTTTGTGTGTGCTGTTGCCTCTAGTTGGAACGCCCTTTCGTTCGGGTGTGGGTGTGCATGTGAAATGAACCGTCCCCTCGCCCACGTGTCTTTCCTAACCCCTTCCGCCAGCCCCAGCCCCAGCTCCTGGCAGCCCTGCACAGCACTTGCTGTCTTAGCGCGCTAATCCCTTTGGACCTTGGACCATTTGCTGACAGCTCATTACCCCCTGGTGGTGGGTCTGGCTTCGTTAGGCAAAGGCAAGGGCGGCCCTTAGGAAGAGCTGTTGGCAAGGCCAAGGTGACCGGGTTCTGGAAGCCGAGGGAGCACTTCCATCAGGTGAGCCCTCAGGGATTTGGCCTGGAGCCTAGGTCAAGGGAGCCGTGTCCTGGGTGCCCCACCACCGTGCTCTCCTACGGGGCTCAGACCCGCTTGTTTTCTGTGTGCTTTGATGTTTCAGAACCAGTTTTGCAATAAGAAAACATTTCACCCTTGTCCTCTGGTGAAAGGGAGCAGCTAGAGCCTTCTCCGCCTGCTGGCCCGTGGGACCTCCCCTGGGGCTGGGGTCTCCCACGCGATCCCTCCACCAGCTCAGTGACGCACGTCCCAAGCGCCTGTTGGCTGGAGCGACCAGGATACGAGTTCTGATCCAACTCTGGAGCTTAGTAGCTGTGTGGCCGGGAGCGGGTCCCATGCCCTCCTGCCACCTCATTCTCCCAGCTGTAAAGTGCAGGAAGGACCCCCGGCAGGGACCGGTCACTGAGAGAAGGCCTCTGGGGACAAGTGACTTCACTGCTGAGGCTTGACTGAGGAGTTAGCCAGGATGGGGGTCCAGGGGGAGGGGAGGGAGGAGCCTGGGGGAGGGGGAGAGCTGGGATCTGGGGCCTGCAGGCCTGGGTTCGAATCCCCGCTCCAGCTGTGGAACCTGGGGAGAATTTCCAGTGCCTTCTGAGCTTCACTCCTGGGGAAAGTACTAGTTGCCACCTTGCAGGAGGGTGGGAAGATTGAGGCCAATGACTTACTGGCGCACTTGGCAAGGTGCAGGGCACGCTGGCAGAGCCAGTGGAGAAGGTTGTTTCTCGTGGTTTCGATGCAGGGACACCAGCCTGTGGACTCTCCCAGCCCACGCCGGTGCCCACAGCGGCTGGTCTCCCAGGTCGCAGCATCTCGTCTCTTTGCCCTCCTCGGCTCTGCGCTTGGGGTCTAGGCCAGGCTGTTTCCTTACTGGTTTCCTAGCCTCTTTATGGTCAGAGACATGCCACATTTCCTAGGACTTGGCTTCCAAAAGCCGGGTGCCCTGAACACGCCGTGTTTTCCTAGCTTTGCTGGCTCAAATGTCTGCTCAGCACTGAGGCCTGGTGCCACCGCCACCTCCTCATGAGGCCTTCTTGGTTTGCCCACATCCCTCCTCAGAGCTCCAAGTTTGGGGTCTCTCACGGCTCTTTCACAGTCATCTGTGCCCTTGTCTGCAGACCCCCTTACAGCCTGCAAGCATCGGGCCATGTTTGTTTTCCTCCTGGACTCTAGTACCCAGCACAGTACTCAGCACAGTACCCAACACAGTACTCAGCTCGGTACCCAGCAGAGCACTCAGCACAGTACTCAGCACATTACCCAGGACAGCGCCCATCTGGCCGTGACTGCGTTGAGGGAAAGCCCTGACACCACATTCCTCCAGCCTTCCTGAACTGCTTCTCCTCCCTGCTGAGGTTTTCCCTCCACCCAAACCCCACCTGACTTTTGCCCTCACTGGCTCCCTCGAATCAGAATTGCTTTGTGGCTACAGTGCAATGACCCCCTTCCCAGCTGGCTCGTGTCCCTTGCCAAGCACTCCTGGACGTGTCCTTGCTGGGGTGGGGCTGTAGGAGAACCACGCACGAGCCAAAGAGCGGAATCATCAGGGCAGAGAAGGAGGGTGGAATCTGCTTCTCGAAGGTTGGCTTTGCCAGCTCAGCTCTAGCCTCTGGTCCCACAGCAGACATGCCTCTGGTCCCACAGCAGACATGACTCTGGTCCCACAGCAGACATGCCTCTGGTCAGTGTTTTGGTTTGGGGGCAGGGGTTTCTGCTTCAGGCCAGGTGGGGCTCATGTTCTGCCGGCCTTTGGGACTGGCCAGCTCTTCTCTCTTTGCAGGGAAGCAACAGGCTCACTCCCCTGCAAAGAGCGGCGGGTCCCCCCATCTCCCATGTTCCCCTGGTCCAGCCTGTGCTTCCCTGGCCAGGAATCAGGAGGGCAAAGGTCCAGAGGCGTAGAGGAGGTCACACCATCAGGACCCTGGACTGGTTCCTTGTGAGTGTGGCAGAGAGAGACTGAATTTAGTTTCTTCCCCAAGCTGCTGTCTCCCTTCTTTCACGGAGCTGGATTCCAACTGAGGTTAAGTTGGGCAGCCCCTGTAGAGGAGGCCTCGCTAACTGCTGCAGAGAATTGTTCTGCAAAGCTAAGGTTTCTGTGGGTCCCCGGTGCCCCCACTGGTAAAACTGGAATCACCCTGGTGCCCATCTTGCCAGCTTGGGGATTGGGCATGGGGTCTACGCCACAACTCTGGGTGTCAGAGACATCAGATCCTGAATTATTATTATTATTTCTTTTTTTTTTTTGCGGTACGCGGGCCTCTCACTATCATGGCCTCTCCCGCTGCGGAGCACAGGCTCCGGACGCGCAGGCTCAGCGGCCATGGCTCATGGGCCCAGCTGCTCCGCAGCATGTGGGATCTTCCCGGACCGGGCCACGAACCTGCGTCCCCTGCATCGGCAGGCGGACTGCCAACCACTGCGCCACCAGGGAAGCCCTATTATTATTAGTTCTAATCAAATTAAATCTCACTGGATGGCAAAAAATTGATCCTCAGCCATGCTGGGGGACCCCTTCTTCTGAGAGGTGTGAAATGTTCTGTTCAGGGGGTGGGTAATCTTACTCAGCCCAGAACATTCCACGGTGGCCCTGGGTCTTTGGTCCACACTCGTCACTGTGGTGCCTTTGTCCGCCACTTTGCTGCCCACTGCTGAGCGGGACTTGGGGTCCCTGCTGGGCGCCTGCTGTCCCCGTTACCTGCTACGGTCCGGCAAATCCTGCTGCTGGGCCCAGCCCTGAGCCCCAAACCACAGCTCTTTTCCTCTCTGGGGGAACCTCCCTGCTCTTCACGCTACCTGCTCTACACCCCACTCAGAGCACAGAGACAGCCCTTGTAAGGAGGTTCTCTAACCTCACTCTTTGATAACACGCATAGGCAGGGAAGTCCCTCTCTACCAGGGGTCCCCAAGCCCTGGGCCGGGGACCGGTACCCGTCTGTGGCCTGTTAGGAAACTGGCTGCATAGCAGGCACACGAGCGAAGCTTCATCTGCTTCTCCCCGTTGCCCACATGACGACCTGAAGCACCTCCCACCCTGCCACCACCCGTGGAAAAACTGTCTTCCACGAAACCGGTCCCTGGTGCCCAAAAGCTTGGGGACCGCTGCTCTGTACTATCATCGATGTCATCATCATCGTTAACCACTGTCATACGAGGTAACAAAAAAGGACTGGGACCATTGCCCGTTTGCACGTGTGGGGGGAGGGTCTGCATAACCGCTCAGTGGTTTATAAAGTCCCCTAACATATCTATGTTCTAATTAATAGTGTTTTTGAAAAGTAATGTTATAATCCTATGAGATAGACAAAGCAGAGACTGTTATCACCGTCTCTGAGTGACTGAGTGGCCCGCCTGGGGCCACAGAGTTGTCAGTGGGGCAGCCCTGGACACGGCAGGAGCCCCTCCCCAACCCCACCCACAGCGAAGGCTCAGACGGCCAGCCCACTGGGACATCAGTCTAAGAAAACTGACTGCCAGCCTTAGGGAGACAGGCTGGGGAACAGCTGGAGCTTTAGGCTAACGCTGTGCTGTCAGTAAATATAATCAGAAGGTAAGCAAAAGATAGCGGTAACGGTGAACAGTTTTGGAGTGATGGGAGATGCAGTGTGGGCCAGGCCATGTGCTAGGGTATCTCGCAATGTCACTATAACCTTGGGTGGCGTTAACCATTATCTTCCCCCATTTCATAGGCCTGGAGAGTTTAAGTACCATGACAAAGGTCACACAGGTAGTGGAGACGAGCCCTGGAATTGGAGTCTAATCTTATTTTGACTGCAGAGACCAAGGTTTAGTTGCCAAAGAACTAGAATAATAACAGTGAATAATGACAACAGCTAACGTTACCAGATAACCTACTATTTGCCAGGCGTTGTGTATCAGCCTTGGTCCTCCAAGAAGCCAAGGCCAAGGTGAGGTTAGATATGCAAGACGTTTAATAGGGAACCATCTGTGAGAGAAAATGGGACGGGAACCCGGGGTGGCTGGGAGGGACACGGTCAGTCCAATGCAGGTCCGACCCTGAGTCCGGGAGAGCAGGGAGAATCTTGGGCTGCCGGGTGGTTCTCAGGGAATTTGGCAAGGCCGTGGGGTGTCCCGAATCAGTCACCCATCAGAGGAGCCCAGTGTCCTGTAGTAACGGGCCTGCCTTCGTGTTCCTGTTTGGTCACTGGTGGGAACAGCTGAGGGAGCGAGGCTTTGGTGCCAGCTGCAATCTCAGATAATTCCGAGCCTTGGCTGGGGACCTGGGCCAAGCCCACTCCCTGCAGTGGGCCTGAGAGGCAGATTCTCATGGTGCCACACACTGGGACATGCACTTTACATGCATTTTCTCAGTTAATTCTGGGAAAAAAAAAAAATCTGAGAGCTGAGTACTACTATACACCCACTTTACAGACAAGAAAACCAAGGCCAGGGAAATAATGAAACTTTTCTGGGTTCACGCAGCTGGAAACAGGCTCATCGGGGAAGGGAGGGCACTCCTATCATCAGACAGCTCTGGGCGGTTCTGTGCTGATTAATCTCCATCGCCACTCGCTCCCACCCCAGAGCCCTTAGCAGCCTGCCCAAGGTCACAGGAGGAGGGGCAGGGGCTGCGACTCGAACCCCAGCTCCTCTGGTCTCAAAGTCCTGCCTCTTTCCATGTCTTGCCACTGTCTTCCCAAGGCTCTGCCTGTTGGCGTGTTGTCTAACTCCTGGGAACTGGCTTTGTGTCCACAACAGAAAATATGCCAGCTAGAGCCAGAGGGCCGCGTGAAGGTGGACATGGTGCTGCGGGCGGCCGAAGCCCTCCTGGCATGCTGCCATGAGGACCAGAAGCCCGAGATCCTGACCCGGCTGAGGGACGTCAAAGCGCAGTGGGAGGAGACGGTCACCTACATGATCCACTGTCACAGGTAGGGTGGCTGGGTACCTTTCCAGGCCTTTGTCTGCGGCTGCTGCCGACCCTCCGTGCCCACCACCACGCTGGCCTGGGGCCGCTGCCCAAGGGACATTTCTTCGGTCCTGGGATTAGTGGGAACAGGATGCTCTCTTGGGATGTCAGTCAACCCTGCCTGCCTCTTTCTAATTATAATCAAGCTTAATGAGGATAATAGCCAGTGGGAGCCCATCGTGTTTTGCCAACAATTAATTCTTGGTAGACTTGCCGGTGTGCATCCTCCAGCAGAAAGGCCAAATGGCCCCGGGGGGTAAGAAGGCCTGTTGCCTTGCTAGCGCTTTAGCCCAGATTCTCTGCTTGTACCAGGGAGCCAGGTCAGGGGCGGGGGCTTTGCCTGACCTGGGATCGCCTCTTGCTCTGCTGGTTACTTGCTGTGTGGCCTTGGGAAAGTTACTTGACCCCGGAGCCTCAGGCGCCTCATCTGGACAATGGGTATAGTCAAGTGTTTCTTGAAGGTTTTTAGGAGGATGGCGGGGGATAGCAAATGTCGAGAGCCAGGCACAGCGCTTGGCACACAGGAGGTCCTCAGTGGGCAGGAGCTGCCAGCATCTTCTCCGTCTTTATGAAACCAGAATGTTGAGTGGACCAGGGGGACTTTACTCAGTGTTTTCTGCTTTTCAAATTCTTTCACTTGGAATTCCAAACGAAGTAGCTTGATGTTGGCTGGACCGATAGGGCCATCTCCACGTTACAGACGGGGAAACTGAGGCGGGTGCAGAGGCGGGGTAATGCAGCGAGTTCATGGCACGCCTGGGACCCGTGCACAGGCCCCAGCCCTCTGTCCCCGCTGAGCGGTGACGAGCCCACAGATCCTATTGTACTCTGCAAGTTAAGAGACACACTCCCCGTGGCAGTCTTCTCGTGACTGCTAGTGGGCACCCATGTGGTAAGAGCCAGGGTGACTGTGTGTGGAGTCCCAACACCAGAGAGAAACAACTGTGGGCATCGTCGTGCATCACTGATAGGAATTGGGGGTCCTGGTGGCTCAGGGCATCAGCAGGCTGGGGGTTCTCAGAGCAGGTCTGGAATCTGAGCCACCCTGATCATTAGCCCCATGGAGCTTGTCTCCCAGATGGGAGGGTCTTGTCTACCAGGACTGGGGTGAGGCCCGAGAGGGTGTCCTTGTGTCCCCCTCCCGCAGCCCCCCAGTACTGGGGAGGGGGCAGCGGCACGGCCTCCCCGCCCATGAACCTGGTGGGGGGATGCTCATGGCCGTGGCCTCTGCCTACAGCCGTATTGAGTGGGTGTGGCTGCACTGGAGCGAGTACCTGCTGGCCCGGGATGAGTTCTACCGCTGGTTCCAGAAGATGACGGTGGTGCTCGAGCCCCCTGTGGAGCTGCAGCTGGGCCTGAAGGAGAAGCGCTGGCAGCTGAGCCACGCCCAGGTGCTGCTTCAGAACGTGGACAATCAGGCCACGCTCCTGGACCGGCTGCTGGAGGAGGCGGCCTCCCTGTTCAACAGGATCGGGGACCCCAGCGTGGACGAAGCCGCGCAGAAGAAGCTGAAAGCCGAGTACGACGCGGTGAAGACCAAAGCCCAGGTGGGTGCGGGCAGCGGGCTGTCTTCACCCTTCATCCGTCACCTGCTCCCATCTACCCGTCCAGCCACTCGTTTGCTCCCTCACCATCTATCCATCCATCCATCTACCCACCATCTACTATCCACCCACCCGACACCACTCACCCACCACCATCCACCCATCTCCCCACCCTCCTATCCAGCTGTCTACCCACTCACCCATCTATCTCCCCTCTAAACTAACTACTAAATCCCTCATTTACTATCTACCCACTCACCCCTCCATCCACTTACCTACACATCCATCCACCCATCTCCCCACCCTGCTATCCATTTGTCTACCCACTCACCCATCTATTTCCCCTCTAAACTAACCACCAAATCTCTTATGTACTATCTGCCCAGTCACCCCTCCATCCACTTACCTACCCATCCACCCATCCATCTCCCCACCCTCCTGTCCATCTGTTTACTCACTCACCCATCTACCTCTCCACTAACCTAACTAGATCTCCTATTCCTCTCTCCAGCCACTTAATCACCCACCCATCTATTCATTCACCTACTCATCAACCCACCTATGTACTCTTCACATACCCATGTACTCATCCATCTCTCCACTATCTACTACCCACCGTTCACCCCTTCACCCACTTACCTACTCACTATCTACTTGTCACCCATCCCTTATCCACTCACCCAAGCATTATATAACTACCTACCTGTCAATCTTCCACCTACCCATTCACCCACCCCTCCACCATCCATCCACCCATTGACACATTATCTACTATCTGTATGGCCAGCGTTGCTCATGCTTAATACACATGTGGGTACGTAGTAAGTGTATGTTGACTGACTGACTGATGGACTTTGAGGTTCACTTCCACCCAGCTCCCCTCCCCTCTCCCTCCCTCTTTCCTTCCTTCCCTCCCTCCTCCTGCCCTTTAGTCCTTCTCCTTTGCTTTCCTCCTCTGCTCTCTTTTGTCCTTCCCCCAATTCCTCTGCCCATTCTTTGATCCCTGTCTCTTACCTCATTCTTGCCTTGGTTTAAACAGTCCATTGAGTTATTAAGTTCAATTTTGTTTCAAGAACTTCTATTTGGTTTTGTATTATATCCGTCATTCATTTTTTTTCTTTCTTTCTTCTTTTTTTTTTTAAATTTCCTTATTTTATTTATTTATTTTTTAGTGCATTGGGTCTTCGTTGCTACACGCAGGCTTTCTCTAGTTGCGGTGAGCGAGGGCTACTCTTCATTACGGTGTGTGGGCTTCTCATCGCAGTGGCTTCTCTTGTTGCAGAGCACAGGCTCTAGACGCGCGGGCTTCAGTAGTTGCAGCATGCGGGCTCAGTAGCTGTGGCTCACGGGCTCTAGAGCGCAGGCTCAGTAGTTGCGGTGCACAGGCTTAGTTGCTCTGCGGCACGTGGGATCTTCCCAGACCAGGGCTCGAACCCGTGTCCCCTGCGTTGGCAGACGGATTCTTAACCACTGCGCCACCAGGGAAGCCCCTCTTTTTTTCATTGTCCTTTTTCTCTTAAACTTGGCACTCCTCTCAGGTACGGATTCTATCTGTAGTCATTTTAATCATACACATTTTATAATCGGCAGGCTGCTCTAGTAGCTGAAGTTCCTGGCCTGATACTGCCGTCTGTTGCGTCTGCTGACATGGTGGATCATTTCCTTGGAGACTTCGTAATTCTGAGCTGTGAGCTTATCCTATGTGGGGCCTTATCTGCAGAACCCCGTGGCTGGGCCTGGCCCTCAGAGAGCTTGTGTTTTCTTCAGCCAGGCTACCATGGGAATTTGCCTTCAGGGTTCCCATTGAGTGTCACTGAAATGTTTTGGGGGTTCCTAAATCAAGTGGGTTCTCTGCACTTGAACCCTAAGCCAAAATGATGCGGGAGGCTCCTGGCTCCCTGCTCTGAAAGGTGGCTATCTTTGCATTTGTCTTCTCAGCCTGACCCCAGGCTGAGACACATATGCTTCTGTCTTGTATTGCGCTGGTGGGAAGGTTTTTCTCTCTAGTTCACCCTTTGATAGAGGGGGAGTCCCCGGAGTATTCTGCCTTTTTGCCGTGGTCTCTGCCCCCCTGGGCCCAGAGTCTTACCTCCTCCTCCAACCTGAGCATTAAACCCAAGAAGACGTCAAGCACACATGTGGGTTTAGCATCCTGGTTTCCATAGCATCTTTGCATCTGGTCCACGGGCTATCTCTTACCTTGGTGTGTGCGGTGTGTGCGTGGTTCTGCATTTAAATGATGCTTGTTACATTTTATCCAGCATTTCTGGCTGGCTATGGTAGAAGGGTATTCAGCTCTCCCATGTTGCTGGAGGTGGAAGTCTCCTAGGTCCTTCCAGTTATGGGAAATGGTTCTATAATAAGCAGAGATCTGAGAAACCTTGAGTAGGAATAGGACGCTGGCCCCAGAATGCTTGGAAAGGGACCTGGGTTCCAGCCAGGCTCTGCTGCTTCCCAGCTGTGTGACCTCGGGGTGCTCACCCTACCTGGAGCCAGGGTGTAGGACTGAATGAGTTTGCAAGTGAGCTCTTTGAAATTGGCAGGCATTTTCCCAGAATAAAGGATGACTTGTGCTCTCGGTAGCAGTGAGAAGAAATAGCCACAACAATGGTGTCTGCCACGTACCAGGTGCTCGGAGCCCTTCATTGAATGAATGAGAACCCCGCCCCTGCAGCTGGGAGGCTCGGAGGACAGGCAGGCGGGGTGGAGCTTGGCTCTCAGAGCTGTAGCCAGCTGGTCCTCCCTCACGGCATCCAAGTGTCTAGAGCCTGCTTAACAGCAATTCTCTCTCCAGGTCTGCCCCACGGGCTCAGGCAGGGGAGGTGCCTGGCCCATGGCCTCCTTGCTGCTGAGACTTTACAAGAAACAGGTGCTTGTGCCAATCAGCAGAGAGCGCCTCGTGCAGGAAATGGAAAGTGGTTTTGTGTGTGTGTGTGTAAGTGTACACGCGTGTGTGTGGAAGGGGCATGCCTGGGGCACCGGTGAGCACCAATTCTAAGAAATGATCACCTCAGAGATTCTCATCGTCCCTCCAGGGAACCCTCCCCTCACTGGATCCAAAAATTCATAGAAATCACAACTCTTATTGGCGAATGCTATCTTTTCCTAGTTCCTTCATGTCTTTGACCTCATTTGAGCCTCCCAACCTTCTTATGTGGTAAGTAGAGAAGGTGTGACTGGGCCCTTTTTTTAAATTTTGACTTAAAAAATAATCTACAGATAAACAACAAGGTCCTACAGTATAGCACAGGGAACTATATTCAGTATCCTGTGATAAACCTCAATGGAAAAGAATACAAAAAAGAACGTATATATCTATATGACTGAATCACTCTGCTGTATACAGAAGAAATTAACACAACATTGTAAATCAACTATACTTTAATTAAAAAAATAATAATAATCTAAGGGTCAGATACCCCTGGCCCATCAGAAAGAACCGGAAGTCCTAGGCGACTCCCTATGTGGGGTCCTCCTTTGGTGGTTGCCCCGGGTCCTGGGTGAGTCGCTGCACCTGTGTCCATCAGGGGAGATCAGGGGCCGCCAGAGCTCCTGCGGGTCCAGCTCAGAAAGTGGACGCAGTGGTACATGGGAGGTTTCGAGCCCCTGGATGAGGGAGCAGGTTGTTTCCAAGGGTTTTCCTGAGGTGGAGCCCAGCTGGCAGCATCCTGGGGGCAGGAGCCTGGGGGCTCTGCCTATGATGAAGGGGTGGGGGGGAGCTGCCGCCCTGGCAGAAGCCCTCCGAGTTGCCAGACGGGCTGGTGAATTTTGACCTCAGTGTGGAAACTGGGGGGTGTGCAGGGTGACTGGATCCTATGAGAGAAGGCCGTTCAGTTTGGCCTTTTGAGCTGTTGGCTGAAGCTCACAGACCCTTGGTTTTCTGCTCCTGGCTGCCAGAGGTTTGGGAGCTGTGTTCTAACTCACAGGGAGCCCGGTTAGCTCTCGGGATGGGGTTGGGGGTAGGGGTGGTGAATGGGGAGCTGTTTCTTGTCTCTCCCAGAGCCGGCAGTAGAAGATTGAAAGGCGATAAGAGGGAGAGGCCAGGGCAGGCCCCTACAGAGCCTCTGAAGTTATACTCAAACTGTCATGTGCATGTGCATTTTGTTGGTGAGAACAGTCATAGCTTCAGATGATGCCATGACCTTCAGAAGACAGAAGCTACTGAGAGGGGCAAACTGTTATATCACCCTTAGCAAGGGTCCCCTTTAGTAAAATAGGATATAGCTTCCCCAGCGTCAGCCTCCCGGGGCATACCCCATACTGGGCCTTCCAGCCCCAGACGAAAGGAAGATGCTCTGGCTCCACCCTAAGCAGGGTGAGGGACACTGCATGTCCAGTAGCCCTCAGAGATTCTTGGTAGCCCGGATGCCTCCTGGTCACCTGCTCTGTACATTTGATGAAGGTCTCACCTTGCACTAAAGTCAGACGAGAAAGCCACCCTGAGGCAGGCAACTGAAATCCTCCCACCCCAGTGAGAGCAGGAGAGCCATGCAGGGACCCCTAGAGGTCCAGGCCTATTCAAAGGGTGGGAAGCATCTCTGGGATATTGTCTTAGTCTGCTCGGGTGGACAGAACAGAATACCATAGACTTGGTGGCTTAAAAAACAGGAATTTGTTTCTCACAGTTCTGGAGGCTGGGAAGTTCGAACTCTAGGTGTCAGCAGATTTGGTTCCTGGTGAGGGGCCTCTTCTTGGCTTGAAGATGGTAACCTTCTGGCTGTGTCTTCACACGCTGGAGAGGGAGGGTCAGCAAACTCTCTGGTGTCTGTTCTTATAGGGGCACTCATCCCATCCTGAGGGCCCCACCCTCATGACCTCATATAACCCTAATCACCTCCCAAAGGCCCTGCCCCCAAACACCATCACATTGAGGGCTAGGGCTTCATCGTGTGAATTTGGGGAGGATGCATCTCAGGCCATAGGAGATACCGTATGTATTAATATCTCAACTTTCACCGAGGAGAGCCCATTTCATCATTTCTTGTGCTGGTTAACAAGCCACTACTTTTGCCTCTAAAAATCCAGTTTTGACTTCCAATATGTTAATTAGCAAGGCCTCTGGTGTTGATAGGGACAGGACCACAGAAGCACGGCGGGGGTCACCTCTGGACTGTATCCTTCGTGACCACCCCCTGAAGGGAGATTCTTGATCAGGAAAAGTGGCCAAGCCCGGGAATTAGCAGTGGCACAGCCAGCAGAAAGCAACTGAAAGCCGAGAAGAGACAAAGCAGGCTGGTTGCCCGTGGGCGGGGCCTGCTTGTTTACTTTGCCTGATGGTTTTTAATCCAATGATTGTTTTCTGAAGGGCCAGGCAGATAGTAGCACCCTCTTCCTGCCTGCTTCCCTCTGTGGCTGTGTTTGTTTGGCATCCCGGCCAGGAATCGGAGCCCTTCCTGCAGCCCTTTGCAGAGGCACAAATCCACTCCCGCCCTTGTTAATTGGTTGGGTTTTGACATTCCTGACAACTCTGCCCACACAGATGGTTTGATTGTTTGGTGTAACGAGAGGAGGTGGAACCCTCTCCCATTTGTCACCCACATTCCTCCGACGTGCCCTGCCCGCCCGTGGCTGAACTGTGTTCTGTGATCTCTTTATGCCTGGCACAGAGCGCGGCTGGATGCCTGCCCTGCTCGGCCGCGTTCCTCTCCTAGCCGCCTGCTCACCGTCACAGAGGCTTTTATTTACTCTGGATCTCCCCCAGTGCCAGCACTTCATTCTTCACACACACAGAGCCGCCAGCCGGCACTTTTATTGGAGAGTTTGCTGCACTGCAACCTTTATCACCATCGGTGTCAACCAGGGGCCCAGCCCCTATTCTCTGCTTAGTATTCTTGACCCACTTTGTTTCGTAAATGAATCTTCTCGTGGATGGAGGAAGCTCGGGGAGGATTCTGGTGGATGCAAATAACCCTGCGGGGGACGGGGAGCAGCAGGGGAAACGTGAAGGAGGTGGTTGCTGGACCTTGGTCCACTTTCTGAATTCAAGCAGCCCCGTGTTTCCCATCTGTCAAGCGCTGAGCCTCACTCCCATAGTGAGAGGATTCTCAGTTCTTCACTGAAGGACTTGATCTTGTGCCTTGGTTTCCCCGTCTCTGAAATGGGGATATTTTCCCCTACTTGCCATGGGTGTTGCAAAGGTTTAAACGAATTGGTGTTTCTAGGTTTGGTGAGGGGCTTCTCCATGGGAGGGGAAGGCACACACACATAGCCAGGGGGGTTTTTCAAATCCACGTGTCCGTCTGCCCTTCCCAGTTGAGAATGGTTGGCTTAGCCTCGTAGAAGGTCAGGACCTTCCTGAACGTGGCCTGACTCCATGGCTGAGAGCTGAGGTCAGCAAACCACTGCCCATAGGTTCAATCCAGCCCAATTCCTGACTTTTTTATGACCTGTAAACCAAAAATAGTTTTTATATTTTTCAGTGGTTGGGGGAAAATTAAAAGCAGAATATTTCATGACATGTGAAAATGATAGGAAATTCAAATTTCAGGTCCATGATTCATTTGATTGGAATACAACCATTCTTTATGTGTCTGCCTGTGGCTGCAACTTGGGTGCTACAATGTAAGTAGCACACAAGTGGTTGAGAAGTTGCAGCGGAAACCACATGGCAGGCAAAGCCCAGAATATCTACCATCTGCGAGAAAGAGAGATTCTGCCACCCGCTGGGCCTGAGCAGTGATTTTGGAGTCTGAACTTGGCGTTTAAATCTTGTCTGCAAGAGTTATGTTACCTCCCGTCACCCATTTGGATACTCGCATAATGGGACAGTTTGGGATCCTTGTGAAGATATTAAATACGATAATGCCGGTCTATTTCCAGGTACATAGTAAGTGCTTATTAAACGAAGGTCCCCTGGTTCCTTTTTCTTGGCTCTCCTAGGAGAGATCCCTCCACCGGCACACACCCCACACTTAGTTACATCTGGCCACTCAGGAAGCACTTAGTCTCAGAGCCTGCCCTGAGCGGGACCAGGGAGATGAAATCAACCCCCGTGTCCTTAGGGAGCGCTTGGTCCCCACCAGATGACAATTCGGTAGACAAGCCTGGGGGAGAGCCACAGCCTGGGGCAGTAGGCAAAGCCTCAGAGCAGGTGGGGCCTGGAGATTAGCATTGCCACGTGGGCACCTCTCACTTGGTTGGGTGTGACAAGAGCAGAGGGACACAGGTGACAATAAACAATGGCTCAGAGTTCTCAAGCTCTTACTAGCTGTCCGGTGCTGTTCTGGGGTTGTGCGAGCCCTGACTCAGTTAATGCCACCCTGATGAGGCAGTTACTGTTATCAACCACACCATATGGAGGGGTTAATTACAAGCTCGAGGGGGGCCAGGGTCAAGCCCCAGGCAGTGGGCTCCCAAGCCCAGGGTCTTGACCGCTCGTCTGCAGAGCCGCATTGTGGGGTCCTGCCCTTGACCACCAGGCTACAATGCTTGGACCTGGGCCTGGGGGCAGTGGGGAGCAGTGGAGGGGTTTAAAGAGATGGTGCTGTAATCAGGGGTGTGTTTTGAAAATCAGAATCTCTAGGCACACAGTAGGTCCTATAGCAGGACACTGTTATCTCCCCAAATGTCACCCACCCTTAGGACACCATCTTGCCCCTGTGTGGTTAAAGCTTCAGTGGGAGTGTCTGAAAATAGAGGCAATTCCAACACATGCAGGCAAATCGCCACACTCGGGGGGAAATGGGGGGCAGCCTGCTGTTTACTCTCGTACCCCATGGACATAGTCGCAGTGGAGCAGAGATGCGTTGGCCCAGCCTTGCCTCCCAGGTTGGAATCTTGGTGCTTTCCTAGCCAGGTGACCTTGGGCAAGTCATTTCACTTTCCGTGCCTTGGTTTCCCCATCTATCGGACTGGGATAATAATGGTACCACATTATGGGGGCAGTCAGGAGCATTCAGTGAGATGATCTTGTACACAAAGTTCTTAGGGCAGAGCCGGCACCTTGGTAAGTGCTCAAATGGTAGTGTTACGTAGTTGTAACCACGGCCCCATCTTGAGTGCCATTCCTAGGACGTGGCAGGAAGACAAGCCCACTGTGTGGTTGACAAGCCCAGTGCTGGCATGTTTTGGTCTCTAAAGCCAAGAATTTCTTGACTGATTGCTGATGAGGTAGAGAAGAATGTCCGGGATCTTTGTGTCCAGCGAAAGGGCTGAGGGTCAGTTGTGTCCCACGCTCCCTACACACACACACACACACACACACACACACACACACACACATTCAGGCCTGGGAGGCCAGGCGAGGGGCAGCCTGGGCTGGGGACCTTTACGGCCGGTGACTCTCCTCCCCTCCCACAGAACAGAGTGGACCTGCTGGAGCAGGTGACCCAGGAGCATGAACATTTCCAGCTGAGCGTGGACGAGTTCCAGCTGTGGCTGAAGGCGGTGGTGGAGCGGGTGCACGGCTGCATGGGGCGCAAGTGCCGGCTGAGCACCAAGGACCGTCTCTCGGCGCTGCAGGTAACCAACCCCCGGCAAGTCTCTGCGAGAGTGGGGAGAGAGCGCTCATGGCTGGAGGGTCTCTGTTAGAGTTTATTTAATAGGATGGGGCTGGGAGCCAGAGTGGGGAGGGAGCACTCATGGCTGGCGGGTCTCTGTTAGAGTTTATTTAATAGGATGGGGCTGGGAGGTCCCAGGAGATACAAACATCCCTGTACACAGACCCCACAAGAGGAGAAGCGTGGGATGTGGTGTAGATCCCATGCTTGGGGCCTCGGCTGCTTTATGGAAGTCTCTGAGCCAGCAGGGCATTTGGAAACCCAAGGCCACAGCAGCATGGTCTAGACCAGCTGGGCTCAAATGGGGGACATTGTCCATGTCTGGAGACATTTTTGGTTGTCACAACTGGGAGTGGAGGTGCTCCTGGCATCTAGTGGATGGAGGCCAGAGGTGCTGCTAGACATCCCACAGTGCACAGGACAGCCCCCGACAGCACAGCGTTATCTGACCTCACATGTCAGTATGTGAAGGTAAGGAACCCTGGCGTAAGCATCTAACCTGCAGGAGAAGCTGGGTCCACTCTGGGCTTCCTGACTTGCTGTGATCCTGAACGAGCTTCCGACTCCCTCTGTAAAGTGAGTGGGTAGATTATCTTCAATAATTCAAGGACCACTTTATAATTTTTGACACAGCTCTACAGCACCTATACCATTTATTTAATATTTGTATTTAAATTGACTCTCTTTTGAAAAAACCAATGAACAGTGGCCACAAAATATCTTGTATGACTTGTGCAGTTTCCCCACTATCTGAAAGTCGTGTTCCTATGGAACTGTTCTTGAGCCGAAATGGTGTGTAGCAGAGAAGTGGGACTTCCCTGGCGGTCCAGTGGTTAAGGTTCTGTGCTGCCTCTGCAGGGGGGGCGGGTTCGATCCCTGGTTGGGGAACTAAGATCCCACATGCCGTGCAGCACGGCCACAAAATTAAAAAGAAAAACAAACAGAAAACAAGCGGAGAAGTCATTACCTTTTCTCGCAAAAGCTAAAATCCTCTTTGGATTTCTTTCAGGTAGCGAAAACAGGTACTACTGTAGGTCTTCTGTAAAAGCAAAGCGATATACACTGTTATGGCTTCTCCCGTTGCGGAGCACAGGCTCCGGACGCGCAGGCTCAGTGGCCATGGCTCACGGGCCCAGCTGCTCCGCGGCACGTGGGATCCTCCCGGACCGGGGCACGAACCCGCGTCCCCTGCATCGGCAGGCGGACTCTCAACCACTGCGCCACCAGGGAAGCCCTAAATTGAACTTTTGAAAAGTGTGGGTATCTGTAAAAGAATGTTCACAGCAACCTTATTCATAACAGCCCTAAACTGAAAGCAACTCAGATTTTTATCCGCAGAGTATTGGATAAACACGTCATAGAATAGAATATATGTACAAAGACATATTAGTCCGTGAAAAGGAATGAAGTTCTGATATACCCGACAGCATAGAAGAATCTAAAAAACATTATGCTGAGTGAAAGAAGCCAGTTTCAAAAAATAACATATTCTATGATTTCAAATAGATGAAGTTCTAGAATCTTCTGGGATGTTAGAAATGCTCTATTTTGATAACAGTGTGGACGGCATGGGCATATATATTTCTCAGAACTCTTTGAACAGTAACACTTAAGATCTATATATAGATTTTCTCAACTTACAGTAGGGCTACGTCCCAATAAACCCATCGTAAGTTGAAAATATCGTAAGTCGAAAGTGCATTTAAGACACCTAACCTACCAAACATCATAGCTTCGTCCAGCCCACCTTAAGCGTGCTCAGATCATCTTCCATTAGCCTAAAATCATCTAGCACAAAGGCTGTTTTATAATAAAGTGTTGAATACCTCATGTCATTTATTGAATACCATAGTGAAAGTGAAAACTATGTTGGTTTACACTCACTGCCGCTGCCCGGCATCACGAGAGAGCTGCATATCGTGCTGCATATCAATAGTCTGGGAAAAGATCAAAATTCCAAATGCAAAGTACAGTTTCTACTGAATGCATATTGCTCTCATACCCTCGTAAAAAAAATCATAAGTCGAACCATTTTAAGTCAAGGACAGTCTGTACTGTACTCCATGTAAGTTGCACTTCACTAAAAAAGTGAAAAAAATATTTTGGAGGTATTTTAAATAAAACAGACAAAAGTGTTTACCAAAAATTTTTTTTTAATATTAGAAGGCAATGAACACTGATTTAAAAAGAAATTTTATATCATTGTCATAAATGGAATACCAATACTCATTCATAATTGGTAGATAGCCATACAAATAGATGTAATGAGGCCAGATGGCGTCGTTAGGTTCTGTTTGCTCCATACTTTTGCCAGCTGAAGGCTTCGAGCCTGAGGCTGCCTCCGTCTCTGTTAAAAAAGCAAGATTAACAAATGTCCGAGCGTGTTAAAGACAGAGAAGTACACAGCAGAGACTTTCCCCTTCACTTAATCACAGGGCTTGTAAATGACATGGTAACGGAATCACATCCTGAATGTTACAAGGGCAGACAGTCCACCCCTTGGAAAGTGCCTTGGGTCTAGCCTGGGAATAGGAATTACCGTTGGGCGTGACGCTCCCAGCGGTCCTGGGAAACGCAGCACGTGTTTTCTTTTTCCCCTCGGGTTTCTTTCCCACTGCCACCCTGCTTTAGGACATCGCCAGCGACTTTCCCAGGGGCGAGGAGTCTTTGCGGAGGCTGGAGGAGCAGGCCAGGGGCGTCATCCAGAGCAGCTCCCCTCTGGGTGCAGAGAAGATCACCAGAGAACTGGAGGAGATGCGGAATGTTCTGGAGAAGCTGCGTGCACTCTGGGAGGGGGAGGAGGGGCGGCTGCGGGGCCTGCTCTGGTCCAGGGAAGCCTACGAGCAGCAGAAGAGGCAGCTGGAGGCCGAGCTGGCAGAGTTCAGGAAGGGCCTTCAGAGGCTGGCGGAGGAGGACCTGGAACCCGCGGCCAAAGCAGGGACCCAGGACGAGCTGGTGGCCCGCTGGAGACGCTACTCGGTAAGCAGTGTTTGGCAAAGCCTCGGCCCAGTCCCGGTGCCGTGTGTGCCTCGGGGCATCTGTGCAGCGGGAGGATCACGCTTAGTCTCAAGCACGCTGGCTCTGGTCTTCCTGGATTTTTGATAATCTCAGTGCCCCGAGCACAGTAGACAAATTGGTTGTTTGTACCTGTTTTCTGGATGAGGAAACTGAGGCCTGGAGAGATTTCCACCCCCCCCCCACGACATTCCCAGCCTCACATGATGAGTTGGTGGGTAAATAAGAGGTGGACCGGCTCTAAGTTTGCCATTCGCTTGCCTGATGGTAGGATGCGGTGAGCACTTTCCGAGCACAGAGCAGGGAGTGTGAGGTCAGAGGCAAGGCTCTCAGTGTAGAGAAGATGAGGAACAAACATAACCAGGGCTCTTAGGAGGCCCAGCAGATGATGCCCATCCTGCGGAGGGTGGGGGCACTCCAACCCAGACACGCTGTCCATTCGGAGCACCCTCCCACTTCCCCACCCATGTGCACACTCACAAGAGGTTTGACGTGAGGACAGAGAGATTTTTCAAATAAGGATTAACACCCTTCTGCAGTCCTTTATTTACTATATTAACTCAAAGGGCTAGCTTGTCAATTCCATTAGGGGAAAGATCTAAAAGGAAAGCCCCCAGGCCCTACCTCCACTCCAGATTGTTCTGTTTTTTCCCCTCTTCTTTCTAATGTTTGCTCATATGCAGAAATATTTGTGTGTAGGTAGAAACGAAGCATCCGTGCTCTTTAACAGCACTCAGCCTTGTAGGAGACCAGGTTCACTGCAGTGATCAACTTTGTACAAAGGGAGTTGTTTCCCTTGTAGGATTGTCTGCCTTGGCACAGGGCAGGGGTGGTGTGGTGCGGTGGTGAAGGGCGGGGACTTTCGGATCAGACTGCCCGGGTTCGAGTCTTGGTTCCTCTCCTTGCCGACTGGCTGGCTTTGGAAGAATTACTTTTTTTTTTTGGCCACACCGCTCAGCTTGCAGGATCCTAGTTCCCCCAACCACGGATTGAACCCCGGCCCTCGTTGGTGAAAGCGCGGAGTCCTAACCACTGGACCGCCAGGGAATTCCCGGGGAGAATTCGTTTAATCTCAGTTAAATGTGACATGGACGTGATGATAATAAGACCTGCCTTCCACATTCCTTATGAACCTGTGAAAACAAAAGTGCTTAGAACAGCACCTGCCAATAGCATCGGGACTCAGGGAACATATGGCTCTTGGCAGGAGTTCTAGGTGAGGGCCAAGGTCAAAGCAAGCAAACTGGCAGGGATGGAGTTTGGGGAGGGTAAGGCCTGGAAAGCCCTGCCAACACTCCCGTGTCCCGACAGCCGCCACCTGGCCATGCCCGGCTATGTTTCAGGAAGCCTCTCCCGAGGCAGGAGGCAGACCACATCCCTACAGGTGCTGCCTGTCCCACCCGGTTCAAGTGTCAATTATGACCAAGATATGACTAACCGGAAATCAGTGAAGGGGAATTTCAGAACTTGTTCGAAGATCTCTGTTCTTAAACTAGCGTTTATGTAGTGAGAAATGCTCCCGCCCTGTACCCGGTGCCTTGTCAAGCGGGGGTGGCCCCGTTTTACCCCCGAGGGACCAGGACCGATCCAAGGCTGCGCAGCTGGGAAGGGCTGGAGGTGGGTTTCCAGGCCAGCCTGTGTCCTGCCAGAGCCCGTGCGCTTTCCACTCCCCCACCCTGCCTCCTACTGAGCATGGGACCAGCCAGAGTCAAGGTCAGGATCAAACTCCACATTTCCCAGGATAGCAGGAAGAGGCCGCATCCGAAGTGCCTGAACGTGGCTGAGTGGAGTGGTTGGGCTGCTGGGTGGAAATATCCTCTTGCCGACAATAAGTGGATTCACAGAGCATCTTCAGTGCTGAAGGGGCAGGTTAAGGGCCAGAGGGCCCGGCTCCAATGTCAGGTCCACCGTTTCCCAGCTCTGCAACTGTCAGAAAACTCTTGGCCAGAGTTTCCTTGTATATAAAACGGGGACACAGAGAATTACTGTCTAGGACCATGGCGAGGCTTCAATGAATGGGACCACAGGGCACTCAGCACGTCATCACTGTTCCCTAAGTATTAGTTATTTGTATGATTAGGTGCTAGTCGATGGCAAGGCTGTGAGGTAGGTGATGATAAAGAGAAAAACCTGCTCATCAAGAGCAAACAAGGGGATTCCCTGGTGGTGCAGTGGTTGAGAGTCTGCCTGCCGATGCAGGGGACACGGGTTCGTGTGCCGGTCTGGGAAGATCCCACATGCCGCGGAGCAGCTGGGCCCATGAGCCATGGCCGCTGAGCCTGCGTGTCCGGGGCCTGTGCTCCGCAACGGGAGAGGCCACAGCAGTGAGAGGCCCGCGTACCACAAAGAAAAAAAAAGAGCAAATGTGTTTGGGGTCACGGAGCGGGAGAGCAAGGGAGAGCAGGGGCTGAGCTCTCGGGGCCCCTGTCCCTCCCCTGGGGGACCATTTTCCCCCAGGCTGGCCCACTTCCACAGGATATGCTCACCCCGGTGCGCACACACCGCCATCCCATCTCGGAAGCTCACCTGTCCCGTCGGGTGTTGTCTGCTGCTGCAGGCCACGCGGGCGGCACTGGCCGCGGAGGAGCCTCGGGTGGACCGTCTGCAGGCCCGGCTGAAGGAGCTCATCGTGTTCCCCGAGGACCCGCAGCCTCTCGCGGGCAGCGTGGTCTCTGCCATCCAGGAGCACCAGAGGTACCGGGCGGGCCGCGGGTGGTCCTGGACCTCATGCTCAGGGCCTCTGCCCATCTGACGCCAGCTGCAGAGGGGGCTTTGCTCAGGGCCTCTGCCCATCTGACGCCAGCTGCAGAGGCGCTTGCACCTCTTACTGCCTGATAACAAATAATTCTTGTTCTTATCAATGACTGGCCATTATAGGGTCTCACTGGACTCAGGTACTGACCCCTTTTCGAAGTATTTTCCATTCTGCTCCCAGAAAGAGGCCTGAACTTTGCTTTTCTCTGTGCTATGTGGCCTCTTCACTTATTTCCATCAAGTCTCCTTATGCAGCTTCGCATGGGGGATGGGTCCCCTATGTAATGGCCGAAGGGGAGGGCTTTTCACTAGGCCAGCCTTGTGCCCCACTTGCTGACGGCTGTGCTGATGTAAGCGCTGGACCTGACTTCAGACCAGCCGCTACCTCCGTGTCCGCCCATGGGTTCGGGCACGGCTAGATCTCCAGCTTCTTAGCCCAGCAAAGACCAGCAGTTCAAACATCCACCCTGTGTGGAGCTGGGCACAGTGTAAATTCAGAATCGGTACCTGTTTTTACTGCGTGAGGCTCAGAGGTGTTTGGAACACCTCTGACAGCCCAGCTGTCCCCGCCCCTGTAGCACTTCTCATCCTCCTGCCTCTGATGCAGGGGTTTTCCTCGAGAAGGAACTCAGGGACCTCCTGCCTTGCCAGTGACTCTCACCCCCCGGTGTGCACAGGCCCTACATGTGTACACGCAGAACAAGGGTCTGGATCCTCCACAAGATGCTGAGGTGGTGGTGAGACTGAACCTCCTGTGCATAGCGGGCTGTGGGAGAGGGTGGCCGAGGTCTCCCTCCCCTTCGTTGCTCTCGTGGAGGGGGCAGGTGCTGGTTATCTATGACTGGGTGCTAGACATTATATCTGTACATATATATATATGTATTTTTTTGGAAATGTAGTTGATTTACAACGTTTTGTTCGTTTCAGGTGTATAGCAAAGTGATGCGGTTATACATATATATCGTTTCTTTTTCAGATTCTTTTCCATTATAGGTTATTACAAGTTATGGAATATAGTTCCCTGTGCTATACAATGGACAGTATATTGGAAAAATTATTTGTAGAAATTATTTGGGCCTCAAGTAATGGCATCCTACTCAAGAAAGTATTTTGTTTTGCTTCCGCGAGGTGCCTGGGGGCAGGCGGTACCAGCCTGGGGGCTCCATAATTCCTCTTCCAGGCTTGACTCTTTCCCTGGTCCAGAAGCTGGGATGCAAGTCTATTCGAGGACTGGCTTACCTCCGGTGCCCTTTTGTCTGGACAGCATAGGCCTCAGGGTCCCGTGGACAGCCCAGTAGTCTGTAGAAGAGGAGAGTGCCCGCCCTGGAAGCAGCACAAGCCGGGCGCTCTGGGTTCTGGGCAGCGGCCTTGCTCCTATACTGACCCGCTCTCTCCTCTCTCGGTTCCCCCTCCATGGTGCTCACAGCATGAAAGCCAAGAGCAGCAGGCTACGTAATGCCGCGGGCGTGGACCTGTGGCGGCATTTCCAGCGGCCCCTGCAGGAGCTGCAGCTGTGGAGGGCTCTGGCCCAGAGGATCGTAGACGTCACCGCCAGCCTGCCGGACCCGCCCTCCATCCACACCTTCCTGCCGCAGATTGAGGTCCGCATGGCTCTGTCGGGAGGGCTGATGGGTGCAGCTGGGGGAGGCCACCAGCCAAGCATAGCATTTCAGGCGCCCCCGCAGGGACAGGCGTGTCTCTGGGTCCTCCAGATGTCTGGGTGGAGCCCACTGTACCCTGTCTGGTGAGTTCTAAGTGCACAGGAAATGTCAACACTTGTAGTTATCAGCGACAAAAGTCACCGTCAGTTCTTGGGAAGGAGGTGAAGCCTGGTGCCTGGTGTGGCTCCAGGACTGCACGGATCTGCGCTCAGCCTTTCTCTTTAGGACCCTGCTGCAGGCAGTCCTCAGGTGGAAGCCTGAGCAGTGCTGAGAAACAGCAGGGTGTCAGGCCATTACCTTTATTGTGTGTCAGTTGGGATGCATGTGACAAGTGACAGGAAACCTGATCAGTGGTGGCTTAAAACACAGAGACGGGACTTCCCTGGTGGCACAGCGGTTAAGAATCTGCCTGCCAATGCAGGGGACACGGGTTCGAGCCCCGCTCCGGGAAGATCCCACATGCCACAGAGCAACTAAGCCCGTGCACCATAACTACTGAGCCTGCGCTCTAGAGCCCGCGAGCCACAACTACTGAGCCCACGCGCCTAGAGCCCGTGCTCTGCAACAAGAGAGGCCACCGCAATAAGAAACCCCTGCGCCACAACGAAGAGTAGCCCCCGCTCACCTCAACTAGAGAAAGCCCGCGCGCAGCAACGAAGACCCAACGCGGCCCAAAAAATTAAATAATTAAACAAACAAACGAACACGGAGACTTTCAGGTCGTCCCAGAGCTGGCTTGATAGCTCAGCAGTATCTTGCAGGACCCAAGCTCTTTCCAGCTCTAAACCACGTCTGCCTTCATGGCCCCAAGGTGGGTGCCACCACTGCAAGTGTGCATCCTCACTGTGTATTTGAGCTCATGCTGTATGGTTGTATATTCAGATACTTTCAGTTGACACATACGAACTTCTTCTCAGCGGCCTTTAAAATGGTTCAGTAAAGCCGTCACTTGAAATGGCTGCAGAATATTCCACTTGGGGGCATGTCATTTTTTTTTTTAAGTTTCCGCACTTAGGTTCTTTCCAGTTTTCATTGCCATAATTAGCACGTGTTGATTATCTATGTACATGGATTTTTGTTTCCATTTCTACCATTCTCCTCATTTTACTGATGAGGGACTGGGGCCAGGGAGAAGTTAGGGAGCTTGTTCAAGGTCAGGCTGCTCAAGAGAGCAGAGCTGGGGGCAGAATGGTGGGTTCTAGACTCTTGTCTAATGCTCTTATCCATGTCTTCACTCTGGCTCCTGAAAATAGGTTTGCGAGGCATTCAGAACACTTATTATCATTTGACTGTTGAGAAAAACAAATGTCCCAGAGGGGAAGCCACTTGCTCGATGGGACACAGCCATTAAGTGACAGGGCTGGCTTTGACCTGCATCACAACTATATTTCATCCTGTCCTTCCCACTAAGGCAGAAAGCAAACCGGGACCTCCTTGAAGCAGGAGAGAGGTCCCGTCTTTCTCGAGTATGACCCAGGACTCCCAGTGCGGGAATTTCGGGGAGCAGTGGGTTGGAACACTTGGGGCCAGGACTTTGGTTTATTCACGTTTGGACGCTGTTTGCTGGCTGGAAGTATGTCTTTCATCACTCCCACCGGCCCACCTGGGCGGGATGGATTTCACAGGCCAGGGCTCAAGCTGCCAGCTCTCTCTTGTCTTGACTCAGCTCCTGCATCTAGCCTCAGAGCAGCCTGTGCATCTGCAAAGCTCCAGCCAAAACCTGGGCGTGGATGGTGTATTCGTTCCCTGGGGCTGCTGCAAGAAAGCACCAAAAACTGGTGGCTTCAAACAACAGAAGTTCATTCTCTCAAAGTTCTGGAAGCTGGAAGTCCAAAGTCAAGGTGTCAGGAGGGCCTTGCTCTTCCCAGTGGCTCTAGGGGAGAATCCTCCTTTACCTCTTCTAGCTTCTGGTATTTGCTGGCAGTCGCTGGTGTTCACTGGCTTGTAGGTCCATCACTCTGATCTCCGTGTCTGTCATCACGTGGCCAAGTCTTCTTTTTTTTTTCCCACCGTATCTTTTTTGAAGGACACAATTCAACACATAACAGTTGGTTAAATAACAATGGCTGAGAAGATCTGTCTTTTCTGGTGTGTTCACTCTGGGTCCTGCAGTATGTTAAATGCTTTCTAGGCATTTAAGCCTCACGGCAGCCCCGTGAGCTAGGGTACGACTACCCCTAATTTACCGATGAGGAAACCGAGGCTTGGAATTGCCCACGTTCTCCCAGTTAGTATGGAATCCAAACTCATGATTGCAACTCCCCAGCCTGAATTCTTAACCCTCATGATACTGTGTCTGAGTCTGGTGAAAAGGGGGTGAAGGTGACTCCCTACAGCTAGAAGCTTGACCTCTGTGTAGCTAATTGCAAACCACACCCCTGGGCTGGGGTCTTAGTTCTCCCTCTCCCAGCCCCATGCCCAGCTCAGCATCTCTGTAACATCATCAGATATCAAATGGAAGGACTCTGGCCAGCTGAAGACCAAACCCCTGGCCTCCAGGGCCCCTGTGCCCTCAGTTAGAGAAGCGAGAGGTATTTGTTCCCAACAGCAGGAGTCTGAAGCGAGGAACAAGGCTTTGGGGGCAGGAAGAGTGCATGTAGGCTGGGAATGTGGTCAGGGCAGGCTTCCTGGAGGAGGTGGGGCCTGGGCTGTGCAGAGTACAGGCTGCCTGCTTAGGAGCCAGCTGCCCATTACACAGGGCTTCTGAGTCCCCTTTTCCTCCCCCTCTGCCTGGTGAGCTCCCACACATCATGACTTCACTCAGGTGCCACCTCCTCTGGGAAGCCTTCCAGAATTTCCTCTAATCATGATCCCATAGGCCCTTAGCCCCTTCGAAATGTCCCATACACCAACTGGGGGATGGCCCACTGCTGTCGGTGATAGAGGATCACTGAGTAGAGGATCAGACTGGTTAGTTTGGGGTTCGGCTGCAGTTTGGACGGTAATTTTGGGGGGCAGCTGGGAGACAGCAGGCGGTCAGGAGCTTCTGGGGTTCAGGTGAGCACAGTCAGTGGTGGGGGATGGAGAGGGGACGGATTTCCGGAACACGTAGGAGGTAGAATTCTTGCTCAGGCTTTGGTAATAAGATGGATGTGGAGGTGAGAGAGGAATCAGATTGACCCTGACATTCAGGGCCTCCTACCGCCCTCCTGCCAGCCCGTTTCTCCTTACGTTTGCTGCTTCCTTGGAAACCAGCACCAAGGCCCAGCCTCCTGGGCAGGCACAGCCAGAACAGGTGCGCTCCTGGCCCCATCTCCAGCCTCATCCTGCCCTGCGGCTCACGGAGGCCCTGTCTCCCCTAGGCGGCCCTGGCGGAAAGCTCCCGCCTGAAGGAGGAGCTGACGATGCTGCAGCTGAAGAAAGACCTGCTGGGCGGCATCTTTGGCCAGGAGAGAGCCACGGCCCTGCTGGAGCAGGTGGCAACTTCCGTGAGGGACAGAGACTTACTGCACAACCGGCTTCTGCAGAGAAAGAGCAAACTGCAGGTGAGCCCCACTGGCGGCCCTCAGCCGTCGACCCGGGCCTCCAGGAAGGGCAGCCCTGCGTCCTGACCCCAGCTCTGCCACTGGCCACCATGTGGCCCTGGACATATCGCTTTGTCCCCCACGACCTCAGGCCCCTCATCTATCATCTGGGTAGGATTATGGCGCGATCCTTCCCACCTGTCGGCCTCCCACCTCTGCCCCCAAATTCCCTTCTTCACTGATCAAGTCGAACTGTTTTCTGCAAAGAGCTGGGGACTGTCAGATAAGAAGACGCAGAGAAAAACACTTGTAAACTTTAAACCACTGGAGAGCTGGGAGCTAGTATTATTAGGGACACTTTTAAACGACCACACGAAATCAAAGACATAACATGGGATGTTGTGGCCAGTTTCTTTTAGGTAACAAATGTTTGCTGAGCATCTAATAATGATGATGATGAAAGAGGTGGTCTCTGGGGCACTGACCAGGGGCCTGGCACCTGCTAAGAGCATTACATCCCTGGTCTGATCTAATCCACGGAGCAAACATTTAGCAAACATTTGAGGGTTCGCAGGGCAAGTGGTCTCTGTTGCAGCTTCTCAACTCTGCCGCTGTAGCATGAAAGCAGCTGTAAACGAATGGGTGTGGCTGTGTTCCAATAAAACTTTATTTACAAACACAGGCCCCTGCTGGGACTTGGGGTGTGTGGTAGGAGATGTAGTTTGCCAGCCCCTGTTCTAGAGGCAGAACAAGTGTTAGGTGAGGACACTACGGTCCTCAAGGAGGGGAGTCAAACACCCTCAAGGGCTCCAGGAAGGCTTTCTGGAGGGGGTGGCGCCTGAGTGAGTACGAGCCATCCAGGAGAAGACTGGAGATAGAGCAGCTAGTCTGTGAGTGTCAGGTTATACCACAGGGAGCCTGAGAAGAAAGCTGATTTGTGTGCTGCCTGTTCTGTCTCCGCAGAGCTCACTCGCTCAACACAAAGATTTCGGAGCTGCTTTTGATCCCCTGCAGAGAAGGCTCTCAGACCTCCAAATCAGGGTCCGTGCTGAGAATGGGCTTCAGCGGGACCTTCCTGGGAAACAGGCCCAGCTTTCGAGGTTGCAGGTAAGAGGTCTGTCGGGCCTGAGTCACCTCTACTCAGATACTCAGCTGTGCCTAGAAGCAGCCCCCTGCAGTAACAGTAACCAGCAAAGCAGCGGCCAGCCCGAGTCAGATATTTAGACCCTCCCTTGAGAACTGACCTTTCATCTCAGATGAATCTCTGCTGATACACCTGATGGTTCCTGGCCTCAGCAAGGCCTTTAGCACCTCCAAATGGCTGATTCTTGAGCCTAACAAAATGATAGGCTGTCCTTTTGCTTACTCCATGGTTCCAAAGTCTAACGTGAATATTTACTTTTAAAGTTGCTTCACTAAGTGTTCCTAATGAGTCCAGAGGCCTTCAGTTAAATAAATGATTTGGGGATTAAGAATAAATGTTTGAAAACACACTGGGCTGTATGTAGGCTGATCATGAATAATTGTTGGCTACATGAGGAGCTTGCCAGTTTTTAAAATGCACGTGAAACAACAATTATCTTTTTAAAACCCAGGCACAGCTCATACATAACTGGGAGTGTTCTTTGGAAGGTATTAAAAATGATGCATTTGGGGCTTTAAAACTAAAGCTGAGATGTGATTTTTCATATTAAGAGGTGGTCATCAAGTATGAGTCCAGACGTGAGTTTGTCCCCCGGAGATGCCTTCTGGTCTTTAGCAGTTTATTTTCATGGTGTCTCAGAATGTTTTCATCTCATTTGTAAAATTCTCACCAGTCCTGAGAATGGGCCCATCAGACAGCCATATGGTGCAGCGGATGGAGAGGGGGAGTCCCACGGTCCCGGGACCCTCCCAGTCTCTCCCACTCGGAGCCCCCGCCCTGATCAGCTTCCACAAGGAGAAGCGGAAAGCGCGCTCCACTCATTCCTTCCTCTCCTGCAGGGGCTACAGGAGGAGGGGCTGGACCTGGGGGTGCAGATGGAGGCCATGAGGGCTCTCGTCCAGGGGAACTCCCACCACCAGCACAGAATGGACCAGCTCTCCTCTGACCACCAGACCCTGCACAGGTCTCTGGAGGTAAGGGGCCAGCGGAGGGTCTGTGCTGTGACAGAGACATCTGACACTCCTGGGGACTTTCTCCCTCTTTTCTTCCTTCGTTCCTTCCAACCCTTCTTTTTCTTTCTCCCTTCCTTTCTTCCCTTCCTCATTCATTCAGGAGCACCTCAATTACTGAGCACCTCCTGTATGCCAGGCAGTGTTCTGGGCTCTAAGGATTGAGGCAGCACGAGCAGGACAGCCAAGGCCCCTGCTCTCCTGGGTTTAAGTTCTGGTGGGTAGATGGACAACGGAGTCAGCAACAAGTTAAGCATACCATTCCACATGTGCCAGGAGGGCAAAGCACGGACCAGGCTGCACACACGCAGCAGTCCCCGTCACGTTTGCGGCGGTAACGCCAGGTTGAAAGGTGGGTCCTGGTGGCCGTAAGCCCCGTATGCAGTGCCCTCTAGTGGCCACCTGGATCTTGCTGGGGTCCACGCAGTATCGATGCCCCTTTGGTGGTGGGACGGCCAGTAGGTGTGGGTAGTGGGATGGCTCCTTCAAAACTGGCCTGAGGACAAGTTGAAATGCAGGTTCCAGCCCCACCCTGACACTGATTTTAATGGCGTCCTGGGTCTGCGTTTGTAACAAGTGCCCCCGGCGTGCAAAGCCAGCTGTCAGGCAGCCACAGCTCAAGAACGCTAGTCTAAGGCAGGGTTCTCCACCCTTCCGGACCCTGCATGCCCTATGTTAATGACAAATATTCCTGACATCTTCTTTGCAACCCTGAATCACAGAGTTACCTGCACAATTTTAAAATTTAATATAACGCTTTTTCTATTATGAAAAAGAGAAATAAAAGGAGAGTAATTATAATAAAATAATGCCTTATAATAACCTATAATGGAAAAGAATCTGAAAAGAATATATATATACATATATATGTACATATAACTGAATCACTTTGCTGTACACCTGAAACGTTGTATATCAACTATACTTCAATTTATAAAATAGATAAAATTTATTTTTAAATAAACCACTGGTGGCACAGTGGTTAAGAATCCACCTGCCAATGCAGGGGACACGGATTTGAGCCCTGGTCTGGGAAGATCCCACATGCCGCGGAGCAACTAAGCCCCTGCACCACAACTACTGAGCCTGCGCTCTAGAGCCCGCGAGCCACAACTACTGAGCCCACGTGCTGCAACCACTGAAGCCCATGCGCCTAGAGCCTGTGCTCCACGATAAGAGAAGCCACCGCAGTGAGAAGCCCGCACACCGCAACAAAGAATAGCCCCCGCTCGCTGCAACTAGAGAAAGCCCGCACACAACAACGAAGACCCAACGCAGCCAAAAATAAATCAATACATTAAAAGAGAAACAAAAGCCTATGTCATAAAATAACCTTTTAGAAAAATAAAATAAAATAAAATAATGCCTTTTGATGAAATAGGTGCTCCAAGAAGGCTCTACCAAAGACATCGGAGGCGGTCAGACCGCACGCGCTCTACGCAACAGCTACAAATGCCTCTAGTGATGAGAGTGCTGGAGTAAGACTCTAAGCTCGGGTCACGAGAAACAGCTTTTTCATCTCTGTGGACATCAGTAGGACATGAGAAGACCTTGCGAGGTGTGGGGTAGCTCTGCATTGTTGGTCTTAATCGAGGCATAAGGTCTGGATGAATGCATTTAATTCCCTTTAATAAATTAAAAGCGTGTGGTCTCAAGGGTGGGGCCGGGAAAGTAGAGAAATAGGTAGGAATCACTGTGCTTGCCCTTCAGGGGCCCGCAGAGCCCACAGAAGCAGCAGACATCACCCTTCACGCCTACATCCAAACGATGAGCTAATGGATTGTTATAATAATAAGAAGAAGTATTAGCTGAGCATCGCAAGCCTTGCAAAATGGTGATATTCCATTTCTCTCATACTTCTTTATTGTTTAAATGCTTCTTCAAAGAAGTATTGCCCTTCTCTTATTATTTTGGTGCTCGGTGCTTTCTAAGTCTAGTAAGTTCTAATAAGTCCTTCCCCCGTAGCCCAGGAGATCTTCCTGTCCCCCTGGGGGGGCACATACCCCATTGCGTAAGGCATTGCGTCTGATGTTGGTGCACAGGGGACAGGAGGAGACGGTGGTAGTGACAGTGCAGGGAAGTCCCCAGCTTCTAGTGGCAGCCAGTGGTGTCAGCTAGTGTCTGGAATGCAGGAAGGCAGGCCCTACAGTGGCCCAGCAAAGAATCACAAAGACCTAAACTGAGAATCACAGCAAGAGAGGGGACCACAGACCCTGGGGTCTGACTGGCCTGTGGTGGGCTGAGAGGGAGGGGCTTCGAGGGTCTCAGGCTGGGTGACCAGGAGGACAGAGAATGGTTACTCTGCTGGATACAGCACCCACCTTTTGTGGAGACAGAGATGAACAAGGTCCCAGACTCGCGGGAGGGGAAACAAAGCAAGACCATTTGAAAGACTTTTTATCAAAGTATAATCATATACAGAAAAGTGAACATCTAATTATGCAGCTCAGTGCATTTGTAAAAACAAAAAAATCTGCGTTACCAGCACCCAGATCACAGCACAAAACAATACCTGTCCTCGTGCCCCCTCCAGTCGCTGCCTGACACCTGCAAGTAACCCTGACCTTCGACCTGGCATGGCATTGATTGGGTTTGCCTGATTTTATACGTTACTTCAAATGAAGACAGCGTATTTCATTTCGTTTCTGGCTTCTAGGTCTCCACACGATGGCTGTAAATCCATCCATAACGTTACACTAGATTGTTGTGTAGATTGTTCACTCTGGCTGCGGCGGAGGTGACATATTCCATCCTGTGAATGTACCTCAATGCATTTATCCATCTACCATTGACAGGCACTTGGGGAGTTTCCAGTCTGGGGCTCTCACAAGTAACAGCACACACGTGCCTTTTGGTGAAGATATGTTCACATCTGATGGGTCACACGCAGGAATGAAACGGTTGGGTCATAGGGGTGCCTGTGTTGGGTTTCAGTAGATACAGACCTACGGTCTTCCCAAGTGGTTGTACCAGTTTACGCCCAAACCCGTGACGGACGTGAGCTCCCATTGCCCTCACCTTCACCCAGACCTTGTACTTTCCATAAAAGTAGGACAGGCTTATAAGCACTTTAAACCAGAGTTGGTCTTTCTGGGGTAAATTCCTTGCGCTGTGCAGAAGAGAAGACCAACCCCTCATGTTCTTGGCTGCTTGGGGAGCCCTGGGGGCCATCCTCCCCTGGGGCTCCGGCAGGGCTGAGGGTCCTGCAGGGTGAGGTCTCAGCCTGGGTCCCCCGGGGCTGTGCTGCAGGACCTTGTGGACACGTGCCGGCAGAGTGTGCGGGAACATTGCACCTTCAGCCACGAGGTTTTGGAGCTGCGACAGTGGATCTCCATGCTCACGCAGAAGCTGGAGGCCCACCGCGTGGACACGGGCCCATGGGATGCCCAGTCCCAAGAGGTCGATGTCGAGGTAAGAGGGCTCTCCCCACAGAGAGATTCTGTCCCGTGCATCCCAAAAAAGCAGGTTTGGGGAGCAGAGACCCTCCCCCCTCCCCATTACCTTACTCTGTGTGTATGTGTGCGTGTGTGTGTCCTTCAGAAGCTGCTGGACGAATTCCCCGCGAAGGAGGCCCAGCTGCCCCTGATTGAAGCACGCGGCCGGCTGGTGATGGAGAAGTCTTCTCCGGAGGGGGCTGCCGTGGTCCAGAAGGAGCTTCAGGAGTTGGTGGAGTCTTGGGGGGCCCTGAGGCTGCTGAGGGGAAGCCTGCTGAGGTGAGAGGGCTCCCGGCTCTGCGCCTGGTCTCGGACAGCCCCCTTCCCAGCCAGGGAGAGCTCAGCCGCGCTCCTAGAACAGATGGCTGGGGTCTGGGTGCCAGGCGTGGCCCAGCTGCCTCCAGGCATCTCCAGGCAATTCTAAGTAGAGGCACTAAGAGCGAGGAAACGCCTCAGCTTGGGAATTAGCCTCCAGCCCCTCCTGGCTTGGGCCTCACCTGCATCGATGGGTATATGCACCTTGATGACAGTAACGTGAGTCTCTAGCAGGAAACTGGAGATGCAGGTGGCCTGGGGAGGTTCTGACAAACCCGAAGGACAGGCGTGGGCTTGGGAAGACCAGAAGTCGGCTCCCACAGCCTGGTGCCCTGATTCTGTTCCTTCTCCCGTGACCCGGGGAGTCCCCATCCCATCACCACGTTGACTGGGCTGGTTTGTCTTCTCAGCCTCATCAGAAACCGGCAGCTGCAGAGGATGGAAGTGGATTCGGGGAAGAAACTGATTTTCACCAACAACATCCCAAAGACTGGGTTTCTCATCACCCCCATGGATCTTATTTTCCGACACCACCATCAGGTGAGTCCGTCTAGTGGGGCTTCCGGGGAGGGACCAGATCCCGAGTCAGTTGATGGTGGGAAGCTGTCTCCAGCAAAGTCCCTTCCCTGCCTGGGGCCACATGCTCCGCTCAGGACTGGACCATGTCCCATCTCAGGTGAGCCTGTCCGGTAGTGGCACAAGAGCTCCCTGTGCCACTGGACAGAGGAACTCTGAGACCCCAGACCCAGGGGTCCCCACTAGGGAAGGTCCCAGGCATCCCTCGGGCAGACAGGCCCTCACCCTCAGAAACCCTGGCTACTGCCTTTGCAGGGAGGAGTGTCAGGGTTGGAAGCTTCCTGCTGACCCCAGATGCAAACGGAAAGCACACAAGATGGGTATTTTTTGTGCCCTAAACTGTATTTTGTCAAAAGAACTAACCTATCTACATAGTTTCATCCATCCCTTCCCTTGAGTGGCTTTAAAAAAGGAAACCACATTGGAAAGAAATCCATTCCTTCTTCTTCAAAGACAACACGTCCATTCAGTCGTTTTCCCATTCATTCTTTCATTTCCCCATCCAGAGAGCACTTCTGACTGTTACTATGTTCTGAGGACTGTGCTTGGAGCTGGGACGCAGCTGTCAATAAAACAGAGACACTTCCAACCCTCAGAGAACGTAGAATCCAGCACAGAGCTTTTCAGATTGTCATGTGCCGCCAGATCGTGTTAAAAGGCAGATTCTGATTCAGCAGGTCTGGGCTGGGGCCCGTCACTCTGCATTTCTACAAGCTCCCAGGAGATGCTTAGGCTCCTGGGCCTCGGAGCACATTTTGAGGAGCAAGGAAATGGGAACCGCAAGGCAATAGAATAAGGGTTTACGGAACATGCGTTTCTCGGAGGCAGAGGGGCCAGGCGCTATGGCAGCCTGTTGCAGAGTGATGTGACCTGGGGTAGTGAAGCCCTCCTGGGAGAAAGGAAATGTCAGGGGATCCTCACGGCCGAGTGGGAGTCAAGGAGAGGAGCGGAGGGGGTGCATCCCACGCGGAGGAGGCCATGTGTGCAAAGACCGAGGGAGAGGGCACCGGCGCCAGGGGCCGAGAGCTCAGAGGATGGGGCAGGTCTGCAGAGCCAGGCAGAGCCGGAATCTGAGGCTCTCAGGCCACATCAAGGAGTGTGAGAGGCCACTGAAGTGTATAAGTGAGGCTCAGCTGAGTGGCCTTGCATTTTAGATAGATCACTCTGGCCGCATAGCCTGGAGGGGGACAAAAGTGGCAGAAGGTGACCACTGTTATAGACATCCTGGGAAGGGATGATGCTGGCTGTCTCCAGGAGACCAGGGAGGTGACGGTGAGGAATGTCCTTGGCCCCTAAACATGGCCACATTGAGTGGAGATGCATTCCTCACCCCCCCCCCCCGCCCCCGACCCCTAGGTGTCTCTTATCACAGTTTGGGCATCCTTGGCCCCACCCCTCTGCTCAGATGGAATCCCCAGGACATGTGGCTAGTGGACTGTTTTCAAAAACGCTGATGTGTTGGTTGTGCTGTGCCTTCCCGCAGACAAATGTGCTTCAGGAGGAGGAAGACAGCTGTGAAGATTTCTCCCAGCTCCTGAGGAGCTTTGAGCACTGGTTGCAGGTGGATAATTCCAAGTTGGTTAGAATCATCGCCATGAGAACTGCCACCGCCAAGGACCTGAGGACCAGAGAAACAAAACTGCAGGTTTGTTCCCAAGGAAAGGCCCTGTTTCCGAAGGATTTGCCCCCAGAGATGTGCTTGTCGCCAGGGAGTTCTAAAAACAGGAGCACATACATAGCCCTTGAGCTGTTCTGGCTTGTGTATAAATAATAGTTTTTAAAACTTTTTTGCCTCAGGGCTTCCCTGGTGGCACAGTGGTTAAGAATCCTCCTGCCAATGCAGGGGACAAGGGTTCGATCCCGGGCCGCGGAGCAACTAAGCCCGTGTGCCACAACTACTGAGCCTGCGCTCTAGAGCCCACAAGCCACAACTATTGAAGCCCACGCACCTAGAGCCCGTGATCCGCAACAAGAGAAGCCACCGCAATGAGAAACCCGCGTGCAGCAATGAAGACCCAACGCAGCCAAAAATACATAGATAAATTTGTAAAAAAAAAAAAAAAGAAGAAGAAGAAAACTTTTTTGCTTCAAATATTTTAGAAGAACCATCCATTCGTTCATCTATTCATTCAGCTTACTGCTGTAGTCCCCAACTTGGAAAATATCACCACTAATCACAATTCTTTTATCAGTTAACTCTTGCTGTGGAACAAGCCATTCCAACAGTTTGTAGCTTAAGAGAACAACTGTTTATTTAATTCATGATTCTGAAGTTTGGCAGTTCAGACTGACTGAGGTCAGCGGGCATCGCTTCTGATCTTGGCTGGGTGCCCGTATTTGTAGACCAGCAGGGTGGCTGTCCTCTGGAGCTCGGTGGGCTATTCAGGATGAGCGTAAGGTGCACCACTCATCTCTTATCCTCCTGCGGGGCAGCCTGGGCTTCCCAGAACAGAGGCAGGGTCTGAGAGAGTGAGTGGGGGCACGCAGGGCCTTTTCAGGCCTAGGCTAGAAACTGGCACAACATCGTTTCCCCTGCATTCTGTTGGACAAAGAAAGTCACGAGGCCGGCTCAGATTCAAGGGGAGAGAAAATAGACTCCACCTCTTGATGGGAAATGTTGCAAAGTCATGTTGCAAGAGGCGTGGATGTGGCAGGGGGCTGGAGGATTAATCCATCTACCACAAATCTTTCTCCTCCCACATCGAATTAGTCGCCAAGCCCTGCTTGATTCCACCCCCTGGGTTTTTGTCGTTTGTTTCCTCACTACCACTGTCTTAATCTAGGCATTTATCATTTTTGACCTTGACTATGACAATAGCCTCCAAGCTGGCCTCCCTCCTTCCTGTTGGGTCCGCATCTCAGTAATGGCTCATTCCGTAGCCAGAGTGACCGTTCAGAATCCTAAATATGACCTTGTCTTCCCCCAGTGAAAACATTTCAGTGTAGAGTTCAACCTCCCGAGTTTATCACGCAGGGCCTCATTCTGGGGGCTGCCTCTTAAGTGAAATCTGAATGGCTCCTCCGGACCAACCAGGTGGGACCTCCTCGGCCATTTGGAAGGCACACGTGACCCTGTCTTTCTCCCTCTAGGAGCTGGAGGCTCGGGTACCAGAAGGTCAGCATCTCTTTGAAAACCTCCTTCGTCTCAGGCCAACGAGGGGGTCCTCGGATAAGCTGGAGGATCTGCGCTACCGGTGGATGCTCTACAAGTCCAAACTAAAGGACTCCAGCCACCTGCGTGTACGTGCTGAGGATGCACAGGTCCCAGGCCCCGGGGAGACACAGCTGGGCCCGCATCCGCTCTGCCCCATGCCTCCACAGACCAGGCTGAGGGGACCACGCAGAGAGAGGAGACTCATGGGTCCTAGGCGCGTGACTTGCAATTTGTCGTTTGGCCCTCCTGTCACCCATGGAGGCTGGAGCTCCAATAACGACAGCTTTGCTACTTACCAGCCTGAAACCGTGACGTGCGTCGTCCCTTTCAGTGCTTACAGCAGCCCTCTGCCGGAGTAATTGCAGCTCCAGCCTCCAGAGTGGGGCTGAGACTCTGAGAGTTAAAAAACTCACCCAAGTCCACATGGCTAGGAAGGGGCAAAGCCAGCACTACACGCACCCTGGTGTTGGAGGCATGACAGAGGGAACGCTGGAGTGGGACCTGCGATCTAGGCCCCCTCCTCCACTAACCTGCTTTGTGACAGTGAGGAAGCACCTTCCCCCTAGGCGCCCCCAGGTCTCACACAAAACAATAACAATAGCTAAACTCATAACAGCCTTTATTAAATGCTGTGTCCTCATTACGGCACCGTTATTAGTCCCTGAGAACTGACAGGGAAACTGAGGCACGGACGTTAATCCAAAGGCCTCCTGGAGCCCTTTAGGCCCTCAGACCCCAGACTCCAAGCTTTGGGGCTGCAGCTTTTCTGGCCCTGAGACAGCCATGTCGGCCACTAGGTGTCACCCCAGCCCCAGCCAGGTCAGCATGCCCGTGGCCTTGGCCCAGCCAGGGCTTCCCCCACAGGATCCCCACCTGGGCCCCATGCGCCTTAAAAAGCTCATTAAATTGAATCACCTGCTGGTTCAGCCTGTCCAGATGACCACAAGTTTTAAAGAAACACTCCCCTGACAAAATGAATATTCCATTACAGGCTCTGCTGGGATTTAAGTTTCACTCACTTAACTTCGTTTTTTTTTTTTTCCCCTTTTCCTCTCCTTACCTAAAATAACAGACGCAGAATTCTCCAGGGGAGCCGACTGGATTCCAAAAGGTATGGTGTCTGCCATCTGCTCCACACAGCTAGAGGGCAGGGCGTTTGGAGGGTTGCTGGGCCTGTGACGCTGGGGCAGGATCCCTGGGCTTTCTGGAAGGTTCCATGAGGTCTGAGGGACGTTTCTGGGGGATCGGCTCTGGGCTGCACTGTGCTGGGCCCCCGGGGGGTCCTTGCTCTCAGGGGTGCACAGAGCGTTCTCAGCTGTGACAGGACACGGGAGGAGTAAGCAAGGACACTGCTGTGACAGCAGTCGTAAACTGGGACGGTCCCAGGAAACCTGGACCACTCCGGGTCACTGGACCTCGCGGCCACCTGAGTAGTAGATGGGCATCCGGGGGGGACAAAAAAGGAAGGGGTGAAGCACTCAGAGCCCCTCCCACGGGGCTTGCAGGCCAAAGCAACGACAGTAACAGCAGTAATCATGGTAATAATGAGGAATAAGAATTATTACTCTACATGCTACGTGTTGCCCATCCAGTGTGTGCCAGGTTCTGTGCCAAATCGCGGTGAGGGCGTTTCACTCAACTGTCCCCTAGACACCCAGCAGGCATCGCTACCGCCATGTTAAGCATGAGGCAAACAAGGGAAGGCAGGATCGGAGTGACATGTCCAGTCAAGGCGCACGGCTCCTGAGTGGCCTCTGGCCTCTGCCTCCTAAGCCCACACGTAACCATCCACTCTGTGCCTTGGAGAAAGCATCCCTGGGGGCTGGAGGCTCTCCCCCCTTCTGGAAAAGTCCCGTGGAAATTGGTGTCCCCAGCGCCACCTTTTCTGAGAGCACGCTTGTTGTCCTGACAAGCGTTGGCTCATGACGTGAGTCTGCAGCACGCTCTGCTCCAGAGAGCCCCGGGGCCACGAGATCTCTTGGGCCCTGCAGTCTGTGTTCCCAGGGGCTCTGTCCACCCGACTTCTTGGTCTCCAGCTGGTGTTCATGTCTCCATCTGTGGGACGGCAGGTGTCCCCGGGACTGGCTGGGGCAGTCACAAGACCAATGCTGTGCTCTGGGCCTGGCGTCCACCAGCTTTGCGGCCTCGGGCAAGTTGCTTTGACTCTTGGGGCTTACTTTCCCCATCTGTAAAATGGAACCATCAGTGCCGACTTTATTTACTTCATGAACGAATTTTGAAGATCATGTGAACTGTTGTTCGTTCTTTAGAGGAGACCGGAAGCCCTGGTTTTCCCCCCTGATTTAGAAGAACAGAGGGCAGGAAGGCAGGGTGGCGCACACAGCCCAGCCCGTGACTCCTGGTGGCACAGGGGGGCTCAGGGCCCGGTGTCCAGGCTGTCTCCAACTCCTGCTCTTCAAGCCACTCTGGTTGGGAGCCCCATCTATGTAGCTCCCAGGCCAGAGTCCAGGGGCAGTCATGTCTGGGTCAGGTGGTGTTTTTGAGTAGGGGGGGCGCTTGGCTGGCTGACACCAGCCCTGCAGCGCAGACTCAGGTCCCTGGCAGCCTGAAACCGGTTCATGTGGAATGTTCACCACCCTAGGTTCATTGACCGGCTCCTCATTCGTTCATTTCACAGATATGTACTGAGCACTGACTTTGTACCAAGCACTGTTTCAGGTACTGGGGATAGCTCACCAGAGCAAAGGCCTGCTCGGAGAGTGCTGGGAGGAGGGGTTTGGGAGAGAGGCTCACACCCACAGCCGGTGTTGCCCGCACAATGTCGAGTCTCTGGCCAGGGACCGCCCAAGGACAGCAGGGGCTTGAGGTCTTTACAGCTACAGGGTTGATCTTATCTATGACTGTCCCACGTTGGGCACAGTTTCGTGGGATATGCAAAGCAGGCAGACTCTAAATGGCTAAAAAAAACTTCTTATTCAGGCTTCATTTAGAAACAAATGGTTGTGTGAAAGTTTCAGTTCAGTGCTGGCTGGCTTTTGAGCTCGTGGGTCTCAGCCCCCTGTGAAGAAGCAAGCAACTCGGAAGCCGATCTGCAGAGGCCATCTGGGGTTCCTTTATACGAGCTTGTTTCAGCACAGATTTCTGGGTCCCACATCCAGAGTTTCTGATGCATTAGGTCTTGGGGGGGAGTGCCTAGGATCTGCATGTCCATCGAGCCCCCAGATGACGCTGTTGCTGCTGGCCCGGGGACCAGACTTTGAGAACCGCTGCTGTACGCTCTGGATCTGAGTCCAGGATCCACCATCAGTGTGTGTGACCGTTGGCGAGTCACTTAACCAGGGTTTTCCAAGGAATAAAATGCGGGTCCGCTGAAGTAATAGTTCTTACGTAAACCAGCAGATTCTTAATTGCCGTGTAAATGAGGACCGAGGAGGGGTCTGCAGTCACTGCCTCTGCTTCCCTTCCTGATGGCAGAGGGATAGTGCCGCTTCTGGGGGGAGCAGTGGGGGGGCTCCTCCCGCTGGTGCGGCTCTGGTGTTGCTTGGCTGGGAGGGGTGCGCACATGCGTGTGTGGGGCTCCGCACATACACACGCAGGTCTGACAGGTAGAAAATAGGTGCTGTTTCCCGAGGTTGTAATCTCGCCAACTTAAAAACATTCCATATATTAGTTTTAGTCCAAAGGGAAGGGGGGAAAAAAAAGAAAACCCTGCCCCAAAGCTGATTATTTATGAGCAGTTGGCTCTCCACACTTTTTTTCTCTCCACACACCAAGCCACTGAAAGCTCCAACTACATCAGTGGCTTCAGCCTGCTTGTTTATATAAACAGAATAATTAAGATTTATTAAATTTGCAGCTGCCTACACACTGGCCAGCTCAGTGCCACCGGATACGTCTGCTTGAAGCAATCAGACACATGAAATGTCATTGCTTTTCGAGCTGCTGTTGGGCTGTGAGTCGACTGAATTCCTGCGCTGGTACAGGGAAGTGGTCCTACCTGAGACAGCCTGTTAGTTGAGGAGCAGATTTGCCAATGCTTGCCTTTGCTGGCGTGCACTGGGCGGGGCCACATGCCCGTGTGCAGGCATGGAGAGCAGATTCCTCCCGGGCGTCCCGTGCTGTGGCCTCTGGGTGACGGGTCCAGATGGGGAGAGACTCGAGAGTGGCATTTTATTCACAGGTTTTAGACTCATAATTATTCACATTTTCACCTCTCGGGAATGGGGGTGTCCTATTACAATCTAGTTTTTCCAGCAAAGACTGGGGCTTACTTTTTTCTGCCACCCGGGACACTTTCCACCTGAGATTTCTTTAAATTAAAATCTCTCCTTGGAGGTTGAGTTTTGTTTTCCATTAGACCACACTGATTGTGTCAATTTAGATGACCCACCTCTGGGAGCTCTGGACTGAGGTTCAAATTCTCAGGGTAGACTTTATTTCCTGCCCACACCCAGTGCCAAGATAAGACCTGGGATTTCCTTGCTTCCCCTTTCGGTGGGGCGCGATGAACCCTCGGTTCCCCCTGACCCTGAACGCATAGCCCCGTGTGGCCCCGGCATTAGGTGGGATCTCCAATCAGACGCTCCATGTTGGTTGTTGGGTCTCTTTCTTTCTTAGCCATGTGTAAAATAGTGCTGCACCTTACATTCAGCGTGGTAGAGCAGAAGAAACATTGTACGACCAAATCTCAGAACTCACTAAATCTCTTAGTGAGTTTTCCACGTTAGGCAATAACTTTCTCTCACAATATCTATGCTTTTTTTTTCTTTTCATTTGTTAGTTCACTTTATTATTCATTCAATAGCTATGGTTTTAAAAAATCATCACTATTAACCAGAGTTCATAGTTAACGTTAGGGTTCACTTTTTGTGTTGCACATTCTATGGGCTTTGACAAATGTCTGATGACGTTGCAGTGTCACGCAGAATGGTGTCACTGCCTTAACCTTCTCCCAGCTCTTCCTCTTTATCCCTCTCCCCTCCCCCAGAGCCCCAGCAACCACTGATTTTCTTACTTCTTTCACTTAGCAACATGCACTTGAGTTTCCTCCATGCCTTTTTGTGGCTGATATTTCATTTCCTTTTACACAGAATAACTATCCGTTGTAGGCATGTACCATTTACAGTCTTTTATAGCCTTTTCCGCAGTCCAGGATCCAACCTAGGATCACACGTTACATTCAGTCATCACACCTCTTTAGTCTCCTCTAAGCTGGGACCAGTCCTCAGTTTTTCTTGACCTTGACCTTCTTGAGTACAGGCCAGATATTCTGTAGAATGTCCCTCACTTTGGGTTTCCCCAGTGTTTCCCTGCTCTGCATTTCTGGAAAACATATCCCAGAAGTGATGCTGTGTTCTCAGTGCGTCTTATTGGGGACATGTGATATGGATGCACCCCCATATTGGTGATGCTGATTCTGATCACGTGATGAAGGTGATGACTGCCAAATTTCTCGCCTGTGAAACTGCTCTCATTTCTTTTATAATTAATAAGAACTAACTGCTCAGAGACCCTAGAAATACAGCGCCTCTTTCTTACATGGTCACATCCACCGGATTCTCTGGGGCTTCTTTCCCTCTCACGACTCACTCTGTCCGCAGCAGTTCCTTCCTGCCGTGGCTTTGCTCCCCAACTCTAGGCCTCTCTCTCTCTCTGGTCCACCTCTGGTCTGGGTCTCCTTCTAGCTTCAGTGCCAGGGCCCAAGCTAGTTGTGGGATGTTTACCCGGGAGACTCCTCGACTCAGCGTGTCTAAAGCTGACCTCGCCGTATTCCCTGTGTCCAGCCAAACCCCGTTCCCCATATCAGCAAAGCATCCTCACTACCCAGTCTTCCAAGCTGGCTGCCTCTGGGTCACCCTAGACCCTCACTGACCTGGGTTCTGTCCTAGACTCAAAAGAGCCTGGTCATGGATGGATCTCAGATGAGGAAAGATGAGGGAAGGAAGGAAAGGGAAGGGGGCCTTGTGTCCATACATCTGCTGCTGAATGGCGCTCTGTCCTCTCTTGAGTAATAATAAGGTCACTCCTCAGTCCGATCATTTCATCCAGAGGTTCTTCCCATCAATCACCAAACCACCTCCAAAAAGCCAGCTCAGACCGTCTCATCTTCATCCTCCCCCAAACCAAGCCAGGGGGCTGGAAAAACACAGTTCTGTTGCCTGACCATCGCATGCAGGGCTGGCCCAGTAGGAGATAACATTAACCCCGCCCCACCCCAGCCTCTGCCCTTCTGTGCCTGGGTGGGAGCTCTCCGCCGCCTCTGAGCATGCCTGGGGAGTGAGTTTGGGCACCAAGAACTTGGTGACGAAGATATTCAAGGTGCTGTGGGCAGGACCCAGCCCAAGATCTGTGATGTCCTGAGACTCCCTGTACCAGTCAAGGAGACGCAGCCCCCTGCTGGGGGTTCTCGAGGAACGCCAGTGGGAGCAAGCCAGCCAGCATGTGGCTTGGCGTCTGTCAGAGGGACCTTCAGGGACTGAACTCATTGCCAAGTGAGAGTCTAGTGAGGGGCATCGGTGCCGGTCCATCTTGAATAGCCAGAGAAAAGCTGGCCCCTGCCCATCACCTTGAGCTCTTGGCGCTGGCCTGGAAGCGTCTTTGTGCTGGAGAATGAGACCGAGCTAGCTCCTGGGAAAGACCCTGCAAGCCCGAGTGGTGTTGCCGTGGGACTTACATACCCAGGGCCCCGGGTCAGGGTGGGACCAGCTTCAACAGAGGCCCAGGGGGACTTTTGTCATTGTTGCTGCTGCTGCTTATGAGAAATGCTGCATGGGATGGTGGGAAGAGCCTGGCTGTGGAGCCATGCTGGCAATTTGAGCCTGTCCCTGTGACCTTGGGCTGGTTATTTCCTGCGGGCTCAGTTTCTTCCTCTGAGAAATGGGTACAGGGTACCTCCCAGATCTGGGCAGGAGCTCAGGAAGCCCGTGAGTGAGGAGACGAGCTGAGCGCGGGGCTGGGGTGTGCTCAGTGTTGTTCATTCACGTGTGGAGCCCAGATGCCCTGGGGGAGCCATCAGGACAGCGTGGACAGTTCACTGACAGGTCAGTGAGTGTCTGCGTGGTCATACCACAGGCACCGAGGGAGGAGCAGATGGCCAGATGCACAGGAAGGGAAAGAGCCTCTTATTCATTGTTTCGTTCATTCAGTAGGTATTTACTGCACATTGCTGAGGATACAGCGATAAACCAAACTACTGTAGACCCTGCCTCCAAGGAGCCAAGGGGAACACAGACTTTAAGTGGTAACCCAAAGGAAAGGCATTGGTGCCGTGAGAATGTGGAATGGGCCTTTTTTTGGTTTAGAGGCAGGGAAGGTTCCCCTGAGGAAGCGACTCACAAGTTGAGATTAGAATGATCAGTAGGAGCTAACCAGGTGCATTGGAGAAAGGGGGGAAATGGGTCTTCCAGCAGAAGGGATAACCTGTGCAAAGGCCCTGTGGCAGGAGGATCTGAGGGCCTTTAAGGGGCCAAGAGATGGCGTTTAGGGAGAGCAGTGTCTTCCTTTCTGATGGGGCTGAGGAGGTTGATAGTGTCCGATTCTTGGCACCCCGGGTGCAGGGGGAAGCTTAGGGGTCTAGCAGAAGCTGCCCATCTGCCCTGGGCAGTTGGAGGAGTAAAGGAATGAGTATTTGCCAAGGACCATTGGCATGTTGGCTCATCATTTGCATGTTGAGCGTAAGCTGCATTGCCCTGTTTATCCTTATGACTCTGGCAGGCAGGTGTCAGTCTCCCTTTGCCTTGACAGATGGAGGCACTGAGGCTCAAAGAGGCTGAGTGACCTGTCCTAGGTCACACAGCTGGGAAGTGACAGGGCCAGGGTTAGAACCCAGCACTCCAGGCCTTTTCTTTCCCCCACATCCTTTTTCTTCAATGGCAGAAGATTAAATCACATTTACTGTGATAAACTCATCTTGCCTGAACTCCTCAAAACTGCAGAGTCTCAGGTTTGTGGGAGATATTGGAGGACTCAGGCATTTCATCACCCTCCACAACATCACCTGTTTCCTCCCCACCACCATGTGCTATCAACGCTCTGCTTCCACACCCTAAGGAATGGGGAGCTTATCACTTCCCGAGGAAGCCCCTTCTCTCTTTGGATAGCTCTAACAGGGCAGGACACACGTAGTACTTTCTATGGGGAAACTGAGGCACAGAGAAGCTCCCAGATCTGGGAAGAGCTGAGATTGTCAAATTTCTTTGTTGGCTTCTTAGACAGTAGTTCATGCCTATTTGTGTGTGTGTGTGTGTGTGTGCACACATTTGTTTTGTAAGCATTTGAGAATCATATTAAAGTGTGTCTTCTATTTTAAAGGGCATTTTAGAATTCAGGTCCCTCAAAACGAAGATGTGAGCTCTGTGTGAATAGACATGGGGCAGGCAGCAGGACTCCTTGAAAAAGATCACCCCTTGTCAACACTTGTAAATGCAAACATGCTTTGGACCTTCAGAGTTGTTTTCTCCAGCGGACCGTGGCCAAGGCACAGCTCCTCACTTAAATAAGCAAAGTGTTAGCTCTGAGAAAGGAGAAACAAACAGGACCCTTAGACACAGATCTCCACTTGGGAGACCACTAATTACAGGTTTTCAGTTGTGGTGTGAACCCAGGCTAGCGGGGGGGCCGACATGTTGCCTCGCCCTCTTTCCCTCTCCTGGGTGGGTCAGAGATTTGGAATCGGGCAAAGTCAACATGAAGTGTCAAAAGTTAGAGCCCCCAGAGACTGAGGCATTGCTACACGAGTCGAGTAGGTGGGTAAGAGCACGTGGCAGCCAGGTCTGACCCAGCCTGGCAGCTGTGGGAAGATCCTGTCTCCTCTGTGGACATCGTTCAGCTATTTAAATGACTTATCTCACACACACACACACACACACGCACACACACACACACTCCTGAAGTCACTGCTGAGATAAATGCAGCCAGCAATGCTTCTCCATTATGTGGGTTATAAGAAGTCTGTTTTTACAAAATCAGTGTCTAGGGCCTTTGGTGAGTGAGAACACCTGAAGTTGGAGGCATAGGGTCAAGTGTTATCAACCTGGAGGAGATAGTGGGGGCAGGAGAGTGGGTGAGATGACTCAGGTATGAGAGGTAGAGAGAGAGAAGTGCTCAGGTCAGAACCTCGCAGAAACACCTGCATAGTTCCTCTCAGCATCATCCCTGCCACCATCAGCATCACTATCATCATGTCCATCCTCCCCAGCATCATTATCACTATCATTATCATCACGTGACTTGGTACCCTGGAAAGTGAACCTTTGGTTCTTCAGGGAGCCAGTAGGTATATTCTATAATAATAGTACTAGTAATAAGAGCGTATATACTTTTTTAAAAATTTATGTATTTATTTATTTATTTTGGCTGTACCAGCTCTTAGTTGCGGCACGCGGGATCTTCGTCGCGGCATGCAGGCTTCTTAGTTGTGGCATGTGGACTCTTAGATGTGGCATGTGGACTTCTTAGTTGCGGCACGCATGCAGGATCTGTTCCCGGACCAGGGATCAAACCCAGGCCCCCTGCCTTGGGAGCGTGGAGTCTTACCCACTGGAACACCAGGGAAGTCCCAAGAGCATTTATACTTTTTAATTGGTGTATAAATGTACTTTGCTTTGAGTCCTCACCGCAACCTGGAGAATGGGGGTAGGTGTTTTATCCCCATTTTGCAGAGAAGGAAACTGAGGCTTAGAGAAGGTATTGACATAGCTAGTGTGTGACAGAGTCTTCACTGGAGCCCAGTCGGCCAAGCTCCTGAGAACTGGGCCCCTGCCCTGCACCGTGCTGTATCTTGAGTGTGGGGCCTCCACTTTACGGGGTGGCCAGCTCTTGGCTCTGCACTCCCGTGAAGTTGCAACCCAGCCAGTCCCTCTAGAATTTAGGAAATGTCCTTTGGCTGCTTTCATGGACGTCGCAGCAAAGAAACCCATTAGACGTTTGGACTTGTGAGATTGGCATTCAGGTGACATTGAAGGTGTTGATGATGAACAAGGAGAGGGAGGAAATGAAGAAGAAAGAGGAAGAGGAGGAGATGAAGAAATTGAGATTATGGTGGTGACGGTGGTGACCATGATTTAGATGGTGATAGTTTTTGTTTTCTTTTATTGTTATTTTTTCAAACCCTGTGTCAAGGGCTGATGTTCAGTAGATTGCAGCAAGGGAGCTGATCTGCTACTTATGAAACGCTGACCCAGAAGTAGGTCATCTTCAAATGGTTTACATTCCCCATGAATGTGTCTTGTCATGTGTCTTGTAATGGGTGAGGGGGCAGCCCCCTTTCCACCAGCACCCCTGTTTCCTGGGAAGAGGGGGGCTCCACACTGGGGCACGTGGCGGGGACAGAGGGGAACCGGCCAACTGGGGCCCTGCAGTGCTGCTCTATGGTTCTGCCTGTGTGGGATTCTGACTTAGAGGTCTTTAGTCATAATCCCACAGGTGGTAGCTTCACCGCATGGGCCAAACACATGCACCAAAGATGGTGATCGTAGAAATGATGCATAATAATAATGGCAGCAGCTTTGAGGACCTACTCTGTGCCAGGCTCTGTCTCATTGAATCCTCACAACAACTCTGTCAGGTAGGTGCCATCATTCCCCCTATTTAGAGATGGAAATCTGAAGTTTAGCGAGATTGAGTGACCTTCTTAAGATTCACACCCAGGACTCTTATAACCTGGCAAAGATTTATGTAATCATGGACAAAGCCTGTAACTTTTTTATCCTCTTCCTTTCTGAGTGGTTTGAGAAAACTAGAGATCTTTGTTTCCGGCAGAACTGACATTAGTCCCACTTCACAGATGGGAAAACTGAGGCCCATGCGGTTGGAGAGTCCGCCCGGAGCCACTGCTGCTCCTGGGTCATCCCAGCCCTCTCCTCCCGAGCCCACGCTCATCCGGAGCCCACTCACATCTCCTGCTTTGGTTCTGCAGACCCAGCGGTGGCGAGGGCTCGGCTCCCTCTGCCGGAAGGTGTGCTGCGTGGCGCTCCCCCTGCAGCTGCTGCTGCTGCTCTGCCTGCTGCTGCTCTTCCTGCTTCCCGTCAGGGAGGCGGACCGCAGCTGCACGCTGGCCAACAACTTTGCCCGCTCCTTCACGCTCACGCTCCGCTACGACGGCCCCCCGCCCACCTAGCCCCCTGGCGGCGCTCCGGGGACTTTCTTCTCCAAACTTCCATGTGCCCCAGCCTCCTCCAGAAGATGCTGGGGAAACTGGAAACAGGGGCAGGCCAGAGCCTGCCGGGCTGCATCCATGTAAATACTGTATCGATGTTCCCAGAGCAAAAGTACTTTTTATACAGTGTGGTCTTCGTCTATTTATACTAAACGTGTTCTATGTGGGACTAGGGAATAATGCATAGCATTTTTATATGCTCTCTAGGTAAATGCTCAGTATGTATGATTTCATATATGACCTCTATTTGTCTTTGGGAAAATTCCCAGCAGTGTTTTTGTCCAGTGGGATCTTGTGGCATTTTGGCCTTGGTCTGCAGTCAGCCCTGGAAAGCAGGAACAATAACAGGTCGCTTTTATGACCACCTCCTATCCAGAAGCTAAGCCCTACACCCAGATGTTCATGAAGAGGACTCTGAGCTGTCAGCATAGAAGCACAACCCTGGCCCTCATTCAGAGCCCAGGGACTCTTAACTCTAGGTACAGTGAGAACAATGCTTGTCTATGTTTTAGAATGACCGCAGATTAGATGCTGTGGATTAGAAGCAGAAAGGGTGCCGATCCCAGGCAGGCTCAATGGCAGCAAGGAAAAGTGACAAGTGATAGAGTGAAATTAAGGGAGGAAAAGAAGAACTCCGAAGAGCAGACCCAGAACTAAGAAAGCACAGCGGAGGGCTTCCCTGGTGGCGCGGTGGTTGGGAGTCTGCCTGCTGATGCAGGGGACACGGGTTCGTGTCCCGGTCCGGGAAGATCCCACATGCCGCGGAGCGGCTGGGCCCGTGAGCCATGGCCGCTGAGCCTGCGCGTCCGGAGCCTGTGCTCCGCAACGGGAGAGGCCACAACAGTGAGAGGCCTGTGTACCGCAAAAAAAAAAAAAAAGAAAGAAAAAGAAAGCACAGCAGAATGGGGACCTCAAGGAGCCCGAACAGCCCAGACTAGTGATGAAGGTTCATGGTCAGGACAGTGCGTCTTCAGGGAATGGTTAGATCATGCCACGTGTTCTCTGCTCTGTTCACGGAGAAAATGAAGGAGAGGAAGCTTATTGTTAAGCTTTCCACGCAGAATGATGAGCACACTCTGTGTGTAGCACCCACCTGACAGTGCCAGGGAAGATGTGTTACCTCCGTTGCTCTTAAGCTGGGTTTTTCATCATCTATGCCTCAGGCTGAAGGGACAGAGGGGAGCATCTGCCACGCCAGGGACCAGAGATCAAGGGTCCAAGGTCGAGAGTGGAGGTCCGCCGTGGAGCTCAGCCTGTCTGAAGGGCTCTCCCTCCTCCTCCCAGAAGGGACTCTGGAGAGAGGTGGGTCCTGTGTCCCACACATGTGCCCACAAGGGACCCAGGGGCCAGGCGCCCCACCAGGCCCCCTCTGCAGGGGCTTGGCAGTCGGGCCCATGAACCACCTGGGGCCTGAGGCTGGAAATACATCCCTTCCTCCCCGAGGAATTCTGGAATGGTTCCTAAGTGCTTCATAACTGGATCATATTTTCCCTAAATCAACACAAAATTTTCCTTTTTAAAAAATGCTTAGTTCCCACTCTTTACAAATTGATTTTGTCTGTTCAGCTATGCATAGGAGACCAAGAAGGGATTTCTCAGGCCTTTGAAATCACAGTGTTATAGACCAAGAAAGACCTTTAAACAGAGGGGAAACCGAAGACCCAAGAGGGTCCAGACCCCCAGCACGTGCCGCTGCCCCCTGCTCTCTGGAGCACACGGACCCGTCCTTTCCAGCGCAAGTCCAGCCTCAGCACAGCTCTCAGCGCAGGGACCCCGGCGTCCCTGTGACTAGAAAAGCTGGACACCCACAGGGCGGGAAAACAGCGTCACCGAGAAGGGCTCTCAGCACTGACTCAGAAAGCACACTTTTCTCCAGATATTTAGAAACCAAGCCACAAAGCCGTTCTCCACAGGCGATCGCTTTACTGGAAAATCAGGGGCTGTGTGAACCAAGACCTCAGGCCCAGGCAGCTGAGCCCAGATGCCCACTGGGTTGCATTGGTCCAGCCCAAGAAGGTCAGCGCTGTGGCCAGGGCCTTTGAACATCTCCTCTCCCACTCTCCCACTTCACAGCGAGCAGGCAGCGGCCCAGAGAGGGGAAGCAACTTACCCACAGCCACACAGCAAGAGGTGGCCAAGGCCAGAGCTGAGCCTGGTCACCGCTACCCCCAGGCGGCGCCCTGCTCGCGGTCGCCCATCCCCCCACCCCCATCCGTAACTTCAGAAAGAAAAAGCTCGAAGGATGTGAACACCGTTGTGTCCTGCGTGTGGGCTCGGGGGAGAAGTGTAATGTGTGGGCTGCTGGGTGGGAGTGTCTGCATATATATTTTAAACTTTGACAGTGATGCCATAGAGCTTGTCTGCATAACTTTTTTTAAGAAAGAGAATTGATATTTTCATTACTTTCATATAAATGCGGGGCCGATATGATATAACCATCATTTACTGGTGCTTTTCAAGTGTCATCTCTT